>NC_053498.1:87034156-87634156 GCF_905171775.1 Rana temporaria
CGGGTCTTGCCCCAGGGAACATGTATCAATGAAAAAAAACGTTTTAAAAACAATTTTTTTCTGGAGCAGCGATTTTAATGATGCTCAAAGTGAAAAAAAAAAAGAAAAATTCCTTTAAATATCATACCTGCTGGGTATCTATAGTAGTGACACATGTTTAGAAATGTCCCTGCACAACATGAGATTACTCTCAGAAAAAAGTAATTTAATACTGCTTGCGGCTTTAATGTAATGTTTGGTCCCTGTAATATGGATAAAAATCATTGAAAAAAACAGCATGAGTTTCCCTGCCACCACTCCCCCCAGGTCATTACAAGACCCAGTGCCGATCCTGACCTCCCTGGGGCCCTAAGCAAAATGACATGGCACATTAAAAATGAGAATCAGGGGGCGCTGACGACAGTGACATGTCACATTAAAGAAAGTTGAGAAGCGGGGGGAGGGGGTGTTCTGCTGTCAGAAATGACATCTTAAAAGATCTTAAATAGAATGAACAACCAATTATTATGCCCACAAACATGAACCTTGAGACATCTATTCTTGAACTGTATATATACACACAACCTGAAATAAAAAGCACATATCGCAAAATAATAAAAACAAATATTCAGAGTACACATGAAAATTACTTACGTCTTCTGATGACTCTTCTAATTCTCTCCATCTGGTCCGGCTCTCTGATTTTCAAATCAGACCATCTCTTGCGCAACTGCTCCCTGGACCTTTTTGAGGGGAGGGCAGGATCGGTACTGAGTGTTGGCCACAAGAACAACCTAGTTAGGATGTCACACAGAGGTGATCCAGTGGATACTTGTTGTTTTTCCATGTAGGAAACTTGGCCAAAGATAGAGAAATGCAGCAGCTTTGGTAATGGATAAAATCCTGTGTTAAGCTTAGAAGGATGGTAAAAACAGACAATTGTACCACACTTTATAAAAAGAATGATTGATATTCCTCTTTCAGACCTATAATCTTTTTGATTCATGTATCCCTTTTTTTACAATTTCATAGGGCGCAAAGCTGCAGCAGTGGAGCCGACTAACCCCACACAGAGGCAAGCCCCACCGTCGCCGGATGTGCAGGAAGTGTAAAATGCCACCACATCAGGTCAGTGTCATACAGCACAGCTTCAGGTAATACATGTAGGCCTGCATAATTGTAATACATGTTTTTTTTCCAAATTTCAGGAGGTATTCGAGCTGTTGGGGGCGGATTGGACACCTACAGTGCCCAGGTCTTAATTGGGGAGATCTTGTCCTGCAGGGCAGAAATAGAGCACACAAACCTCGCCTTAGAGAAGCTTAAAAAGATAAACCAAAAGGTGGACCAAAAACTAAAGAATCTCATTGATGTGCTGGGGAGGGTTTAAAAAAAAAATATATAAAAAAAATAGATGTAGACAAGTATTTTAAAGCAAAAATATATTTATTGACAAAAAAAATTAAGAATTTCTATTAAGATATTTTTTGAAAAAATAAAAATGACACATTTTAAGTGTGATACAGAAAATATTTTTGGATACTCAACAATGTGTGGCTTATTATTATATCAATGCTGCCTAAAAGAACAAATTTAGATTTGTGGTGTTTACACAAAAATACAGAAAAATACTAGAACAGGGGCAGAAAAATTGGGCCTTAGGCACTGGTGGCGGTGCCACAACACTGCAACCCCTCACAGATAATGTAATTGGAGCTCAGCAAAAAGCAACATGCAAAGTATTGCATCAAAAATTGTTATTAGACGCCCTTATTAGAAAAATTGGGCCTTAGGCACAACACAACACTGCAACCCCTCAGATACTGTAATTGGAGCGCAGCAAAGAGCCACATGCAAAGTATTGCATCAACATTTTTTATTAGATGCCCCTGTTAAACAGGGGCCGAAAAATTGGGCCTTAGGCACTGGTGGAGGAGCCCAGAAACAAAAATGTTCTTATTAGCTATCAGGAAAAATATATTTTAAGCAACAAACAGCATGGATTCATGAAAGACAGAAGGTGTCAAACAAATCTGATTTATTTTTATGAAGAGGTAAGTAAAACCTTGGACAGAGGGGTGGCTGTGGACGTGGTATACTTGGATTTTGCAAAAGCATTCGCTACAGTTCCCCACACACGACTTATGTGTAAGGTAAGGTCTACAGGCTTGGAAATCTCAGTTTGTAAATGGATAGAAATCTGTCTAAAAGACTGAATTCAGAGAGTAGTGGTTATTGATTCTTATTCTGAATGGTCTAAGGCAGGGGTCTCCAAACTTTCTAAGCAAAGGGCCAGTTTACCGTCCTTCAGAGTTTACGAGGGCCGGACAGTGGTCAGTGGGAGTCGAAAAGGTCCTGACATCAATGGGAAAAATGAACGCCCCATTGTTTGTTTCAGTGGGACTAATGTGTGATTGAGGAAAAACTGTTCCCCATTGTTGGGTGTCATTGTGAGGAATTGTCCCCCATCCTAGGTGTCACTGTGAGGAATTGTGTCCCATAATTGATTTCATTGGGAAGAATTGTGACCCATCGTTGATGTCATTGGGCCCCTTTGTTAGTGTCGGTAGGAGAAACCATTCCCCATTGTTGGTATCAGTGAATAAAATTGTGCCCCAAGGGCCAGATAAAAGCAAGCAAGTGGCCGCATCTGGCAACCCGGGTCGCAGTTTGGAGACCACTGGTCTAATGTTATCAGTGGTGTACCCCAAGGTTCAGTGTTGGGACCCTTACTTTTTAATATATTTATAAATGACATAGGATCTGGAATTAAAAGCACCATTTCAGTCTTTGCAGATGAAACCAAACTATGCAGTGGAATAAGGTCATTACAGGATGTCTCCAATTTACAAGCCAACCTCAATGCACTGTCTAATTGGGCGACTAAGTGGCAGATGAGGTTTAATGTTGATAAATGTAAAGTTATGCATGCATTATACTTAATAGGGGAGTACAACTGGGGGATTTCAGTGGTGGAGAAGGATCTGGTGGTTTTGGTAGATCATAAGCTCAATAATAACATGCAATGTGATGGACTCCAGAGAAAGTGATATCAATTTGCCCCTGTACAAATCATTAGTAAGACCTCATCTGGAAAATGCAGTTCAGTTTTGGGCACCAGCTCTCAAAAAGGATATGGGGGAACTGGAGAGAGAAGGCCAACCACACTGATACGAGGCATGGAGGAACTTAGCTATGATGAAAGATTAGAGGAACTGAATGTATTCTCTCTTAGGAAGAGGAGATTAAGGGGAGATATAATCAACATGTACAAATATATAAGGGGTCCATATAGTGAACTTGGTGTTGAGTTATTCACTTTAAGATCAACACAGTGAACACGACACAGTGAACAAGGGGGCACTGTTTCCACCTAGAGGAAAAGAGATTTAATCTCCAAATAAGTTTCTTCAAAGTAAGAGCTGTGTAAATGTGGAACAGACTCCGCCCAGAGGCGGTTCTGGCCAGCTCAGTAGATTGCTTTAAGAAAGGTCTGGATACCTTCCTAAATATACATAATATAACTACCGTAGGTACTGATATTTATAGGTAAAGTTTATCCAGGGAAAATCCAATTGCCTCTCAGGGGGGTAAGGAAGGAATGTTTTCCCCTGCTGTAGAAAATTGGATCATGCTTTGCCCACAGATTCCCCAGTCCCTTTCTCAGCACTAAAGAAGAATGAACAGGAGATAGGGACTCCTGTTCATTTATAAACTGAGAAAAGTAAACACAGTTTACTCTGCTCAGTTATCACAGGACACAGGAGCGATCTCGCTCACTGTGTCCAATTCCTGACAGTTCCCCCAGGAGAGGAGAGGAGGGGAGCCGGCTGCGGGGGACAGATAAGGAGGACAAGAGGGGCAGAGGAGAATACGGGATGGCGGTGAACGGGGGGACACGGAGGAGGCTGGGGGAGAAGCACACAGGAAGAAACAATTGGGAATGCTCGGTGCGGCGGGGAACAGCTGTGAACACCGATCTCCAGCGGCTGTCTGCTAAAAATCTATACTAGGGAGATCGGTGTTCACAGATGTTCCCCGGGGTTGTGTGGGAGCCGCCGCAGAAATGCGGGAGACTTGAGATGTATGCACATGGCATATTTATGACAGAAAAGTCTCCTTAGCGGGGTCACAGGCGACATTTATGGCCTATAAAGTTTCCTCAGCAGGGTCACAGAGCACATTAACTGACAGAAAAGTCTCCTCAGCGGGGTCGGCAAATTTACTGACTGGAAAGTCTTCTCAGTGGGGTCACAGACAACATTTATGGCCTATGGCGGGGTAACAGAGTGCATTTACTGAAAGAAATGTCTCTTCATCGGGGGTCACAAAGCACATTTACTGACTAGTGTCACTTTAGAGGGGTCGTAGAGCCCATTTATGACAGAAAAATCTTCTCACTGTACAGGGAATCCCTAAAGCCTGGGTCAGCCCCCCTTCCGCACACCCCCCCCCCCCAGACACATGCACTTTATATACTGTAGAGCTGTGTCTACAGAATGTCGTGCTCTGAGCTGTGCGGACAGGGATGACTCTCAGTCCCTGGTGAGAAGAATAAGTAACACTGGGCTACCTGCTCTCCCACCAACCATCACTGAAAACATGTGTCCCTATCCCCAAGACAACACAGCTCCTGCTTGTCCAGCCAATCGTACGGCAATCATGAGCCTTTTCATCCTGCAGAGTGCAGCCTCCTGTCACTATCTACTAATGAGCCGGCTGCGGGGGACGAGGGAGGGCGGAGGAGGAGGACAGGAGGGGCGGAGAAGCACACGGATGAGGCTGGAGGAGGAGCACACAGGAAGAAACAGATGGGAATGCTTGTGTGGCGGGGAACAGCTGTGAACACCAATCTCCAGCAGCTGTCAGCTAAAAATCTTTACTAGGGAGATTGGTGTCCACAGCTGTTCCCTGCCACACCGTGCATTCCTGGGAGATTGCGGGTGTGCGGAAGCCGCCGCAGAAATGCGGGAGACTCCCACACCTCACGGGAGACTTGAGATGTATGCCCCCTTAAAGATTGCTCCACTTTTACCAATTTTAACTGGAATTTGCTGTTATATCCTTAGCCCTATGTGCTTTCATATCTGTTTGATCTATATATATATATGTAGCGCCCTGCTCCTGATGAACAGGCGCTGCCTCAAATTTAATGGGGGTCTGAGCTGTTATTTGGCTCAGACCAGAGAGATTAAGGGCAATTTAGCCTCTGTTCCAGCCATGGCTGTGCTGGGAGTGATCCACCATTGATCGCCTGGGGTGTTATTACCACCCCAAGCCAAGGGTGGCAGCAGTTAGGTCATGGTACATTGAGTGTCCCCCCTCTGCAGTGAATTAGTGGGAGTGGTTGCCCCACTGTGCATGCTGGGGAGGGGTACTTAAGGGACAGACGCCATTGGTGCAGGGTTTGTTTGCGCCTCGTAGCCCGCCTGGCCGGGGGTGCATGTTGTGAATCATGGCTTCGGGACCACGTTGGCCCGGGGCTGTGGCTTCGTCTGGTGGGCCCAGTTGTTTGACTGGGGTCCGTACCGCAGAGGTGATCCTGTGCTGTCCGTCCTGCGGGAGGAAGCCACTTGATGAAGGAGACCAGGGGAGGACCTATCCTGGTAGGGACCATGCAAGAGGCTGGTACCTTAGGAGAAGGCCTGGAAGCTTCATCTGAGGATGCACTTTACACCGAAAGGCCTGACAGTGTCGCCTGTCGAGTTGAAAGGTTCTAGTGAGAAAATCTAAAGAGATTCGGGTGCTGAATCCTATGGCAGAGGATTCCGGACTGAAATATCTCACCGAGAAAGGAAGGTCTGTGGCAGAGACTGTACTTTATTTTGTGTGCCATCCCGGCTGCTGGGCCAGTGAGATGGACCTATCCAGGTGAGCAATACCCACTCTGGCTAGAGTAGCGATGAGAACTGTTTGCTGGAAACAGGAGTGTTTCCTTACTTTGTACCTGAACCTACCTACTCTTCCACCCCTTATTCCTCTTTTTTACTAAAGTTCTCCAAAAATAAACCCCAAGAGAAAGAGGTACAGTGTGTGTGGACATTGAAATTCTTTGGACTCTCCTTTCACCCTGGACAGCGAGAATAGAGGTAACGTGCCACTCAAAATCTAAACCAGCAGCTCCTGCGGGCAGGGCCAGATTAACATAGGGGCTATTGGAGCTGCAGCTCCAGGCCCCTTCCTCAAGATGGGCCCATTTGCCCAAAAAAAAAAAAGATCGACCTCGAGGATTGTAGCTCGGCGACCAGAGACCCCACATTTAGGGGGTATATAGCTGAAGACCCACCCCACCTCAGTTCAAAATATGGGGCTCCTATAATTTATGGTTCCGGAGATACAGGGCTGCTTGCGCAGCCTGTCAGAAGCTACATACAGAGCGGCCAGTATAAATACAAGCTGACACTCTGCAGCAGACTAAGAGGATGAGATCACAGGTTTTATAATAATTTGTATATTACTTATGGTAATTAATTCCTTGCCACCCAGGCCAATTCTGACACTTCTCTCCTACATGTAAAAATCATCATTTGCTTTTTGCTAGAAAATTACTCAGAACCTCAAACATTATATATATATACACTAAAGTTAGCATGATATTTTTTTGTATACCAAGCCAGTGGTCATCAACCCTGTCCTCAGGGCCCACTAACAGGCCAGGTTTTATGTATTACCTTGGGGAGATGCAGACTAGAATACTGCAATCACTGAGCAGAAAATTATATCACCTGTGATGTATTTCAGTTATCTTGCAAACCTGGCCTGTTAGTGGGCCCTGAGAACAAGGTTGATAACCACTGTCCTAAGCGATGCTTTAATTTTTTTTACAGGTTACATGTTTAGAATTACAGAGGAGGTCTAGTGCTAGAATTATTGCTCTCGCTCCAACGATAGTGGCGTATGTAACCTGTGTGTATCTGGCCCTGATACTAGCCAGGGCCTTCCCAGGGACTGACTAGTATCTCTCCCCAGCTGGTAACCACACACCGTCTCATCTGCTGACCTGTGGATGGGGCAATCACTTCTGCAGTGTTTTTGTGTTCTGCCTGTGAATACAATGATCAGTGTTGCTAACTATAGCTGGCAGCACTGATTGTTTTGGGAAAAACTGACAGCAGTGCTGGGACAAGGCCATTTGGTGCCCAGGGCGAAGATGGCAAACTGTGCCCCCCCCCCCCCCGTTTTTAAGAAAGAATCAATGTTGTTTCAAAACAAGAATATACTTAAAGGATTTTTTTTTTTGCTGAAATGACTGTTTACAGGGTATAGAGACATAATAGTTAACTGATTCCTTTTAAAAATGATTAAAAATAGATAAAAATCAATCATATAATGTGCCTGCAGTTTCACTTTCGTTTTGGGCACAGTGGCTGCGTGTGATGGGCACAGTGGCAACAATTGATTAAACAGTGGCTGCATGTGATGGCGCAGTGGCTGCGTTTGATGGGCACAGTGGCGACAATTGATGGTACAGTGACTGCGTGTGATGGGCACAGTGGCTGCGTGTGATGGGCACAGTGGCAACAATTGATGGCACAGTGGCTGCGTGTGTTGGCACAGTGGCTGCATGTGATGGCACAGTGGCTGCATGTGATGGCACAGTGGCTGCGTTTAATGGGCACAGTGGCTGCGTGTGATTGGCACAGTAGCTGTGTTTGCTAACAGTGGCGACAATTGATTGCACAGTGGCTGCGTGTGATTGGCACAGTGGCTGCGTTTGATGGGCAGAGTGGCTGCGTGTGATTGGCACAGTGGCTGCGTTTGGGCACAGTGGCGACAATTGATGGCACAGTGGCTGCGTTTGATGGGCACAGTGGCGACAATTTATGGTGGCACAGTGGCTGCGTGTGTTGACACAAGTGGCTGCATGTGTTGGCACAGTGGCTGCGTGTGATGGGCACAGTGGCGACAATTGATGGCACAGTGGCTGCGATTAATGTTTTTTTTTTTAGTCAGAGACAGCGAACGTAGCTAAACATAACACAATTTCTTTTTTAAACTGACATTTATTTATTAAAAAAATGATGGTCACCTCACCTCAGTCTGCCCCCCCCCCCCTCCCCAATACAGTCATTTCATTATTTACTGATACATACTGCCCACTTTCATACCCTCCACACTCCTCTGCTGTGCATACTGCCCACTGTCATACCCTCCACACTCCTCTCCTGTACATAGTGCCCACTGTTAGACCCTCCACATTCCTCTCCATCACCTGCACATACTTCCCACTTTTAAACCATCTATACTCCTCTCCTACGTCTCTTACCCACAAAAACAGTTCTTCAAAATTATACTGAAAATCCTCAATATTATCAGCTCTAGAACCGAGACACTTTTGTTAGTTCAACTAAAGGAAATCTTCTCAGTCCTCATCAGTGCTGGGACAAGGCCATTTGGTGCCCAGGGCGAAGATGGCAAACTGCGTGTGATGGGCACAGTGGCAACAATTGATTAAACAGTGGCTGCATGTGATGGCGCAGTGGCTGTGTTTGATGGGCACAGTGGCGACAATTGATGGCACAGTGACTGCGTGTGATGGGCACAGTGGCTGCGTGTGATGGGCACAGTGGCAACAATTGATGGCACAGTGGCTGCGTGTGTTGGCACAGTGGCTGCATGTGATGGCACAGTGGCTGCATGTGATGGCACAGTGGCTGCGTTTGATGGGCACAGTGGCTGCGTGTGATTGGCACAGTGGCTGTGTTTGCTAACAGTGGCGACAATTGATTGCACAGTGGCTGCGTGTGATTGGCACAGTGGCTGCGTTTGATGGGCAGAGTGGCTGCGTGTGATTGGCACAGTGGCTGCGTTTGGGCACAGTGGCGACAATTGATGGCACAGTGGCTGCGTTTGATGGGCACAGTGGCGACAATTTATGGTGGCACAGTGGCTGCGTGTGTTGACACAAGTGGCTGCATGTGTTGGCACAGTGGCTGCGTGTGATGGGCACAGTGGCGACAATTGATGGCACAGTGGCTGCGATTAATGTTTTTTTTTTAGTCAGAGACGGCGAACGTAGCTAAACATAACACAATTTCTTTTTTAAACTGACATTTATTTATTAAAAAAATGATGGTCACCTCACCTCAGTCTGCCCCCCCCCTCCCCAATACAGTCATTTCATTATTTACTGATACATACTGCCCACTTTCATACCCTCCACACTCCTCTGCTGTGCATACTGCCCACTGTCATACCCTCCACACTCCTCTCCTGTACATAGTGCCCACTGTTATACCCTCCACATTCCTCTCCATCACCTGCACATACTTCCCACTTTTATACCATCCATACTCCTCTCCTACGTCTCTTACCCACAAAAACAGTTCTTCAAAATTATACTGAAAATCCTCAATATTATCAGCTCTAGAACCGAGACACTTTTGTTAGTTCAACTAAAGGAAATCTTCTCAGTCCTCATCAGTGCTGGGACAAGGCCATTTGGTGCCCAGGGCGAAGATGGCAAACTGTGCCCCCCCCCCCCCGTTTTTAAGAAAGGATCAATGTTGTTTCAAAACAAGAATATACTTAAAGGAATTTTTTTTTTTTTTGCTGAAATGACTGTTTACAGGGTATAGAGACATAATAGTTAACTGATTCCTTTTAAAAAATATTAAAAATAGATAAAAATCAATCATATAATGTGCCTGCAGTTTCACTTTCGTTTTGGGCACAGTGGCTGCGTGTGATGGGCACAGTGGCAACAATTGATTAAACAGTGGCTGCATGTGATGGCGCAGTGGCTGCGTTTGATGGGCACAGTTACTGCGTGTGATGGCACAGTGGTTGCGTTTGATGGGCACAGTGGCGACAATTGATGGCACAGTGGCTGCGTGTGATGGGCATAGTGGCAATAATTGATGGCACAGTGGCTGCGTGTGTTGCCACAGTGGCTGCATGTGATGGCACAGTGGCTGCATGTGATGGCACAGTGGCTGCGTTTGATGGGCACAGTGGCTGCGTGTGATTGGCACAGTGGCTGCGTTTGATGGACACAGTGGCTGCGTTTGATGGGCACAGTGGCTGCGTTTGATGGGCACAGTGGCTGCGTGTGATTGGCACAGTGGCTGCGTTTGCTAACAGTGGCGACAATTGATTGCACAGTGGCTGCGTGTGATTGGCACAGTGGCTGCGTTTGATGGGCAGAGTGGCTGCGTGTGATTGGCACAGTGGCTGCGTTTGGGCACAGTGGCGACAATTGATGGCACAGTGGCTGCGTTTGATGGGCACAGTGGCGACAATTTATGGTGGCACAGTTTACAGGGTATAGAGACATAATAGTTAACTGATTCCTTTTAAAAATTATTAAAAATAGATAAAAATCAATCATATAATGTGCCTGCAGTTTCACTTTCGTTTTGGGCACAGTGGCTGCGTGTGATGGGCACAGTGGCAACAATTGATTAAACAGTGGCTGCATGTGATGGCGCAGTGGCTGCGTTTGATGGGCACAGTTACTGCGTGTGATGGCACAGTGGTTGCGTTTGATGGGCACAGTGGCGACAATTGATGGCACAGTGGCTGCGTGTGATGGGCATAGTGGCAATAATTGATGGCACAGTGGCTGCGTGTGTTGGCACAGTGGCTGCATGTGATGGCACAGTGGCTGCATGTGATGGCACAGTGGCTGCGTTTGATGGGCACAGTGGCTGCGTGTGATTGGCACAGTGGCTGCGTTTGATGGGCACAGTGGCTGCGTTTGATGGGCACAGTGGCTGCGTGTGATTGGCACAGTGGCTGCGTTTGCTAACAGTGGCGACAATTGATTGCACAGTGGCTGCGTGTGATTGGCACAGTGGCTGCGTTTGATGGGCAGAGTGGCTGCGTGTGATTGGCACAGTGGCTGCGTTTGGGCACAGTGGCGACAATTGATGGCACAGTGGCTGCGTTTGATGGGCACAGTGGCGACAATTTATGGTGGCACAGTTTACAGGGTATAGAGACATAATAGTTAACTGATTCCTTTTAAAAATTATTAAAAATAGATAAAAATCAATCATATAATGTGCCTGCAGTTTCACTTTCGTTTTGGGCACAGTGGCTGCGTGTGATGGGCACAGTGGCAACAATTGATTAAACAGTGGCTGCATGTGATGGCGCAGTGGCTGCGTTTGATGGGCACAGTTACTGCGTGTGATGGCACAGTGGTTGCGTTTGATGGGCACAGTGGCGACAATTGATGGCACAGTGGCTGCGTGTGATGGGCATAGTGGCAATAATTGATGGCACAGTGGCTGCGTGTGTTGGCACAGTGGCTGCATGTGATGGCACAGTGGCTGCATGTGATGGCACAGTGGCTGCGTTTGATGGGCACAGTGGCTGCGTTTGATGGGCACAGTGGCTGCGTGTGATTGGCACAGTGGCTGCGTTTGATGGGCACAGTGGCTGCGTGTGATTGGCACAGTGGCTGCGTTTGCTAACAGCGGCGACAATTGATTGCACAGTGGCTGCGTGTGATTGGCACAGTGGCTGCGTTTGATGGGCAGAGTGGCTGCGTGTGATTGGCACAGTGGCTGCGTTTGGGCACAGTGGCGACAATTGATGGCACAGTGGCTGCGTTTGATGGGCATAGTGGCGACAATTTATGGTGGCACAGTGGCTGCGTGTGTTGACACAAGTGGCTGCATGTGTTGGCACAGTGGCTGCGTGTGATGGGCACAGTGGCAACAATTGATGGCACAGTGGCTGCGATTAATGTTTTTTTTTTTAGTCAGAGACGGCGAACGTAGCTAAAAATAACACAATTTTTTTTTAAACTGACATTTATTTATTAAAAAAATGATGGTCACCTCACCTCAGTCCGCCCCCCCCCCCCCCCCTCAATACAGTCATTTCATTATTTACTGATTGTTTGCTTACTTTTTTTACACTGACTACTTCAGTCTTCTGTTGCTTGCAGACAGCACTAGGCACTGTAGGACTAGGCACTGGCAGGCTGAGGAGGCTCCTCATGACTTGTCCTTCTTGCAAGCGCCGACAGACACACGGCTCCCCGCGCAGAGACGAGTCCTCCCTCTCTCACCACGTGACCTCGCCTCCGGCGTGACGTCACGCGGCGCACGCTGCTGATATAAACCGGCACGACCAACTGAATAGGGGGGGGGAGCGACGAGCACACAAAGTGACAGGCGGAAATGGAGCCAGGAGCGCACTCGGCAGCCAGGCAGTCGGCACACAATGTGTAAAGTGCCGCTGCCCGCGGCCCCGCGCTGTGACAGTGAGTGACACACTGGCTGATTGCGCCCCCTCCTGCACTAAATGGTAGCGCCCGCGGCACTCGCCCCTCCCGCCCCTGCCTTGTACCGGCCCTGGTCCTCATATTTGTTCTGTCCCATTATTAGCACTTATTTAATTTTGTGATTACTACTGTGATGTATAGAGGAACATAGGGGATCTCAGCTACTCTAAATATAGCACTTGTAAAATAAGTGTCCATTAAAAATATTTTTGAAATGTTGGCACTGCCCAAGGGCCACCGGGTCAGTAGGGGGCCCCATGAGAGGCTCCTGGGATCCTGTGATAATAAAGCGGTAGTAAACTTTGCTAACATTACTACTTTTTAGAGGCCCTGAGGTAGGTTATGCCATAGTGTACAAATATGCACAGCATATTAGCACATTAGGGTACACTTAAATTGTCAGACTGAGCCCTCCAGTGCTACGCTGTGTTCAGTTCGTTGGGTCCCGGGAGCTTTCAGCTTCACCCCGGTCTTCCCTCTGGGCTCTGTGCCTTCGGTCACTTGCCTTGGCTGGGCTGCGTTGATGTCATTCTAATGCATGCTCATGCGCATCCTCTCCCTCTCTCATCCTCCCTCCCTTACCCCTCAGGCCCCGTACACACGACCGAGTTTCTCGGCAGAATTCAGCCAGAAACTCGATGGGAGACGTATTCTGCCGAGAAAACCGGTCGTGTGTACACTTTTTGCCAAGAAAACTGACGAGGGTCTCGTCGGGCCAAAAAGAGATCCTCTGCGGCTTCGCAAGGAACTTGAAGAGCAAAACAATGTGTTTTGCTCGTCGAGTTTCTCGGACGTGTGTACGGGCCTTACCCCTCTCTCATCCTCTCTCTCTCTTTCTCATCCTCCCTCGCTCTCTTTAATTTAATTTGTTATAACAAAAATAAATTGTATATTTATTTATAAAAGGCCCACCAAAATCCTCAGCACCAGGCCCATGATGTTCTTAATCTGGCCCTGCCTGCGGGGGTAGTGCTACATATAATATGCTCTTCAAATGTGCTTTAAAATGTATGGTTTTCCCTTTTATGAACAAGAAAATAATGATGTTATGCTGGTATAATAATGCTATGGGGCTGGTATAAAATTATTTCCAAGGCTGGTTTTTATTCCCAGTCCGACCCTGGTATTCTGGGTTTTATTTGTGCTTATTTGCAGTATAAGACCCCATACACACTATCAGATTTTCTGCAGATTTTTGTCTTAAGATTTACTAAAAACATGTAGTACAAGGGCCAGCCTGATTGCATACAAATTTAAACTCTAAGGCCCCGTACACACGGTCGGACAAAACCGATGAGAATGGACCAAGGTTCAGTTTCATCGGTCCAAACCGACCGTGTGTATAGGCCATCGGTCTGTTTTCCTTCGGTCCAAAATTTTAAAACATGCTTCAAAACCGAACCGATAGACCGCTGCCCGGTCGGTCCAAACCGATGGTTAGTACAGAAAAGCATCGGTTCAAAACACGCGCATGTTCAGAATCAAGTCGACACATGCTTGGAAGCATTGAACTTCGTTTTATTCAGCACGTCGTGTGTTTGACGTCACCGCGCTCTGACCCGATCGGTTTTTGGAACAATGGTGTGTACGCATATCAGGCCGTCAGGCCACTTCAGCGGTGAACCGATGAAAACGGTCCGTCGGACCATTCTCATCGGTTTGGAACGACCGTGTATACAAGGCCTTAAGGTTTGACCTCATATTATATGGTTTTGATAAATCTGCAGAAAATGTGTATAGCTACCGAATGTGAAATATGTGGAGCTGAAAACTTGAGACCCCCCCCCCCCCCCCCCCCCCCCCCGCCTCAAGAACCTGGAATCCAAGGACAGCTTTTATCTTTCTAATTTTGCAAAATGGCTTTGCTTGTGCAACGCCAAATATCTGTAAAATAGGTGATGTATCTGTTTTTGCCACTAGATGGCTGTTGTGTCACAGCCATGGATGTGCTGTTTCCCCCGCATTTCTAAAGCATTTGAAATTTCCTAAATCCCACACAAATTTCTTTCCATTGCCAGGGCAACACCTGCTAATGATGACCTAGTACAAGCAGCTGATGAGCCTGCAGGCTTCCCCCACAGATGTATTCAGTCATCAATATAAAAGACAGTGCTGGCTCAAACAAGGGTTTCCTATGGTACATACATGACATCACTTCTTGCCATGTCAGCCGCAAAAGACGGGTCCAATGTGACACTGCAGCTATCTCTTCACAACATGCATACAGAACTGCGGAACACAAAACTCTACTGGCTTTACACAATTAAAGCTTTTACAACAGTAGGGGAGAGTTGCTAAAGCTGTTGCGCTTACAATCGAGTGCAGCTGTGCATAGTAACCAATCAGCTTCTAGGTTTTATTGTTAAAGATTAATTGAGCAAGCTGACTTTAGAAGCTAATTGGTTACTATGCACAGTTGCACCAAATTTAAAACTGCAGTGTGTCTTGTCTCGTTATTTCTTTACTATGTAAGACTTTAAATGATCACTCAATTACAAGCAGTAGCATATCTATAATTTCTGCAGAGTGTGTGGTGCACATTGGCCCCAAAGAGAATAGGGCCCGGTGTGCACTCATTGCTCACATTGGGGATAGTACCTAAAAGCAAGAACAGTCACGGGTAAGCTTGAGCGATGAGTCAGCCAAATGGCTATCGCCTACAGCTTAACTCTTATTACCATGCAGAATTAAGCTGTAGGCGATAGCCATTTGGCTGACTCATCACTCAAGCTTACCCGTGACTGTTTCCAGATTGTAACTCTATATATTGTTCTATGTATACTCTGTTAAAATACCAATAAATATATTTTCAACCCTAAAAGCAAGAACAGTGCAGTTTTCAGTACCTCAGAGACTAAGGCCGCGTACACACGATCAGTCCATTCGATGAGAACGGTCCGAAGGACCATTGTCATCGGTTAACCAATGAAGCTGACTGATGGTCTGATGTGCCTACACACCATCGGTTAATGAACCGATCGTGTCAGAATGCGGTGACATAAAACACAACGACGTGCTGAAAAAAAAACGAAGTTCAATGCTTCCAAGCATGCGTCGACTTGATTCTGAGCATGCGTGGGTTTTTAACTGATGCTTTTGCATACTAACAATCGGTTTTGACCTATCGGTTAGGCGTCCATCGGCTCAATTTTAAAGCAAGTTCTGTTTTTTTTGACCGAAGGATAACTGACCAATGGGGCCCACACACAATCGGTTTGGACCGATGAAACGGTCCTTCAGTCCGTTTTCATTGGTTTTGACCGATCGTGTGTACGCGGCCTAAGAGCCGGTTCACACAGGGGCAACATGACCCTGACTGCGATTTTTGCGAGGTGACCTGGTCATGACCTGAGCACGCACAACAGCGCAACTTCGGGCAACTTGAAAGACGACTTCAAGTTGCCCTCCAGAACAGGCGACTTTCCAGTGGCCAAGCAAACAACAATCAGCTCTGTGGAAGGGAGGGGGGAGGGAGGAGTTTGCCTGAGAAAACAATTTTCTCTTCCTGTATTGTTGCTTCAGTTAAAGCGGTAGTTCCCCCTCCGAAAATGTTTTACCCTTAGTCTGATGCTCATTTTGTCTAGGGGAATCGGCTAGTTGTTTTAAAATCGACGCTGCACTTACCGTTGTAGAGAGCGATCTTCTCCGCCGCTTCCGGGTATGGGTCTTCGGGAGTGGGTGTTCCTTCTTGATTGAAAGGCTTCCGATGGTCGCATCCATCGCGTCACGAGTAGCCGAAAGAAGCCGAACGTCGGCGCGGCTCTATACGGCGCCTGCGCACCGACGTTCGGCTACTTTTGGAAAATCGTGACGCGATGGATGCGACCGTTGGAAGCCTGTCAGAAGACTGTCAATCAAGAAGGAACGCCCATCCCGGAAGCGACGGAGAAGATCACTCTCTACAACGGTAAGTACAGCGTCGATTCTAAAACAACTAGCCGATTCCCCTAGACAAAATGAGCATCAGACTAAGGGTAAAAAATTTTTGGAGGGGGAACTACCGCTTTAAGACACGGTCTGGTTTTGGAGGCGACTTCTATTAAAATCAGTGGGTACAAGTCACCTAGAAGTCAGATTGAAGTAGTACAGGAACCTTTTCTGAAGTCGGAGCGACTTCAGTAGTGTACATTAAGACGGGTCTCATTGACTAACATGGAATTTGACATGTTGGGCGACTTCAAGTCGGATCCCAAGTAGCCCCTGTGTGAACCGGCTCTAACAGTGACAAGCACATCTAAACTTTGTACATTATATACACTTGACCCCATACATACACCTGCACGATGTACATTATACAACTGACTCCCGCACTATGTGCATTACATACACCTGCACTATGTAAAATACACACATGCCCCCTGTACTCTGTATGTTACATACTAATGACTAGGGCAGTGTTTCTCAACTCCAGTCCTCATGGAGCCCCAACAGGTAATGTTTTCAGGCTTTCCATTATTTTGCACATGTGATTTGATCAGTTTCATTGCCTTAGTAATTACCACAGCTGTTTCATCTAAAGGGAAATCCTGAAAACATGACTTGCTGGGGCGCCTTGAGGACTGGAGTTGAGAAACACTTGACTAGGGTTGCACCAATAGCAATTTTTTTTTACCAGGGATAGCAAGTAGGGATATTTTTGGTCAAGTATCATAAACTGTCAATCATTGAGGAGGCAACATAGTGGTCTAGTGCTAATGTTCTAGATCCAGAATTGGTGACTTGCACAGAGTGAGTGGCACTTGGAAAAAAATCTTCTACCACAGCATTTTGGAGCACCATGCAATACACTCTGGCAATGCCTTGTTTGTTTAGGGGTTCATCCTTCAGCAAGATAATGATTAAAAACATACCTCCAGGATGTACCTACCTTGGAAGAAAAGTACAAGAGGGTAGGCAAAAATGAAATGGCAATCACAGGTCCCCGACTTAAACCCCATCGAGCTGGTTTGGACGAACTGGACACAGTCCCATCATTCCCCGGGACTGTGAGGTCATACGGGGCGTGGTCAGCGGGTGGCATCACCCGGTGACCACGCCCCATGCCTATATAAATCATTGCGCACAGTGCAATCGGCATTACAGTGTGACGGAGCGTTGAGTCAACATCTCATGAAGAGAAGAGGGAAGAAGGTGACAAGGAAGACCGGCCCCCGCTAGTAAAAGAGCTGCAAGAAGAAAGCGGTGGTGCCCGGCAGAAGGAAGAAAGCACCGGAGAGCAGGAGGAGAACCGGAGAGCATGGAGAAGGCAACAGAGAGCGGGAGAAGAGGCCAGAGTGTCGGAAGAGACCCCCAAAGTCACAAGAAGACCCCCCGGAGCTGCCTAATAAATTACTTTAAAAACCTGTGTAGTGTTTTTTTATTGACATTTTTTCCCACCGGGTGAATAGGTAGGGGTACGATGTACCCCATACTGATTCACATAGGGTGGGGGGCCTGTATCTGGGGGCCCCCTTATTAAAGGGGGCTTCCGGATTCCGATAAGCCCCCCGCCCACAGAACCCGACAACCAACAGCCAGGGTTTTTGGGAAGAGGCGCTGTCCTCATCAACATGGGGACAGGGTGCGGTTTAAGCTGCAACCAATTCACATAGGTGTGCACCCAGCCTAAATCTTCACACAAACATCAGCTTGGGCCCCAAATGGGCTCATTCTGTAAGCAGGCTCCTTAGAGGTCATACATGGTATTCTCGGGACATACTGTAAACGTGACACAATAACAAGTAAAGTAAAATTGCATATGGTAATTTCCCTGTCTGCTTTCATAGTTCCCGACCTGTGTGCCAAGCTATTGGCAGAAACATAATTTCTATGTCTTCACTGTCTTGCAATGAGGCTTGAAAGTAGTTTCTCCATGCGTACCATTTACGGTGATAAATATGTGCATTATGCTCTCAATTTCTCATTGCGCATGGACTCTAGCACCTACCGTCTCCAGTTTTGGTATATTTGTAGACTTTCACTCCTTAGCAAAGAAAATTCGAGCTGCAAACAGGAAGTGTATGACTATCCTAACTGATGGGGGAAATTCCTCTGAACCTATGCTTAGTAGTGTTAAAGCGGGTGTAAGGCCCCGTACACACGACCAAACATGTCTGCTGAAATTGGTCCGCGGACCAGTTTCAGCAGACATGTTCGGTCGTGTGTAGGCCCGAGCGGACAGGATTCCAGCGTACATTTGCCCCCTGGGCCTTTTTCCAGCGGGCAAATGTTTCCAAACTTGTTTAGAAACAGCCCGCTGGAATCCTGTCCGCTCGGACATGTTCGGTCGTCTGTACAGACCTACCGTACATGTCCGAGCGCCCGCCATCCCTCGCATGCGTCGAATGACTTCGACGCATGCGTGGAAGCATTGAACTGGCAGGGCCGCCCACGTCGCCACGTCATCGTCGCGGCGACAGCGTGGCCACGCCCCGCGTATTGTTTACACGCGGATTTCTGTATGATGGTGAGTACAGCCATCATACAGAAATCCCCGGGCAGACATGTACGGTGAAAACGGTCCGGCGGACCGGTTTCATCGTACATGTTTGCTCGTCTGTACAAGGCCTAAGAGGTGCATGGATACCTGAGACATCCAATATACAGTAAGAGAGGAGACCTCTTTCCAGAAACCTTTAAGGATGTCACAGCTCCATTAAGTGTGTAACACATTTCGCATAAAGATGAGGAATCTGGATAGAATGTAATTTCAAGCGGGTCATATACCATCTATGAAAAATCTTCTGTGCATTGTCCCAATGGTCTACACAGGCTGAGGACCTGCTATTAACCATTATGGCTTGCATGTCCCCCTCATATTTACAGCGACTGCACTTCCAAATGCACTTTCAAGTGCACTTACAGTCCACTTGTAGTGCAAAGTGGATTTGCCTTTCGTAACAAAAAAAAACAAAGTGTAACAATCAGGCAACTAGCATTTGCATAATAAGTCAGTTACAGCCTTGTTATTTCTCTTAGGCGCCGTACACACGGTCGGACCAAACCGATGAGACTGGCCCGTCGGACCGTTTTCATCGGTTCACCTCTGAAGTGGCCGTACGGCCTGATATGTGTACACACCATCAGTCCAAAATCCGATCGGGTCAAAACGCAGTGACGTCAAACACACGACGTGCTGAATAAAACCAAGTTCAATGCTTCCAAGCATGCGTCGACTTGATTTTGAACATGCGCGGGTTTTGAACCGATGCTTTTCTGTACTAACCATCGGTTTGGTCCGATGGGGCAGCGGTCCATCGGTTCGGTTTTGAAGCATGTTTAGAAATTTTGGACCGAAGGAAACCAGACCGATAGCCTATACACACGGTCGGTTTGGTCCGATGAAAATGAACTTCGGTTCATTCTCATCCGATCAAACCGACCATGTGTACGGGGCCTTAGGAAAAGTTTTCTGTATTAATGTTAAAGAGCCATTCCAGGCAGCATGTATAGAAGCAATTCATAAGCAGTTAATATTATGAAACAAAAAGAGAAATTTAAAATCAAATTTACTCAATTTACCTTATCTCAGCCCTCTGCGGTGCACATACCACCTAACAGGCGCAGTAGGACTGCACGACCTGTAACCTGTTCTGCCTAACTTTTTATTTGGAGTATCAACAATCACATTTACCATGCCCTGAAAAGGTATTCATACCCCTTAAAATTTACCAACACAAAGCGGCACATAATTGTGAAGTGGAAGAAAAATGTTAAATGGATTTCATTTTTTTTTTACAAATAAATATGTGAAAAGTGTGGCATGCATTTGTATTCAGCCCCCCCCCCCCCCGTCAATGCTTTGTAGAACCACCTTTCGCTGCAAGTCTTTTTGGGGATGTCTCTACCAGCTTTGCACATCTAGAGAGTGACATTTTTACCCATTCTCCATTGCAAAATAGCTCTGTCAAATTGGATGGAGAGTGTCTGTAAACAGCAATTTCCAAGTCTTGCCACATATTTCCAATTGGATTTAGGTTTGGACTTTTGGTCTCATGTAACCAGAGCACCTTCTTCCAAATGTTTGCCGTGTCCCCCACATGGCTTCTTGCCACTCTTCCATAAAGGCCCAATTTGTGGAGTGCATGACTTATAGTTGTTCTGTGGACAGATTCTCCCACCTGAGCTGTGGATCCCTGCAGCTCCTCCAGAGTTACCATGGGCTTCTTGGCTGCTTCTCTGATTAATGCTCTCCTTGCCCGGCCTGTCAGTTTAGGTGGTCAGCCATGTCTTGGTAGGTTTGCAGTTGTGCCATACTCTTTCTATTTTTTGATGATGGATTGGACAGTGCTCTGTGAGTGGAGCTCTGTGAGATGTTCAAAGCTAGGGATATTTTTGTTATCACCTAACCCTGCTTTAAACTTCTCCAAATGTTATCCCTGACCTGTCTGGTGTGTTCCTTGGCCTTCATGATGCTGTTTGTTCACTAAGGTTCTTTATCAAATCTTTGAGGGGTTCACAGAACAGTTGTATCTATACTGAGATTAAATGACATATTTACTAATTAGGCGACTTCTGAAGACAATTGGTTCCACTAGATTTTAGTTAGGGGTATCAGAGTTAAGGGTGGCTGAATACTAATGCACGTCACACTTTTTGAAAACCATTTATAATTTTCCTTCCACTTCACAATTATGTGCCACTATGTGTTGGTCTATCACATGAAATCCCAATAAAATACATTATCATTTTTGGTTGTAACATGACGAAATTTGGAAAATTTCAAGGGGTATGAATACTTTTTCAAGGCACTGTAAACTTCAAAAGGCGGGTATAAATATGGTTGGTGGCTCTAAAAAGTGTTTGATAATGATACTTTATTCATCAAATTTTCTGTGAGAGGCAGTAAAGCACCTGTAGCGGGTGTTCCAACATCCCAAGATGTATACTGGATGCTTGATTACCAACCTGTGTTGGGGGGGCTTGACCGGGTTAACTACAGCAATATTTGGATGAACAACTAAAGGGTCTGGCCTGATTAAATACAGCAATTCTTGGATGAAAAACTGAAGGGCCAAGCACATAATCTGTGCTCCTTGTATGCATTTTAATTAATAATTTTCCATGTTGACTACAGTGTATGCTTGCAAACATCAGACTTCACTGCAAATAGTTTATTGCATCTCAGTGTACATAAATGTCTATTTTGAAAATCAGCTTATTGTAAACTTTTTTGGAAGTCTAGTTGGTACCAGACACTTTTACGAGATTTAGGTCCCTTGGGTTGGAACAGAGGGGCACAGTATTGAGTGTGTGCACAATTCTTTCCATTTCAGATAAAACTGTGTCTGATGATGACAGATGGTACTGCCAAGTGATGTGTGTGCCTGCTGTATTGTTAATTCTTTATTGTAGAGTTTCAGAGACTCTGTGCAGAATTTGCATAAAATTCCATTATTTTAATGACAAGTTTGGCTTTCCTTGATTTTTCATACCTCAAAGATTCCATGAAAACATCAAAAACAGTGCCAGATGTCTAGAAAAGAGAACTAAGGGATGCATAACTATAGCGGCATAGCAATAACGGACAGAATATTGGAGAGAGAAATGCCATATTACTGAAAGTTACAAGAGTGAGGCCCAGAAAGTCTTAAAGGGGTTGTCACTTTAATTATAGTATTTACTAGTAGTAGTATTAGTATACAATGACCATGCTTCACTGCTCCTCATTCCATATGAAAGTCAATGTAAAGAGCTGTCAGATGTATTGACACATTCCAGATCCCTCAAGCATATTAACCCTCAAAGCATTGCGAGGGCCCTTCTTAAATGTGAATTCTTAGCTCTGCCATGTTTAAGGTTAGAGAGGAAGGAGTAAGGAGGGAAAGGGTGCACAACAGGGCATCCTACCGATGCCATTTTATAAGTGAGAGGGAGAGTTTTTTTTTTTAGCTGTTTGTTTAAGCAGTAGCCAGCTGTCAATGTCCTCCCATAGACAAGAAATTGTTGACCAGTACAGTAATGAAACAGATGAATTAAACAGTTTTCACTTCTTGACTATCGCTACTCTAACTAGTCATACACATGACAAATTTGTGGCAGTTTTGTAAGCTTGAAAAAATAATTGCATTATCCACAGCAATCTGTCATCATTTACAAGATTAGTAGAAGCCTAATGATGAAATTTAAAGTAGAAATTAATCAAAAAATTATTTTATTCTGATGTCGCCAGCAGAAGAATCGCCTAGTAGAGGCTTTCCCTTTTCACTATTGAATCGCCCCCTCGCTGACCTGAAATTTTATATTTATACCTTGTTACGAATAGTGTTGAGCAGAATATGCCATATTCGATTTCGCGATATATCTCGAATATATATTCGAATATTCGAGATATACAGTTGTGTTCAAAATTATTCAACCCCCCAATGCTGTAAAGGGTTTTAGGGAATTTAGTGTACATTTGTAATTGTATTCAGAATGAAATCCTACAAGGACTTCTTAAAGAACCATATGCAACTAAAATGACATCAATCGGTTTTGTAATACAGTAGTAAATATTTATTTTGTGAATTCTTCATTTACACAATTATTCAACCCCTTAAAGACTACCACTCTGAAGAACAGAGGTTCATTGAAGTGTTTTCAATCAGGTATTGAAAACACCTGTGGATGTCAGGGAGCAGCAATAACGCCTAATAAGCATTAATTAGGAAGCTTTAAAATGACTGTGATACTCAGCTCCTTCTAGACATTTACTGGTGTGGTTACAAACATGGTGAGGTCAAGAGAATGGTCCGGGAAGACAAGAGAAGAGGTGATTACATTTCACAGGAAGGGCAATGGCTATAAGAAGATTGCAAAGATGTTAAACATACCAAGAGACACCATAGGAAGCATCATTCACAAATTCAAGGCAAAGGGCACTGTTGAAACGCTACCTGGTCGTGGCAGAAATAAGATGCTGACTTCGACTGCTGTGCGCTACCTGAAGCGTAGAGTGTAGAAAAGTCCCCGTGTGACTGCTGAGGAACTGAGAAAAGATTTGTCAGATGTGGGTACTGAAGTTTCTGCTCAGACAATACGGCGCACACTGCGTAATGAAGGCCTCCATGCCAGAACTCCCAGGCGCACACCCTTGCTGTCTCTAAAGAATAAGAAGAGTCGACTGCAGTATGCCAAAAGTCA
Organism: Rana temporaria; assembly: GCF_905171775.1. Taxonomy (NCBI): domain Eukaryota; kingdom Metazoa; phylum Chordata; class Amphibia; order Anura; family Ranidae; genus Rana; species Rana temporaria. Next base: position 87,057,477 of record NC_053498.1, read on the forward strand.
TGTGGACAAACCACAGAAGTTTTGGGATTGTGTTCTGTGGACTGATGAAACTGTTTGGGCCCATGGATCAACGCTATGTTTGGAGGAGGAAGAACAAGGCCTATGATGAAAAGAACACCTTGCCCACTGTGAAGCATGGCGGGGGTTCAATCATGCTTTGGGGCTGTTTTGCTTCTGCAGGTACAGGGAAGCTTCAGCGTGTGCAAGGTACCATGAATTCTCTTCAGTACCAGGAGATATTGGATAACAATGTGATGCAGTCCATCACAAACCTGAGGCTTGGGAGACGTTGGACCTTTCAACAGGACAATGATCCTAAGCATACCTCCAAGTCCACTAGAGCATGGTTGCAGATTAAAGGCTGGAACATTTTGGAGTGGCCATCGCAGTCACCAGACTTAAATCCGATTGAGAACCTCTGGTGGGACTTAAAGAAAGCAGTTGCAGTGCGCAAGCCTAAGAATGTGACTGAACTGGAGGCTTTTGGCCATGACGAATGGGCGAAGATACCCATAGATCGCTGCAAGACACTTGTGTCAAGCTATGCTTCACGTTTAAAAGCTGTTATAACTGTAAAAGGATGTTGTACTAAGTACTAAGCTTGAATGTCACTTGGGGGTTGAATAAAACTGATAATGGTGTGAGCACAGAAAAGACATTTGTGGTTATTTCATTATAAATGTTATGTTATATTTGTCTGACCTACACGTGCCTCTTTGATTTAATTGTAAGCAGGATGACAGGATGATCAAAATCAATGTCAAACTGGCCAAAACAATCAATTTCAGTGGGGGGTTGAATAATTTTGAACACAACTGTATTCGCTAAATTCGAATATTCGTGATATTTTATCGAAATTAAATGATTGCGATTTTTCGCTATTGCGAATGCGAAAATAATTGCGATTTTTTGATAACTGCGGTAGGAGCACTCTGATTGGCTCAGAATATTCGTGATATTTTATCGAAATATCGCAACATGCGAATGCGATATTTATTGCGCAATTTCGAGAAATGCTGGAGGAGCGCTCTGATTGGCTCAGAATATTCGTGATATTTTATCGAAATATCGCAACATGCGAATGCGATATTTACTGCGCAATTTCGACAAATGCTGTAGGAGCACTCTGATTGGCTCAGAATATTCGTGATATTTTACAATACAAAATAATTGCGAATATTCGGCAAATGCGGAAGGAGCACTCTGATTGGCTCAGAATATTCTTGATATTTTACAATACAAAATAATTGCGAATATTCGGCAAATGCGGAAGGAGCACTCTGATTGGCTCAGAATATTCTTGATATTTTACAATACAAAATAATTGCGAATATTCGGCAAATGCAGAAGGAGCACTCTGATTGGCTCAGAATATTCTTGATATTTTACAATACAAAATAATTGCGAATATTCGGCAAATGCGGAAGGAGCACTCTGATTGGCTCAGAATATTCTTGATATTTTACAATAGAAAATAAAAAGTGTTTTGCATTGGTGGTGATTCTTTACTCTATCCATCTGTCACAGCCGTTTGTCAATCAAACACCTTGAAGATTGAACACGTTCATGCTGCATGCTTTGGACTTTTTTTCACTTCACATATCAAAGACATTTTTATGAAAGATTATTTTTCTATTATTGGGACTATATTTCTTTATATATTTGTTTCACTGTGTATTTCACAAGTTATTTGCGCTTGCTTATTTTATAATTTGCCCACATGTCTTGTCACTAGACATATTTTTTATTCTTGTAGAGCGACTCCATTTTCTGTCTTGTATTAAATTATGTTGTATAACATTTTTGAGTTGCTGCTGTATTCTCCCCTTTTTTTAAGGTATGCGCAATTTTTTCCTTCTTACAAAAAAAAATAATATCAAACATACAAATATTCATAACAGAAACATACACAAAGCCCCCCCCTTTTGCATCAGAGACAATCAGAGTTCTCCTACCACAGTTATCGAAAATTCGCAATCATTTTCGCATTCGCAATAGCGAAAAATCGCAATTTTTTTTTTTCAATTTGGCAACATAAAAGGATCGCCTCAGCTTAGCTACTCGGCCCAGGGTCTCTAATCATACCAGCAATGCTTTTAGACGTCGATAGGATGTGATCTGTTTTAAAAATCAAATTGAAAAAATGCGAATATTCGGAATTGCGAATATTCACCGCGAAATTCGAAATATAGCGCGATTTCTCGAATATGCTATATTCGAGTCGAATATTCGCAATGCGAATATTCGTGAGCAACACTAGTTACGAATAGCGCATGAAGGGAGCAATACTTCACTGGTCTGGCTGACGTGGCAGCAACTCCATCAAAACAAGTAAGTGGTAAGTTAGAGGTCCTGTCATTGGCAAGTTATTGCCAGCGATAGGATCACTCATGCGGTATGACCCTTAAAAGTAACTGTGATGGTTTAAATTCATCTCTCCACTGCAGTTTCTATCAGAGGGATCCCCCCAGCTTCAAGGGGACTAAAACTAAGGGTGGCAGATTTCTATGGACTATTTAGTTCCTTAAAAGCTGAAAGTAATCTTCCAAAATGTTCCCTCATTTATAGACGACCTGTAGATGGTAAATAAAGTAATCTATATATGAAAACCAATAATTAAAATATGCAACATCAATTGCCTTCAATAAAAACTGTCAGTACAATTGTCACGTACCTGGTAGAAGTCTGATATGACGAGGTCAGCCTCCCTTGTATCTTCTACCCAAGCCCCACTGAAGGTGGAACAGATGGTGGCTAGGGACAGGAGGAACACGAGTGCCTGGGAATGTTGCTTGTAGAACTTGCGGGTGGAGTTGTAGGCTGAGTGGCACCAGCAGGACAGCAGATGAAGAACTGGGATAGAACTCAGAAGATCAGCGGATGTTAAAGAGGAACTCCAACCAACTTGCAGGTTCAGGCTTGGTGGCTTGTCAGTACTTCCTGTGGTCAGGAGACAGGAGAGCACTGGACCCGGGAGAGCTGAGATGATAGAGAGCCAGCACAGGTTCCCAGAGGCAGTGTTAGAGCCTGGCAGATGATGGAAGCAGAGTCGTGGAGATAGCCGGGTTCGGTAACAGGCGGGCTGCAGAGTACAAGGCATAAGCAGGAGCAAGGTCAGATGAAGGCCAGAGTCAGGTACCAGTAATCAAGTATATCAGAGTCCAGAAGCAGAGTCAGAGGAAGCCGGGATCAGTAACGGGTATCAAGCAGGTAACAAGCAGGGTACAGAGGATCAGGATGCAACTGAAGACCAGTCAGCAAGAGTCTGGAGTTAGGGCACTTTCTTAAATAGGCCATCTGGTGCAAATTAGAGCTAGGGACGCACTTGCATGCATGTATGACGTCCGCCACGCACGCGCATTGGTGCGCCCAGGCAACTTTGGGCGCATGTGCACGAGTGCGCTTTGGGCAGAAACTAGTAGTTCCCTTACAACAATGCTGTATTACATTATGTTCATAATCACTCAGTCGCTATGGGATTCATTTTCTGAATTATACAAAATACCTTGTTGATCCCGATGTTCACTGTCCCTCCCCATGTCTGTGTCCCTGCTGCAGTCTGAGATTGTGTAGACCAGCCGATGCCACATCTAATAAGCATGCTCCAGTTTCAGTTTCCTTTTAAGCTGCTAATTTCTTCCTTTTTCTCATCTATGCAGCCCACATGACTATACAGTCACACATGTGGGGGTGTATACACTCTGTATAACTGACAGACCACTTTCTCTCACTTCCTTCATGCCCACTAAACAGCTCTACACTATGGGGACAGGATATTATGTTTTAACCAATGGAGGCATCACATCCCTAAGCATATGCAATCAATATACACAGGCTGGAGGGGTGTGAATCAGGCTGTGATATGCAGAACCTTGCCCTAGATAGCCAGCACCATGTTTTTCTTATTCAAATAATTTATTAGTACAAAAAAAGGGTAACATACAAAGAATAGCAACTCTTGCAGATTAACCCCAAGGAAAAAAGGGGGTAAAACAAGGTGCACTTAAAAAGGCACTCAATGAACTGGGACGCAGCCCACAACAGCGTGCTTGGAAAAGCATCAAAAACGATTATATAAAATATTTAATGACACCACAGCACAATATATAGAAATGCAGTTGACCTCTATTCCCAGACTAGGTGGTGTGAGGAGGAAGGGAAGAGGAGAAGGGCAGCCCTTCTCAGCAGCCAAACCTACGAGTAATATCTTGTGATGTAGCATTCGAGGGGCAGCAGTTATTATAGGGAATGATAAACTAAACACGATGAACTAATCATCGTACACACGATCGGAATTTCAGATAAAAAAAAAGTCAGATGGACTTTATCTTAAATTCCGATCGTGTGTGGGCCCCATGACTTTTTTCTGTCGGTGTTTATGTAGCGCTACCCCCGCAGGAGCCGCTGGTTAGATTGGGACGGCGTGTTAGGTTACCTCTGTGATGTGTCTAGGGGATGATGATAATGATGATGATGAAAGCAATGACGGAATGTCCGAACAGCAGGGTGTCGTTTTCTGTGCTTTTATTCTTGCCCAACACGGCAAACAATTAACTTGAGGTAGATAGAGATAGGTGGGTGAAAGGAGAACTTGCAGATTCAGGCCTATGGATGGCGGAAACAATCCTGCTTCCAATGGGACTCTAACCCCTCGTCGTCACTCTAGCCAGAGTGGGTATAGTGTACCTGGACAGGCCTCTCACACCGACCTGGCAGCCAGGGTATCACTCGGAACTTTGAGAAGGAACAAGTCTCTGCCACAGACTTGGCTCTGGTAGAAATAGGAGTGGAACCTCTGCCACAGGCCCGTGCTCTGGAACGTAGTTGAAAGAGCAAATCCTTCTCAATAAATGTAAATTTGCCTGAATCTCCCCCCAGGTAGCTTTCCTTAGTTTTGGGTCACTGACTGACAAGTTGCAACGTACAACTTCCCAGTGTCCAGTGACCCAGATGCCCGATGGATTGTCTAGGCCCTGTTGGATAGCCTGCCTCCGGGCTCACCTCAGACTGACTCCCCATTGAACAGCACAACTCGCTTGGGATCTCCCTCTCAGAAGGTGGGGACCCAGTCGATCACTGGGGCCCCTCCCTAGCTTCAGTTGCTCCGGGCCATGAGGGCCCAGAACCGAGAACTCAGCGTATCACGTTCGCCCCGGCCTGGTAGGCCATATCGCCGGGGCGCACACCCTAAAGGTGGGTGCCGCACCCGGAACCAGGAACAGAATGACCCTCAAGATGGCGTCTGCCCTAGAAGTACCCTCCCCCAGCATGCCCCGCGAGGGAGAAACTCCTGATTGGCTGCTGGCAGGAAGGTGCCACCACCTGGATCCCTCTGGCGCCACCTGTCCGCCAGAGATGGAAAGTATCTCTGGAACACAAAATGAAACCACAGGACTGCCCAGCCTGGCAGAAACCCAATTTAACTGAATTAACCGGATGAGAGTAAAGTAACTCTCTCATCCCCCTCTAAATTTAACATAGCACCTGAAATGAAAGTACACAGGCGCTACATTTATAAATAGAACATGTTTTATTTTTGGAAAAAAAAACGATAGGAACTCCGAAAGAGAAAAAAACAATGTATGCTCAGAATCAAGTCGACGCATGCTCGGAAGCATTGAAATAAATTTTTCTCGGCTCGTCATAGTGTTTTACGTCACTGCGTTTTGGACGGTAGGAATTTAGTCTGACAGTGTGTATGCAAGACTGATGGAAGTCAGCTTCATCGGAATTCCGATGGAAAATTCCATCGGAAAATCCGATCATGTGTACGCGGCTTAAGAGTTTGTTGTTTTTCAGTCATTTAGTCATGTCTGACTCTTTGTGACCTCATGGACCATAGCACGCCAGTCTTTTCTGTCCTCCACTGCCTCCTGGAGCTTGCTTAACTTCATGTTCATTGTTTTGATGATGCCATCTATCTATTTTGTTCTCTGTCACCCTCTTCCCTTTTTCCTTCCCTGTTTCCCAGCATCAGGTTCTTTTCAAATGAGTCCTCTCTTCACATTAGGTATTTGAGTTTCAACTTCAGGATCTGTCTTTCCAGTGATTTACTGGTTTGATCTTCTTGTCGTCCAAGGGACTTTCAAGAGTCTTCTCCAACACCATAGTTCAAAAGCATCAATTCTTCGGCATTCAGCCTTTCTTATGGTCCAACTTTCACAGCCATAGTGTTTAGAGTGTTTAGAGGATAGCAAATTGGGGAAACTGGACAAACAGCTCCTTGAGTACTGAGGGTTTTGGTGGTTTTGCACATAATCAAGTGTGGCTGAGGTCCTGTCGAATTATATCACCAAGATGGGCTACCCCTGCACAGGAGTCCATGGGTAAAAGGGGCTAATCAACCAGGAAGAGAAAAGAAAACATAAGAAAAAATGAGGGGGTAGACAGAAAGTGAAGAAAATGATGATTTAGAAAGAATGAGAAGGGGAAAAAGAGAGAAGACCAGAAAAACATAGAGAGGAGGGGAGGACAAAATACACCTCGCGGAGCCTTCCGTTGATGAAGAAAGGGACCCCAGCGGCTTGCTGGGTTCCAGATCCTAAGCTGGAGGCTGAACGGTGGGGGATTGGCTCGGGAGAACCTAAGTGCAGAGGTTGTCTGTGAGGCCTGGATGAACCACCGGGGAACCGATCACCGCGCTACGTGACAGGTATTTTTCTTTTGCTGTCAGTGGTTGATCCTGTAGAACAAAACTTACTGGGAGGATTCGCTATCCTTAAACTTCAATTATACCAAGAAAATTTACTACACCTGTGGCAGAGGCATTGTTTCCTCCCAGTGATCTGATTATTGCGAGTGACCCTTTGGCTGCCAGGTCCAACTTAATTGCCTGTCCAAGGGGCACTTACCCACCCTGGCGAGGGTGGCGACGTTTGAATTATCTGAGCCGAGAGCAGGCTTGCTCTCTATGTTTTTGATATCCAAGGCCTGACACTGCAAGCTCTTCCTACTCATCAACCTTTTTTCCTATACTGTGTGTCATGTTGATGTTGGCCTTGTAGCCAAGGAATAAAGCATTAAAAACTCACGCTACCTGCTGGACACTTGTTCTTTTATCCACACTCACAGGCATCACCATTAGACAGAAGAATTTGGTAACTTAATACGCCGATCCCAAATTAACCAGTGGCTCCTTCGGGGGTAGCGCTACAAATATATATTGCCCTAAAAACTGCTGAATACTTTTTTTTTTGGATATGTTTTATAGCAGAAAGTAAAAAAAGGGGGAGCCCAGGTGCCTCTATCTAGGATCGTGGTACAGTTTGGCAATGTTCATAAAGCTTCTGGAAACTGTCACCAAAGGCCTCTTTAGGAATATATTGCAGAAGCGCTGTCACACATTCTTGTATTGTCGCCACGTCCGCAAAACATGCACCTTTCACGGCGCTCATCAGGTGGGGAAGCAGAAAGAAGTCGCTGGGAAGAAGGTGATCACCATTCCATCGATTGCCGCTTGGATTATGGATCAAACTGATAACACCAGGTCTCATCCCCTGTGATGATGGTTCACAGAAAGGATGTATCCAGTTCACACATGATAATGAAATCCCCAGAGGTTCCCATTCGTTTTGCTTTCTGTTCGGCTTTCAGCTTGTGCAGCACAAACCAAGAATAGATCTTCCGCTTACCCAAATCTTTGCGGATGATCGTGCGCACCATGCCAACATTTGTCGCACTCAATTGATCGTGTCTGGGGTTCTGTTTGTTGATGGCTGACCCAAACGTGGCCCATCCTCAGTCATTTCCTTCCTATCACGAAAGCGTTTAAACCAGTTGTAAACACATGTTCTGCTCACAGCTTCCGTCCCAAGCACTTGCACCAACATTTCATGCTTCTTCGTTGCCTTTTCCCCAATTTGTAGCAGAACTTGATGTTCACTCATTGCACCATTGCACTGTGACCCTACCTCTCACACTGACTATGTTAAACTGCCCATATCGGACCATTCACCAACATTTTTAGGCACACCTTGTACAGTCAGATTCTGTAATGAAAACAAATTTGGCTAAAAATGGCGGCACTCATTAGGCATTGAGAAGTCACACATTACCCTATACTATTTAAGCAATAGGGCATGTGAGAAGTTCAATCACACCCAAACACTAATACCGAGAGACTTAGCTTGTGATAAATAAAGGAAATAGACCAATTACTTAGCACAGTGTGCGTGTGGATGTGTGTAGGGGGGGGGGGATACAACCATACATTACATTTCTCAATAGGCCACTCACCCTACTTGTTATATTCCCACAGACATATGGGCAACAGCGCCCAAAGAAGAACTTTAACACACGGGACTAGAGCGTGAAAATGGTGCATTTCTGAATTCCAGTTATAGACTGTTAATGCGTCGAGCAAGGAGGGTTGGAAGAGTCAGACTTTGGCCTTCAACCTGGGGTCAGAGAACTAGTCCAAAGTAAAGCTGCATAACTAAAAGAAAAATTTCAAACATTGTGAAATTAAGTCTCTGGAGTTTTTATGCAACAGCCTATTGCATGTGTGCAAGTCTACAATATCTAAAGAGACATGGAACCTAAAAAAAACGAAACCCCTACATTATAAACTTTTCAAATACATTGAGACTCACAGAGAAGCCCATAAGACTTTTTTTGAAGAACCCTTCTAGGTTTATGAGCCACAAACACCTCTGACACCAGGGTTCAGTGGTAACTGAATGCTTCTCTTCCCCCATTATCTCCAAGACCTCCAGGAGAAGCCATGCATCCATACATTTTTACAGAGCCCAATGGTAATCTAGCTAGGGTCCACACTCCATGGAACCCTCGGAACCACCATGCCCTGATGTGCCTGAAAACAGATAGGTGTTGCCTCTAGTCCCTGAAGATGGAACCAAGACCCAACCCTTAAGGTGCTTCCAAAGACCTAACTTCGGAATACCCCCTGTGCAGTTTGCATAGGATAAATCTGAAAGGTCTGTAAACTTGCCAAATTCAAGTGGGTTGGTCTTTAGCTGAGTGCCCATTTAATCACAATGCTTAGATGCAAGAGCAGGCCCCTTTTATTTATTTTATTACAACTCCCTGGGTTCCTTGACACACCCAAGGAAGAAAAGTTTCTCAACTAGCGACCTGCAGTCAGTTGAGAGGCCCTGCACTGTCAGAATTGCCATTTGGGTAGCTGGGCCAGAGTCTAATAGCATGCAACTTCTCCAAAACACTGTTTGATGATAATAACAATTAGGTGTGTTCTGTAATGTTTTACTGAAGTAGTGACCCTAAATGTGCCTCTCTTTTAGAGTCTGATGGAGACTATGCTATGTAGCCACATACAGTATTACCTTGAATGAGTCACAGACACATTGCTGTGAGCAGTCCATGTTGCGCAGCTTCGTATTTTTTGTGCAGTGTTCTTTTTCTGCAGTGTACGCATGTTTGTGTGCCATCTTGAACCTGTTTTGCATTACTGCTTCTGTCTTTGCACCTGTTTAGGAAACTTCAAGTTACAGTTGTTCTCTGTCTGATCATGTGGCTGATTAGCCATTCTGTTAATGCAAAAATTACTGCATAGGAGAGGAGACCTAAGACCGCTAGCAGAAGACTTAGGGCATGTGGTCTGGGTGCCAGGGTCTAGTTAGGTCCCTGATGCTGGTATTGGTCACAGGAGCTAGTACAATAAATGTGCTCTGGGGAACATAGTTAAACTCCAGCTGTGGTAATATTTCTGGTAGTCTGAAGTCCACCGTCCGTGAGCAAGGACAAGTAAATGCTGATCTTGGGTATCATGTAGCCAGCTTTAATTGCTGCATATCAGTTCCTCTCACTGCATCCATTCTGCTTACTTTAAAATAAAGCTGTTTTATAGCTCCCTTCTTAAGCATCAATCTTTGCGCTGTTTGTCAGCAAGTTCTGCTTTTGATGAATATATTGGAAGGCATGCAGAGTGATTGTTTCTATCCACTGTGTTGACTTCTGCTTTTTTTTTTTTTTTCTTTAAAACTTATCAGTTTTTTGCAAGCATACAAACATCTCCATGCAGAGCGTGAAGTAAAATAGGGACAGCTATAAAGAATGAAGATGGGAGGGGGAGCGTCCAGAGCTGACGTAGGTTTAAGCTTGCAGCACTTCATTGGGATTCCAGTCACCATGTCTAAGCTCTGCAGAAATCCAGCTGAACTGCCTTCACAATAGCACAGGATCCAGCAGTCTGCGACTCCTGAGTGTTCCTTCCCCACCTCATCTTTATAAGAATCTCACTACCAAGTGCTCTATCCATTCACCATAGGGAAAGGGAAGCCAATGATTTACTGTCAATACAGCAGTGCCATCGATTTTAATGTTTTTCTCCTTTCTGACCTTTGCTTTATATCATGCTGAGAGCAACTTCAGAAATTGTCACTTTCTTCATTCATTAGGAAATGTAAAGCCTTATTTTAATAAATTTTGATTGATTTCAGTGAAAAGAAAACTGTTTTCCACAGTCATATTTTCCTTTTCGGGTGCAGCTCGACCCTAGTGTCTTCATTTGAAGTGGGGTCTTTGCCCCAAAGACCTGGACTTTCATTCACATACGACAAAAAAATCACTCTGAGAAGGGTGGGGAATTATAAAGGTCTCTGTACTCTTTAGACCCCTTTCACACTGAGGGCGTTTTGCAGGCGCTATAGCATTAAAAATAGTGTCTGCAAAGTGCTCTAAAACAGCTTCTCCTCACACTCCAGTGTGAAAGCCCTTGGGCTTTCACACTGGAGTGGTGCCCTGGCAGGGCATCAGAAAAAGTCTTGCCAGCAGCTTCTTTGGAGCGCATTAGGAGCAGTGAACTCACTGCTCCTAATGCGCTCCTGTATAATAAAATCAATGGACAGCATCGCCGTACTGCCAGCAAAATGCCACTGAAGCGGTGGTTTGCTGGCGGTTTTAACCCTTTTTCGGCCACTAGCGGGGGGTTAAAAGCGCCCCGCTTGCGGCCGATAGTGCTGCAAGCAGAAGTCATGTATGTATAAGTGATCCCGTGCAGAGCTGCCACCCTGTAGCAGTAAAACTGCTATAGGCTGGTCAGCAGGTGGTTAATACCTGCCAGTTTCCTAATCTGCGAACCAGTAGCGACAGATTCTTAAAGTGGCGGTAGTTAAAACTACCTGAGTTTGCTGCCCATGTCGGCAATGTTACTAAAACTGGTACAAATGCTTGCCTAAATTAGACACAGGTAGTTCTAAAGGTACCTACTGCCATAAAACTGTTATAATTGCTTAACTGAATTCCCCTGTCAACCTACTAGTGATTTTTTTTGTAAGACTTAAGCTTCACTTTAAAGTGGTTGTAAAGGTTAAAGATTTTTTACCGTAATGCATTCTCGGGAGTTGGTGGCGGGCAGAGCGAGCCAGTACAACCTGCACTGCCACCCTCTGACCACCAGAGGGAGCTCACACCCCTTCTCCTAGCTCCAGGAAGTGGTAATGAAAAAGAAGAGGAGGGAGGAGAGTCAGGCCTAGGAGAGGAGCACTGATAAGACCCAGGCAGTAACCACCCCCTCCCCTTGAGGTGTATGTTTGGGGGTCAGTAACTTTCTAGCAAAAAAAGCCAATTTTAACTTGTAAGCAACAGCAAAAAGGCTTATGTCGCGTATACACGTGTGTACGCAGCATAATGTTTTTGTTTATTTCTTAGCACTGATCAATGTTGTGATGAACTTTGCCATCTTTTTTTATTTTCTTTGGCAGCTCTGAGCAGAGAACTGGATTAAGATCGTGACGGGGGTTGAATGGAGATTGCGATTTTTTAACAATTAATTGTGCAGCTCTACTTTAAGCATTACAAAAAAATCTCTACTTCCAGCTAAATGGTATTTTATTTTTATTTGGTACCCTGATAAAAATGATTCTGTTGGCTTGTAATTTTAACATAAAAAAATTTATAAATTAAAACATAAAAATAAATGTTACTTAATTGACTTTGATATTTTAAGTGCCTTACTTAATTTTCATTAGTTCTTAAAACACACCTTTTACGAAAATAATGTATAATATTGAGTAATCTAGACAAAACTTTTAAGGTAAGTGCATCTCCATATTCTAATTGAGTTACATTTACTTAAAAAAATTATCTTTTCATTTGACTGAAATTGCGAGACGGATGTTTGCCAAACGTGCAACTGCACGAGTTTTGATGCTGTGTTATTTAAAGAGTTTGATGTCTTTTGGAATTTTGAAAGCCTGCACAAGGCAGTTCCCATATGTTTGAGGCCCATCAGGACAAAAAAGCGCCACCAGTGACAAGAATGTTTCCAAGTCACTACAAAGCCATGCAATGCCATTTAAAGGTAATAATGAACATTGAACAAATTATCGTTCACATACTTTAAATGTTGCTTAAAGCAGTTGTAAAATATTTTAATATTTTAAAATAACAAACATGTTCTACTTACCTCCACTGTGCAGTTCGTTTTGCACAGAGTGGCCCCGATCCTCGACTTCTGGGGTCCCTCGGCGGCTGTCTCTGGTCCCCCCCGCCATTACTGACCACAGTCATGCGAGAGCTCGCATGGTGGGGAGTAATTGCGGGCGCGCTCCCGTGATACAGCGAGCGGCCATAGCAGCTCACTGTATCACTCGGCCCCGCCCCTCGGCGCGCAGCGTCACTGGATGTGATTGACAGCAGCGCCAGCCAATGGCTGCGCTGCTCTCAATCCATCCGCTCTAGCCAATTAGTGGCCAGGCTGAGCAGCAAAGAGGATCTCGGGACCGCACGGGACTTTCGACGGGTCAGGTAAGTAAAACGGGGCTCTGGGGGGCCGGCAACATCAGATGTTTTTTCACCTTAATGCATAGATTGCATTAGGTGAATATTTTTTTTCATTTTCAACTCCTTTAATATACCATCCAAAATGTTTATTTTATTTGCAGATTAATATATTTATAATAAATGGACATACATCCGTTGTATACACCTATTGAGACAACTCACTTGTGCGCACGCAAAGTTTGCGCTTACTGCATTCTGCAGAAAGTAACCAAGATGTAGGGTGAGGGACTGCCAGCTGTTAAGCTTAAAAACTATTTTGTGCCACAAAAATCATGTTTCAGCTGGTTCGGTTTTTGAGATATTGGAATTTAAATTCAAATTATGTAACATCAAGCCCCACCCACTTTGCACCCAATGTTATTAAAATTTGAAAACAAAGATAGCATTTGTTTGCACTGCATCTGTGCCGATTTGTGCTGCAAAAACGAACGTGTGTGCTGGTTTTGTTTCAGAGATATTGCGCATTATAGTTGATGAAACCTCTCCCACTTTGCACCACATGTTATTACATTTTAAAAACAATTATACAAAATTCAAACAAATTTTGTATAATTGTAATTGGTTCGGTTTTTGAGATATTGGACATTCAACGTTACCTAAAGCCCCACCCACTTTGCACTATGTTATTACATTTCAAAAACAAATATACCATATTTATGCTGCATTGGCATGAAAAAAAAAAACATATTGGTATAGTGTATTTTTTTCATATATGGTAGCACTCTCATTTTGTATCAGACAGAATGATTATTGTACTAATTTATGCTTTTAGCCTGAGCTACCCTGAAAACCTAAAATATACCTTTGAAGTTTTTCAGAACATCTTTTTAGAGCTAGATGTGGGGAATCCATCTTCAAAAGTTTGCACTAACCGCTTGCCAACCAGCCACCGTCATTATACTGCGGCAGGTTGGCTCTCCTGCGCAAACCGCCTTAGGTGTACGTTGGTCTTTGCACAGGAGATAATGGGCATGTACTTGCCACGGGAGCTTTCCCACGGGTCCGTCGGACTCGAGGTCCGCTGGCGACCCACTTTAATGGCATACAGAGGAAGAACAGGGATCTGCCTATGTAAACAAGGCCATTCCTGTTTTGCCAGATGACATGTCAGAGATCTTCTGTTCCCAGTGATCAGAAACAGCCATTTCTGTCATGTCCCTGCTAGCCCATCCCCCCTACAGTCAGAACACACCCAGGAAAAAAAAACACAGCGCGGGAAGCGAGTATCAGCATATATCGCGCACCCACAATTTTGCCCCGATTTTAAGGGAAAAAAAGTGCGCGGTATACGCCGATAAATACGGTAGTTGCCTCACTTTTTTTGAGTAGACCCAGCACACTATTTTTTACAGTGTACAGTGCCCAGTAGGGTTACCACCTTTTCTTCAAGCCAAACCCAAACACTTTAGCTACGTAGGGCAATTTTTTTTCCGTAGCATACGCGATAGGATTATAAAAGAACTTGGACTTCCTTTGGATACCCCAAGGGGAGTAGTAATGCAGCGTGCGAATAACAGGTGTGGTAAAATTGCTCTTGCTGACATCATCATCCCACCCCACAGTGATGCCGAACCTGCCCCCAGATAGAACTTCCCCTTTATAGTGCAGTCATATGTGTTGTACGTTACCGCGCTTTGGACGGGCGGACTTTTGTCTGAGCGTGTGTATGCAAGGCTGAGAGAATTCTGTCAGGAAAACCGTTGGTTTTTTATCCGACGGAAAAACCGGTTGTGTGTACTAGGCATTTGGCTCCATGCACACTGGGCTTAAATAAATGTCTGTTCTCTTGGGAGTAAAAAACACCCCTATAGAGCGTTTTTTGTACAAAGTCTAGACGAGTTTAGAAGAGTTTTATGTTTTTTTCTGCCAGTGGGCTCCAATCAGAAATGCACTCTAGAAGTTTTTTTTTTCCTGCCTCTAAACGTCTCAATGTACATATGGGATAACATTGAGTTTCTTCTACAGGCAGAACATAAAACCCCTATAGAAGTAACGTTTTTTAAGAGAGTGTGCATGGAGCTTAAAGGGGTTGTAAAGGTTATTTTTTTTCCCCCTAAATAGCTTCCTTTACCTTAGTGCAGTCCTTCACTTACCTCATCCTTTGAATTTGCTTTTAAATGTCCTTATTTCTTCTGAGAAATCCTCACTTCCTGTTCTTCTGTCTGTAACTACACACCGTAAAGCGAGGCTTTCTCACTGGTGTGGAGAAAGCCTCTTGAGGGGGAGGGGGAGCAGGAGTGTCAGGACTCCCACTAATATTGAGAAGACTGGGGTTCTGCTTTAATGGTGTTTGTTCTTCCATAACGTCCTCTTGATTTGTTTTGCTGCTGCTTTATAGCTTTCATGCCTGATAGACTAGATTTGTTTTTCAACTCATTCTCTGACATCTCATTCTCCTGTACATGGTAGTGCAGAATTCCTCCACGCATACATAACTAGCAAGGCTGAAGTCTGCTCTTTCTCACTCATGCCAAGTTGATTACAACCAAACCATGACAGCAGAAGACTAAAGTGTAATCTTGGCCATAGAGAAATAGAGCAAAAGCCAATTGAGGTTAATACATCAGGATGATCCTGGACGTCTCTTTTGTAGAACTGAGGGGAAAATAAAGTCCTGTTCCTTATAGGGAGGTTTTAAAGGTCAGTTTGGTCATGCTGAAAAAATAAAACATTCTCTTGCAGGGACACTTATCCAGACACTTAACATTTAAAATCTACCTACTTCAGAATCTTATATCTTCGGTTGTTTGTGTTTGTGAAAGCTGGACTTTCGTTTTTATACATTTCTTCTTAGTCACAAAAGATGTACTTATACTTAGGGCCCTAAGTCCGTTTACGTTTACGGATGAAAAAGGGACACACATGTATCCCTATTGGATAGCCGGTGTCAGCGGATGAACATCCGCTGACACCCGATCTCATCAGTGTCCGCTATGCTCCGATTCTGCAGACAGAGGAAAATCCTATTTTTCCATCCGTCTGCAGAGCGGATCGGTTAAACACGGACAGACGGTCCGTGTTCATCCGACCCCCCCATAGGGGAGAGCAAAAATCTGACAGGGTGCGGTCTGGACCGCCCTGTCATCTGCCGGAACGATCCCCGCTGAGCAAGCGGATAAGAAAGGTACAGATCCTCACAGGATCCGTACATCTGAAAGAGCCCTTAGTCACAAAAAGATATACAAAAGATATACTTTGTGTGCACTAACTGCCTCTGCAAACCCAGTTATAACTGTAGCGCCCCCTTGCTTTCAGCATGGGCACTACGCTAAAGTTAGTGGGAATGGGAGAGTTACTTTGCTCCCATTCGTGGTTTGTCTAAATTTGGCACTTCTGTCATCCCAGAAATGTCCACTGGGTCAGTCCGTGGTCAAGGGGTGCAATACCACCCCTTGCCGGAAGTTGGCGCCAGAGGGGTTCTGGCAGAGCAAGTTTTCCCCAGCAGCCAATTGGAGGAGTTTTTCCTCGCGGGGCATGCTGGGGGAGAGTATATCTGTGACAGGGGTCATGTGTTGGAAAATCTTTGCGGGGTCCCCGTTCCAGGTGCGGTATCCACCTTCAGGGTACGCGCATCCATGGACCCCGCCAGCGCGGCCTACCTGGCCAAAGCTGAAAGCTGCATCGAACCTCATCCTGAGGAGAAAAGGGACCCCAGTGTTTCACTGGGTTACATGACCTGTTGAGAGAATCCCAGTCTGGGATCGGGCGTCCGGACTACTGACAGGTATGCCTGCTGTCAACCGCGGGCCTATATAGGAAAAGTCAACTGGGAGGATTCGCTCTCTTTATTCACCTAAGTCCTTCATTGAAATTGACCTGTGGCAGAGGCCCTAGAGCCGGGTCTGTGAGAGAGACCTGTTCCTCCCAGCTAGTTCAGATTGACGCTTTGGCTGCCAGGCCTATTATAGGCGTCTGTCCGGGGGCACTTCACCCACTCCAAGTAGAGTGGCGACGAGTTACAAAAATTGGTACTATACAGAGCAGTATTGACTGCTCCATTTAATATCCAGGCCTGATACCGCAATGTTCTCTTCTTTTTCCTTCATCAACCTTGACCTTCCCAATACATGTTGATGTTGGCCGTGTTTGGCCTGGACAATAAAGCAATGAAAACCTTTTATTGGCTGTCTGGACCTTCGCTCACTACCGTTGTTCTCACAAATACACCCCTAGACACCACCATGGTAACTTAGAAGGCCAATCCCAAAATCAACCAGCGGCTCCTTCGGGGTGAGCGCTACATAACCCTGTGAAGTTGCATCACCACTGTACTGCGCATAGCCTGAACTTTGGGAGGGGCCCACCCACTACAAGCTACCTGCAGAGATCTAGAAGGGGCAGATACAAGACCAGTTACTTGGCACAAAGAAAAAAAAGAGCAGCAGTGATTGGTCTTAGAGGAAACGCTGTACAGTGGGGATTATTTACGAAAGGCAAATTCACCTTGCAGTACATGTACAAACTACAAGTGCAAAGTGCACATGAAATTGTACTAAATCTGAGGGGTAGATCTGAAACGAGGGGATGCTGTTTTTATTAAAAGCAGGCAAGCTAAAATGCTGTTTTTAATTTTCCTTGCATGTCCCCCTCGGATCTACAGCGAATGCACTTTGAAGTGCACTTCCAGTGCAATTTCAAGTGCACTTTGCACTTGTAGTGCAAAGTGGATTTGCCTTTAGTAAATAACCCCCAGTGTTCTTATAATACAGATCTAAACATGCCAATGCACACAACGGGGTTGATTTACTAAAAGCAACGAGACTGCACTTTGCAATGCATTTGCATTTACAATTGCATTTTGCAAGTGTAGTTGCTCCAGAGCTTAGTAAATGAGCAGAAGCTATGCTGTCTTCCATCATTCAATCATGTACAAGCAAAAATGCATTTTTTTTCCTTACACATGATTGGATATACTTTACAAAGTGCAGCTTTACCTCATTTACTAAGCTCTGGAGCACCTGCACTTGCAGACTTCACAAAGTGCACAGTCTACACAGTATTTGCCTTTAGTAAATCAACAGCAATGCCTGCTAAGTTCTCATACTCAATTCTATGTTTTTTGTTCCTCAAGAACAGGGGTCTCCAAACTGTTGAAACAAAGGGCCAGTTTGTTGTCCTTCAGACTTTTGGGGGGCTGGACTGTGGACAGCAGAAGTGGAAATTTTCCTGGCATCAATGTGAGTAAACATAGCCACATTTGTTATTACTGTCCCATTGTTGGTATCATTGGGAGGAATAGTGCCCCACTGTTGGTGTCAATGGGAGAAATGGTGCCCCATTGTTAATGTCAGTTGGCAGAATCGTGTCTCATATCAATGGGAGGGATATGCTTTAAGAGCCAGATAAAGGCAAGCAAAGGGCCACATCCCCCTGGGCCACAGTTTGAAGACCGCTGCTCTAGAATATACTTTTAATTTAGAGCCACTGTAAAACTTTAAAAATACTATTTTGCCATTTACTTAACATGGTACTTTACTTGACTAGGGTATAAAATATGCTTTTTGCACTCCTAACTGCTAGACCATCACTCCCATACTAACCTTGTACTACAATAACCACACCAGACTCCTAATGGAGTACAATGGCCATAGCAACCCTGTATTATCAAATTATAAATGAACTTATCAACATATAAACATATTCAACATATGAACATCCAGTACTTTCTGCCAAAAACTAGGAGTCACAAGGTGACTTGTGGGCATTTACTACTAGTACCTGCATAACATCTGAGTTTTTTAGGCCTCCAGCCGCAACAGACACAGACTCCGAGATACACAACTACACGCAGGTACCACCAAACATAGTAATGGGAGCCGTACCCATGACGGGTCGTTATAAATGTACATATTTTTTCTGATCAAAAACCCATAGCTGGACCTTGTACACCCCTGGCTGCCACAACTAACCCTCAAGAACCGTATTCCCAACCGCATTTCTCAAGAAACCTGAAACTCAAAAGGGGGAGGAATACAGGCAATTGTCCAAAGCACACTTTCCTCCAACTGCTGGCTTCCGAGACCCTCCTCCCGATTCCCTTACTAGAGCCCCAGCTTCTACAGCCTTCCCCACCAATCATGTAAGTCCTATTTTGAATAATGCTTCCACCTACCAGAAGCCCCTTCCCCCAAGCAAACCCTCTTTTAACTCTGTCCTGTCGGCCCTGTGTTCATGTTTTCCACCTTCTACTCTGGGCCTATCTTTACCAAAGGGTAAACACAACATGGTCACTTGTTACACATGCTACACTCTGCACTAGCTGAAAGCCTGGGGGGGGGGGGTAGATGTTGTTTGGGGATGGCTGGAGCCACCAACAGTCCTTCATAATCAGGGTGAGCGAGGGTACTGCCAGTAACAAGGTAGAATCTCAGCAGGCAAGGGAGGCCCACTGTAGCCAGGATATTGGTGATAGTAAAGGATTTAGCAGGTCTGCAGGGGATCCAAGGAAATTAGTAATTTACCTGGTGGCAGTCAGATACGCTTGAAGTTTTAACAAAAAAAAGTAGGTAGGTTAGTGTTCTCCAGGTGCACTGTCAGTGTCACTGGAATGGTGCACCTAGCTGCCACCTATCCACCATTTCAGACAATTCATCTGGTTTCCGCCTACAAGTAATACTGTTAGTATCACTGGACGCACTGTTACTTTGTGTGAACAATGGAAAGTATGGTGTTCATACCTCTGGCTTGTAGATGTCAGTATTTACAACCAAACTTAGAGACCAGTCGTTGGTTGTGACTGAGTCCTTAACAACCAGTGACAACCAATACTATCACCGACCGCATTACCACCATAGACAGCATATTAGCAAAAAAGCCAGGGATAGTTAAAAAAAACAGTGAGGTGCCCCCAAATTCTATACCAGACCCGAAAGTGTCTGCTGTGGGTTTTAAGGGGGAATGCAATGCAAAAATCATAACAAAAAATGTGGGGGGTCCCCCCCCCCAAAATCCATACCAGACCTTTATCTAAGTGTGCAGCCTGGTAGCCCAGGAAAGGGAGGGGATGAATGTGTGACCGCCTCCTGAACCATACCAGGCCATATGCATTTAATGTGCATCCAAAAATGCCCGACAAAGTACATCCACCATCAATCACATTGTCCAGTGATGTAGATCCATGTCAATCATGTTGTGCTCAGAGATGGAGTTTTAGGAGAAATAGTCAGTACAGGAATCACTGCTTTCAGGCAGCAAGGTGCCATGGGATATGCAGTCTTTACAAACTGTAATCAAACAGCAGAGAAGAAACTGCAAAGCATGAAAGGAATCCAGGAAATTGTGGAAAGTGATGGCCAGCAGGCAGATTTTTCATTTAAGCTTGTACTGAATTGTCAAAAATAACTATTGATTTGGATTTGCCATGATTCACTGCTATAATCTGTTAAAATAAGCAGAAACAAACAGAGACACACACACACACACACACACACACACACATACACAGCTTCTTGTGGTCTGGAGCTGAAGTGCACAGCAGGAAGATGAGAGAAGAGAAGAACAGACAGATGCACAGAGATGCAGGGGGTAAAATGTGAGCAGAATGCTGATGGCAATCTTCTCATTCTTAGCTTTATTCTCCTTATGTCGTCACAGAATACACACCCATCAATCCCTCCCAATAACCCTTTACTCCACCCAGTTACCCTCCCATTCTGTTAATCCACATGGCAAAGTCTTTGTTCCATCATAAATGATAGGGGTTTCTCGATCAGAACTGCAAGGATGTAGTGAGGTGGGCTGGAAAGGGGCATGTCCAGGACAGGAGGAAGGATATTCGTTGGGAAATAGTTCCAGCAAATCGCCCATTTACAAATCCATACACAGGAAACCAGCACGTTGCCTTTTAAGGGAAAAACAGTCCAGGCTACAAATTCCTTTTCCATCTCCAAAAGGCAGGATGTAGCAAAGTCACAATTTCCTCTTGAAATGATCAGGAATGCAGAGAAGAGTGAATTACAATGGGGGATGGGAAGGCTTTTCCTGTTACAACTGAGGAATCCAGGAGGGAGGGGGGACACAGAGTGAGTGAGTGGATGGAGTTGCTTTTTGATTTCAACAGCTCTCTCTGTATGTCCATCCAAGTTAAAATATACTTTAAGAACATATCTGACAAAATCTGAAGAATCATTTCAAGGAAAATATACACTCCATTTCAGTGGTTCTAATCATAACACAAAAATATTCATTTTAGTTTCACGTCTATCACAGCCCCCCCTTGAAATGAATATTTCGTCAGTTCATTCTCTTTGTTATTTCTTAACAGACAAGGACGGTAATGGAGGACACGGTCAATATAACAAAACATTATCATAACCAATATAAACAGAATTGCTATACCTATTTGAGTACAAATGTGTTATCACCCAAAATATTGTCCGCAGGTGACATTCTAAATGCCCCCCTTGTTCACCTAATATCCTGTATAAGGCCATAATTTTATACAAAGTCATTTGTGAAGCGGCCTCTAGGTGTTCAGTAATATACTGGAATGCATTCTTGTTTATAGTTAACAAACCTCTATTGACCATAGCAACCATAATTGATCCAATCTACATTTACATTACTAAGTTAAATTTCATAAAAGCATCCGTTCCCACCAAATTACTATATTTCCCTTCATTAGCATTTTAATTTTATATTGGGCTCTGTCCTAAATATTTTATTTCCTAAAGAAACTTTATTTATTTATTACTTTATTTTTCACTATTTTATCTGACCTTTTTTAAGCTATGCAGATTAACACCATATTTCATTCTCTTTAAAATAACACCCTTTAAGTAAGGTATTCTTCAAACCAAATGGTGCAAAAACCCACAGAAAGAGAGAGAGAGAGAGAAAAAGAAAGAAAGAATGAGAAAGAAAGAAAGAAAGAGCAAAAGAAAGAGAGAGAGAGAGAAAAAGAAAGGAAAAGAAAGAGAAAAACAATACTTTATTGATAAGGGCTTTCTTTCAGATCTTCTAATGATTGTGTACAAATTACCTTTTATTATTAAAGAAAGATTTACCCTCATAATACGCTTCCATAGTTTACTTAACATAAACTCTGATATTTATTTGTTTTTCCCTTCAAACTTGCAAAAGAGCCATTGTAAAGCACAGCAGCTGAGGATGCTTAGACTGGGAGTCGGATTTCAAGCTAGCACTCACTCCTGTAAACCACCACAGCCTGTAACCTGATCTGCTGTTAATGACCTCTAAGGGAAAACATCTGTCCCCCCCATGCTTGGAGCAGATTGTACAAGTTTTAGACCATATACAATCCAATCGAATTGCATCGTTTTTCTCATTTTTAACTCTTTTTCAAAAATTTTAAAACATATTTGGTTTGTACATCTGCCAAAAATCATGTACACCACATTATAACATGACATTCCTTAACTTCCAATAGCGACAAAAGATCGCTTAGAGGACAAATCTCATGAAATCCACTGACCAGTCCCTGCGCATGAACCGACCATTGTTTTCTACTGATAAAGTCACTCATAATTACTCACAATCTATATTTTATCAGAAATGTCATTTTATAATAACTTTTAACACTTGTTTATTTTTTAATTTTATTTTTACAATTTTTATAATAATATTTTTTATAAAGTTTTTTAGATTGAACATAACTTTCATATTTTAATATTTTTCCTGGGGAACCTTATAATAAACCAAACCCAAGTTTAGAATCTGTTGTAAACATTGCTCAAACCTCTACTTATTAATTCTTACAACCAGATCTGTAGGATTTCAGTTAAATATAAAATACCATGTTGTTTATCATAGACTGAATTGTATACAATTCTTCACACAATCTCAATCAACAATTTTCCCATTAAACCTTTGTTCTAATCCCATGCATGTTTTGACATGTCATAATACATTTTCAGTTGTTGGGGTAAACATATTCATAAACATTTACAGGCAGAATTAAACTTAATTATCTCATTAAAGAACTTCTTTACACTCTGACATGAATTAACTAATTACCCTATGTAACCGGGACCCCCCTTTGAGATATTCCAACCCACAAACCCCAGTGGTCACAATCCCATGTATTTGAAAAAAAGATATATAATTTCATTCAGGTTTGGGCACAGTCCATAATATCACTCATCTTCCAGAGAATATTTTCGAAGGAACCTCTTAATCATCACCCAGGGGATATTGGTAATTATCGGTACCTACATCAGGAATGTGAGAAAAACTCGTACACGAATATTAGTTACCTATTTTCAAAAGCGGTCACATAATCATAGCTCATAACAATCTAATCTAGAGACTGTCTCAAACAAGATTTCAGAAAGGGATAATGTATTGAATGCTCCCCCCTTGGGGCCACTTACCCACTTAACCCTGAGGATGGCATGGCACAGCATGTGGAATAAAACCATTTAAATGTACTATGTAAAATGTTCTACTGTTCCAATGTGATACCCAGAATCTCCTCATCCCTCATTTGTGACTTGTGAACACAGCTTCTGTAGTCATGAACGCCAGGATTTACACACTCTCTCTACCGCTTTTGGGCACCCCATGAGGTCAAGGCATTGAGGTCGGGGCACACATGACAGCATATGAGCGGATTCTACCTTCAGGTAGGTCTGCCACTCCCATCTACATCATTCTCCTCCCTTACGTGTCTGTCCAGCGAAGTGGCATTGTAGTTACCCCCCCCTGGACAGACTAAGGAGGGCATGAAGAAGAAGGCCCGTGGGCCGGAGGGCACAGAATCCAGTATGGGCAGCGGGCAGCGGGCAGGAGGCGACACCATATGCGTTCAGAATGAGGCAAAGCCTTCAGCAGGGAAGAGCATCCGGGCAGGCCCATGCTTCCTCCAGCGGGGCATACAGTTGGGCAGAACGTGAGGGGAAAGAAGGGGCACGGCCTCAAGCAGTCGGGCGGGGCCCATGCTTCCAGCAGGCATCGTGGGCAGAACATGAGGGAAACGAAAAGACAATAACAGGCCCTGGGTATCACATTATAAATTTCAAAACTGGCAAAAAGCCCTCTATGTATCAAGTCAAAATACAGTGCATGGCATCGTCAGTGTAAGTGTAAGTGGGCAACCCAGATGGGACAGGTCCCCACAGAACACGCATTCAATCTATCCGATTAAAAGGATAAAAAAAAAAACGGGACGAAATAATTCACCTAAATTAATTCTCTGTAGAAGATTTTAACTGTAAAATAAAGACTTAACAATTGCTTATTATGTGCATCAAATGTCTGTTCCATATTTTTTAAACCTCAGGAGAAATATCCCATTATTTCTAGTTAAATCGAATTATCTGATAAATCAGCGTACAATGTAACAGGCATATTCAGACCAATTTTAATTGTACAGAAACAGTTGCAATATCCCAAGTCAACCTTTTGTTAAAAAAAAACTCTGTGTTACAAAAAACTGTCTCCTAGGTTGTCGTCCCTGGGGGGGAAGAGGGGGGCTATCCTCCAACTTGCAAATGTGGCAGAGCTCAGGGCGGGCAGGATGCAGGGGTCTGGACCTCCCACATTCCTCACACACCCAGTTCTATCCCCCCACCAGGGAGGGGGCAGGAGTATATATTATATCAGGGAGGCATCCCAGAAATATAAAAAAAAAAACAGCAAAAATAATAATAAGAAGAATTCATTCACCACTTGCCAACAAGGAATTGGGAAAAGGGATCAATGAATTTCAATGGGAAGAAGAAAAAAAAGGGTTGAAGAAAGGAGAAAGAAATAAGAAAGAAAGAGTTCGATTCCAGCACAGAGTTGAGAACCCAAACGAAAAGTGCATGCAAAGAAAGACACCATAAGTTATATGTTACAGACACAATGTACCATTAGACGCAATCAAATCACTTCTAGCACAGTCAGTACAATCAGCATGCTACATAGAGGGAGGGGAAGATAGGGGGCTGTGTAGTAGGCAGCAAAGAAAGGGTTGGACGGGAGGATCTAAGAAGAAAATGGTGGAGAGGGGAGGAGCTATGAAAAAAGAGCGGCAAAGATTTGGAGAAGACGGGAGGATCTAAGAAGAAGATTGCGGAGGGGGGGGGGTGGTTATGAAAAAGGGAGAAGAAAGGGAGGAGCTAAGAAAAAGATGGCAGAGGGGGGAGGAGCTTTTCAGAAAAGGCGGGAAAAATCTAAAGCCAAAGAAAAGCAAAATGGAAGACGAAGAAGAAGGGGAGTCAGAAGTTATAAAGAAAAACGTCAGACTTCTGTAGATGAAAAACAAAAGTCAGTGCCAACAGCAGTCAATACATACAACAAGAAAGCCAGGTATTCTATTCAGTCAAACACAGTTATCCAGCATAATAAAAACACATACATACTGAGAAAGACAAAAGGATCATCCCAGCAAAAAAAATTAACTAGGAAAGGCACAGAAATGAAAAAAGTTTCCTGTTCAGACTGCAAAGAGTTAAGACTGCTAGGCAGAAAACCCTTAATTGGTATCCAGCTGTGATGAAAAGCAAAAGGTTTCAGGTCACAAATTAGCACAGTTAGCAGAACAAGAAGCCAGACACAGAATTTAGCAGCCTTTGTCCAGATAAAGGGTTAAGTAAGCTAGCTATTGCAAGCCAGCTGTAACAAAAGGCAGAAGTGTAAGGGAAAAAGCAATTTAAGACACACAAATGTACACAAATAGCCAGCTAGCA
Organism: Rana temporaria; assembly: GCF_905171775.1. Classification (NCBI taxonomy): domain Eukaryota; kingdom Metazoa; phylum Chordata; class Amphibia; order Anura; family Ranidae; genus Rana; species Rana temporaria. The sequence goes on from NC_053498.1 coordinate 87,082,871, forward strand.
GAAGCCACACAAAAACGACCTCCTCCAGCTCAGCCCCCACCTTTCCTAGCACAGGGAAGTTGAGTAAACAAAAATCCCCGCGTTATTCAAAGCAAGGACAAAATGTGGAAAAGCTGACTCAATATCTCACCACAGACATACTCAAATAAACCCCAGAATCCCAGTTCCCCAATTAATCTAAACAAGGAGGTTTGGAATATTTTTACACAAGCATAAAATAAAACAAACCCATATCTTCGCAGCCAACTTCCTTAGAGCTGTCCCAGGCTCAACCCAGCCAGCATGCACTCCCCGTGCACACCCCTTTATCACATCGGCTTAATCCGAGACGATGCACGACCAGTACCTTAACTTAGTAGGCCGATTTCACACACAGTCAAACAACCCACAAGCTCACACCCTTCTACTCAAGCTACTCGCACCCTTCTACTCACAGGCAGCAAGACACCAAAAAAAATTAATAGCAGTGAATCAACACAAACCGGGGTTCGCTTCTGGACCAGAATTATACCGTCTGTTTCAAAGGCTCGGAATTTGTAGACAAACTAGATGGGAACAGAGGCCGTCCAGCCTGTAACACGGTGTAAGGGAGCCAAAAAAAAACTCGCACTTACCGTGTTTAGGGGTTCATGACGCCCCTTTCAATGGTAGACGGTCCCTCAATTCTCAGCCAGTTTCTTGTGCGTCCACAAAGTCTGTCCTTGAAGTCCAAAAGAAGCACGTTGAGCGTCAATTGATTTGGATTTGCCATGATTCACTGCTATAATCTGTTAAAATAAGCAGAAACAAACAGAGACACACACACACACACACACACACACACACATACACAGCTTCTTGTGGTCTGGAGCTGAAGTGCACAGCAGGAAGATGAGAGAAGAGAAGAACAGACAGATGCACAGAGATGCAGGGGGTAAAATGTGAGCAGAATGCTGATGGCAATCTTCTCATTCTTAGCTTTATTCTCCTTATGTCGTCACAGAATACACACCCATCAATCCCTCCCAATAACCCTTTACTCCACCCAGTTACCCTCCCATTCTGTTAATCCACATGGCAAAGTCTTTGTTCCATCATAAATGATAGGGGTTTCTCGATCAGAACTGCAAGGATGTAGTGAGGTGGGCTGGAAAGGGGCATGTCCAGGACAGGAGGAAGGATATTCGTTGGGAAATAGTTCCAGCAAATCGCCCATTTACAAATCCATACACAGGAAACCAGCACGTTGCCTTTTAAGGGAAAAACAGTCCAGGCTACAAATTCCTTTTCCATCTCCAAAAGGCAGGATGTAGCAAAGTCACAATTTCCTCTTGAAATGATCAGGAATGCAGAGAAGAGTGAATTACAATGGGGGATGGGAAGGCTTTTCCTGTTACAACTGAGGAATCCAGGAGGGAGGGGGGACACAGAGTGAGTGAGTGGATGGAGTTGCTTTTTGATTTCAACAGCTCTCTCTGTATGTCCATCCAAGTTAAAATATACTTTAAGAACATATCTGACAAAATCTGAAGAATCATTTCAAGGAAAATATACACTCCATTTCAGTGGTTCTAATCATAACACAAAAATATTCATTTTAGTTTCACGTCTATCACACTATTGTTTGTATTGCTTTTCCAATGCTGATGTTATAAAATAAAAGTGTATGCTGTGATTATATATCTTCGTTAACCACTTAAGGACCGCCTCCTGCAAATATACGTCAGCAGAATGGCACGGCTGGGCAGATGTATGTACAGGTACGTCCTGTACATGTACCCAGCCGTGGGTCGCGGGACCGAAGCTCCGGGACTGCGGGACCCGCGGACCCGATCACCGCTGGGGTCCCGCGATCGGTCCCCGGAGCTGAAGAACGGGGAGAGACATGTGTAAACACGGCTTCCCCATGCTTCACTGTGGCGGCTGCATCGATCATGTCATCCCCTTTATAGGGAGACACAATCGATGACATCACTCCTACAGCCACACCCCCCTACAGTTGTAAACACACACTAGGTGAAACATAACACCTTCAGCGCCCCCTGTGGTTAACTCCCAAACTGCAACTGTCATTTCCACAATAAACAATGCATTTTAAATGCATTTTTTGCTGTGAAAATGACAATGGTCCCAAAAATGTGTCAAAATTGTCCGAAGTGTCCACCATAATGTCGCAGTCATGAAAAAAATCGCTACTCGCCGCCATTAGTAGTTAAAATTCTTTTTTTATAAAAATGCAATAAAACTATCCCCTATTTTGTAAACGCTATAAATTTTGCGCAAACCAACCGATAAACGCTTATTGCGATTTTTTTTACCAAAAATATGTAGAAGAATACGCATCGGCCTAAATTTTTTTTTTATATTTTTTTGGGGGATATTTATTATAGCAAAAAGTAAAAAATATTGAATTTTTTTCAAAATTGTCGCTCTATTTTTGTTTATAGCGCAAAAAATATAAACCGCAGAGGTGATCAAATACCACCAAAAGAAAGCTCTATTTGTGGGAAAAAAAGGACGCCAATTTTGTTTGGGAGCCACGTCGCACGACCGCGCAATTGTCAGTTAAAGCGACGCAGTGCCGAATCGCAAAAAGGGGCCTGGTCCTTTACCTGCATTTTGGTTCCGGGGCTTAAGTGGTTAAAGCGTTTGTTACCCCAACATTTCATATTCCTGATATGTGACTGCTGTACCATGTACTTGTATGAGAAAGTATCCTGTTCTCTTTGTATTGCTTCATTTGTGTGAAATCCCTGGTGTTCTTGCCAGCCCCTTTGTTTTCCTATTAAACACTGACAACACTAAAAAGGGGAGCATGGCATTGCCAATTCTTTAACTTTCTAAACAAAAGCCAGTTTGCTGCCATTCAGACTTTAGGGAGGCCAGACTGTGGGCATTGGAAAAAGAAAATTCCCTGGCATCAGTGGGAGTAAACAATGCCCCATCGTTGGTGTCAGTTAGAGGAATTGTGCCCCATTGTTGGTGTAATTTGGTAGGAAAACTCATGCCCCAACATTGGTGTCACTGGGAGGAACTATGCCCCATTGTTTATGTCATTGGGAGGAACTGTGCCCTGTTGTTGGTGTCATTGCAAGGAATTGTGCCCCATTCTTGGTGTCAGTGGGGGGAGTTTTGCCCCAGAGGATGAAATATTGCCCCAAGGGCTGGATAAAATCAGGCAACAGGCCGCATTTGATCCCCAGGCTGCAGTTTTTTGCACTGGAGATCTATAAATGTTGGCAGTTTAGTCTATTTATGAAGTTTCTATCGGGAATTCTTTCACTCATTTTGTCATGCTTTGACAGAAGCAAAAATAAGTCAAGAAAACGTATTTGTAAATAGATTTTGTCAGTAAAGGTTTTTGCTCTTTTTTGTTCACTGAAAAAAAATTGTTGCTAATTTTCACAACCCTACATCTACTATTTTAGATAGAAAGAACCTGATACTTCATCATACTTTTTTACAGTTTTTGACTCATTTAGCCAATCTTTTTACCATTTCACCAATCTGTCTACTGTACACCGTTTCTTTTTGTTTGCACTTAATATTAGCTGCAGTTCCAATGCTATCCTTAAATTGATGGATAACCCGGTGAGACAGCCAATTTGGGAAACCTGCCAGAAAACAAAAAGTGATTTTGTCGCTAAAGCATTTTAAGATGCATTTTTTAAATAAAATGATTGATGTTCCTTCAGTAGACAATGTAAGAACATGTCTCTAAAAGCCTTGTGACGTTTTCTGTAATGCCTGACTATAACAAGCTCCTTGATGAATAGTATGATTTGCTGTAAACCACAAGCAGAAATCTCAATAAAACAGGAAACAGACCAGAGAAAGGAATAAGCTTTCTAACAACTTCCAGAGTGGCAATAGACAAATGTTTAAACTTGTGTAGTTCACACTTTCTTTTCCTGCATTTAATTCCTACTGTGAAAGGGTATTGAGCTGTATGACTCAGCCTAGAATGAAGGAGTAAGCAGATTAACTGAAAGTGTTTAAGAAAATTGTCAGAAAGACTTGCAAAACAAGATATTAAAGAGCTACATCTGCACAATGTTAATCCATACAAGGAGATAAGTCAGATTCATTCCAACCATCATTAACACCAAAATCTCACCGGCAGCCTGGGGGCTAATCAGGCACCTGTGTGGCTTTTTAGAAAAAAAAAATCTTAAAAAGCAACAAAAAAAAAAACTAAACAAAATGAAATATAAAAAGTGTTCTTTTTTGTATGTTTTATTTTTACATATAAAATTTGATGTAGCGCTACCCCCGAAGGAGCCGCTGCATGACTTGGGATCTACTCTCTTTTGGTTTGACTTACCCCTTTTTTTAACTAGCTCGAACCCCTCCTTGACACATCAGAAGGTTAATGGGTAAGGTATTGTGACCCCTGTTTGGCTGAAGTCACAATAGCAAGCAATATATATATATATATATATATATATATATATATATATATATATATATATATATGTATATATATATATATATATATATATATATATATATATATATATATATATATATATATATATATATATATATATATATGTATATATATATATATATATATATATATGTGTATATATATATATATATATATATATATATATATATATATATATATATGTATATATATATATATATATATATGTATATATATATATATATATATATATATATATATATATATATATATATATATATATATATATATGTATGTAGATAAACAGTGTAATGATATTACCTACTTCACGACCAATCCCTCCAGGTGAGAAACACACTCCACACAGTGAAAATATATTTGAATCAAAAGATATAAATTTACTTCATAAACAAGCATGAGGTAAAATCACAATCAAACACCGGGCAATGATTGCCACAAGGGCCCTTGTTGGGATCAGCAACTGATATAAAGAGGATATGACTTAAACTAGGAATGGTACCATTCATCTAAACTAAGGTAAACAGTCTGTGCTCGCGAGCTCCCTCTAGCAGGGATTCCTACAGTACAGTGAATGTCTATGATGCGGCCGGTCGGTGCACTTTAGAATTTTTAATCCACAGGGAGTGACGATGAAACTAAGTCAGTCAATCAAGGTGTTGTAAAGACGGAAGGCAGTGGACTGATCGCTTGTTAAATTGATATTTTGGGTGAACCTTCACTTTAATTAACCCCCCCCACAAGTCTGTGCGGAGGTGTCACATGTTCCAACAGGGCAAAGCATTGCGGAAAATGTAGTTCGCTCTTCCTAAGAATCAATGGAGTCCATATCTCCTGCTTCTTGTAGTCCCGCAATGCATAACTTCACAACAGTGTCCAACGTATTTACAAGTGTGTGCAAAGTTCTAGCAGGACGGCCTGTCATTAGCTTCAGACAGGGTGACCCCGCTACATTTATATTTATATGTATGTATATATATATATATATATATATATATATATCTATATCAAAAAAATAAAGAAAAAAAACGAAATAAATGTTGAACTTTAAAATTTTCAAGTTGCCGTTCAGCATATGCCACATGCACACCATGGCTCTATTCGTTCCTATAGGCAGAAATGCTTCAGCAGTCCCTCGTAGTACAATTTACTCATAGTATTAAATATCAGAGCTGCGCATGATCTTGCATGTGAGGATGTAATGTTACCTCTACACATGGAAGATCATGTACAGCTCTGCTGTTGGGCCTTGCACCCTCCTCCCACAGCACAAATAATAAGCAAAGGATAAGAGAAGGGAGGGGGATGAGTGACGCCATGGGGGGCTTGGTGTCGGCGCAAACAGACAGCAGCTTCAAAGGCTGATATCCCAGCAACAGAAATATGGATGCCATTCAAACTGGCAGGGATGCATTTGGAAAAGTACTAGAATGTTATTGCTTTTTTCTAACTCAATATGCACAGGGTGAACTTCCTCTTGAAGGTAAGAATAAACACAGGTTGGCTGTACACAGGGGTGGAGAGATTTATTAATAAAAAAATTCATTGAAGGCAAAGTTGCCCATTCTTATTTCTCTTTTATACCATAGCCACACAATCTTTTGCATTTTTACAGATTTTACTAAATACATTATGTGCTTAATTATACATGTAGCGCAAGAGTTTTTGCTACCTAAGTTACTGTGTAAATATGTGATGTAATTTAAATAAGAGTTTGGCTCCCTCTAGCGTCCATTTTATTTAATGTTATTAAGACTTTCGTTTGGTTTCATTAAGCCATGAAACAAAGCATTGTGGGAGATGTAGTGAGGAGGAAGTGACTCATATGTTAAAACTCAGTCAGCAAACTACCTACCCACAATGCCCAGTTCACCTACACACAAGCCCAAGGCACAGAACAGCCGGCTGAGTAAGGATATAAAAGGGAGAAGTGTGGTATGTGTCCACTCTCTTGGGGACACCATTCAAAGCATGCCTGCAGGGAAGTTGGTGTGTGTGGATGATGGACTGCGGCCTGAATGGCGCGGAGGGAATAGTTTGGCCTCTGAGGAGCTCCAGATCACAGTCAGTGGGACCGATATGCGGAGGGACCGGAGGATCCAAGATTATTAAAGATTTCCTGCATTGCAGCTGCACCAGCCATTAGAGGCAGCAGCACAGTGTGACGGTGTCAGCTAGGAACAGCTTGAAGCACCAAGAGAAGAGCCTGGCATGCATCTGGACCTGTGTTGGTGAGCGGGCACTCGCCCATATAAATACAGTGTACTGTTACTATTTAAACTAGTTCCAGATTGTCACTGGGATCAGTAGTCCCACAGGAGTAGCTCACTCAGACATAGACTGTGTATAGTACAACTTCCAGGATGGCTTCCCTGCACTGTAAAGTAATATTGAGTTGCAACCTTTATTAAAGAAGCGTTAACAGTGTGTTCTATGTGCAAGCTTTCAGTTATCCGCATATCGGTTCTATTATTACTTTAACCTCCCTGGCAGTATGATTCTGTCTGGAATTACGTACCAAAAGCGGTACAATTATTTTGCAAGGAAATTTGGTGTTTTATACTGTAGGTCTGTAATTTTTAGAAATAACTCACTTAAATCTGACCAAGCAAGAGTCTTGTAGGCATCCCGGGTATGATTTTTTTTTTAAAACAAAATTATAAATTATAATATAATAAATAATTATAACAAATAATAATATAATTATAATAAACATTATTCAATAATGTAATCAACTCAAAATCACTGAAATGTGCTCAGTTGCAGAATTGTCGCTGTCATTATTTTTTTTTTTTATGACGAATTTCCCCACAATTCTATCGCACAATTCTGCAAGTGATTATAATTTATTATCGCTGTTTTCTAGCTGATCTAAAACCATTTTTGACATAAAGGGACACTTTTGGACAATCTACAGTTTTTAGGCAGAAATTACATTTTTTATTTTTATAAAAGTACATGTAGGGCACTGGGCAGACCACTAGGGACAAGGGGGGTGTGTATTTTTTACATACAGTACTGTAATCTATAAGATTACAGTATACTGTATGTAAAGTGTTTGTTTACTTTTTTGAATTTGGCGCCGTTCTCCGCTCCCGTGCGTCGTAACGTCGCAGGGAACGGAGATCGGCGGCACACGGGGAGACTGGGAGGTCCCGCTCGCTCACACAGCGGGGTGGCATCGCTGGATCCAGGGACAAGGTGAGTAACTTGCCTGTGGATCCAGCAAAAGGTAAGCCGCGCCGCTGCACGTCCACCCCGAGCGTGACTCGGGGATACCGATCCTAACATTGAAAACCAACCCCGAGTCACGCTCGGGTTTACCGCCAGGGAGGTTAATACATACTAATTCCCTTACCTGGATTTACAAGCACTGCAGTATAATCTAACTAAGCTAGCTGAAGAGGAAGAAGAAAAGAGACTGTAATTTCCTATACAGCATCACAACTTCAGGTTCACCGAGCTGAACAGTGAACTGGATTCTAGGAGGAGCCCTTGGGTACATTATATGGACAAATGTATTGTATTTCACTGGTGCACGGTCCTTTATACTTTCCTACAGGTGTGGTGTGTGCTCTTAGGAGGGAGTGAGAAGGTGCTCAGTATCAGGGTTTTAGCCTATTGAGCATAAGTCCCACTCTTTGCTTGTTTGCTTATGCTCTTAAAGTGACAATTGAGTTTTGGGTTTTGCATACACTTTGATTGTTATTGCTGTCATTCTTTATGTTGTAATGACCCCCTGTGTCTAATGTGCTAAATACATTTCTTCAGTAAAATGTTTAAATGGTTAATTTCCAACTTGTGTGAGACTCTATCTCTTACTACAGCGGGAGAAGTGTCAAGTACCAAGGTAACGGTAAATATACAGTATAGTGTGATAATATTGTCTCCTTACCACTGGGTCTTACACTAAAACTGCTATACAGTTGTGCCAAGGGGGTCGAGGCATTTTTCTTGGGTTAAGAGCAGAGTGCAGGCCCAATCAATTATCAGCAGCTCCTCAAGGGGGCAGTGCTACATACATATGAAAACTTCCCAACCATCCTGGATTGTGAGAGACAGTCTGGCATTTTCACATAGGACCTGCTGTCCCATATGTAGAGGTTATGTTCAGTATCACCCTGCTTCTTGTCTAAACGAAACCCCTTAACCTGTCACATTACTCCCCACCAATGACCATCTTGCTGTAATCACCCCTGCCCCTGTTACTTTGCGCTCACAGTGTATTCATATAAAAGAAGGAAAGTACCTCCTTAGGGAGGAAGGAAACCAAGTCCTGGTCTGGAATAGGAAGCAGAAAAGAAGCTAGTGAGCTGCTGCTCACCCACACTATTTACACTTTGCGCTCACACTGTCGATACTGTGCATCCACACTATGAACCCACTCTACCCACACTATCAACACTGTGTACCCACACAGACATCTGGACACTGGGATAATTGAGTCCTGCACTGCATTCACTATGTTTTACATTATACTCCTGACCCCTGCACTGTATACGCTATGTTGTATTATACCTCTGACCCCTGCATGTTCTACATTATACTCCTGACCAGTGCATTGTAATTGCTACAGTATGCCCGCTTTACCAGTCCAGCGTACATTTGCCACATCACTCCCAGTGACAGAATGGAATCCCACTGAGCACTAGTGAAGACCTCATGCATGTTTAAAATTAACTCCTTCTCTTTCCCGTACCATGTGGCCAGGTACATGTGGTCTCCATAACGCTAGTCGGGTTACTTTAGGGAGACGGGACTGCTAGGGAGAAAGCCAGATCACTGACCCCCTCGTTACCAGACTTATCACTTTCGCCTGGTACCACGCTTCATGACCAGCTCCCATACACTTTCCACCAGTTCCTGATTACCCAGGGAAAATGATCTCCAGCTCTCCTGCTGAGTTAAAGTGATTGTAAAGATTATTTTATTACATTTTTTAATAACAAACATGTTATACTAACCTGCTCTGTGCAAGGGTTTTGCACAGAGTGGCCCCGATTCTCCTCTTCTGGGGTGCCCCGGCAGCACTCTTGGCTCCTACTCTTCATCCGCTTTCCATGTGGGCACCTGTGCAGGCACATTTATGAGTTCCACTGCTTAGTGCATTGACACAGACAGCAGGACTCGGCCCTGCCCCCGCTCACGTGTCACTGGATTTGATTTACAGCTATTAATCTATCCAATGAGGATGGAGACAGCTCCTGGAGTCGCTGAGCTCATGCACATCGCTGGAATGTAGGTGATCAGGTAAGAAAAAGGGGGGCTCTGGGGGCAGCTGCAGCACAGAAGGCCATTGTCGCTAACCACCAATCCTGGCTTAAGCTGGCATGGCGTCAATCACCTTTGAGCCTGCCCCTGCAGAGCTGACAGAACCTCTGCCCCAGTGTGGCTCCTGTCCCCCAAGCACACCAGCTCAAGCACCGCATGGCATCTCTTTGCATGCGTAGCTGAGTAGCCCCTTGAACGCCTACGGAGCACTGCTGGTTCCCAAGGACACATCAGCACAGGAAGAGGCCACAGAGGAAGAAAAAGAGGAGGGGATGGAGGAGAGAGTAGTGTCACAACCAGTAGTAGCATTTTTGAGGCGTGGTGGCGGAACAACCTCCAACACTTTTGTACCTTGTCCTGTGTCCTTCACAGCTGCCAGCAGAGTCACCCAATGCGCTGTGAAAGAGAGGTAACGTCCCTGCCCATGCCTGCTGAACCATGAGTCAGCGGTAATATGCACCTTACCACTGACCGCCCTGTCCAGCGAGGCATGGACATTGCCTTCCACATGCCAGAAGAGAGCCGGAATTGCCTTCCATGAGAAAAAGTGGCGTTTGGGAACTTGCCACTGAGGTACCGCATATTCCACAAACTCACGGAAGGGGGCAGAATCTACCAACTAAAAAGGCAGCAGTTGAAGTGCTAGCAATTTCGCTAAGCTAGCATTCAACCGCTGGGCATGTGGATGGCTGGGAGAGTACTTCTTTCGGCGCTGCAGCAGCGGGGCAGGGAAATTTATCTGGTACAATCTGCAATCGGTGTAGATAGTAGATTGCCCACATGTACTAGGCTGTGACACACCTAATTCTACACCTTCAGTCCTATCAGTGCAGGCTTCAGAGAGGACTGAGGATATAGTGGAGTTGGAGATCCCAGCTCATGAGGGGCAAGGGGAGGTCCGCTTTGTTCTTTGGTGTGGGTCTTTGAGGTACGCTTGCCAACAAACTGCATGGCAGGTCAAGCATGTGGTCCCAAAGCGGGTGATGTTTTGGCCATGCGAGATACGCTTGAGACGTATGTTGCAAATAGCAGCGGTGCGATCTGATGCACTCGTCTCAAAAAAGGCCCACACCAAAGAACTTTTGGAATAACGCTGAGACACAGCAGTGCCCTTCACATGCGTAGCTCTGCGTTGTGATGCAGTCGGTGTGCTGCCCTTAATCTGGCCCCTGGAGGGCATCCTGCCTCATTGGAGATGTGCCTGTGCCTCCTCCTCCTCTCTCCTATCAGGCACCCATGTAGAGTCAGTGACCTCATCATCCCCTCCCTCCTCATCACTGTAGAAAACCTGGCAGTATGCTGCAGCTGGGGGAACATGACTGCCAGATTGCTGTCCTTCTTGGGCACCCCCTCTCTCTGGGCTCACGTTACTGCCTTCCTCTAGCTGTGTACCATCATCGGAGCCTTCAAAACGCTGCGCATCCTCATGCATCATGTACCCAACACGGTGGTCAAACAGTTCGGGGGACTCCTTAGGAGGACATGGTGGGGCTAGGGAAGGAGTGACTGATGCCATTGTGCAGAGGGAAGAGGACGCCCTGGCAGCTGTTTTTCCAGACAAACTAAGCTCAGCCTGGGTGAGAGAGGATGAGGAGTATAAGGACAGCTTGGTCATCCACTCTACCAAGTCTATGGCATGTTGTGGCTCAACACGGCCAGCTGCCGAAAACAAGGACGAGCGTGTCCAATGGCCGCGTGCTGATGAGGATGCACCGTGTCCACAACCAGCATTGTTGCCTCTAGATGCAGAGCCTGCTTGCCCTCATGACTCTCTTCCTCTCCTTGTTGTCCTTCCAGACATAGTAATGGCCTGCAGAGGACAAAGGCAGTACACACACCTCGTAGCTTTACGTGAAAACTGCAGAGGACACGGGCAGTACACACACCAAGTAGCTTTAGGTGCAAACTGCAGAGGACAAAGGCAGTACACACCACGTAGCTTTATGGTGCACACTGCAGAGGACACAGGCAGTACACACTACGTAGCTTTAGGTGCAAACTGCAGAGGACAAGGGCAGTACACACCAAGTAGCTTTAGGTGCAAACTGCAGAGGAGACGGGCAGTACACACCACGTAGCTTTAGTTGCAAACTGCAGAGGACACGGGCAGTACACACCACGTAGCTTTAGGTGCAAACTGCAGAGGACACGGGCAGTACAAACCAAGTAGCTTTAGGTGCAAACTGCAGAGGACAAAGACAGTACACACACTACGTAGCTTTAGGTGCAAACTGCAGAGGACACAGGCAGTACACACACCACGTAGTTTTATGGTGCACACTGCAGAGGACACAGGCAATACACCACGTGAGAATACTGCAGCTAGCACAATCACCTGCCTGCCAGTAACTTAGGAAGAGCTGATCTAGCTAAACTATACAATGTATAAATATATGTACAACACCTGGGATGCATATATATCCTCTACACACTGTAACTTTAACTGACTAGCCTGCCTGCTCTATCTACCTAGAATAAATGACACTCTCTCTCACTCTCTGTCTTCTCTATCTAACCACCGCTGCAACACACTACACAAGGCCGACCTGCAGGCTGCCTTTTATAGTGTGGGGCGTGTACTAAACCCCTTGAGCCATAATTGGCCAAAGTCACCCTGGCTTTAGCCAATTATGGTTCTCCGTTTTTGCACGCTGTGATTGCCCAAGCATGCGGGTCATAGTGCATGCTTGGCCAATCATCAGCCAGCAATGCACTGCGATGCCGCAGTGAATTATGGGCCGTGACGCGCCACTCGAATTTGGCGTGAATGGCCTGTAACGTTCGTATTTCAACGAACTGTAGAACATACAGGGGCAGATTCATGTAGCACTTACACCGTTTTTTTGGGAGATGCGCGGCGTAAGTGCAGATCTGCGCCGGCGGATCGCTGCGCCGTACCCAGAGAACCAGATTACGCCTCCAAAAAGACTTCATCGCCTCGGTGTAACATTTCCACGCCGGCACGGCGTTGGTGCAGATTTACGCTGGTCGGATCTGGCGCGGCCATGGTTTTTGTGTTTTAAACATGCAAATTAGGTTTTTGGGCCGATTCATCAACTTAAGCTTGTCCGGCGCAGGCTACTCCCGGTGAGCGGAAGAGAAAATTCCGGCGCCAATTTACCCCTCATAAAAGCAGGGGTAGCTTTGCACCAGACTTGCACAGGTCAGCTGGAGAGCAGCTAAAGCAGCAGCGTTACTAACGAACTGAGCAACAACACTTGCTGGACAACACATCTGTGTGCCAACATGCCAGGGACAGCCACTCTGTGGCCCATAGAGGCGGTCCCCATGTTGGGAGAGGCCCTCAATAATTACAGCCCTCTCCTCTGGGCTGAAATTGGTCATCCGCCCACCTGAGGATTCCTCATCAGCCATAACTGCCCCACCACAATGCAAACGACCTAGCTTGGAAAAAAAAAAGCTTCAGTACATTTGCACCTGCAGGGCGGAAGTCTGGGCTGATTTATGGACTGGGCGTTGGTAGTGGGCCGGCGTAGCTCAGGGGTCACGCCAGGGCGCAGTTCTGAGCATGTGCAGATTGGGGCATTTACCCCTGGATGTCACTGAGCATGTGCGGTCTAAGATGCGCCCCGGCGTGACCCCTGCGCCACGGTCGTCACTTCATTAGCATAGGGTGACTCCCATTTGGCCTTACCCCGCCTTACGCCATCTAAAATCCGCCCCGCTGGGGCATCGTAGACAAAAATTTTCTTGAATCACCTAACTGCCTCTCCGCGCTGGACCGGTGTAGTCTAAAAATGATGCACCACGCCGGTGCAAATCTGCACCATTGTACATGAATCTGGCCCACAATGTTCAATTCGAACGTGAGTTCGACTCGAACACAAAGCTCATCTCTAGCTGCCAGCATTGCTGGAGAGGTTGAAGAGGTGGGTGGGTCAGCCTGTCAGTGCTCAGACCATATGCCGCAAACTGCATCAAACTGGTCTGCATGGCTGTCGTCGCCCAGAAGGAAGCCTCTTCTAAAGATGATGCTCAAGAAAGCCAGCAAACAGTTTGCTGGAGACAAGCAGACTAAGGGCATGGATTACTGGAACCATGTCCTGTGGTCTGATGACACCAAGATAAACGTATTTGCTTCAGATGGCGTCAAGCGTGTGGCGGCAACGAGGTGAGGAGTTCGAAGATGAGTGTATTTGCCTACAGTCAAGCATGGTGGTGGGAGTGTCATGGTCTGGGGCTGCATTAATGCTGCCGGCACTGAGGAGCTAGAGTTCATTGAGGGAACCATGAATGCCAACATGTACTGTGACATACTGAAGCAGAGCATGATCCCATCCCTTTGGAGACTGGGCCGCAGGGCAGTATTCCAACATGATAATGACCCCAAACACACCTCCAAGATGACCACTACCTTGCTTAAGAAGCCAAGGGAAAAGGTAAAGGACTGGCCAAGCATGTCTCCAGACCTAAACCCTATTGAGCATCTGTGGGGCATCTTCAAACGGAAAATGGAGGAGCGCAAGGCCTCTAACATCACCAGCTCTGTGATGTCATCATAGAGGAGTGGAAGAGGACTCCAATGGCCACCTGTGAAGCTCTGGTGAACTCCATGCCCAAGAGGGTTAAGGCAGTGCTGGAAAATAATGGTGACCAGACCACACAAAATATTAACACTTTGTGCCAATTTGGACATTTTCACTCAGGGGTGTACTCACTTTTGTTGCCAGCGGTTTAGACATTAATTGCTGTGTGTTGAATTATTTTGAGGGCACAGAAAATTTACACTGTTAGAGCCCATTCACACAGGGACGACTTTGGATCCGACTTCAAGTCGCCCCAAGTCACCCCTAGTCGCCTCAAGTCGCGCTGCATGAGAAAATCAATGTAAGTGAATAGAGTCGTCTTAATGCACACTACTGCAGTTGCTCCGACTTCAAAAAAGGTTCCTGTACTACTTCAATCCGACTTCTATGCAACTTGTACCCATTGATTTCAATGGAAGTCGTCTCAGAAGTCGGATCACTGTCTTAACAGAAGCAACAATTCAGGAAGAGAACATACATTTCTCAGGCAAACCCCTCCCTCCCACAGAACTGATTGTTGTTTGATTGGCCACTGGAAAGCCTTCTGTTATGGAGGCGACTTGAAGTTGCCCTGTACTGTCCTGGAGGCAACTTGAAGTTGCCTTGTAAGTTGCCTGATGATTCATGATCAAGTTGTGTCCAAGTTGCCTCCCAAAGTCGTGCTGGAAGTCGTGATGCCCCTGTGTGAATGGGCTCTTATACAAGCTGTACACTCACTACTTTACATTGTAGCAAAGTGTCATTTCTTCAGTGTTGTCACAATAAAAAGATAATAAAATATTTACAAAAATGTGAGGGGTGTACACATTTTTGTGAGATACTGTATATATATTTTAAGCAGAGACCCTAAAACAACTCAACTAGGGTTCCACGGTGATCTACCTGTCAATTGCAAGCCGCTGACAGGTAGATTGCATCCCCACTGCTTAACATTCACATCTGCATGCAGAGCAGTCCAGTAAACAAAGAGTGTCTCTGTTCTTCCTGGCCAGCCCCTTCTTGTCCATCCCAGTTACTTGTATGTGATAGGATGGATAAGAGAGGAAGGGCTGGCAGGGAAGAGCGTGTGAGAGTCCAGACTGCCACAGCAGCTTTCTTGTGTACCTCTGCATACCTCTGCATAAAAAGGAAACTGCCCTGCTCAAATGTAAGAATGTGCCCTGCCCCCATGTAATTGTGTGGTTTGTTCCCTTGTAAATATGTGTCCTGCTCCCATGTGTCCTGCTCTCGTATGTCCGGCTCCTGTGTGTCCGGCTTCCGCGTGCCCTGCTCTCATGTGTCCTGCTCCAGTGTGCCCTGCTCCCATGTAAGCATGTGCTGCCATGTACTGTGCCCACCTGCTTTCTGTGATGTGCCCTGCTTGCTCCCTGTACCTTGCCCTGCTGCTGCTGCTGCCCTGTACACTGCTATCAAGTTGGACCCAGAATTAAGCATTTGCGCAGAAAAAACAGGTCCAAGTTTCACATTAAATAGGTATATTTTAATATGCATTCTATTATTTAATGCTATTTTTAAAAGCAATCGTTCTTATATCTACAGCTCACGGATCACACCGATGTTCCATGACCTGCCGATATGAAAATGATTTCAAGGGTTTCCCAAGATTTCAGACTTTTTGCCAGGGGTTCCTTGATGGTAAAATTGTTGAGAAACAGTGCCCTAGAGAAAAATATTTAGTTTGTTGCAATATTTTATGTCATACTGTATTTGCGCAGCGGTCTTTCAAAAGCAATTTTTGGGGGGGAAAATATAGTTCAATAAATTAAAAACAAATAAACAGTGGCAAGTTTATTTAACAAGCCCAATTTTTTTGTAGAATGTAAAAAAAATTACGCCGAGAATGGTGGTCTTTATTCTAAGAAAAAAAATGCGATTCTCATTTTATCCAGAATCGTGCAGCTCTAGTAAAAGCTAATATCTGATTTGTGATTACTTGCTCAGGACTGTAGTACTTAATTTAAATTTTTTACAGTGTGCATCACTATACAGTACACTTGTATTTTACAACTTTAGTTTTCATTTTGAATCATGAATAGCATTTAATAATTAAAATTTAGATTGTTGAGTTTGAATTCATCACCGCCTTTCTTCATCAAGTGAAGAC
The DNA here is from genome assembly GCF_905171775.1 of Rana temporaria. Classification (NCBI taxonomy): domain Eukaryota; kingdom Metazoa; phylum Chordata; class Amphibia; order Anura; family Ranidae; genus Rana; species Rana temporaria. The sequence goes on from NC_053498.1 coordinate 87,099,219, forward strand.
TTCCAATAAGATCACAGTAATTATACTACATGCAGCTCAATTATGTTTAAACTAGGTTAATTAATCTAAGATATTTACTATTCAAAATCATGTCAAAGTGGCACTTCTAGATGCGTTCAGAATATGAGCTAAAAGAACATCTAGAATGTAGTGTTTACCTTTGTACATCATTTATTTTTGTTTTGCTGCATTTTTACAAAAGTTACATTTGACACTACATGGGAGAACCTTATATAGTTACCATATACAAAACTGTCTATTTTGACTTCGATGGTCAGCACTTTTAATATTAGAAGTAACATTGCAACACTCCCAAAAAATCATCCACAAAAGTGGGCACAAGAATATCAATCATGGTTAATCTGACTGGTTTGTGCCACTTCAAGATTTACAGATCGTGGCCCAGAATCTGCCCATGGAGTTCCCACCATTTGGATGCAGAGGTGTGTTTGTTGTGAGACAGGTGGGCCTCCCCATAATCCTTAGTATTTTTAAATCAACCATAAAAATGACAAACTTCACCTAAATTGGTCTTTTTGTTTCACCTTGGCCTAGACGCGTATAACCCCTGGTATGGTCGCACAGATCCAGGCCTTTTATCATTATCCAACTGCTAGAATTAGCAGTTACAATCTACTTTTCCTGCCTTTTACCTCTAGAATTAGAGTGAAAGGACTTTTATCCCCTTCTGTTGATATACGTAATGGCAACTCCCAGGGTTGTCCATTGTCTTCATATCTATATATATATTATGGAACATGCAACACCTATGGAACACCTGGCTTTATGTAAAGACTAAGATATTTGTGGACTGGTTCATCACATTACAAAATGGGACATTATGCAGATGACCTGTTTTTATATGTTACCAATACTTACGGAATGTTACCTCCCTTCGGTTATTAGTGGAATTCTCTAATTTCGGGGTTCTGAGTAATTTTAAAGTTAACTATTCTAAGTCAAAGTATTTAATGGGTCCTTAGCCGCGGATGGAGGTCAGAGCACTAGAGCAGAATTTTCTTTTTCACTGGCAGGATCTTATATAGCTGGGGGATTTGGATACCCGGCAACCTTACACGTTTGTATTCATTAAAGTATTTACCTTTTCTAGGAAGTACTATCGCCTACTTAAAAACTTGGGCTCATCTTAGGCCCTGTACACACGATCGAACATGTCCGATGTAAACGGTCCACGGACCGTTTTCATCGCACATGTCCGCTCGGAGATTTTGGTCTGATGGTTGTACACACCATCAAACCAAAATCTCCGCGGACAGACAGAGCGGTGACGTGACGGTGACGTTGGCGCTACCACGTCCGGAAACCTGGAAGTAAAATGCTTCCACGCATGCATCGAATCCATTCAGGGCATGCGGGAGATTTCGGTCCGCTGGTTAACCGTACTAACCAGCGGACATGTCGGACGGACGGGTTTCCAGCAGATAAGTTTTAAAGCATGCTTTAAAACTTTTGTCTGCTGGAAACCTGTCTGCTAGGCTGTACACACGGTCAGATCTGTCCGCTGAAACTGGTCTGCGGACCAGTTTCAGCAGACATGTTCGGTCGTGTGTACAAGGCCTTAGACGCTCATGGTTTGGCTGGATGGCATTGTTTAAGTTAACAATACTACCCTGCTTCCTTTATCTATTTTAAACGACCCTGTCTTTATTGCTCAAGCTTACTTTGTACATCTACAGTCTGCTCTGCACCAATATATTTGGGGTGGTAAACCTCCTCCCACAAAGCATGATATTTTAGTTTAGCGTAAAGGCTCGGGAACCGGTGGGTTGCCACATCTGGAATTATAATATAAATCTTCTCTACTTATGCACATCATTGTTTGTCATCATAATTCATCTTGTATACTCTGGGTGACCATTGAGGAGGAGATCTCACCTGTTTTACCATATTCCATCCCTTGGATATGACCTGTGGATCATCCTAAACCTGCTGCTCTTCCTTTTAGCCTTCCACCATTACCATTCTACTTTTTTTTCTGGCACATCCATCCTGCTTCGCCTATCTGTTCGGCTCTGTAAACTAGCGATATTAAAGCTTTAGCCTCCCTAGTACTTTTGCCTGCTACCATGGGTTTTAGTTACAATATTTTCAAATTGTGTGACTTCTGTTCCTCCCTGAGCCTACAGGGGTCCCTGACACATTCATTGACTCCTTTTGAACAACTCTGTCATTGCTCTCTCTGTCCAATCCCCATGGGAAAGTGTATGTTCCCATGTGACCCTGGTATGAACTGGCCCTTAACCTAGGTTCACACTTCTGTATTTAGGGCAGGCCATGTTTGTGTGGACACAGAAGCTTATGCAAATGAATGGGTTGCTATACCTGTGTTTCCAAAAAAAAAGTGCATGCACCTTTTAAAAAATGCGGCCATAGGGAAGTCACATGGTCTTTTTATTTATTTATAAATTATTTTTCCCCATTATGGATGGACAGGAGTGACTTAGAGTGAGCCTAAGTTTTGCCCAAGACCACAAAGCCTAGAGCAGCCTCTAGACAAGGTACTGTTGCATGTAAATCTGACTTCATGATTAATGTCATTTTAGTTTTAATTATCATGACGTACAGTAAAATAATGGAGGGGGCCTTTTAGAGGGCGTGATTTTTTATGGTGGGGGGGGGAGTGGAGCATTTCATTTTTGGACCCAGGCAGCACAATGTCTTGGGCCAGCCCTGGGTCTGATACATTTAATTTCCATACTTTACATTCTGTTGCTCTCAGAATTCTACTCTTCAAGACCTTACTATGTCCCAAGAAGAAGTGGGGCGCTGCCCAGTTCAGGTCCCTTACATTTTGAATCATCCTCCACAACAGAAGATGTCTAGACATTGGAATAGTCCACTTTCAAAGCACACTGTGAACATTTACAGCATTCCACTATATTATCCATTATTAGCCACTATACTAGGAAAGCATATTGACTGATAATTATTGCACCCTTAAAGTGACATAAACCACATAAATATCTTGGATGAAACTTCTGTATGCAATAAAATAAAGTTATTTCTTATATGCATTTAATGCTGATCTATAAAAAAGCAGATCACTATAACGTCCCTTGTAGCTATTTAAGTTATGATTCAATATACTGTGCATGTGGCAGCCATTCCGTCTTTCCTTTGAAGGGAATCTGCCCAATGCACTGGACAAGTGAAGTATTAAATGCAAATATAAACTGCTTTCAAAGTACTCCACAGGAAGTGCATCACATTAGCATCCCCAGTATTCCTATATTTGTGTGGATATTGTTCTCATAAATACATAAAGTACATTCTAAAATTCACGGGCCAGAGTCAAAAAGCCAATTGCTTAAATGTTTTCCCCATGTAAATTATTCACAACTTAGTTCAAGTCCACATATGACACTATGACAATATGTTTTATCCAAACTCTATAGCAAATAAACTGTTCATTACTCAAATGGTTTTACTGGAACGACACCAGCTGCCTTAGGAGGAGAATAGAAATATATGTATCTCAATGTCCATCTCAGGTGACACAGTCACATACCAAATGGCACTTACTAAGGGTGTGACATTGCGATACTGTATGTACGGTTTCCTGAGGCAGCAGATGGGGTTCCAGCGAAATTGGTTGAGTACTGGGATTGCTCCTTTTTATGGGCAGATAAATACTAAAGGGATACAGGGTCACTTTTTTTTAGTAAAGATCCTTATTTTAGTACGTTTACTTTGTGAATTGAGCCCATTGTGGGTTCCCTTGTGGCAAAAGGATTGTTCCTGCATTGAGTTTTGACTTTCTAAAATGGAAGCACAGCTTCTTATAGACTTCCAATTTTATAAAGTGATCACTGATCACTACTCTGATATATATATGTTTCAAAAGAGAAGACAGTTGAACAAGAAAGGTAAAATAAAAATTATTCTCTGGGTGCTTCACATGTCAAAAGTAATGGTGGCAGTATTGATGCATGTATGAAAACAATTTCAGTAAACAAAGTGAATTTGAGTTTGGTGATGGTTGCATTGATGATGGCAAGACAGATTTCTCAGGAGATGAAGAAGGAGGAGACATCTTTCAAGGGTGGAGGGGAAGAGGATAAGGTGCAGCAGAGCACAAAAGGGCAGGAAATAAAACAGGCAGGAAAATGGTGCAGTACCAACAAATCAGAAATTGAGAAAATGGAGAAAGTCTTGGCAAATGGCTCAGAGTTAAACATTCCAGAACCATCAAGGGTATGTCTTTGATTTTAATCATGGATCCTATTACTGATGCCATTATATGTCCATTACTGATGCCATTTTATGGTCCATTATAAGCCTATTTATAATACCCAGTGGCTCCGAAAATAGATGCAGACTTCACTGTTCATAACCACCATCTCACCCACAAACAGCAGGATAACCGTGTGAATTAAGCTGGGCCAGTGTCATGAATTGGCCAAGTGTGCCACACGTGTGTTCTTCTACCCACCCATCAGCTTCCTTTCCAAGATGGTATTAAGAAAAGCAGGTGAAATTGTCACCCAAAAGAGCATAAAAATTAAGATAAATAGATAAACCCTTGCTTTCTGCTACCCTTCCCTGATGTCACAGAATAAACATAGACAACATACTGCTGTTGTTGTAATCCCAAGACCACCAGTAACTACTAAGTGTGAAATAACATAATTTGTCTATAACTGCCACTGCAAATTGATAATCATTTGGCCTACAAAAATCCTAAATATATCAACATTTTTTATAACTGAAATACATTTTTGTTTTGGAGGTCCATCTACCATTGTCACATTCTGTTATTGCTATCGCTATGCTCTTTCATCCTGTCTTCAAAGAAAATTGAGAACATTATATTCTGGTTAATGCACACCTTTGATTTTGGATTTAATTTTACACCATGAAAATACTGAATGCACGCTAAAAAAAAAAAAAAAATTACCCATACTAGGGAAAATAATAGATACTCAATAAATAAATAAATACATTCTCTGGACAGCCGCTGCTCACAAGTCTCCTAAACTACTTGAAAAATGGAACAATGAACAATCACAGCGTTATCCACCCCTGGATAGTGCTCTGATTGTACATTGATTCAATGGATGCAATCTGTCTGATGATGGGTGATTACAAAAATTATTGCCATTCACATTGTGTCAATTCATCTAACCACTTTACTATTGATATCTACAGGTGTAAGACAGAAAATGTATGCAAGATGGGCATTGTCTTTAACAAGGTGGACATCTGGCTGCAAGTGGCTCCACCAGAGTTGTAAAGCTACCCAGGCACCAAAGTGTTAAAAGACACTTAAAAAAAAGATTATGGTGAGTGTATAAAATCTGACAGGCATTTAGTGAGAAGCTCTGTTTAGACAACTCAACCCAGTTAAAAATAACTTTATACCTTTTAATGATGCACAAAGCATGTAGACAGAAATAGACACAAAAATGCTAACAACTCAACCTTATCCCCTGCTCATAATTGGTAATAATATTCAGATGCAAATATTTTCAGACTTGGCTACAGTGGAAGTTATAAAGCCTTCAAAATAGGTATATGCAGCAGTTAATCTATTGTACACTAGTACATTTTCCTTCCCATCTTCGGCCGAAATGACATTCCACAGTTTAGCCTTTGATGTTCCTTGAAACATACTGGGATCCTAAAGTAAAACTAGACTTTGTATTTTGTGTCTCTTGTAGGGCTGATTTACACCAGGAATGTGCTTTGTGTTCTTGTATATGTAATTTTGTGCGGTGCAATCACAGCCTATTCATTTTGCACTGCACAAAAAGTAGTGTAAGCACAACTTTTGGAAACTCACTGAAACCGGATTGCATGGTACTTCTGTACCATTAATTTTATTACTATACAGGATTTATATAGCGCCGACAGTTTGCGCAAAGCTTTACAACAGTAGGGCATACAGTACAGTTACAATACAATTTAATAAAGGAGGAATCCGAAGGCCCTGCTTGTTAGAGCTTACAATCTAAAAGGGACTGTCATGTGATACAAAAGGTAATAACTGTGGGGGATGAGTTAATGGAGAACATAAAAGTGCAGTTGTTAGGTGGGGGCAGGATAGGCTTCTCTGAAGAGAAAAGTTTTTAGGGATCACCTAAAAGTGGATAGCGTAGGATATAGTTGGGCAGATTGAAGTAGGGAATTCTAAAGGATGGGAAAGGCAAGCATCACCCCAGACAATGCACTATTTGATGCGAAACGCGTCGGGCGACTCCACCGCTACCACTTTGTACATTTGAAAGCACTGATCACCTTTTAGAATGTAAGTGTTTTTACCTACATTAAACACTGGTACCTTTCAGTATTACGCTGTGTGCCTTTCTCTTCTTCTTCTACATCTCTACATATTGGTTTAAACTTTTGGCCCACATTGGGTACCCCTGGAAGCGACTATTTACCTGATTCGATCTCTGGGTTTCCTCTCTGATTGACGTGCGATTTATCTCCGTGAGAATTGCAGCTGATGATCCATACCCTGCTTTACTGACCCTCTGGACATATGTCCATTAGGGTACAGTACTTCTGGTAAGCTTTCCCTTCAATGATCGGTGGTGGATTTCCTTACTGCACTTCACTTTGAGGCATTGGGACCATTATCACCAATCCTTGTCATATTGGACTTTTTTTTACAAATTTTCACTGAGGATTTATGTATACACCATTTAGTGTCTATATATATATATTTTTATGGTTGATATTATTGTCATCATAATTTTTTTCACTACTTATTTGATGCACTGTTCATTTATCCATTTATTTGGGTAATCTTCTCATTTATGCGCTACACTTTTTATTTTAATTCCAAAGGATGGGAAAGGCAAGCATGAGGAACAATTTGGTTGGTATGTTGAGAAGAGGTTAGTGATGTAGCTGGGGGCCAAGTTGTTGATGACTTAGTAAGTAATTGTTAGTATTTTTAATTTAATTTGCTGGGTGAGTGGCAGCCAATGGAGGGATTGGCAGAAAAGGGTAGCAGACACTGAGCCGTTTGTAAGGTGGATAAGTCTGTCAGCAGCATTCATGAAGGACTGGATAGGAGAATAGCATATTTAACCTTTTCACTGCCAGGCACGTACGGCATCTTTGACTCTCTTCAACAATAGAATTTTTCAAACACAATGTGGGTTCGGTGTCAGAATTGGAAACCTTATGGAATGCACATATAGCATTTACTAGAGGGGTGCTCATTCAATTAGGCACTCAGGCTAAAAAGAAGAGGACGCAGCGTATTGACCAAATCACAAAGGATATTAAGCTAGCAGAATCCCAGAACCAATCATGCCCTTACCAAACCATTAAAACAAAACTATTGTCCCTTAGACAGGAACTCAGAGCCCTCTTATTAGAAACCTTTATAAAGCACCACCGTAAACTTAAAGCAAAACATTACGCCACCAACAACAGGGCTGGGCAAGCTATGGCTATGCGTGTCTGTGGACTATGTACCAAATCCAAAATTCCTTACATATTCCACCCCCTCACAAAAGATAAGCTTCAAGACCCTCAATTGATAGATAATGCATTTAGCTGCTATTACAACTCTCTCTATAACATTAAGGAAGACCCCCACACCACTAAACCCTCCTCTGAGTTGATCAATCAGTTCCTAGACCATGTCAAACTCTCTTCACTTTCGGGAGACCATCTAGCATACCTTAACTCCCCGTTTACCGCATCAGAAGTACTAAAAGCTATTATCTCTGCCCAATTGTAAATCTTCCGGTCCTGACAGGTTAATAGGTGAGTATTACAAACTTTTTAAAGATACATTAGCCCCCTACCTCTGCCAGGTATTCAATGATGCTGTCTCCACTTCAGCCTTTCCAGCAGAGATGTTGAAGCATTGGTTATAACATTACAGAAACTTGGGAAAGAACCTAACACACCCCAGAACTTTCACCCGACATCACTCCTTTACATAGACATCAAGATATATTGATAGCAAATTGATAGCCACTCGACTTATGACATACATTCCCCCTACTTATTAATAGAGACCAAACAGAACTTACTAAAAGAAGGCAATCACCTCATGCAACCAGACGACTAATTAATGTTGTATATTTCGCCGAAAGCACCAGAACGCCTTCTCTGCTTCTTTCCTTAGATGCAGAGAAGGCATTCAACAGAGTGCATTGGGGTTACCTTAAAGCAGTTTTACATATATTTGGAATCAAAGACAGTCATATCGGCTCTCTACTCCCAACCCACTGCCCAGATTTATGTGGATGGGATACTTTCACATACCTTTCACATAACGAATGGGACAAGGCAAGGCTGCCCCTTATCCCCTCTAATCTTCAATTCAGTTATAGAGCCCCTGGCAGAGCGGATCCGATCAGACCCACTTATTTCTGGCGTCAAAGTGGGGAATACCGATCACAGAATAAGCCTATTCGTGGACGACATAATCCCCATGATTATTAACCCACTTACTTCCTTCCTTACCCAGAATCAAACAAATTCTTACTAACTTCAGAAACATATCCTGTGTTTGACGTCACCGCGTTCTGACCCAATCGGTTTTTGGAACGATGGTGTGTACACACATCAGACCATCAGGCCACTTCAGCGGTGAACTGATGAAAACGGTCCGTAGGACCATTCTCATCGGTTTGGTCCGACCGTGTGTACAAGGCCTCAGGGTTGTGTGTTGGGTAAAGCCTTAAGATTCTTTATTAAGATAACATGAATGTATGGACAAAGCTTTTCTTTGGTTTGGATAAAGTGAGAAATAAAAGAACCCCTTTCCCGTTTTTATTCATGTTATTGTCCCCACTGAGTAGATTTGAGTTCTGTATTTCTCCTAGTGATTACTGTCACCATATGTGATAAAAAAAATCCAAGATTTTACAGTTGTCACCCAAATAAAAAGTGAGGGAAATGGCTGTTGTCGGTGGGATTGAAAGTGAAGGAAATCAACATTTTTGAGATGGTCACTGGAACATGAAAAGTGGAGAAATCTTCTAATAGGGGCATTTGTTCAAGTATAAAATGAAAAATAAAATTTTACTGGGAGTCTGATATTATTTCAATTGGAGAGCCATCCGTCAATAAGGGCAGGGTGTTTTACAATGCATATTAGTGAAAAACTAAAAAAAAAAAAAAAAAACATGTGACCACCTAAAAGCTTACTTTTAAGATTAATGTATTTAATATAGCAGCATAGTGGTATGCATGTGTAAACAATGTGTCCGTCTCCATATATTGCAGTTTCCCTCTATAATACCATCACCTTCTAAATTGAAGGACCCAACCCACCTCTAGAGCAATGCCCCCCTAAAATTAAATGAGAACCCACCCCCACTATTGCCTTACCCCCAGTGATCCTACCTAAAACCTCCCTTAGGAGTTGGGACAGCACGGCTACAACCACGGAACAGATTCCCCAGATGTTACCCCTATATATTGCATCTGCACTCTATCATATGGCCAACTTTTGGGAACCACAAGCACGTACAGGTACGTCATCTTTAAGTGCCCAGCTGTGGGTCGCGGGCATTGTTGGTTCACTTACCTTTTCCTTTGATTTCCCTTTCCCTTTTTTTCTTTGTCTGAATTTCTCACTTCCTGTTTCCCCTCAGTAAGCTTGCCCCCATCATCCGAGCTGTTCTAGCTGGGGGTTAGTCAGCGTGCTTGCCCCCTCCATGGGACTACATCCCTGCGGGGATATGTTGTGTTTACAGCGATAAAAAAGAAAAAAAATCAAGCAATGTAATACTTCCTCGACCTGGGATATGGAAAAACACGCCTCCACGATCCGATTCCGCCTCCTGCTGAATGACGCTAGACTTGCCGTGACAGCTCTTAAATATCTGAGGGCGGGGCCACCCCTGCCCCCCTCTGACGCACTGGGGGTTTCAGGCATGATGCAACCCCGACATAGACACAGCATTATTACAAAACAGGGTAACAAGAACTATAAGTCATATGTTACCATAATTTCTTTATTTCAAGATCGCAATTAGCTGTCGGACTAATCCAGTGAGGGTGTTTCATAAAAAGCACATAACAGCATGTCTCAAACTGATTGCAGTGCTGTAATGCCGCGTACACAGGATCATTTTTCGGCATAAAAAAAACCTATGTTTTTAAAAACGTCATTTAAAACGATCGTGTGTGGGCTTCACATCGTTTTTCGGCTTCTGAAAGACGACAAAAAAAAATCGAACATGCTACATTTTTTAACGTCGTTTTAAAAAATGTAGTTTTTCGGGTTGTAAAAAATTATTGTGTGTGGGCAAAAGCGACATTTTAAACCCGCGCATGCCCAAAAGCAAGTTATAAGATGGGAGCGCTCGTTCAGGTAAAACTACCATTCATAATGGAGTTTTCACGCTGTAACAGACAAAAAAGCGCGAAGGAATCAGCTAAAAGCAGCCCAAAGGCGAATAGAACTTCCCCTTTAGAGTGCCGTCGTACGTGTTGTACGTCACCGTGCTTTGTTCATCATTTTTCAAAAACGATGGTGTGTAGGCAACATCGTTTTTAATGATGAAGTTGGAAAACCATTGTTTTTTTGGACATTTTCATGCCGAAAAACGATCGTGTGTATGCGGCATTATGCACATTCAGTAGAAGCCAAAAAATATTCTGGACTTAAACAGGCAACCTCTATTACTGTTTTAGTAAATAGTCAAGGTCATGTGAAACTTAGTTTTTTCTATTTTTTATTTTAGAAATAAAATAATGTAGGTGACCACAAAGAAGTAGAGATCATCTAGCTGTGTTTTGGTCCCCTGCAGCAACAGAACCACTAGAAAAAGGGATCAATAGCTTTCTGATAACATTGAGCAATTGAGCAATAATGACTATAAACATAATAATAATCTATTGCTGCAGAGGTGCATGGGGTGGGGTTAGGGGGCTTCCCTCAATGTAAGAGCTTTGTAAAGAAAAAAAACGTGTGAAAAAAAAATAAACTTAAAAAATAATAGAGCCAAATTTGGTTTTGCCTATGGATTCCAATCAATTGTTAAAAAAGCAGCTCTACGCTGGAAACTAGGCCTGGGACTTCCACCGGATGTGATTGAATGAATAGAAATCTGGACCACAACCAAATCCTCTGTGCAAAATATCACTGCATTGAATGTTAACTATAAAGTCCTGACCTGCTAGTACCTGGGTCCACTAGAATCTCTAAATTTGTTCAACGTTATCCATCAACTTATTTTTGAGGCTATGCAAAAAGTGGCACATACCTTCACATCTAGTGGTCCTGCCCTATAGTTAGTCAATTTTGGAAAGAGATATTTTGAATCATTTCAACACTGTTCTCTACTGTAATTCCCCCAAACCTCTTTTTGCACTGCTCAATTTATGCCCCTCAAATTTAACCTGGATTTAACCTGAATTGAGTTTAAGCTACTCTTCCATATAACTGGAGCTGCCAAACAAACCATAGCAAAGGCTTGTAAGACTAACTCCCTTAACCAAGACGAAGCACAGGAATACTAGGGCTATGATTCACGCTAAAATGTATGCTGTTCTGCAGGATAGAGTTCATCACTACAAAAAGTTGTGGAAAGCCTGGATTCAATATTTCCTACTCAATCACTTTGATTAATTCTTATTTCAACCCTAGCATTTTCTCTTTAATCTTGTGTGGCCCTGCTTCGTGTCCACCTTAGAGTCTGGTTCCTCGCTGAACCCCCGGGACCTCCCTTACCCTCCACCTCCCTTTCCCTCTCCTTTAAGTCTCTACTCTAGTCTTAACCTATTTAGACATGATTTCTAGGAAACTCTTATCTTGCTGGTTTGGATTCTCAACGCCTTATAGGCACTACTGTTTGATGTATACTGTTAGTCAGTAACGCTGTACTGTTGTCTTGATTTTGAATCACAGTATTGTATGTAAGCTAGCATGTCTTCCCTTACTATTTCACTAATGGTATTGATAACATCTCAATATGTGATCGTCCTGTATGACATCATTTTTACACCTTTTGAATTCTGAGAAGTATGTCTTCCATTGAAACAATAAAAATATTTAACAATAAAAAAATCAGCTCTGACTGTAATACTTTCTGCTGCCCTCAGCAGTGATTTATTTCTACCACTAGATGTTCTCTTCAGGGTTTAATTATTCCCAGTGTCATTTATCCTGGAAGACTGCGGACATTCTGTGAGTGCAGGGTTAAAGTTATTGTACAGTCTTTTTTTTTTTTCTAAAAAAATAACAAACATGTTATACTTACCACCTCTGTGCAGTGGATTTGCACAGAGCAGTCCAGATCCTCCTCTTCTCAGGTCCCTCTTCTTTGCTTCTGGCCCCTCCCTCCTGTTGAGTGTCACACAGCAATCAGCTTGCTATGGGGTAAACCGAGCTGAGTCACAGCTATCTGTGTCCATTCAGACACAGAGCCGTTGCATGGTCCCACCCCCTCTCTCCTGATTGGCTAGTCGATTTTGATTGACAGCAGTGGAAAGCCAATGGCACTGCTGCTGTATCTCAGCCAATAAGGAGGGAGAGTCATAGGCGGCCAAGACACTCGTGGACATCGCTGGATAGAAATGGGGCTCAGGTAAGTATTAGGGGGGCTGAGGCAGACAGAACACTTTTTATCTTAATACATAGAATGCATTAAGATAAAAAACCTTCTGACTTTAATGGTGTAGAAAGAGGGTTAACATTAGCGCCACTCTCTGCATCATTGAGGAAAAGATTCAAAGAGGACCCATTGCAAAACTTGTCCAGCCTAAAGTCTTCTGTAAAAGGTAATAAGAAAAATCGTTAAAATGCAGGGGGAAGACAGGATAGAGCTTGAGCATAAAATTTGGCAATAAAAAAATGGCCCCCCAAAAATACATCAGATGGTCCGTAAAACATTTGTATCTACTGTGAGTAAAAGTGGTAGTAGGGCTTTCAAAGGCAATGGCATAATGTGCTAGTCTTCCTTCCCGACTCCAGCAGTATGAGTGGCCGTTGCCACAATGACATCACTCCTGGTTACCTGTAGGTAGACATGTGCACAACAAAAATGTTCGTATTTTTTTGTTCCGTTTCGTCTCGTTCCGTGGATTCGTAAAAGATTCGTAATTTCGTAAGACTCAAGTTTTCCTATTTGGACCCGTTCGTATTTCGTAAGACGCAAGTTTTCCTATACAGACCCGTTCGTATTTTCGTAACATTTTTTTTTTCGTTTATACTGAATGATTCTGTCTAATTTATTTTGTTAGAGAATAATTTTTGTTTAATGGATTCGTAATTTTGTACTTTCGTAAATACATAGCAACACGCGGCTAATCCATATTAAGATATACTTTCTCTTAAGCCCCATACACACGGTCTGACTTTTTTCCAACAAACGTCAAAATGAGCGTTTTCCAAAAAATTCGACCGTGTGTACTCTCTATCTGACAAACTTTTTTGGTTTCAAAAGTCTGGCCAACTCCCTTCAGACAAAAATCCACAGAAAAGTTTGTTTGAAGTCCGATCGTTTGTACGAGGCTTTACACTGTACAATGTGATTTAGCACAAAAGAGATAAGCTGATTGGCTAAGATATTAAGTAAGATACATCACTCACTAACTACACTGCCCATTGCCCATTCGAAAGAACGATACAAGTACACAAATTTACGAACAGACAAAGAAACGGATTTACAAAACACACAAATGAAAATACGAACATACGAATGAAAATACGAACAGACAAAGGATTTAAAATACGGAATGCAAATTGTTTGTTATAGATGTCATTTTCGTTCTTTTTCTTTTTCGGTGTTTCGTATTTTAGTAAGATTGTCCAATCATACGTTTGTATTTTCACTTGTTCGTTATTTTTCTTATTCGTAATTCCGTAATTTTCGTATTTTGGTTCTATCAGCTTTTCGGATGTTCGAATTGATCCGAATGTACGAATACTAACAAATTTGTACGAAAATCCATTTGTTACGAACAGGAGCGCACATGTCTACCTTTAGGTACAAATCCAAAAAATTACTTTACTACCACTTTAATTTCTCAGGTGAAAACACAATCCCATTTGTAATTCTAACAACCTGCTAACCTGTCATGATAATGTTGGTCTTCATAAATCCTGACTCGATCCTTTCTTAATGCTACTCTAACAATTTATACAAACAGATTATTTTTCCTTGATGTAAAGTGGAAAGGGGGAAGAAAAGATCTCCTTTGAACTTTACCATTCTGCAAAAAAAAAAAATATCTTTTATTTTATTTTTTTGGACTTACTGTATTTTATATACTATGTGATTCCTTTTTTCAGAATCCAGATAATTTTTTGACTAAATATCTAGGGCTGTACAAATGTCATAAAGTGTCATTGAGAAATATGACAGTTATTTTCAGTCCCTGCTTGTACCTAATTAAATGTAGGAAATTACATTTAATGTCTGCCACCAAACCAAAACCCTAACTGTCACCCCATAAAGTGTGTGTGTGTATGTGTGTGTGTGTGTGTGTATATATATATATATATATATATATATATATATATATATATATATATATATATATATATATATCTTATGTATTACTATTTTATAAATGGTGCATTGATTGTCAGTGGCTTGTGACTTGTTATTCAAATCTCAAGTGACACATGCATTTTAAATATTTTTTATACATACACACGGCTCCCATTAAGCACCTGACATTTTTAAACAAGCACTGACAAGTTCCACACATGGTAAGGACTACGCTAAGGGAGAAGAGGGCTGTTTACTATCCCACAAGATGTAACCAGAGCCAGCTGGGCTAAGACCAGAATAACTATTACTTTAGCCAGCATGGAACTCATATTCATACAGTCCCTCCTGCTTTAAGCAGTCTCCATGTAGATCCTGAATCACTTGAATAGGGGATCATTTTTCAGAAAAATACAGTGCTGAGATTGCTTAGCTCAGCATTTAACCTTTATCCATTATCTCTATAGGGAGCCCATTCTGAAGCAGCATGCTTAGGACCTGCGGGATAGAAGCGACTAATATTACTGCAGCATAAGCAGTTCTATTATTGTGAAGTCTGCACCATTAAGAGACTATTTCATGTGCAGGGATTAAAAAGATTACATTTCCTTCTTCTACATTGACCAAACTAGGATGTTAGAATGGGCAGTTTTAAAAATCATGCTCCTTAGATAAATACTTAATATTCATGTTATATTTTTATCATATTGTATCTTGAAGTATTACCAGCTAATGTTGTTGTTGTCATCATTATTATTACCTTATGAAATGATGACATTTATATATGCAAATTAATATTTGAAACACGCTTGTCAGCCATATAGAATGTTCAAAACGAAAGATTCTGGGGTGATTCCATAAGGCATTTGTGACACATTTATGATGGTGTGTATGTAGTTGGAAGCCTTGCACCAAATTCATGAAAACCCTGCAACATTTTCATTGTTAGTACCAAAGCAGGCAACAAACTCAAGTAGTACTTTGTTCCTGTATACTTTGGTGGTATAAAATCATAAAGAAATAACGCCATATTGATGATAAGAAAAGTGGAGTTGAATAAGACCTCTTCCGAAATGGAGAAAATTGTTGATTGTGTTGCACCTGCAATCATTGTGAATATTCTGGGACAGAATTTGTCTATAAGTTCCCCTGATAGTGATATTTGATAGGTTTCCATTATCTCCCAACTTCACCAAATATCTAATAGCGTCTCTGCTTGTAAAACTAATCCACATACAGATTTTATTATTATTAATAATTATTATTATAATAATAATATATTATTAATGTCATGATGTGATAATTTCTTTGCCCATTTACCAAGTGTATACTCTTGTTATGCAGTGTTTGTTTGCCCTTTTCCAATAGGGTTGCTATGCACTCTCTCCCCAAGGATGAGGTCATCAAGAAGAGCAGAGGATGGCAAGGGGTTTTGTGGGTAAGTGGGTGGAGAGAGGAGACATGTGGCAGAGAGACAGAACGGTGAATGCCTGCTAAGAAAACAAAGACTGTGTAAGTGCTGCAGATTCACCTCACTGAGACATACATAGAGACTGTTTATGATTTAATGTTCCTGTTTGGAAAATACTTTATGTTGGATGGTTCACTGAATGTTATTTCTTCAATACATGGACTTTTAAATACAATGCTGTGTGGATTACTGTGGAGATATATTTCTCAATTGGGATTTCACTTGCTATTCACAAGTCCCAATTGAGTGGAGGCACTACGCTTGTTAGAGATCCTGTCCTGATCAGACAGATTATGAAGACTCTGATGCCGCGTACACACGGTCATTTTTTGTGATGAAAAAAAAACGACATTTTTAAAAACGTCATTTAAAATGACCGTGTGTGGGGAAAACGTCATTTTATGTCTTCTGAAAAACGTAAAAAAAAAAATTCGAACATGCTTCAATTTTTTATGTCGTTTTTCAAAACGTCGTTTTTTGTGTCATAAAAAATGACGTGTGTGGGCTATCAACGTTTTTAAACCTGCGCATGCTCAGAAGAAAGTTATGATGCAAGCTTGAATGGAACAGAGTGCCGCCGTACGTGCTGAACGTAACCGCGCTTTACTAGAGCATTTTGAAAAAACGATGGTGTGTAGGCAACGTCCTTTTTTAAAATGAAGTTTGAAAAACGTATTTTTTTTTCATGAGAAAAAACAACGTTTTTTACAAGACAAAAAACGACCGTGTGTACGCGGCATGACTCTTATGACTCTGCTCCTAAATACTATACAGGTGGCGCCATCATACTTCAGTAGCCGCAGAGAGAGAGAAAAATAGTGCTACATTAATAATACATTTTATTATTATTATTAGAAACATAGAAATGTGACGGCAGTAAAAGGCAGAGCAGTCCATCAAGTCTGCCTGTTTTTTATTTTGTTTGATTTTCGTTACCTTTATTGTCTGACAATCGATCTATGTTGTCCTAAGTGTAGCACTACCCCGGAGGAGCTGCTGAGTAATTTTGGGTGGCACGTTACCTCTATCTTCTCGCTGTCCAGGGTGGAAAAAAGAGTCTGAAGAATTCCAATGTCCACACAATACAATTTTTTTTCTGGGATTTATTTGTAGAACTTAGTAGAAAAGAAGTTGGAGGGGTGGAAGGGTAGGTAGGTAGGTTCAGGTGTATAGTCACAACTAGGAAACACTCCTGCTTCCAGCAAACACAATTCTCGTTGCCACACTAGCCAGAGTGGGTATTGCTCACCTGGATAGGTCCCTCTCACTGGCCTAGCAGCCGGGATGGTGCACGGAATAAAGTACAGTCTCTGCCACAGACCTTCCATTATAAGGAGACACTTTTGGTCCAGAATCCTCTGCCACAGGATTCAGCACCCGGATCTCTCCAGCTTAACTTTAGTAGAATCTCAGATCCGACAGGCAACCACCGTCAAGCCTCTCAGTGTATGGTGCATACTTCAATGAATTTTCCAGGCCTTCTCCCAAGATACCAGCCTCTTGCATGGTCCTCTCCAGGATAGGTACTCCCCTGGCTTCCTTCATCAAGTGGCCTCCTCCTGCAGGACGGACAGCACAGGATCACCTTGCAAATGCAGGCCCCAGTCTGACTACTGGGCCTACCCTCGGACCGACGTGGTCCCAGGTCAGGATTCAGGAACACGCACCCCAGGCCAGGCAGGCCATGGGGCGTCTGTCCCTTAAGTACCCCTCCCCAGAATGCACAGTGGGGCAACCACTCCCATTGATTCACTGACGAGGGGGACACCCAATACACCTTGACCTTGCTGCTGCCACCCTTGGCCTGGGGTGGTAATGACACCCCCAGGCGAACAATGGTAGAACTTCCAGCACAGCCATGGCTGGAGCAGAGGCTAAATTTGCCATCAATCATATTAGTCTGAGCCAGATAACAGCTCAGACCCCACTAAATTTAAAGCAGCGCCTGTTTAACAGGAGCAGGCCGCTACACAGTGACGGCAGTAAAAGGCAAAGTAGTCCATCGAGTCTGCCCATTTTTATTATTATTATATTATTATTATTATTGTTGTTATTATTATTATTATTATTATTATTATTATTATTATTATTATTATACAGCATTTATATAGTGTCAAAGTTTGTGGAGCAAATTGGAGGAAGACAGTACAATACAGGTTAATACAGGAGGGATCAGAAGGTCCTGCTTGTTATAGCTTGCAGATACAAGATTCATATACATCTTACCAACATGTACATCAATCTGTCGCACAACCACACTCTTTATTAATTTGATGGTCTTTCTGAGAACGGGCCCCCTTTTATTAGTATGGGTAACCTTCTCTGTGTGCCCCTGGGATGTTTGTTTTGGTTTCATACAAAGGGCTTACATTTCTTGACCTCAGAGCTATATACCACCCACCCACCTTTACCTGTTCATTGAGACCTATTGGCAGACCCCTGACAGTGATACGTTGGCTTGTGGCAGCATACACTACAAGAATAGCATAAGGATTCTTCAAACTGATCACATTGCTTATTGCATGTACATATTTGTCTATAGGTGGTCACTGTTTTCGTTCATTTTAAAATGAGTCTTTCATATGCTTTCACCTACAGTATATAAATAGTAATAAATGCATTTTCTGAGAGCACTAGAGACCGGCAATGACAATCAAGCCCAAACAATTGACTTTTTCCCCCATGCACAAATTTGCACTTTTAACAATAACCATACTTACCCAAACACATATCAATCAAATTGTTTCACCTGGATAAAATAATATTTGACTCATGAGTGGACATTGTTAAATTACTTTAAATTGACCAGTTTGAGTCTGAATAAAAAATAGAGCAATCAGACAGGCTATGGACTCCTGTGTAACTGGCCCAGCACTGTCACAGTGAGTAAATCACATGTACTACTCTAGGGTGGGGGTTGTTAAAGTGGAGCTCCAGGATCCTTCAGAAAAAAACAACAACAAAATCCATAAAAGCATTTAAAAAAAGTTATTAATTGATTTGCATTTTAACAAGTGAAATTAGTATTTTACTCCTTCGCAAAACATGACTTAGTACTTGGTTGGCAATCGCAGGGGTCAGATGTTTCTTGTAGTTGGCCACCAGGTTTGCACATACCTCTGGAGGGCTTTTGTTCCACTCCTCTTAGGTGGAACTGATGAGGAGGCACTAATATGCCACACTGGTGGGCACTGATAGGTGACACTGATGAGTACTGATAGGTGGTACTGATGGGCACTGATAGGTGGCACTAGTCGGCACTGATGGTGGCCACTGATGGGCAGCACTGAAAGGCGGGACGGAAAGGCGGCACTGATGAGCAGCACTGATGAGCAGCACTGATGGGCAGCACTGATGAGCAGGAACTGATGGGCACTGAAAGGCAGCACTGACTGGCATCACTAATGCGCATTGATTGGTGTCACTGATGGGCACTGATCTGTGTCACTGATGGGCACTGTGTCACTGGCACTGATTGATGACACTGATGGGGCTTTACTGATCATCAGTGCCCTGGTTACCTACCGCTGATCGGCACTCCTCGCCACATTCTCTGTCAGGATGAGGCAAAGAGAGCCGATTAAAGGTTTTTCCGCATTTACATGCGACCGACTGTGATTGGGCAAGCCGATCACATGGTTAAAGAGCCGCGTCATTGTTTCTTTACAGAGATCGGGGTTGCGTTATGTCCTAGGAAGACAGCAAAGGATGCCATTGCTGCACTGTGCGCCCCTGCGGGCGTGCGAGAGCGACTGTTTTGGGGTACCGTCATATGACGTCCTCCCAGACTGAGAGCTGCATCGCCCCCTCCGTCATTTGACAGTGGGCTTCTTCTTGAGCCACTCCTCTGTTGCCTTGGCTGTGTGTTTTGGGTCATTGTCATGATGGAATACCCATCCACGACCCATTTTTAATGCCCTGGCTGAGTGAAGGAGGTTCTCACACAAGATTTGACGGAACATGTACCTGGCCATCATTTCTTTGATGCAGTGAAGTTGTCCTGTCCCCTTAGCAGAAAAACACCCCCAAAGCATAATGTTTCCACATCCATGTTTGACTGTGGGGATGGGGTCATAGGCAGCATTCCTCCTCTTCCAAACACGAAGAGTTGAGTTGATACCAAAGAGCTTGATTTTTGGTCTCATCTGACCACAACACTTTCAACCAGTTCTCCTCTGAATCATTCAGATATTCATTAGCAAAC
This sequence comes from Rana temporaria, assembly GCF_905171775.1. Classification (NCBI taxonomy): domain Eukaryota; kingdom Metazoa; phylum Chordata; class Amphibia; order Anura; family Ranidae; genus Rana; species Rana temporaria. The sequence continues at coordinate 87,119,332 of NC_053498.1, forward strand.
TTCAGACGGGCTGTATATGTTATTTCTTGAGCAGTAGGACCTTGCAGTCACTGCAGGATTTCAGTCCTTCACGGCCTAGTGTGTTACCAATTGTTTTCTTGGTGACTATGTTCCCAGCTGCTTTGAGACCTTTGACAAGATTCTCCCATGTAGTTCTGGGCTAAAACCTCAACGTTCTCATGATCATTGAAAATCCACGAGGTGAGATCTTGGATGGAGCTCCAGACCAAGGGAGATTGACAGTTATTTTGTGTTTCTTCCATTTGCGAATAATTGCACCAACTGTTGTCACCCTCTCATCAAGCTGCTTGGCGATGGTCTTGTAGCCCATTTCAACCTTGTGTAAGTCTACAATCTTGTCCCTGACATCCTTGGACAGCTCTTTGGTCTTGGTCTTGGTCATGGTGGAGAGATGATTGATAAATTGATTGCTTCTGTGGACAGGTGTCTTTTATACAGCTAACTAGGGATGAGCCAGATTTTCGAGTCGAACGTAAGTTCGACTCGAACATTGGGTGTTTGCCCGTTCGGCGAATTTAGAACATTATGAGGCGTTTGCAGGAAATTCAGAGATCGCACTGCATTGACAGCTGCTGATTGGCCAAAGCATGCACCTGACCTTCATGCTTTGGCCAATCACAGCACGCTCTGCTATGAGAGCCATGATTGGCCAAAGGCAGGGTGTCCACGCCTCACACTATGTTAGGCTGCTTACATACGGCTGTACATAGTTTTATGAATGAGAGCAGCAAAATTATATTTGTAAAGGAAAAAAATAAATCTAAAACTGCTTGAGGCTGTAATTAATTGCCAGAGAAAAATAAAAAATAAATCTGCGCTATCAGGGTGACAAGCAGCTACATACAATCCAGTGAAACCAAGGAAAGAAATACAAACAAAATTCAAAAAAATGCAGCGCTGAAAATGAATGGTAGGAAGACCGTGATGTCTATGTTTGACATTCACAAGTATCAATGTAAATAAGTGAATCCATAAAATTAAAAGTGATGTCAATTGTTATAGTGAAAGCACTATGGACCTTATTAACAAGGCAATATCTATATATGCATGAGTCCACAAGAATATACGTGAAAATAAAAGTCCATATACATAAAAGTGGAAAAAAATGTGGAAAAATTTTTTTTTTGGAAATCATCAATGAGAGATCATAGTGACAAGACACCCACGGTGATTCTATTGGAATGTGATGATAGTGATAACGCCCGCCACCAAAGGGGAGGCTTACCGGATGCGGTGGACCCAAATGAGCTTATACCCAAAGGGTCAAATAGGCTTGTAAGCAGTACAGATGAGATGGTACAGGAACACACCAACGCAAACGGACAACAAACAGCGATAAGATCTTCGCTTGGTATCAGGTGAAGGGGGTACCTCAGCTAGGAGATGGCTCATACAGTTGGAAGAGCTCTTTTCTTGTCATTATCCCGAACCGTCTCTTGTAACGCAGTCCTGTCTGGGGAAGATTCCTGGAGGATGTAATTAATTGCCGGTACACAGCAATATACATACAAATTATTGAAAAACAGCATCAGTCTCCCCCCAGTCCATTACCAGGCCCTTTGCGGGGGTCCCCTCTAAAATCCATACCATGTCCTTCAGGTTTGGTATGGATATTAAGGGGAACCCCACACCAAAAAAAAATGGCATGGGGGTCCCCCCCAAATCCATACCAGGCCCTTCAGGTCTGGTATGGATTTTAAGGGGAACCCCGCACCCAAATGTAAAAAAAAATGGTGTGGGGGCCCCCCCAAAGTCCGTACCGGACCCTTATACGAGCACACAACCTGGCAGGCCGCACCAAAGTGTAAAAAAAGTTAAAATGACAGTAGACAGTATGGAACAAGTCCTTTCTTAAAAAAAAATGTCCTGCAACGTTTATTCATGTTCGATCACAGAGCCATCGGACTTAGGAAAAAAAAGAGGGAAAAACTCTGCCTCGATGGGAGGTGTCTTATGACGTCAGAAGGGGCCAGGTCACCCGCTTACGCCACCGGGTGGCCCTGCCCTTAGCTATATAAGAAATGTCAGCGCAAAAAAGCTGCAATTGGCGGGAGCCTCCTATCGAGGCAGAGTTGTTCATTTTTTTTTCTGGTTGTCTGCGCTGTGATCGAAGGAATTGTCCCAAACTGTCTACTGTCATTTTTATTTTTTTGTGAATGTGTTGGGGTACAATGTACCCTATAATGTACCCAGATTCCGATAAGCCCCACGCTCGCAGACCTCCACAACCACCGGACAGGGGTTGTGGGGAAGAGGCCCTTGTCCCCATTGACAAATATCTCAATGGGGTTCCCAGCATAGGAAATAAGCTATTCAGTCATAAGGAGTGTAAAAGGACACATGGCCTCACAATGAGACTGGAGAAGAAGCAGTGTAACCTTAAACTGTGTAGGGGGTTCTTCACTGTTAGGGCAATAGGGATATGGAACTCTCTCCCACAATTGGTGGTGGCTGCAGGAAGTATGGATATTGTTAAAAGACTTTTAGATGTACATCTGAAAGGACGCAACATACAGGGTTATGAGAAAGCATTATAGACACTGGTATACATGCACCCACACAGGTTGAACTGGATGGACTATTGTCTTTTTTCAGCCTTACCTACTAAGTAACTATGTGAATTATCGGTGGTAATGTGCTATTTTAAGCTGCAGCAGTACACTGCCATCCTCTGGCTTGCATGTTGTCAGCACATCTCAGCATTACTACACAAGAAGTAGAAATACATCTCAGTTAGTTTCTATGAAATGTTTCTTAAACTACAGGTAGTGTTAGAAAATGGTAAGGGAATGAAGCAAGAGACAAACTATTACCGTGTACATGTCATAGTATAAACATTGGCCACCTCTTCAGATGACTAGCAGTAGGAGCCAAGTTTAAAATTCCTTTAAGCTGATATCATGGAAAGTGAATAAGCCTTTGGGACCTGGATGTACAAAACAAGGTATTTAGGTATTTGTGACACATTACTGTGGATGTCAATGGATCTGCAAGTCAGCACAAAAGGGTTCTGCTAGTACTGCCACTTATAGAGGGCATTAGAGAGAGTTGCCAATTTCTTCACAAGGACTGCCCCCCCCCCCAAAAAAAAATAAAAAATATTGAAATTGAAATTAAAAAGGGTAAAAGTATAATAGCTGTGCTTTCTATATAAACATATTTTAATGCCCTGTACACACGATCGGTCCTCCGATGAAAACGATCTGATGGATTTTTCCATCAGTTATTCGATGAAGCTGACTGATGATCAGTCGTGCCTATACACCATCGGTTAATAAAACGTGTCAGAACGCGGTCACGCAAACCATGTATGATGGCACTATAAAGGGGAAGTTCAAATACAATGGTGCAACCCTTGGGGCTGCTTTAGCTGATTTTGTGTTAGTAAAAGACGATTTGCGCTTTTCTGTCTGTTACAGCGTGATGAATGTGCTATCTCCATAACGAACGATAGTTTTACCAGAACGAGCACTCCCGTCCCCTAATTTTGTCTGAGCATGCGTGGATTTTTAACCGATGGACGTGCCTACAGACGATCGTTTTTTCTATCGGTTAGTTAACCATCAGATAATTTTAAACAAGTTCCTATTTTTTTAACCGATGGTTAAAAAACCGATGGGGCCCACACACGATCGGTTAGTCTGATGAAAACGGGCCATATATATATCATTTTAGCACTAGTGACACTTGCAATAATATTCCATGTTTTTAATTTCTATATCAACCTACCATTTTTATGACAATCAGTAGGTCTCATTACAATTCCCTCTCTCATGCTTTTAGATAAATGTATTGTTGACTGGGTGCAACCAGCCAATGGTCACCTACATTGTTTCGTTTCATATTGTTTTAAATATTCTTTCCCTTCCTCTAAATTATCCATCCGGTTTTATATACAATTTTTTAATTATTCCCTTGTTGTCCTATGGGTATGTATTCCTGTGAGGTTAATGAATAGGAACAGTTCCTGCTCTTCTCCACTAGGTGGCACACCCCCCTTTGTTTATAAATAGCCATCCAGTCTCCCCTAGTCCTTTATGCTTGAAAAAGGAGCGCGCTCAGCTAAACGCAGCGCCAGCTCCGAAACGTCGTCGCATGCAAAAGGTTCCTGTGACGTCACCGCGACTCACGCTGCGCTCCACGCCTCGCTCCTGATGGTCTCACTGCCCCAGCTGGATTTTCTGCCGGACGGTCTGACATAGAGAGGCACCAGATCACTGTTTCAGCTGACATCTAGTGCGGAAGAACACCACATCCGTGACCACTACTTAGGATCTACATGCTGGATTTCCATTACTTATTATGTAAGTGGATGCTGTTACCTATTGTTAATTAAAGCTATTTTGTCCTTAACCTGGAGGCGCCTTCTCTTCTCTTTCTCTTTGCATATGTTGGAGTTTTTGCTCTCATCTCCCCCTTTTTGGAAGGCTTGCCCCGGAATTTGGACTCGGTTCATCAGCTTCATATAGGAAAGTGTCCCCCCTCATCTTCCTCACACTGCTTCCATCCATCCCCAGTGTTTTAAATATTTTAATTCAACACCATAAGGACTAAAATGCACTGATTATTGTGTAAATGACACTGGCAGGGAAGGGTTAAACACTAGGGAGAAATCAAGGGGTTAAGTGTGTCCTAGGGAGTGATTCTAACTGTAGGGGGGATGGTCTTACAACAATATGACAGAGATCACTGCTCCCAATGACAGGGAACAGTGGATCCCTGTCATGTTGCTAGACAGAACAGGTAAATGCCTTGTTCTCCCCATTCTACCACTCTGTGACACGATCACTGGCCCCTGGCGCACATCGAGTCCACGTGACCCGTGGGCACGCTCACGGATCATGCGACGGGCGCACGCCCACAATGCAGCTATTCAAAGGGGACGTACCGGTATGCCCATTTGGCCATTGTGTCAATGTATATGGGCGTGCAGTGGTTGGCAAGCGGTTAAAGAAGGATGGGCATCATATGGCAGTAAGATTACACACTTAATTCTTGCTGCTGCCTACTCTTTCCTCTAGCTTTAAGATTTCCCCTTCCATTTGCTGTTGCCTGTACTTCCCTATAGGAAGGGTTGTAGCACAAACTTGGGGCTAGTTATAGTGTAGGTTTTATTTTTATTTTTAAAGGCCAAATATCTGGAGCAGCATTGTCCAGCTTCTGTAAAACATTCAATTCCAAGATGATGAATGCGCAATTCGAAAAAACAAGCAATTCCTCTGAAAAGTAACACCTACACAGACTCATCACTGCAGACAAGCAAGCCAAGACTGCAACTCAGAATTCCCACAATAAATGCACAGACACACGTGGCACAGATGATTGGGGCACCAAAACCCCGAAAAACAAAATTAGAAAGAGGTTTATCAAGAGCTATGTCAATGCTGCCTTGCAAAATGCTCATAAAATGCAAGTGTTATATGTAAGAAAAGGCTACACGTGCTCCACTTTCACAGAACCAATCATTTAATACTCCCACATTAGGTGGGAATAGATATCTTCTTACTTTCATTGACGATTATTCCAGGTACACAGTAACTTATCTGATGAAACACAAGAATGAAACATCAGAAAAACTTCAAGAGTTTGTAGTCATGTCCAGCAACAAATTCCAGAGGAAACCGGGACTAATATGCACTGACATTGGAGGAGAATATGGGCCAGATTCACAAACGAGATACAACTGCGTATCTACTGATACGCCGTCGTATCTCTGTTTCTAACTATGCGACTGATTCATAGAATCAGTTACGCATAGCTAGCCCTAAGATCCGACAGGTGTAATTGAATTACACTGTCGGATCTTAAGGATGCAATTCTAGGCCGGCCGCTAGGTGGTGAGGCCATTGCGGCCGGCGTAGAATATGCAAATGAAGACTTACGGCGATCCCCGAACGTCCCGAACGGGCCGTCGATCTAAATCTACGTTGTTTCCGTCGAGTTACGCCACGTAAAACTAGGGCTGAGCCCTAGTTGTCTTAAGCCATGGTAAGTATGGCCGTCGTTCCCGCGTCGAAATTTAAACATCAACGTCGTTTGCGTAAGACGTCCGTGAATGGCGCTGGACGCCATTTACGTTAACGTCTAAGCAAATGACGTCGGTACGACGTCAGTTAGCGCAATGCACGTCAGGTAATTTACCCGACGAGCATGCGTAGTACGTCCGGCGCGGGAGCGCGCCTAATTTAAATGGGACTCGCCCCATTCGATTGGGCCCGCCTTGCACCGGACGGATTTAAGTTACACCGCTGCAAATTTCCAGGTAAGTGCTTTGTGGATCGGGCACTTAGGCAGAAAATTTGTGGCGGTGTAACTTAAATCGGAAAAGTTAAGTTGCGCCCAGGCTACGTGAATCTGGCCCTATGTGAATAAGAAAATGGAATCACACCTGAAGAATCAAGATATAGCACACCAGACAACTTCACTATACACTCCCAAACAAAACAGTTTAGCTGAAAGGAAAACTAGCACTCTTATTGAAATGGCCAGGTGCATGCTGTGAGATGTCATCCTACATAACAAGTACCGGGAAGAAGTAGGCACGACTGCAACATACCTACAGTACGGACTATCATAAAAAGCCACTGAAAGCACCCAATTCAAAATGTTGCATGGATCAAAGCCTAACAAAGGGCACATTAAAGTGTTCGAGTGTAAAGCATATGTTTACTGTATATCCCAAGCGAGAAGTGATCCAAGTTGGAGAGCACAGCCATAGAGGCATTTTGGTGGGCTACAGAGAACAAAGTAAAGGAACAATTCCAAACTCATGTGTGCTTTGTCAGTTGGTCAGAGAGAGAGTGTGGGTAATTAAATACTCCATTTAAAGAGAATTGTGTAGACAATTGGGAACTCACAAGATCAAAGTTTTGTCAGCGCATTGGAATATTAAGGAGGTTCGTCCACTCATATGGGAAGGTTGTCGGCTCTCAGGTGGAGAGGCAGCTGGTAGGCCGGTTGACGCTGGGGGCTCCCAGTACTTCCAGACTCTCAGAATGGCTCTGGGGCAGCGATACACATCACTTCCGGTTGGAAAAGGAATGGGGAGGAGTGCGCATTCAGAGCATGTTCTCCTTTGTGTAGAGAACAAAGTAAAGGATATAAAACCCTATATTTAAAGACTGACAAAGTGTCAATAAGCTGTATCATTTATTTTAATGAGAGCCCATCATGAGAAACAATGATCCCTGAAAGATATGAAATAAATCTGCCCAGTGAACCAGCAAGAGAAGCTGACCAAAATGAAGCCACGCAGGAGTCAGAATTAGAGGTGGAGTTTTTGAAAGATAAGTTAAGTTCCCCACTAGATCCAATAGAACAGTCTGAAATTAGAACATCCACTTGGGGCAACAAAGGGCATACTACCCCCCCCCCCCCTCAGACTGTTATGTGCTGCTAAGACACATAACATACTTAACCTCCCTGGCGGTATGATTATTTCAGATTTTTGGTGCTGAAAGCGGTACCATTATTTTGCATGGAAATTTGGCGTTTTATATTGTAGGCCTGTAATTCTTAGGAATAACACACTTAAATCTGTCCAAACAAGAGTCTAGTAGACATCCCAGGTATGATAAAGTAAATTGAAACACAAAATCATAAATTATAATATAATAAATAAGTATGAATAATTATAACAAATAATAATGTAATTATAATAAAAATTATTCAATAATGTAATTAAATCAAAAACACTGAAATTTTCTCAGTTGCAGAATTGTCGCTGTCATTACTTTCAGTGTTTGATGATGAATTTCTCCACAAATTACTATCGCTCGAAACTGCAAGTGATTCTAATTTATTATCACTGTTTTCTAGCTGGTCTAAAACCACTTTTGACATAAACAGACACTTTTTGGTTGCTATGGACAATCTCCAGTTTCCAGACAGAAAGAACAGTTTTTATAATATAAAACTGCATGCAGGTCACTGGACAGACCACTAGGGACAAAGGGGATGTGTAATTATTTGATACAGTACTGTAATCTGCAAGATTACAGTATACTGTATCTATACTGTATTTTTGAATTTGGTGCCGAACTCCGCCTCCGTGCATCGCACCGCTCGGGAACAGAGCTCGGCGGCACTCAGCAGTCACCAGTGTGTGAATCGAGCGAGATGACAGCTCACACACACAGCGGGGACACATCGCAGGATCCAGGGACAAGGTAAGTAACTTCCCCTGTATCCTGCAATGCGAACCCAAGGCTCGGGGGTTTTCGCTTTTGGTATGTAAAATTCACCCCAAGCCAGACTCAGGAATACTGCTTGGCAGGTTAAACCAAAATCCTGGGAAGAGATAGAAAGATTGCCAAAAAGCAAAACCAATAAATGGAAAAAGGCAGCGAAAGAAGAAATATTGACTCAGGGAAACAAAACCTGGACATTCCTGGAACTCCCCCCTAACCACAAAACTATAGGAAGCAAGTGGATTATTAATGTGAAGCTCAATGTTGAAGGGAATATCCACAAATATAAGGCCATATTATTTGTCAAAGGAAACTCCCAGAAATTGTAATAAGATTACGATGAAATATTTGCTCTCGTTATAAAACACTCCACCATCAGAATGCTGGGAAGGGCATGCGAGTGCAGCACTTATGCCCCGTACACAGGATCGGAAATTCCGACAGCAAATTGGAGCTTTTGAATTGAAATTCCGACCTTGTGTAATCTCCATCGGACTTTTGCTGTCGGAATTTCCGCCAACAAAAGATTGAGAGCTGGTTCTCAAATTTTCCGACACACAAAATTCCGACGCATGCTAGGAAACAATTCGACGCATGCTCGGAGGCACTGAACTTCATTTTCTTGGCTCGTCGTAGTGTTGTACGTCACCGCGTTCTTGACGGTCGAAAGTTCAGAGAACTTTTGTGTGACTGTGTGTATGTAAGCCAAGCTTGAGCGGAATTCTGTCGGAAAAACCATCCAAGGTTTTTATGACGGAAAATCCGATTGTGTGTACGGGGCATTAGATGTGAAAACCTATTTCCTATACAGAGACATTAAGTAAGATCTCTACGTGTAGCCAACATCAGGACACAACCTTATTTGTAGACTTCAAAAGGGCACAGTCTTAAAGGGTCACTAAAGGAATTTTTTTTTTAGCTAAATAGCTTCCTTTACCTTACTGCAGTCCTGTTTTCATGTCCCCATTGTTCGTTTTTGTTATGATGTTGCTGTAATCCTTCTCTGTTCTGAACAGTCTGTTTCCTGATGAAAAAAGTCATGGGAGCTTTCTCTCTGTGGCACTAATCAAGGAGGTGTGATTACTGTGTGTCTTAAACCCCTCAGAACCAATCACTTTCGTTTCACAAACCATCACTGCCCTCTATTGGCTCTGTGTCTCTGTACTTCACAGAAGCATGAAACTAGATGCATAAACTAAACTGAAACTACAGGTAAATTATATGATTGATTTCTATCTATTTTTAATCATTGTTAAAAGGAATCAGTTAACTATTATGTCTCTATACCCTGTAAACAGTCATTTCAGCAAAAAAATATTTTCCTTTACAACTCCTTTAAGCATTTTGCAAGGATGTGGAATGAGAAAGTAAATGAAACACTCATGATAGAGGGATTCTCAAGAAGCAAAGCAGATCCCTGGCTCTACTCCAGAAATCAAGATGATAGGTGGGTATACATACTAATGTAGATTGATGACATTATAATATGTCTTCAACAACAGGGGTGTTACAATTAGTTTGCAAGCTAAAACAGAAATGTGGAATTAAAGAGCTAGGGAACATAGCCACTATCTTGGGATCCCAATAGAGCAGGAAGAAGATGTAATATATTTTTTCAAGCATAGTCATGAAAAGAGAGTCATAAAATTGCTGAAATCTTGAAAAAGTTCCACATGCATGATGCTAAATAAGTAGAAACAACCATAGAACCAGGTTACCAAAAGAACAATGAAGCAGAAAACTTGCTACCCAACAATGACATGTACCGCAGAGCAATTGGAAAGCTGCTATACATTGCCACTGTGACAAGACCAGACATAGCTGTGGGCATATTCTCTAGAAAAGTTTCATTGCCCTCTTAGTACAACTTGAATGCAGTAAAAAGGGTGATACAATACCTAAAGGGAACAATTCAGATGAAACTACGACTACCAGCAGCATCAACTCCAAAACTAATTGGGTATGCGGATGCTGATTGGACAGAAGGCTGTCCAGTAATACTGACATATAATCACACACATAGGTTGGACTTGATGGACTTGTGTCTTTTTTCAACCTCACCTACTATGTAACTATTAGACATATGCACACTGAAATATTTTGTTTCGGAATTTGGTTTTCGTCCGAAAAATACATTTAGTTACTCCTGAAATTAGTTTTTATTTTGTTTGTTTCGTAAAAAAATGCATTCATCCGAAAATCCGAATTAATTAAGGTCGAATCTGTCATTGAAGGCTTATGGTGTCTGTAGATTGTTCTAAGAAGATTCAACAGAGCAGCTAAACTGTGCGACGCCGCAATCGTACATTTACGGTCGAATGTTCCACCTACAAGCTATAGAAGAATTCTAATGTTGTATGACTAGTAATAATTATATTTAAAAATTATTATTACTAGTCAACCAACATTCAAATTCTTCTATAGCCTATGGACAGAGCATTTGACTGGAAATGTATGATTGCGGCATCGTACAGTTTAGCTGCTTCGTCTAAACTTCTTAGAACTTTCGACAGACCCCATAAGCCTTCAATGACAGATTTGGCGTTTGTATGTTTTTCACTGCTTCGTCAAATCTTCGTCGTTCATGTCGAATGGCCTACCCCAACACTTTCTCTATAATGTCGATCTTTTCTCTCTATGTAAAATAATCTTGGACTAATAGAGTTAAGGTTAGGCACATTCGACCACAGGTTCGATAGACACAGATTGCTATTGTCAGTGTCATGTCGAATCTCCTATCTATATCGAACTGTTGTAGCAACAAAAAGGAAATGAAAGCATTTTTCATGTCGGATCTTTCAGATTTTGGATTCTGCGCGTTCATTTTTGTGTGTTAAAACGATAACGAATATGCCCGAAATTCGACCGAAAATGCATTCGGACAAAAACGAATGCACATGTCTAGTGACTATGCACAGACCACAAATCTACAAGTGGTCACATTTTCCAGTACGGGGAAGGAACCATAAGTTTGTCTAGCTTAAAATAAGTTAGTGTCAAACTATCTTCAACTGAAGATAGTACATTGCACCAGCACATGCATGTCAAGAAGCAATATGGACTTGCCAACTTTTGGTGAACATGTACATTTTGGAACCCAATACAATTTTCGAGGACAGCCAGGGATGTGTAGAACTGACAGAATCGGACAGGGTCAATCCTAGGACTAAGGACTTTAACGTGGGGTGTCACCTGCTTGGGGACACTCAGGAGCAGGGAAGTTGAGAAATAAACAAAGGCTGCACCGGCCTAGTGCATTTCCCTCAATAAATGACTTTATTGTATAAAAACAAAGAATGATACTCGCAAACATGCACTTGGATACAGCATATCAAATTATTAGCAGCTTTTTCGTTCATGTTATCACATTACAGATGAAACGTCCCACAGTAAAACCAGCATAAATTTAAATTCAGCCAGTTCAGCAGCGACCGGACGAATTTCAATCCATGTATGGGCTAGCTTGTTGTACACAATTGGATCGATAGCCTGCCAGATTGTATTTGAACAATAAGTGCTGCCAGCTATAGCCAGCAACCCTGATCATTGTATTCTGCTCCCCGCCAGCAGAATACAAGATCTTAGCGGGACTGAATCCCGTATTCACATTGAATGTATGGATGGGAAAATCAGTTTATTTATTTTTCCTTAAACTTGCTGGTTAAATGAAAAAAATTATTCATGTATGACCTGTCTAAGCCATCGAATAATGTAGAAAGTTTGAAGTTAAAGCTTTCTGCATATTTATTCTGTGATAAATTTCTACAATTTTCTCTCAAGCTGCAAAATATGCCTTTTAAATGACCTGCAACCTGATATTTATGCTAATAGCTGTCCCTCTGCTACGTTACCCACATGACCACACTCCTCTCCTTCTTTTTTTTTTTTCGAATTCATTACTTTACCAATGAAATGTAATATATAAACAGTGCTATCTAGATGCAAATTCATCCAATCAAACCTGAGACACATGGACTCATTGCTCATTCTAACTTTCGAGCACATTTCCCACACCGACCCTTTGACGAAAGGCACTCTGTCCTTGATATACAAATCCTTGTTGTCTTGGGAATAAGTCTGACCACCCGCCCTACACTACTTAATGGGAGGTGGAACTGGGGACCCCGCTGGGGACCCCCACTGGAAGCTCATCAATGGTCCCAAATATGGGACACTGACTTGTATATGTAAATCAACTACAAACTACAAACTTATGCTACACTGGTAGATTGTACCATCGAGACTGCCTAAATGTACCCAGGGCACCACATACCGTTGCTTTTGGGGATGTGGCTTGGCTGGCACATGTGTAGTGGGAGTGTCCAAGGATAAAAAAGATTTTTCATTAGGCAGTGGGTTGTAGCTCTTGGCGAGCTGCTGAGAGCCTGAGCTGGCCGTGTCAGCCCCGTCCACAGCCCAGCGCTCCAATAAGTGCAGAGGGGCAGTGCAGACAGCGGTGACTGAGAGTCACCAGCTCTCTGCTCAGGGAGCTCTGGGAGCCGGTCAATCGGCAGTGTTTGATCGCTCAGTTCTCAGTGTTAGAGCAAGAGGGTGACCGATGCTGCACCAGGCTAGGTAAATAGGAATCTGAAAAAACCCAAACCCCATACTTCTATTTTAACTTGGTAAAGAAGATAAAGTAGTAACAAGAAAACAAATATATTGGTAAAAATTCGATTATGTTACATTTATTACTGGACACATCTTCAAACTTTGCTTTACACTTTAACCTTTGGGATAGATAGTTTTGAGGCCTTTAGCTTTGCATTATAGTTTTATTAGCATTTTTTATGTTAACATACCATTTAAAGCTTAACTCTGGGCAGGTGTAAAAGACACCCATTAAAACAGCTCTGTAATAATATATCATTAAACATGTTTTAAATAGTGTAAGAACCTGAATGTGGCCTGGTATCAGCCTTTTCAGTCCCCCATACAGCAGTGCTCAGGGGGAAGTAGCATGATAAGCTAGTCAATTGTGCTGCAGTGCTCATGTGCTAACAAGGGGTATGTTGATAGGAGGAAAGCGCAGACAGACAGACAGAGATTAGTTTTTTTAGTCAATTCTATCCTAATAGACATGGGTGTGCTGTACCACACTGCACAGCCATGTCCTTCAGGGTAGAATTGACTGAAGAACTCAGAGCTGGATGTATAGAAATGTAAATCATTTGGCAGTTAAAAAGGTCCTATATTTGTATTCCATCTGTGTATTTATCTGTTTGCATGGAGTTCAGCTTTATTAATTTTGCTTCTGCCTTTCCAATTGTTCCATAAAAATAATTTGAAGAAAACCATAAAAGAGAACTGAACATAATTAACTTTAATTTCTGAAATACACTTCAAGTTTTGGCATAGGTATGTTGGGGGCTTATAGTTTTGCCTCGTGTTGATTTTTAGGTTAACATACCATTTTAATAAACTTTTTTCAGATTTATTTAATTGTTGTTGTCAAAATATCTTATATACAGTGCCTTGAAAAAGTATTCATATCCCTTTAAATTTTCTACATTTTGTCATATTACAGCCAAAAACTGAAATTTGTTTTATTGGGATTTTATGTGATAGACCAACACAAAGTGGCACATAATTGTGAAGTGGAAGGAAAATTAAACGAAAATGGAAATGATAAATGGTTTTCAAAGTGTGGCGTGCATTTGTATTCAGCCCCCTTTACTCTGATACCCCTAACTGAAATATAGTGGAACAAATTGCTTTCGGAAGTCACCTAATTAGTAAATAGAGTCCACCTGTGTATGATTTAATCTAAGTATAAATGCAGCTGTTCTGTGAAGCACTCAGAGGTTTGTTAGAGAACCTTAGTGAACAAACAGCATCATAAAGGCCAAGGAACACACCAGACAGGTCAGGGATAAAGTTGTGGAAAAGTTTAAAGCAGGGTTAGGTTATAAAAAAAATATCCCAAGCTTTAAACATCTCACGGAGCACTGTTCAATCCATCATCCAAAAATGGAACGAGTGTGGCACAACTGCAAACCTACCAAGACATGGCTGTCCACCGAAACTGATAGTCCGGCAAGGAGGGCATTAATCAGAGAAGCAGCCAAGAAGCCCATGGTAACTCTGGAGGAGCTGCAGAGATCTACAGCTCAGGTGGGAGAATCTGTCCACAGGACAACTATTAGTCGTGCACTCTACAAATCTGACCTTTATGGAAGAGTGGCAAGAAAAAAGCCATTGTTGAAAGAAAGCCATAAGAAGTCCCGTTTGTAGTTTGCGAGAAGCCATTTGGGGAACAAAGCAAACATGTGGAAGAAGTGTGATGGACTTGAAACTAAAATGAAAATTTTATGTTATGATTAGAACTATTAAAATGTTTCTCGGTTTATATTTCTTTAATTCTTTTTATATTTCCATATTCTTTTTATATATGCATATGTATGTATGAGAATGATCAATACTGCTTTTTTTCCTTGATAAGTTATATCAACATTGAAAATACAAGGGAAAGCTGTTTTGTTCAGAAGCCATTTCCTCTACATGTTTCCTTCTGTTTATCATCTTTGGAATGTGTGCTCCGGCCCATCCCCCTCATCCTGTCTTCCCCTCACCCAAATGACTGTTTGAATCTTGTACCCAAAGGAATTCTACGTAAAATGGCGAATGAGTTTGAAAAAGGACACGAGTGGACTTTATGTCACATGACAAGAAGGGTGTGTGCAACTAGTCTGAAGAAGAACATGGAATAGGAAGCCATCCCTTATATGAACTGGCCAATGAGAAGCTTCATGCCAATGACGGACTCACAGGGGGTGGGTGAAATGGGTGAAGTGGGTGTGCATGTTTTGTGATTCTGTGGTTTAATAAAGAGCCAGCAGGCTTTAGCAACTTCCTGTTGGGATTGAAGCCGAGAGAGGTGAGCATGTGGTCTGTTTTTAGATTGCACTGTATCACCATAGTAATTTGAATCAGACGGCAGGATGGGTTAGCCCTGAGATTGTATCAGGATATCAATTAATTAATGAGTCTCTATCAGAAGGTGCTCTGGTCAGATGAGACCAGAAATTTTACTTTTTGGTCTAAAAGCAAAATTCTATGTGTGGCGAAAAACTAACAGTGCACATCACCCTGAACACACCATCCCCACCATGAAACAGTGGAGGCAGCATCATTGACAGGAAAGCTGGTCATAGTTGATGGGAAGATGAATGAAGCCAAATACAGGGCAATCTTAGAGAAAAACCTGTCTGCAAAAGACTTGAGACTGGGGTGGAGGTTCACCTTTAAGCAGGACAACAACCCTAAACATACAGCCAGAGCTACAATGGAATGGTTTATATCAAAGCATATCCATCTGTTAGAATGGTCCAGTCAATGTCCAGACCTAAATACTATTGAGAATCTGTAGCAAGATTTGAAAATTGCTGTTCACAGATGCTCTCCATCCAATATGACAGAGCTTGAACTATTTTGCAAAGAAGAATGGACAAAAATGTCACTCTCTAGATGTGCAAAGCTGAAAGAGACATTCCCAAAAAGACTTGCAGCTGTAATTGCATTGAAAGGTGGTTCTACAAAGTATTGAAGGGGGGCTGAATACAAATGCATTTGTAAAAAAAAACGTTTTTGGTTGTAATAGGACAAAATGTGGACTATTTCAAGGCACTGTATGCAATGAAGACAACTGTAAAAGAGAATTGCATTGCATTTGGGGTCATCAAATTGTTTATATAATTTTGAAGGAGGTACTCTTGTTGCTTATAAACCCACAATCTATGCACTTGACATGCACAATGCGTAGCCAGTCCACAAAATCATACATTTTTTCCTTGTGATTTCCATACAAATTGGCTCATAACATCCATTGCAAACAGCATCCTTGGTCAGCTTTCCATAATGGATTTTCACAGTATTTGTGATTCAAAAGTTACAATGCCAATGCATGAAATATTTTTTTGCACGTTCAATGCAAACACTCACCAGAATAAAAATAACCTTTAATAAGACAATATAATATAACACCAAGATAACATTTTTTTTCTATACAGTGGCCCTCCCCAACCCCAGAAAAATACATTAACAGAGTTCTGGATGCTACAAAGCTTATTTACAAAAGGGAAAAAACATCCGGTCCAAAATAGGATATAAATAGGTTGTCCATATATCAAAGCTTATTCCTTTGCAAGAATCGCCACAACTTGTAAAGTCTGAATACTGACTGTAAATCTGGATCAGGTGCATAAAATGACAATGACGTAAACAAATTGTCCTCATTTTGCAAAGGACTTCAGTGTTGAGAGCCCGGCCATGTTTGATCGGTCTCCAGCTGATTGGCTAGAAAATTAAGTGCCAACGGTCTGCATTCTTTTAAGAACTACTTCCCTTCTTCATGCAGTATTCCCAAGGTTTCTTGGACAGAGGTGGCAATACCAAAAACAAGCAACATATTCCTCCAAATACCAAGATGACTCCTGCTGCAGCTGCACATGCTAAAGACCATGAGTATTCATATTCTAGATGTACGTTCTGATTACTTGCCATGAGCCAAATGACTGCCTGACGAAATACTATCATGGTGATCATGACAAACACACCTGTGGAGAAAAATGAAAAGAAAGAATTAACAGGGCTTTCATAAAACTCATCTGACGTATGACTAGTGTAGACTGCATCTGTGTAGAGTGAAATATGTGACCCAAAGTCCTGTGATTTACAATCCTTTATGTGGGCCTTTTAAAACTGAACTACAGGCAAATATTAAATATCATTTAATGTTGTTGTATATTGCTTTATATAGCAAAGTACCTAAATCGGTCTTGATGGTAGCGTCCTCTTACACCTTGTACAGCAGTGCTCAGACCAATAGAGAGGGGGCAACATTAGGAGCAAATAAGCCCTGCTAAAATCAAAGAAGGAAAATAAAACTGTTCCCTGTAAATAATAATACGTTCCTCTCCCGCTGCCTGTGCCAATAAATGTAGAGAATGTTGGGACTGGCAGGAGTGGCCACTGAGAGTGGTGGGAGACCAGGAGATTGGAACTTCTGGAAGTGTCAATTTCTGAAGAGTCTTTAGGCAATACTTGGGACATGAGCAGTGGGAGAGATACATTTTATTATCTCCTTTACTGGGAAAAAAATTTCACCCACTTTAGCAACCTTTAATTTAAAGTGATATTAAAGTCTACTTTTTTTAAATAAATAACAAACATGTTATACTTACCTTCTCTGTGTAAAGCCTCGTACACAAGTCCGAGTTTCAAAAAGCAAGAAACTTGCTGGGAGATATTTTTTTGCCGAGGAAACCGGTCGTGTGTACATTTTCGTCGAGGAAACTGTCGAGAAACTCGACGAGCCAAGAAGAGAGCAAGTTCTCTATTTCCTCGATAGGAATGGAGAAACTTGCCTTGTCGAGTTCCTCGACAGCCTGACAAGGAACTCAACGAGGAAAACGATGTGTTTCGCCCGTCGAGTTCCTCGGTCGTAATAGTTTTGCACAGATCCTCCTCTTCTGGAATCCCCTGCCGGCAATCCTAGCTCCTCTTGCCTTTGATTACCCCCACTAGGAAACTGTTTGCTGGGGGGTACTCATTGAGGCTTGCTCCTGGACCACACTGTGTGCATCTGTTGAAAAACACAGTGCTGCTTGGCCCCGCCTATGCCCTACTCCCTTGTCACTGGATTTGATTGATAGCAGCGGGAGCCAATGGCCAGAATAAATAGTTTATTCTGGTCATTAAAATAAACTAATGATCAAGCACTAGCATTTTGGCGCGTTTAGCAGCATTTAGCCGCTTTCTGTATTGTCAATAATATTTTCCTCCCAAACTCTGCTTCTGGATGCACTGGCAGTGTTTTTTTTCCCAGCCTCTAAAAGCCTTTAAAAGCTCCTGCCACTTAAAGTGTTTGTTAAGGTAAATGTTTTTCTGCTATACTTTACGCTGATATATAACACTAAGCTTCCCGTGGATGTCATTCATAAAAATATGCTGTATAATAGCTTACTTCATAGCGCCTTTTGGTGCTCAGCTGACGGCCCACTGGTCTCCTCTCCCAATGCTATAGTTGCAGGGGGAGATGCTGGGAAAACCCTGCTGATGTCAGCCGAGATGAGGAGAGGAGGAGACTAGCGGGCAGTCACGTGAGCCCCGAATGGTGCTCTGAAGTTAGCTATTATACTGCATATTTTTATGAATGACATCCATGGGGAGCTTAGTGTTACATATCAGAGGGTACTATAGAAGAAAAACACTGTTATATTTAGAGCAGGTTAGGTGGATTTGGGAGCTGGCAGGCAGAGCGGGGAGGGGGAGGAGGACAGAGGAGGACACAGACACAGGAGAGCAGGCTGCAGATGACAGAGGGACATAAACGAACCATGTTGCTCAGCAGCCCTGATTATTGTGGTCAGTTTACAGGGGGAGGGCATAACCAGGCATGATCAGCCAGTTATTTCAGGTGATACGGGGGTGCTGTATAACATGCTTTAAAGAAACAGGATCAATTTATTTATTTTTTTGGGTTAACAAACGCTTTAACGCTGCTAAATGTCTATCTGTGCATGGACACATAGGCTAACATTGAGGGGCGTTTAGAGGCAGGAAAAAAAATGTCATACTCCCCTAGAAGCAGCTGTAAAAAACATCCAGTGTGCATGAGGCCTTAAAGTGACCTGACATAATTAGTCTTCATGCACATGGACATATTAAAATAATCCCATTTATGCTCCTGCCAGAAAAATCCAGTGTATAAAATGCTCAATCTGGAGCAATTTTACATGCATATACAGTGATGAAAATAAGTATTTGAACACCCTGCTATTTTGCAAGTTCTCCCACTTGGAAATCATGGAGGGGTCTGAAATTGTTATCGTAGGTGCATGTCCACTGTGAGAGACATAATCAAAAAAAAATAATCCAGAAATCACAATGTATGATTTTTTTAAACTATTTATTTGTATGATACAGCTGCAAATAAGTATTTGAACACCTGAGAAAATCAATGTTAATATTTGGTACAGTAGCCTTTGTTTGCAATTACAGAGGTCAAACGTTTCTTGTAGTTTTTCACCAGGTTTGCACACACTGGAGGAGGGATTTTGGCCCACTCCTCCACACAGATCTTCTCTAGATCAGTCAGGTTTCTGGGCTGTCGCTGAGAAACACGGAGTTTGAGCTCCCTCCAAAGATTCTCTATTGGGTTTAGGTCTGGAGACTGGCTAGGCCACGCCAGAACCTTGATATGCTTCTTACAGAGCCACTCCTTGGTTATCCTGGCTGTGTGCTTCGGGTCATTGTCATGTTGGAAGACCCAGCCTCGACCCATCTTCAAAGCTCTAACTGAGGGAAGGAGGTTGTTGCCCAAAATCTCGCAATACATGGCCCCGGTCATCCTCTCCTTAATACAGTGCAGTCGCCCTGTCCCATGTGCAGAAAAACACCCCCAAAGCATGATGCTACCACCCCCATGCTTCACAGTAGGGATGGTGTTCTTGGGATGGTACTCATCATTCTTCTTCCTCCAAACACGGTTAGTGGAATTATGACCAAAAATTTCTATTTTGGTCTCATCTGACCACATGACTTTCTCCCATGTCTCCTCTGGATCATCCAAATGGTCATTGGCAAACTTAAAGGGTCACTAAAGGAAAAAATTTTTTTAGCTGAAATGACTGTTTACAGGGCATAGAGACATAATAGTTAACTGATTCCTTTTAAAAATGATTAAAAATAGATAAAAAAACAATCATATAATGTGCCTGCAGTGTAGTTTCGTTTTTGCTGTTGTTTGCTGGTTCTCTGATGTACAGAGAGCCACTAGAGGGCAGTCAGCCAATAGAGAGCAGTGATACTTTGTCTAAAACTCCTCAGCACCAATCCAGTTTCGTTTTACACACAGTAATCACACCTCCTTGATTAGTGACCACCGTGAGAAATCTCCCAGTACTGTGGTTATCAGGAAACAGGCAACCAGGAAGTGTCCAGAACAGAGAGGATTTACAGCAACATGAAAGCAAAAACGAACAATGAGGTCATGAAACCAGGACTGCAGCAAGGTAAAGGAAGCTATTTAGCTAAAAAAAAAAAATCCTTTAGTGACTTTTTAAGACGGGCCTTGACATGTGCTGGTTTAAGCAGGGAAACCTTCCGTGCCATGCATGATTTCAAACCATGACGTCTTATTGTATTACAAACAGTAACCTTGGAAACGGTGGTCCCAGCTCTTTTCAGGTCATTGACCAGCTCCTCCCGTGTAGTCCTGTTCTCACCTTTCTTAGGATCATTGAGACCCCACGAGGTGAGATTTTGCATGGAGCCCCAGTCCGAGGGAGATTGACAGTCATGTTTAGCTTCTTCCATTTTCTAATGATTGCTCCAACAGTGGACCTTTTTTCACCAAGCTGCTTGGCAATTTCCCCGTAGCCCTTTCCAGCCTTGTGGAGGTGTACAATTTTGTCTCTAGTGTCTTTGGACAGCTCTTTGGTCTTGGCCATGTTAGTAGTTGTATTCTTACTGATTGTATGGGGTGGACAGGTGTCTTTATGCAGCTAATGACCTCAAACAGGTGCATCTAATTTAGGATAATAAATGGAGTGGAGGTGGACATTTTAAAGGTAGACTAACAGGTCTTTGAGGGTCAGAATTCTAGCTGATAGACAGGTGTTCAAATACTTATTTGCAGCTGTATCATACAAATAAATAGTTAAAAAATCATAAATTGTGATTTCTGGAATTATTTTTTTTGATTATGTCTCTCACAGTGGACATGCACCTACGATGACAATTTCAGACCCCTCCATGATTTCCAAGTGGGAGAACTTGCAAAATAGCAGGGTGTTCAAATACTTATTTTCCTCACTGTATATGCATTAATGCACACTTGCCATTTGTTCTAGCCATTACAGTGAAATTTACATACATACGAGTGTGTTATGCATGCGAGCTGCCTTCAGAGGCATAACAAAAAATAAATAAAATTGCTTCTAAAAGCAGCATTTTTTCTGCCCATGTGCAGGAGGCCTTACAGTTCCTTTGGCAGATAAGAGAGTTCACTAATACTGTATTGATTTCATATAGGTAGTTTGCTGATTTCCCAGAATTTAGCTTTAACCACTTCCATACAGGGCACTTATACACCTTCCTGCCCAGACCAATTTTCAGCTTTTAGCACTGTTGCACTTTGAATGACAATTGCGCGGTCATGCTACACTGTACCCAAACTAAATTTTTATCACTTTGTTCCCACAAATATAGCTTTCTTTTGGTGGTATTTGATCACCTCTGGGATTTTTATTTTCTGCAAAAAAATAAATAAAGTATGTTTTCTACTTCACTGATGGGCACTGATGGTACTGCACTGACGGGCACTGATGGGCACCGATGAGGTGGCATTGATGGGCACTGATGATGGGCATGAATATGCAGCACTGATGGGCACTGATAGGTGGCACCGATATGCAGCACAGATGGGCACTGATAGGCGGCACGGATGGGCACCAATAGGCGGCACGGATGGGCACTGATAGGTGGCATGGGTGGGCACTAACAGGTGGTATGGATGGGCACTGATAGGTGGCACGGACGGGCATGGATGGGCACTGATAGGTAGCAAGGATGGGCATGGATGTTCACTGATAGACTGTAATGTGTTTTACTAATGGATGCCAATCAGTGTTAAACAATAATGCCTGCCACTCAGTGATGCCCATTATGGGCACTGATTGGCATCCATTGTTGGCATCCAGTATTTAGTTCTGATTTGCATCCCTGGTCGTCTAGGGTGGCATACCTGTGGTGGGCATCCCTGGTGGTCTGGTGGCATCCCTGGTGGTCCAGTGTGGGCATCCTCGGGGGGGGGGGGCTGCGCTGATAATCGATCAGCACAAACCCCTCTGTCAGAGGAGCAGCTGATCGGCTCTCCTCTACTCGCGTCTGACAGACGCGAGTGAGGAAAAGCCGATTACCGGCTTTTACTGTTTACATCGTGATCAGCCGTGATTGGACATTGCTGATCACGTGGTAAAGAGTCTCCAACGGAGACCCTGCAACAATGATCGCCGCGATGCGCACCCCCGGGGGCACGCAGAAGCTCAATATCCTGAGGACGTCTTATGACATCCAGTCAGGGTATTGAAACTACTTTGCCAACGTCATTTTGCTATATGGCGGGCGGCAAGTGGTTAATGTAATGCATCTAAAGCTTTTTATTGCTTTTATGTAAAAGTGAAAATTTTCCTTTGCAGTACTAATACCAAAGAAAGCCCCTAGAGGACAGAAGCCACTGTAGAAATAGGAGCAGCTCAGTCAGAACAAACCAATAGTGAAAGTTAAACCAGGCATAAGCATTAGATCAAATGCAGATTTACAGGTGTGATCCAATAATCTTTTCTGGAAGGCACTCTTGTATCACCCTAGCCTGCATGTATATTCACTATGCAGACATATCCAGAAACAGCCTACACTGTCATCACTTCCTATGCAAAAATACGAAGGAAACTTGGACAGCCGCACTCCAAAAATGTTCTTTTAATTAAAATCGATCACAAAATGAACATGCCACAGCAAAAAAATTTAAACAAAAGCTAACGTTTCGCACTGTAGCTTCAGTGCTTAGTCATAGCTAGTACTAAGCACTGAAGCTACAGTGCGAAACTTTAGCTTTTGTTCCATTTTTTTTGCTGTGGCATGTTCATTTTGTGATCGATTTTAATTAAAAGAACATTTTCGGAGTGCGGCTGTCCAAGTTTCCTTCGTATTTTTGCATCACTATTGCATTGCCGGCACCCATGGTTTGGTTCCAGTGAGGAGGTACTTTGAAGACTACTGAGCGGTTGTTTTCTGTCATCACTTCCTACTTGATGGTGTCACCAAGTGCTGGGACATGATCATTCAGTGCCCAGGACCAAGATGCCATACTGTGCCCCCCAACACCAACCGGGTAGGTAAAGAAGGGTGTGGGTTACAGCACACTGCACCTAAACATGTACCATTCTATCTCACTTTATCTATCTCACACTCTCACTTTAACCACTTAACCCCCGGACCATATTGATGCCCAAAGACCAGAGCACTTTTTGCGATTCGGGACTGCATCGCTTTAACTGACAATTGCGCGGTCGTGCGACGTGGCTCCCAAACAAAATTGGCGTCCTTTTTTTCCCACAAATAGAGCTTTATTTTGGTGGTATTTGATCACCTCTGCGGTTTTTATTTTTTGCGCTATAAACAAAAATAGAGCGACAATTTTGAAAAAAATGAATATTTTTTACTTTTTGCTATAAAAAATATCCCCCAAAAATATATAAAAAAATCATTTTTTTTCCTCAGTTTAGGCCGATACATATTCGTCTACATATTTTTCGTAAAAAAAAATCGCAATAAGCGTTTATTGATTGGTTTGCGCAAAAGTTATAGCGTTTACAAAATAGGGGGTATTTTTATGGCATTTTATTTAATATATTTTTTTACTAGTAATGGCGGCGATCAGCGATTTTTTTTCGGTACTGCGACATTATGGCGGACACTTCGGACACTTTTGACACATTTTTGGGACCATTGGCATTTTTATAGCGATCAGTGCTATAAAAATGCATTGGATTACTATAAAAATGCCACTGGCAGTGAAGGGGTTAACACTAGTGGGCGGGGAAGGGGTTAAGTATGTCCCTGGGTGTGTTCTTACTGTGGGGGGGGTGGCCTCACTAGGGGAAACACTGATCCTCTGTTCATACATTGTATGAACAGAAGATCAGCATTTCCCCCGCTGACAGGACCGAGAGCTGTGTGTTTACACACACAGCTCCCGTTCCCCGCTCTGTAAAGAGCAATCGCGGGTGCCCGGTGGCGATCGAGCCTGCCGGGCACACGCACGGGAGTCAGGGGTGAGTGGAGGGCGCGTGCGCGCGCCTCCAGCGGCGCGCACGTGCCCCTAGTGGCCGCTCAAAGAGCCGCCGTATAGCTACAGGCTCTCGCCCTGGAGAGCCGACCTGCCGCCGTATAATGACGGTGGCTGGTCGGCTAGTAGTTAAGATCCCCTGATGAAGTCACATGATGACGATACGCGCTGGGATTGGAGCACTAGATTAAGCATTATCTGACGGTAGGAGATGAGCTTGTCGCTCCTGGATGTTAATAGCCGCAGATCTGTCACTTTAAATGTGAGTTTTTACACTGTATTTTACTATTAAATGCGTTCCATTGAAGATTTTTGATCTGACTTTTTGGATCTACTATTGCTTTATATTGTGATTTTCACAGTCCCAGTGTGTTTTATATATTTAGTGTGCCCATCAGTTGCACTGTTTTTTAACCCTTTGAGTCACACAGCGCAGACATCATCATTTATTCACTGACACTTTTTTTTCTGGTTAGAACAGATTACCAGGTGTCTGCAGCAGTGCCCCCTAGCTTAGTTTACTGACAGCGTGGGAGTCCTTTTGTGTACATTTTATTGATACCAAGGAAAGCCCCTAGAGGATAGAAGCCACTGTAGAAATAGGAGCGGCTCAGTCAGAACAAGCCAACAGTGAAAGTTAAACCAGGCATAAGCATTAGATCAAATGCAGATTTACAGGTGTGATCCAATAATCTTTTCTGGAAGGCACTCTTGTATCACCCTAGCCTGCATGTATATTCACTATGCAGACATATCCAGAAACAGCCTACACTGCAGTTACGCAGTTACTGTATCTCAGTAGAACAATGGAGATCAGTCTAATACTTTTTTCCGATATTACACTTATAATGACAATAGTAGTGCCATTAACAACTATCAAGGAACTAGCACATTTTGGGACTGGCAGCACACGGTCACAGTGCACACCCCAAATTGTCTCCTGTAAATTATGTGATCGGTGCACTGATCCGTGTGCTGTCATGGATGGGGGGGGGGGGGGACACTGTTATCACTTCCTACTTGATGGTGTCACCCAGTGCTGGGACATGGTCATTCAGTGCCCAGGACGAAGATGCCATACTGTGCCCCCCCAACACCAACTGGGGAGGGAAAGAAGGGTGTGGGTTACAGCACACTGCACTTAAACATGTACCATTCTATCTCACTTTAAAATGAAAGCAGAGATAAAACAATTTTGGCTGCGGTTAAAATAAAAGCAGAGAACAGGGGTTTAGTGACACTGCGTTCACAGGTCAGAAATAATTGAGGCAGAGGTCAATAGAAAGTCAGGCAGGAAAAATGTATAAGAAAGAACCGTGACGGCCGCACTCCAAAAATCAAAATTTGTTCCTTTTAATAAAAACTGGTCACAACATGGATGTCACAGCAAAAAATCAGGAAAAAGGGCTAATGCGTTTCACACTCTCATACAGTGCTTATTAATAGAAAGTCAGGCAGGGTTTAGAGATCAGTAGTAAGTGACACAGAGATCAGTAGCAGGTGATGCAGAGTTCAAAGGTCAACATTAAAGCGGTGGTTCACCCTCATTACCAACATTCTAGCATTAAATTAAGCATAGTAGCGCGAGCTACAGTATGCCTTTATTAATTTTTTTAGCCCCGTACTCACTGTGTAATCCTATAGTGAAGATTCCGACTCCCCGCGGGGAATGGGCGTTCCTATCAAGGGGGAAGATGATTGACGGCCGGCTATGGCACGTCAGGCTCCCCGAAGATAGCCGGAGTAGGTCTCGGCTCTTCACGGCGCTATACGGCGCCTGCGCACAGACTATGTGCAGGCGCCGTGAAGAGCCAAGTCCTATTTCGGCTATTTCCGGAGAAGCGTGACGCGCCAGAGCCGGCCGTGAATCATCTTCCCTCTGGATAGGAACGCCCATTCCCCGCGGGGAGTCGGAATCTTCACTATAGGATTACACAGTGAGTACGGGGCAAAATAAATAAAGGCATACTGTAGCTCGCGCTACTATGCTTAATTTAATGCTAGAAAAAAAATGATAGGGTGAACCCCCTCTTTAAGTGATAAAGAGTTCAGTAGTAGGCAAAGAAGAGTTCAGAGGTCAATAGAAAGTGATGCAGGGTTCAGAGATTTGTAGTAATGCAAGGATCAGTATTAAGTGATTCAGGGTTTAGAGATTTGTAGTAATGCAGAGATCAGTGGTAAGTGATGCAGAGGTCAGAGAGATCAGTAGTAAATGATGCAGAAATGTTGCACAGGTCAGAGATCAATAGTAAGTGATGCAGAGATCAGAGACCTCTAGTGGGTGTCATCTGGGTGCGGCCTGCACCCCCGCTCCCCTATAGCAACACCACTGGTCAGTCATGAAAAAAACAATCAAATGGTTGTGTGCTGCCACCTAGTGGTAAGGGATAAAGCAATTTACCAAAAGAAGCAAACAAGGCTGCTGCTATCACCTATGTGTTCCCACATCAACAAAATAAAGTATATATGTGATAGCACTGTTCGTAACTTATATCTAATATGTGTCTGTAAAACCATATAATTAGTAAAGTGTCAGTGCCAAGAGATAAAGTGCAAAACAATCAAGAAGTGCATACACTTCATAGAAATTCTGAAAACGTCCATAAATAATAACAATTTATGAATAAATGGAGGTCTTCTTATAGACGGTGCACAACAAACTCCACCGTGAAAGACGTGCCTTACAGCAAATTTCACTCCGTGATTCTGCTCCCTTCACCAGGTGTAATGCAAGCGCACCTCCTTTTTAGACCCTAAACAGGATCAAATGCACTTTGAAAACAATATGATTCTCCCTTGGAAGTGGCTCCTCGATTATTGCCTGCAACTCTCAGGCCCCATACACACGATAGAATTTATCCGCAGATACGGTTCAGCGGACCGTATCCGCGGATAAATCCTCTCTAAGATTTCAGAGGATTTCAATGCGATGGCGTGTACACACCATCGCATTGAAATCCGCGCTGAAATCCTCTGCCGATGACGTGTCGCGCCGTCGCCGCTATTATGACGCGGCGACGGGCGCGACGCTGTCATATAAG
This sequence comes from Rana temporaria, assembly GCF_905171775.1. Taxonomy (NCBI): domain Eukaryota; kingdom Metazoa; phylum Chordata; class Amphibia; order Anura; family Ranidae; genus Rana; species Rana temporaria. The sequence goes on from NC_053498.1 coordinate 87,146,436, forward strand.
GAATTCCACGCATGCGTCTATTCATTACGGCGCGTGCGGGGAATCCCTTTGGACGGATGGATCCGGTAAGTCTGTACAGACGAGCGGATCCATCCGTTGGAATGGATTCCAGCAGATAGATATTCTGTGCATGTCGACAAATATTTATCTGCTGGAAATCCATTCCAGGGGAGATTTATCTGCGGATAGATATCCGACGGAGTGTACACACCATAGGATCTATCCGCAGAAACCCTTTTGATGGGATTTATCTGCGGATAGATTCTATGGTGTGTATGGGGCCTAAGTAGACAATGAAAGACAAGAATGCTTCCAATAGTGCAGTACCTGGGTGTTATTCTGAACAAACCTCACCACCCCAGCTTCATAAATTGCACTCACATTTATTTAGATAAAATACAGCATATAAAAACAAATCCAGCAGATCTCATTTATTGCATATAAATATCGTCACCAGGCTCCACCTCTACGTGTTACGCCACCATGCTCGTGGTTTCATCTAAATAAACGTGAGTGCAATTTATGAAGCTGGTTTGGTGAGGTTTGTTCAGAATAACACCCAGGTACTGCACTATTGGAAGCAATCTTGTCTTTCTATGTCTACTTGGAGCTGTTGGTGATTATTGAGGAGCCATTTGTAAAGGAGAATCGTATTGTTTTCAGCCTATCACCCTGTTTAGGGTCTAAAACGGAGGTGAGCTTTCATTGCACATGGTGAAGGGAGCACAAGTCAGGGAGTGGAATTTGTTGTGAGGCACGTTTTTGACGACAACGTTTTTTTGTACACCGTCTATAAGAAGACCTTCATTTATTCATAAATTTTTTTTATTATTTATGAATTTCTATACATTGTATACAGTTATTGATTGTTTTGCACTTTATATATTGGCACAGACATTTTACTAAGTATATGGTTTTAAAGACCCATATTCAATATAAGTTATAAGCAGCGCCATCACATAGATAATTTATTTTACTGATCAGTCATGGATATCCATCATAGCCCATGATTTTTCCTCCTGAACACAATTGTCCACAACGTCTGCTGTAGCCTTTAGGCTGGGTTCACACTACTACACTACTTTCATCCTACTTTGCTCTGCTACATTGGTCCTACATTTATCCTACATTGGTCCTACATCCATCCTACTTTCATGAACAGGATACTACTTTGGTCCGACTTCAATGATATTCAATGGGTTGAAGTAGGATCAATGTAGGACCAAAAGTAGTACAGGGAGCATTTTCAAAGTCGGACCGACTTGTGTAGGACGCTACAAGACGCTCTCATAGGGAAACATTGAACACAGAGCAAAGTAGGATGAAAGTAGTGTAGTAGTGTGAACCCAGCCTAAAGCTGGGTTCACACTACTACACTACTTTCATCCTACTTTGCTCTGCTACATTGGTCCTACATTTATCCTACATTGGTCCTACATCCATCCTACTTTCATGAACAGGATACTACTTTGGTCCGACTTCAATGATATTCAATGGGTTGAAGTAGGATCAATGTAGGACCAAAAGTAGTACAGGGAGCATTTTCAAAGTCGGACCGACTTGTGTAGGACGCTACAAGACGCTCTCATAGGGAAACATTGAACACAGAGCAAAGTAGGATGAAAGTAGTGTAGTAGTGTGAACCCAGCCTAAGGCTGGGTTCACACTACTACACTACTTTCATCCTACTTTGCTCTGCTACATTGGTCCTACATTTATCCTACATTGGTCCTACATCCATCCTACTTTCATGAACAGGATACTACTTTGGTCCGACTTCAATGATATTCAATGGGTTGAAGTAGGATCAATGTAGGACCAAAAGTAGTACAGGGAGCATTTTCAAAGTCGGACCGACTTGTGTAGGACGCTACAAGACGCTCTCATAGGGAAACATTGAACACAGAGCAAAGTAGGATGAAAGTAGTGTAGTAGTGTGAACCCAGCCTTAACTTGGAGAATCCTTACCTAATTTAGTGAAAACTGGATGGATTGTATCAGAACGTTCCAATGCAGTCTCTCTTGCCTTTTATCTTGAGGGTACACTTGAAATAAAAGGTGTCAGAGAACATATATATGATGAATTTTATATACATCTCACTGTATATTAGAGTGGTCAGTAGGAAGTATTTTTAATAATACAACAAAAGAAAGATGAATGTGGGGCACCTAGCATATTTGAAACCCAACGTGGATTACCTCTTGATCTGAATGATAACATGATTTTGAGTAATAATTGTAAAATAAAATGGTGAGAAGAAAGCTGTATAAATTGTAGTATTCCTTTCAATTAGGGGTCAGTTAAGAAATGTCACCTTACATTAATGGTCGAGGTGGGGATTTCTTTTTTTACTGTTTAGTGAGTAATTGTCCCCTTACTTTGGGTGGTCATAGAGAGAAGGACCTCCTATATTTGTAATGAGAGAAAATTGTGTCTCATTACACTTGGGGTGAAAAAAAAAACAGAATGCCCCTTACCTTGGTGGTCATTGGGATAAATGCTCCCTTACAAACAACTAAAAAGATCATTGTTATCAGTGGTTATCTCTCTGTGAGTAGAGGCCCTACTTATCCCCCACAACACTGACTCTGCTGCATGACGTCAGTGCCAGAGCAATGTACGCAACATTGCTCAGGAGATCTATCTGCCAATTTTCAAGGAGTCTCTAAAAATGTTTGATGGAACCCCGTTTGAAAAAAACGAATTTAATAAACCTGGCTACCTTTATATTATGATACCTCACACATAAGATGCAATCCAGTGTACTATCCATCCCAAGAACATGTACCGAGAAGACTAAAAAATAATGAGAGGTGAGAGATATGTCATTCTAACCACCACAAAGCAATGATCTACCATTACTTTTAATAATGACTGTTTTATGTTCAAATGCATTGCATGTACAATAAAGGGAATCTTACATTTTAAATATACAGAGGATTAGTACTTAGTGATCACAAATTGTTTTCCCCATTCACATTTAAATATTTGAATGCATCACAAAAAAACTCTTGCTTCAGTTTTTAATTTGGCCTGCATTTTGTACATTTAGTTAAGTTAAGATGATTTACCCTTAACAAGACCTTGGCCCGGATTCAGAAAGCAGTTACGACGGCGTATCTCTAGATATGTCGTCGTAACTCTAAATGCGGGCCGTCGCATCTCGGCGTCTGATTCATAGAATCAGATACGCCTCAATGTTGCCTAGATACGAGCGGCGTAAGTCTCCTACGCCGTCGTATCTTAGGGTGCAATATTTACGCTGACTGCTAGGGGCGCTTCCCTAAACTTCCGCGTTGAATATGCAAATTAGGTAGATATGCCGATTCAGAAACGTACGGCCGCCCGACGCATTTTTTTACTTTGTTTGCGTAACGCTTTTTCCGGTGAAAAGTTACCCCTCATAAAGCAGGGGTAAGTCATGTTAAGTATGGACGTCGGAAACGACCGAACAGCGTCGTATTTTACGTCGTTTACGTAGGTCGTTCGCCAATACGGCTGTACGTAAGTTACGTTCACGTCAAAAACATTGACAGTTTGCGGCGTAATTTGGAGCATGCGCACTTGGAAACGTTCACGAACGGCGCATTCACCGTTCGTAAAAAAGTCAAATACATGGAGTCACAATAAATTTAAATAAAACACGCCCACATAATCCACATTTGAATTAGGCGGGCTTAAGCCGGACCACATACGTTACGCCGCCGTAACTTAGGGGGCAATTCTTTATGAATACTGAACTTGCGTCCTAAGTTACGGTGGTGTAACGTATCTGAGATACGTTACGCCCGCGGATAGCTACACAATTGTATCTGAATCCGGGCCCTTCACTTTAAAGTGAAAGCAATGCTAATCTCCTTCCCCAACATATTGAATGTCTTTTTATGTTTTTGGGGAGCGAGTACCTCTTTCTGACCCTCTCCCACTTCTTTACTAGGCAAGAATTACGTAAGCTTGGTGAGACTCCACTTGTAGCTCTAGAAGGAATGATATTCTAGGGTATGTGTGTAGAGGTGAAAAATTCTGTGTGGAAATGTTCCAACTTGAACCTATTAGAGATGTACATGGCCTTGAAAAGGTATACATACCTCTTGAAATGTTCCACACTTTGTCATGTTACAACCAAAAACGTAAATATATTTTATTGAGATTTTATCTGATAGACCAACACAAAGTGGCACATAATTGTGAAGTGGAAGGTAAATGATGAATGGTTTTCAAAATGTATTACAAATAAATATCTGAAAAGTGTCATGTACATTTGTATTCAGCCCCCTTTACTCTGATACCCCTAACTAAATTCTAATGGAACCAATTGCCTTCAGAAGACACCAAATTGTAAACGAAGTCCACCTGTGTGTAATTTAATCTCAGTATAAATACAGCTGTTCTGTGAAGTCTTCAGAGGTTTGTTAGAGAACCTACGTGAATAAACAGCATCATAAAGGCACATGAGCACACCAGACAGGTCAGGGATAAAGTTGTGGAGAAGTTTAAAGCAGGGTTAAGTTATAATAAAATATCCCACACTTTAAACATCTCATGGAGCACTATTCAATCCTTTTTCCGAAAATGGAACATGGCCGTCCCCCTAAACTGAGGTCGGGCAAGTAGAGCATTGATCAGAAAAACAACCAAGTGGCCTATGGTAACTCAGATGGAAGAATCTGTCTACAAGACAATTATTAATCATTCACTCCACAAATCTCGACTTTATGGAAGAGTGGCAAAAAGAAATCCATTGTTGAAAGAAATCCATAGGAAGTCCCGTTTGCAGTTTTCAAGAAGCCATGTGGAGGACATGGCAAACATGTGGAAGAAGGTGCTCTGGTCTGGTGAGACCAAAATGTAACGTTTTGGCCTAAAAGCAAAATGCTATGTGTGGTAGAAAACTAACACTGCATATCACCATGAACACACCATCCCCCACGTGAAACACGGTGGTGGCAGCATCATGTTGTAGGGATCCTTTACTTCAGCAAGGACAGGGAAGCTGGTCAGAGTGAATGGGAAGATGTAAGGAGCCAAATTCAGGGAAATCTTAGAAGGAAACCTGCAAAAGACTTGAGACTGGGGCAGAGGTTTGCCTTTCAGCAGGACAATGACCCTAAACATACAGCCAGAGCTACAATGGAATGGTTTAGAATAAAGCATATTCACGTGTTAGAATGGCCCAGTCAAAGTCCAGACCTCAATCCAATTGAGAATCTGTGGCAAGACTTGAAAATTGCTGTTCCCAGATGCTCTCATTCCAATCTGACAGAGTTTGAGCTATTTTGTAAAGAAGAATGGGCAAAAATGTCACTCTCTAGATGTGCAAAGCTGGTACAGACTTGCAGCTGTAATTGCATCGAAAGGTGGTTCTACACGACACACTTTTCACATATTTATTTGTAAATAAAAAAATATATAATTTTCCTTCCACTTCACAATTATGTGCCACTTTGTGTAGGTCCAACACATAAAATCCCACTAAAATAAATTTATGTTTTTGGTTGTAACATGACAAAATGTGGAAAATTTAAAGGGGTAAGAATACTTTTTCAAGGCACTATATTATTTCATAGTCTACTAACAAGAGAAACATGAGGTTTTGGGTGGACTGATCCTTTGAAATGCTGTGAGCAATGAACAGTCTATAAACTTTGCTTACCAGAAAGAATGAAGAAGAATGATGCAGGCTTAAGGAGGAATTCCACACCTTTGCTTAAAACCATTGTTATGCAGATTGATCCCATTACCATCAGAGTTATGCTCAACAGAGAGAGAACAGCTGCTGTGATATTCATATCTATGGGAGAAACATATTGGTGAATGATAAGAAGGAAAGCAGAAAAATCAAGGCTACATCTACAAATGACTAGACATGAGACTTGATACGCATAAATACACATATTTCTCAGCACAAAGGAATCAATATAACTGTTGTACATTAGAAGCCAGGTAACAATAGCTCTTTATTCTATTCAATTTCTATTTATCATGTTTCCAATCCCTCCCCACCCCTGGTCAAAGCGCAAGGATTTTTTGTTTATATATTTGTGCCTTCTAAGAACCTTAAAGTGGACCTTAACTATATATATATATATATATATATATATATATATATATATATATATACACCGTATTTATCGGCGTATACCGCGCACTTTTTTGCCCTGAAAATCAGGGCAAAATCGTGGGTGCGTGGTATACGCCAATACCCGCTTTCCCGCGCCGAGTTTGAATACTGCGCCGACATATACCGAGCGCAGTACACTCGTGTATTGTCGGGCAGTCTCGGGTCCTCTCGCGCTGACGTCCTGGACGTACAGGACGTCAGCGCGAGAGTTGCCGAGCCTGCCCGACGATACACGAGTGTACTGCGCTCTGTATATATCGGCGCAGTATTCAAACTCGGCGCGGGAAACGAGCGGGGAGGACGCCGCAGAAGGACGCCGGACCCAACGAAGAGGACACCCGAAGCCGCAGACGGACGCCGGACCCGACGAGGCCGCCGATGGACGCCGTGCAAGACACCAAAACTGTAAGTAACAAAAAAACATTTTTCCACAGGAATTGAGGGCAACTTTAGGGGTGCGCGCTATACGCAGGAACGCGCTATACCCCGATAAATACGGTATATATATATATATAGTTATGTATTTACTTTTTATTTTGCTTCCCCTCCCCCTTCCTCCTGATCCTGGAGCCCCCAGGAATATCCGTGCCCGATATTCCAAGAGGCATCAGTTTTCCGACAGTAAGGCCGCATACACCCGGTCGATCAATCCGATGAGAATGGTCCGACGGACCGTTTTCATCGGTTCACCACTGAAGCAGACTGATGGTCTGAGGTGCGTACACACCATCAGTTCAAAACCAGATCGGGTCAGAACGCGGTGACGTAAAACACACAACGTGCTGAAAAAAACCGAAGTTCAATGCTTCCAAGCATGCATCGACTTGATGCTTTTGTGTACTAACCATCGGTTTTGACCGATGGTCAGCCGCCCATCGGTTAGATTTTAAAGCAAGTTCTATAATTTTTGTCCGAAGGACAACAGACCGATGGGCCGTACACACGGTCGGTTTGGACCGATGAAACTGGACTTCAGGCCGCTTTCATCGGTTTGGACCGACCGTGTGTACACGGCCCAATGGAAGAGGGATGGGTAGACCTTGCTCCACATCATTGGAGGCTATCTGCAAGAATCTGATGATGTTTGAGGAAGGAGGATGGCAGTGTGGGACATGGAATATGACAGATCAATGCTGGATTTGCTGGGTGGGGGCAGGGCTGCTGATAAGGCAACACAACTGGCCTTGTTGGACTGGGCCCAGACCTTATCAGCTAAATAGCGGGACCGAGGGCAACTTTATTGTTAATTTCTTCCTAAATGAATACATGGATTTTACTAGATCACATCCCCACTCCTACTTGTTTACCAGGGCTTACATAACATTTCCCTGGCCCTATCATTTCAAGCTTACAACAATAAATGTGCATATTAATGAAAAAAATATTTGCAAATTTAGCACCAAAAGGAAAGTAGATATTTATTAAATCCCCTGATGCTACACATTGAGACAAGAATGTTGCAACCACTTCAACATATTTACTGGGTCAAATATGTTACCTGAGTTTCTCACGAACAACTCTTCATGCATATATAAAATGCCCTCTAAATGTACATGTAAAAAACATGTAATTGCATGAAAATCCCTTCATGCACTGAATTAGACTCAGTGATAGTTCAGATCATACTTGCAGTATGGTACTTCAAAACCTGTGGCTTGTATAGTAATGGGAGAAGTGGCAAAGGTGAAAAGCCTGAGGCAGGGAGGGATAATGTAAGTATTGCTGGTTGAGATAAATTGAATATTCAACCTTTGCATTTGTCTGACAAAGTCCATGTTTTTTTGCTGTAAGATTTCAAGAAAGGAACTGAGTGTTGGGATGACATAACTCAAGTGTGAACCAATGTAATATAAAATGTTAAAGAAGTAATGGAAAAAATGGCATTGGTGGTGATGGCGAAGGTGGTGATGGTGATGATGGTAAAGCCGTATCGCAAAGAACATTGTTATAAGCACTGGAAGGTAGCAAACACTGGAGCGGTGCACTAGCAGGACCATTCCAAAAGTCTTGCTAGCCACATCTTTAGAGCGGTGAAAAAGCAGGGTGTTTACCACTCCTCCACCGCTCCTTCCCATTGAAAGCAATGGAAAACCGTGGCTATACTGCCGGCAATGCACCTCTGCAGAAGCGCATCGCGGGCGGTATCAACTCTTTTTTAGCCGCTAGTGGGGGTAAAACTGCACTGCTATTGACCAAATACCGCCGCAATTCCAACGGTAAAGCAAAGCTAAGTATAGCGGCGCTTTACCCTCACCGCACCTCCTGTCCCAGTGTGAAAGGGGCCTTAGTCTCCTGGTATGTGTAAGTATTCTCTGCAAACTTATACAATATGACAAGTGTTCCTGGCCCCTCACCAGCCAAAGTTCCACTTTAATGGGTTGGTCCTTCTTGAATAATATATTTCCATTTTGGATAATGCTGATAAGCGAAACCATTTTTAGTATTTTTCTGAGGTGCTGGTGCCAAAAATCTCTGCATTTAAAAGCAAAACTCCAGGCATCAGCTAACTACACGGTTTATATATTTTTGTTAAATGTATTTATTTTAGGTACATATAGCACACTCACAACATTTCATGCCCTCAAGAAGCTTAAGTGTGTGTGGGGCACAAGGGAGGGGCAGCCAACTCTGCCCTGTCACACACCGCGGCGCACACTGGGAGTAGTCAGCAGATTCCCTGCATCACGGCCATCAATCTTCTGTGGCCACAGGGGGAGTTAACTGTAAAAAATAAATCCCCCCACTGGTCTGACATACCCTTGTACTGCTCCACCACTTAGGAGTTCCCTGGCACCACCTTCCCGCAGCACTGCTGCCTTTTTCCTGCTGCCTGCAACTGTGGCTGGGGTGGGAGATCAGTGCAGTATTCAGGAGATATGTTTACCAGCCACTTCCTAAATGGATACAGGAGCGATTGATACCAATCACTAGTGTGTCCATTCATCACCGGAGCATAGTAAACTGTGTTTACTATGCTTTAGTTTGTAAATTAATAGAAGTCTCTGTACAGTACAGTGTAGATGCAGTGAAGCTTAGGCTGCAGAGAAAAGGGGTGTGAACTCTATGTCCTCAGTCCCTCTCTCAGTCTCAAAAAAGAGACATCAGGGGTCTTTTTAGACTTTTGATGTTTCAACAATGCCCCCCCCAAATAAAAATAAAAATTATAATAATAAAAAGTAACATAGTAAAAAAACTAAATAACAAAAGAAATATAGAGAGACTTTATTCACTCAGGGCATACTACAGTGTACACCCATGCAAGGCAACGCAAATAAGAAGGTTACTCTTACAATACCTCTAGGCTTGACACCTTTTGAAGAACTGTAAATACCTTCTAAAGTTTTAATCGATCTTGTTTCAATATTACTTAATAGTTATTATTACATTCTCAATTAATTGACATTGAACTTATCACCCCTGACTGTATAATATTGTATTTACTTTATGCAATTTGTACACTACTTCTGTACTATTCAATAAAATATTTTGACAAGGAAGATTTTAGTGTATTTTTTGTGAAAACTGTGATTTGATAAACATTTGCGCAACTTTTGCAGGGCCTAAAAAAATCTAATATTGCCAGGATTTACTGGGGGTCAGTGTGCCCCCCAGTACAATTCCTAAAATCAGTCTGACTTGGGGGGATTTTACTGGGGGACAGACTGGCCTAGAGAGATTATAAATCGAGTAAATCGACCTGGGGGGATTATACTGTGGGACAGATTGACCTGGGGGGGGGGAGTTTATTGGGGGTATAGACTGATCTGGAGGAATTATACTGGAAGACACACTGACCTGGGGGGGAATTATACTGGAGGAGAGGAAGAATTATAACAAGCCAGTGTTCGCTGTGATGTACTTTGCGTGCTGGATTGCTCTTCTACTTTGTGTGCCCACAGGCCCACTGACTTCATAAAATGACCCTGAATCTAAGGTCCCTAACTCAAATTCATACATACTGTACACAGGCTAGGGCCAATTTTACAGTATGTCTACCATTAATCTACCATCATGGATTATGGGAGAAAACCAGAGTACCCCAGACAAAATACATGCAGACACAGGGAGAACATGCAAACTCAAGACGTGTAGTGTTGTTGTTGCATTCAAACCAACAACTCTAGTGCTGCTAAACACTACGCCAGTGTGCTGCCCATATGTTTACTTGACATAAAGTCTGAAATTCTGTACCGCCAGTCCTGTGATTGGCTGTGAACACTTGGCTGTTTGAAGGTCTAAGTCCACTTTATCTTACTTTGCAATTAAGCCCTGATTCATATTTATTGATTTATATGGATATCTAGAAAATAAAGACAACTTAAAGATTTGAATATAGGGTGGCGTCGGCTATAGCTCGGAAAGAGCTGCTGTACCAACTATGCAATGTTAGTGCAATCTCCCCCACTGAGCTATTGTGTTCTGACAGGGGGGCGGCTCCCTACACCACTGGCTGAGAATGCTGATAGGATGCCAATCGGCAAACCTTTTCCGCTCATGCCCCTTTGACAGAAGCCGGCTGTTTGGCTGCCATACACACGGCCGAATGTCAGCGGGTTTCTATTAAACTGGCAGATGCCGTCCAATATTTAACCCATGTGTTCAACCCTTTAAGTTAGCAACTGGCAATTGGCTGTGGTTGTGTGGGTTTTGCTTGCAACCTGTTCATTATGAAGATGACAAACAAGTCTTGGCACAGCAATGATGAACTGTGGAAGTGGACACACATGAATTTCACTTGCATGCTTCTGTGAATGCCTACATTCTTAGGATAATGCAGGTAAAATATTTTATATATATATATATATATATATATATATATATATATATATATATATAAAATCGAATAACCTCCCTGGTGGTAATCCCGAGTGTGACTCGGGGTTGTTTTCAGTACCAAAATCTGTTCAAAGTATAAAACATAACATACACACAATACATTGTAATCTGTTAGGATTACATTACTGTATCAAACCATTTCACCTCAATTTTTTCCCTAGTGCTTTGTCCAGTGCCCTGCCTGCACGTTTACCATTCTTTCTGCCTGGAAACTTGAGAACGTCCATGGCATCCAAAAAGCATCCCTAGAGGTCAAAAGTGGTTTTAGACCAGCTAGAAAACAGCGATAGTGAATTAGAATCACTTGCAGAATTGAGCTATAGTGATTTGTGGAGAAATTCGCCATCAGACACTAAAAGTGATGAATCTGCGACTGAGCTCAGTGATGTGCGGACTTGGTGCTCTATTGTCTGCGGATCAGGCAGCGCTCACAAGATTCCCATCCAATGGAGCATCTGGTATGAAAGTAGACGTTGAACATGACAACCCCTTGGAATACTTAGGCCTCGTACACACGACCATGTTTCTCGGCAAAAAACAGCAAGAAACTTGCTGGGAGATATTTTTTGCAGAGGAAACCGGTCGTGTGTACATTTTCGTTGAGGAAACTGTCGAGAAACTCGACGGGCCAAAAAGAGAGCATGTTCTCTATTTCCTTGACGGGAATGGAGAAAATTGGCTTGTGGAGTTCCTCGACAGCCTAACAAGGAACTCGACGAGGAAAACGATGTGTTTGGCCCGTCGAGTTCCTTGGTCGTGTGTACGAGGCTTCACAATTGTTTCTGATCGATGAGGTTATTAAAAAAAATAGTTACTGAGACAAACCAGTACAAAGAGCAACAATTAGCTGCTACGCATCAGAAGTTTCCAAGAAGCAAAAAATACAGTACCCGATTCCCCTTGACAAAATGAGCATGAATCTAATGTTAAAATTTTTTTTTAGGGTGTAATTTCTACATTCGCTACACTTTTTGTAGCTGCTGACTCTTAATAAACATAAAAAAAGCCTGGAACTACCCTTTAAGTATCAAAAGTACTTAAAAAGACTCATAGCAATGTGGTGGGGGCAGAGAGTAGGATTTTCAAAGTATACAAATATCAATATCACAGGTATATATTTACACACAAACAATATTGTATTCATGTTACTATGTATACAATATTAAGGTATCAAGGTACAATCTCACTATCTTTCCCCACCACATTGCTATGTTTTTTTGTTTACTTTTTATTTACTGCTTTTTTTTATCAAAATGTCAAAGAAGACGAGTTCGTTACCAGATTGAACAATCGTCTTAGATTTTCTGTGGAAAATGACAACTACTATGAGGTGTTAAGGGACAATGCAAAAAGTTTTTGTTTCAACGACTTTCCCCATTTACTTGTTTGTATTCAGCAACAGGAGAGCAAGAACGACCTCATTGTATTTGGAGGGGGATATCCTCCTATGAACTAGAAAAAGGTGCAAAAATGAACTCACCTTTGTGTGTAACACGTTGAAATATATACGCATTTTCTCCAGTAGTAAAGAACTTGAAATATGAGCAATTCGAATCTACAATAAGGAGATAAAAAAACGATTACAGGATTAATATCACAGAAACAGACAACTGACATTGCATGGATTAAGCAAAAACTGCGAAAAAACAATACTGTTCCTGTGTTAAATATATAAACGTGAAACAGCTGCAACAAATATTGTGGGATATCACAAAACAAAACAGTAAAAATGAAAAAAAGTTGCGCTCAAATCTCAATGGATAACAAAAACACAAATGGACCAAAGAATAATCATAAAAGCCCAGCCAGCAACAAGGGCTGAGAGAAACAGATGTAAATAAGTAGACAAGAGACATCAATCAGAGTGCTTGTGCAAACAGATCCAAAGGGGAATCCTCCACCTTGTGAAGTCACCAACAGAAAAATCAGGATGTACTCTTACCCAGAGTGTGGACCCTCTGGTTATGGAAGGTCACATAGGCATTTGGATATTCCCAACTGATATGTATCCACTAGGGTTGTCCCGATACAATACTATTATCGGTATCGGTACCGATACCAAGCATTTCCCTGAGTACTTGTACTCGGGGAAAATGCTTCAATGCTTCACCCGATACCTAACTGTCCCTGTATCCTCCTCCAGTTCCCCCATCTGTGCTGCTCTCCCCTCCGCGTTCCGTGTCCCCCCTCCGTGCTGCTGCTGTCCTCCTCCATTATTCTGCTCTCCCCCTCCGCGCTCCGTGTCCCCCCTCCGTACTGCTGCTGCCCTCCTCCATTATTCTGCTCTCCCCCTCCGTGCTCCGTGTCCCCCTCCATGTCCCCCCTCCGTGCTCCATGTCCCCCCTCCGTGCTGCAGCTGTCCTCCTCCGTTCTTCTGCTCTCCCCCTCTGCGTTTGGTGTCACCCTCCATGTTCCCCTCTGCGCTCCGGGTCACCCTCCGTATCCTCCTCTGCCCCCTCTGTCAGGATGGAGAGCGGAGGTAGAAGCTGCTAAACCCGGCTCCTACCTTTTCCGAATGAACAGAGTCAGTGATCACTGACTCTGTTCATTCCATATAGCTATAACATCGTAACCTGTGTTTACGATGCTTCAGTCTATGAATGGAGAGGAGCCTCTGTCTCCTGTCCATTCATTTTCAGTGCAGCTGAGAAAGGGACTGGGTAATCCGTGTCCTTAGTCCCTTTCTCTGTCTCAAAGGGGAGATGTCAGAGGTCTGTTAAGAAAAGGAAATTGCAATAAATAATAAAAAATAACTAATTGTAGAAAAAATAATAACCATTTAAATAAAAAACACACTGACACCATCCACTCCGCCCCCCCCCCCCCCAAGAAAGCATTGTAAAACATAACAAAAAATAGTAAAAAAAACAAAAAAAAACTACTGACACATGTGCCACTGTCACATGACATATAAAAAAAGTATCGGTATTCGGTATTGGCGAGTACTTGAAATAAAGTATCAGTACATGTACTCGGTCTTAAAAAAGGGGTATCGGGACAACCCTAGTATCCACGGAAGATACAGTGCAGAAGGTGTGCGTCCCACATACCATTCCTCCTGCACTAATAACAATAAAAGTATTGCTGCTACAATAACACCTTTTAATTTTAATTGGTGCTAGCACTTAGAATGATAATTCTGTATTCTGTTCATGTTTTGTTAAAATTTTCTAAAGTTTTTGATGGGGGGAAATTATCATTATTTCCTGTGATTTTCTGTCCCCTTATCGCTAAAATAGAAAATGAGAGGAAATCTCTCCAATAGAAACGCACAGCAATAAAATCAAATTTATAGTGGTTTATATTTCTGTACTCCACTGGTGATTTTTTTCTATTACTTTCTATGTGGTCATCATAACAGGAAGTAAGCAAGATACCTTTAACAAAAAATAAGGTTGGATTATTTTTGCTCCCTTTTCCTTTTACCCCCACCTCATTTCTAACTGAGGCCCCGTACACACAACCGAGTTTCTCGGCAGAATTCAGCCAGAAACTCGATCGGAGCTGTATTCTGCCGAGAAACTCGGCCGTGTCTACACTTTCGGCCGAGGAAGCCGACGAGGATCTCGGCGAGGGAATAGAGAACATGTTCTCTATTTCCTCATTGTTCAATGGGAAATTTCGGCTCGCCGAGATCCTCGGCGGCTTCACAAGGAACTCGACGAGCAAAACGATGTGTTTTGCCCGTCGAGTTCCTCGGACGTGTGTACGGGGCCTGACTCTTATTAATCTGTTTAAAGCCCATAGACCTCATTCAAGGAAGGTCAAGTGCGCAGCTGTGCCAGAAGACCTGTGGGTGTGCATGCCACCAGCATTGGTGTAGAACAAGAGAGGAGAATTGTTAAGTGGTAGTCAGCTGTGACCTGTGACCTGACCCATGTTCTGTTATCCAGAGATTGACCTGGACTGTGTCCTGATTTCACTGTATTCAGATTTTCTGCTGATGACCTTGACTTGTGTATTCACTTTACTTTTGCTGTCTATCTGATATATGACCTTGGCCTGAACTTTAACAATGCTTCTGCTTTCCAAATTGATACTTCTGCTGCCCAGCTATTGCTGACTGCTGTCTCTGTTTTCTGCACCTGTGTGTTCCTGTGTCCAACCTGTGTACCAGTATTCTGCACCAGACCCAGTCTGATCCTCTTCAACGTCTCAGAAGTACTGCATTGCACAATGGCCACTTTCACTTCTCCCACTTCCTTCTCCCCATTTTTTATTTATTTACTGCTGTGTTGTCACTTTTTTGTATTTTTTTTGTTGATTGCGTTACACGTTTGTCACTGTGTGACTGGTAGGGAGTGGGTCCTCGGGCCTACCCTGAAAGTCTTGGGAGGGGGTTGACATGGCCTTCTGGCTTGGTTTGCCCTCTATTATGGGGTCTCCCTTCGGGGGAGCCCCACCAAGTACTTGGGACGTGCAGTGACGTCACCACACAGAGGAGGAGGGCTCCTTGTATGCCGGCCGGCTATGTACGATTTTAACGCTGTTTTTACTTCTAAATGTTGTAAGTATATTTTGATATTTTATTAAACGCCCATTTGTCACGGAGTTACGCTATGGTGCATTTTCTTTTCAAATCTTTTAATGGATGCATCGGATGGTGACACTATTTGAGCGGTTCCTGATATCTGTCTCTGAGGGATCCTGTGAAATACCAAAGGCCGTGGCTGGGCTATAGCCATCTGCTCGTTTGTGCTTGCCTTCTGGTAAGCGGCCTCTCATTATTGGTGAAGGGTTCACTTATTTTATGCATCAAGTCACTGTTGGTGGTGTGGATTTTTCCTGAGAAAGTGCTAAGGAATCTCCCAATTGAGATCTGGGTTAACAACTGGTCATCAACCCCACTATATGGACTGGTTTTGATTCATGATTGTCCAGTATCGTTTAACCCTGTATGGACTTGACACTTCTATACTATTATTATTCACATTAATATATGTTTATTGTTTATGGCGCGGCTTTGTTTTCTAAGTACTTGGGTGGGTCTGTTTCGGCAGACCCTCAGAGAACGGGGTCCACGTAGTTGTGTTTTATGTCACCGCGTTCTGACACGATCGTTTTTTTAACCGATGGTGTGTAGGCGCGACTGACCATCAGTCAGCTTCATCGGTTAACCGATGAAAACGGTCCATCGGTCCGTTCTCATTGGATGGACTGATCGTGTGTATGTGGCATTAGATTATAGCTCTGTTAAAATAAAATTTTGTTAATTTTGTTAATTATTTTATACTTTTGGGGTAGTTCTATTTGTGGGAAAAAACGGACATAGATTTTATTAGGGTACAGTGTCGCACTAGAACGTTTCAGTTTTATTTGATTAAATTTAAATAAGAACCTCTTGGTATAAAAAATAACAAAAAGATAGTAGTACCATCAACCTAAAAGTTAGTTAGAATAGAATTAGGACTTAAGGGACCCCAAAGACCCAAAAGCCCAAAAGAGAGGGGGGCAAGAGGACTATATCGGTACTGTATAGACAGATAAACTCAGAGGGTAAAAGGATAAAACATATATATCAATTTATTAACATGGTATCAAAAAGAACAAGCATAGCCATAAAATACATCAACACAATGATACAGGACAATAAACATATAGCGAGACCAACCATACAAATCAACAGGCTAAAGTAGTCCCCAACAGGGAGGATCACGCCTTGCGTGACCTCCTCTTTCACCGTGATCCTCCCTGTTGGGGACTACTTTAGCCCGGTGATTTGTATGGTTGGCCTCGCTATATGTTTATTGTCCTGTATCATTATTTTGATGTATTTTTCAAAATAGGCACAAAAATAGCAGCCACCCATTATTTACTTGTAGCAGTGTTAGTTTAAGGCCCGGTACACAAGAGCAAACATGTACGATGAAACCGGTCCGTCGGACCGTTTTCACCATACATGCCTGCCAGAGGGCTTCTGTACGATGGTTGTACTAACCATCGTACAGAAGTCCGCGCGTAAACAATACGCGGGGCGTGTCCGCGTCATCGTCGCGACGATGACGCGGCGATGGCGCGGAGACGTGGGCGGGCCTGCCATTTAAAGGCTTCCACGCATGCGTCAAAGTCATTCGACGCATGCGAGGGACGGCGGGCACCTGGACATGTACGGTAGGTCTGTACTGACGACCGTACATGTCCGAGCGGGCAGGATTCCAGCGGACGGTTTTAAAACACGCCCAGGAATATTTGCCCGCTGGGAAAAGGCCCGGCGGGCAAATGTTTGCTGGAATTCGGCCCGCTCACGCCTACACACGACCGAACATGTATGCTGAAACTGGCCCGCGGACCAGTTTCAGCATACATGTTTGGTCGTGTGTACGGGGCCTAAGAGTTAGCAAACTATACTGAATTCATGTCCAGACCACACAGAAGACTGGTGCTTGGGCTCCTTGTGTAAGCTTGTCATCCTTGCCTCCACAGCCCTAATTTTCTATAGCCATTATGTGGTTTATAATGTGTTATGTCAGCTACATTGCTGACTTCTCATCCGGAAAACAATGGTTCCCTTGCTGTTATGCTGGCTTCGCTGCTTTTGTTACGTATCTGGGCTACAGATGGGTTCAAACTTTTCTATGACTTCCCTGATCTGTGCACATGTTCTAGGTCAGTAATAAAGGCAACTAGCATTTTTAGAAAGAGATAACCAATGGCAACCTCCATGTTTCTGTTAGTAACGTTTCACTTTAGGTTAGGGAAGCTTTAACTTTAGCAGAATTGGCATTAGGCATGAAGGGACAAATCCATATAATCTGGTCCTGCTGATTTTCTAGATTGTGCAAGGACAAAGGAAAAGGCAAAACATTTATCTACTGAGAATTATATCAGGTCTGATATGACCTATTTGTCTTAACTGATGCCAATGACACATGCAATACAAGGAGAAAGGGGGGCAATCTCTAAGCTAAAACAGTACTTCATATTGCTTGAAAGGTATCCCCTTATGCCTACAGTAGTATACACTTTCGAAGCGATCGTACGATAATCTGATCATTAGCACACAGCTTTTGAGAGACGATAATGACAGTTAATATGAAATTATGCAGAGTGACAAACAAGATTTTTTTACTTGAACGATACCAAAATGAACAATTTTAATTAAACTACAGTATGTGTCAGATAAAGCGACGCAGTGTCGAATCGCAAAAAATGCTCTGGTCTTTAGCCAGGGAAATGGTTCGGGGCTGAAGTGGTTAAGAGATACTGGCATCACAGTAGTGACATGGCAGCCAGTGGGAGGAACAACAGTGGGCGGCAGGGGATATTCTATCCAACAGACCCAGAAGTGTCAGATAGCAGTGGCTCTGGTATCCCTTGAAGAGAATATTTGACTCCCCACCCTCCGGACAGGTGAATCTTCTTCTTTTTCAGGCTGCCTATCTTTTACTCTATGCAACAAGGCAAAAATAAAATGTGAATATACAGTAGCTCACAAAAGTGAGTACACCCCTACCCTTTTTTGTAAATATTTTATTATATCTTTTCATGTGCAGAAATTACAGTTTGCTACAATGTAGTAGTGAGCGAACAGCTTGTATAACAGTGTAAATTTGCTGTCCCCTTAAAATAACTCAGCGCACAGCCAATAATGTCAAAACCGCTGGCAACAAAAATGAGTACACCCCCAAGTTAAAAATGTCCTAATTGGGCCCAATTAGCCATTTTCCCTCCCCGGTGTCATGTGACTTGTTAGTGTTACAAGGTCTCAGGTGTGAATGGGGAGCAGGTGTATTAAATTTGGTGTTATTGCTCTCACTCTATCATACTCACTGGTCACTGTAAGTTTAAGATGGCACCTCAAGGCAAAGAACTCTCTGAGGATCTGAAAAAAAAGAATTGTTGCTCTACATAAAGATGGCCTAGGCTATAAGAAAACTGCCAAGAAGCTGAAACTGAGCTGCAGCACGGTGGCCAAGACCATACAGCGGTTTAAGAGGACAGGTTCCACTCAGAACAGGCCTCACCATGATCAACCAAAGAAGTTGAGTGCACATGCTCAGCGTCATATCCAGGGGTTGTCTTTGGGAAATAGATGTGCTGCCAGCATTGCTACAGAGGTTGAAGGGTGGGGGGGGTCAGCCTGTCAGTGCTCAGACCATACGCCGCACACTGCACCAAATTGGTCTGCATGGCTGAAGGAAGCCTCTTCTAAAGATGATACACAAGAAAGCCCACAAACAGTTTGCTGACGACAACCAAACTAAGGATCTGTGTTACTGGAACCATGTCCTGTGGTCTGATCAAGATAAACTTATTTGGTTCAGATGGTGTCAAGCGTGTGTGGTAGCAACAATGTGAGGAGTACAAAGACAAGTGTGTCTTGCCTACAGTCAAGCATAGTGGTGGTAGTATCATGGTCTGGGGATACATGAGTGGTGCTGGCACTGGGGAGCTACTGTTCATTGAGGGAACAATGAATGCCAACATGTACTGTGACATACTGAAGCAGAGCATGAGCCCCTCCCTTCGGAGACTGGGCCGCAGGGAAATATTCAATTATGACCCCAAACACAACTCCAAGACGACCACTGCCTTGCTAAAGAAGCTGAGGGTAAAGGTGATGGACTGGCCAAGCATGTCTCCAGACCTAAACACTATTAAGCATCTGTGGGGCATCCTCAAATGGAAGGTGGAGGAGCGCAAGGTATCTAACATCCACCAGCACTGTAATGTCATCATGGAGGACTGGAAGAGGACTCCAGTGGCAAACTTTGGCAACCTGTGAAGCTCTGGTGAATTTCATGCTCAAGAGGGTAAATGCAGTGCTGGAAAATAATAGTGGCCACTCAAAATATTGACACTTTGGGCCCAATTTGGAAATTTTTACTTATGGGTGCACTTCTTTTTGCTGCAAGCGGTGTTGAGTTATTTTGAGGGGACAGCAAATTTACACTGTTATACAAGCTGTACACTCACTACTTTACATTGTAGCAAAGTATAATGTCTTCAGTGTTGTCACATGAAAATCTATAATAAAATATTTACAAAAATGTGAGGGCTGTACTCACTTTTGTGAGATGCTGTATATTACTGAAAAACAAGTCCTGATATATGTATTTTTTTTAAACAGGTGATAGTTAAAAATTCAAAGACAACTACATTTGGAAATTACAGATAAGTGAACCATTAAATATAGGCTTTAAT
Source organism: Rana temporaria (assembly GCF_905171775.1). Classification (NCBI taxonomy): domain Eukaryota; kingdom Metazoa; phylum Chordata; class Amphibia; order Anura; family Ranidae; genus Rana; species Rana temporaria. The sequence continues at coordinate 87,166,538 of NC_053498.1, forward strand.
ATAAGCTCATCCAAATTAACTACTGTGTCAGTGGATTGCCAATGTCAAACAGATACAGCTGAAATTGGTGTTTTTATATACTTTTAGGCCCAATTCACACCTATGCATTTTTTAGTGCACTTTCAGTTTTGCAGAAACACACAACAGTCCATTTAACATGGTTTCCTTGGGATTTAGTTCACATCTGTGCATTTTATGGAAAGGACCAGGTTTTTTTTCATTTTTTTTTGTTCCATAGCCTTCAATGGTTTAAAGATGTGTATTGAAAAACGCAAAATGCACCTGCAATATGCAAACTGCAACCTGCACAAGTGTAAATCAGGCCTTAAGTTGCTGGCTTCAAACACTGTCCCCACAACATTGGCTTAAAAAAATGTCCCCACAACATTGGCTTAGAGCACATTCCCAGCAACATTGATTTTAAACACTGCCCTTAAAACATTTCAAGTAGAAGCTCACACATTTCAAATTATAGGTAACATGGAAAAGCAGCAACTGATGTTTTAATAGCTTTGTCAGTTGTGCCGTAATTAATCAGTCAGTTAATGCCCAGTAAGGTAAACTCCAGCCAATATTTTTGTCTTATAGTTTTGGACAAAACGGAAAGAGTTAGAACTCCCGCCAGGTTTTTATTACCTTCTCGATTCCTCTCGGGAGATCCTCTTTTCTTCCTGTGTAGTCAATGATATATGATGCGAGGGGAGAAGTCTGCAATTAGGACACAGACAAAAACAGTCTGACAGGGGTTCTAACTTTTTCCCACGCTGATTCAAACCAAAGAACAAATTGGCCGATGTCCCTTTAGTTCACGGTATTCAGGAAAACTGCTCCCACATATCAGATAATTGTTATAGCAGAAGCACACCCCGTGCATTATTCTGTGTCAAAATGAGTTTTCTATGCACCACCCTTGTCCACGTATTTTTAAGTAAGATGCTATCATCTTTCCCTGAGAATCACATTGGTGGGTCTAATTTGTGAGTTTCATTCAAGAAATCACAGACCTGCCCATTTGTTGTATGGCAGCCATGGAAGGTGAGGTCAGTGCAGTTTATACATATATGCATTTTGCAAGCATGGTCTTGATCCTTGTGTACTACTACTTTTTACGTGTATCTGGGACTTTTTGGGGTGGAGCAAGTGAGGCAGGAGAGCTACAGTATATCAGGAGTAAGGCCCCGTACACACGTCCGAGGAACTCGACAGGCAAAACTCATCGTTTTGCTCGTCGAGTTCTGTGTGAAGCCGCCGAGGATCTCGGCGAGCCAACTTTCCTCATTGAACAACGAGGAAATAGAGAACATGTTCTCTATTTGGCTCGACGAGGAACTCGTCGGCTTCCTCGGCCGAAAGTGTACACACGCCGGGTTTCTCGGCAGAATTCAGCTCTGATCGAGTTTCTGGCTGAATTCTGCCGAGAAACTCGGTCGTGTGTACGGGGCCTCAGACTGTGAGGCCAAAGATGAATAGTTACATAGTTAGGTTGAAAAAAGACCATCTAGTTCAACCAAGGGAAAAAAAAAAAAAAAAACCCATGCAATCCCATATACACAATCCTATACCCACAGTTGATCGAGAGGAAGGCAAAAAACCCCAGCAAAGCATGATCAAATTTGTTTCATAGGGGGAAAAATGTGCTTCCTGTTCTGCCTTGAGAGGCATTCATATATTTCCTGGATCAATAAGATGGCATACTGTAGACTTTGATATAAAAGTCAATAAAAGTCAATATTTGCATACTAACAACATTGCAGATTCCCTGCAGTGACTGAGTTAGCAAAACAGTTTGTGATGAAACCATTGAAGCTACCAATATCTTAAAAAAATCATGAAGGTACCAAAATCTTAATTTTTTTGGGGGAACAAAAAAGTTCAGTTTAATGAAAAAAATATAATAGCTTTCCACTGGACAACATCTTGCTCTCTTCCTTTCTGTAATCTGCTATGGTCCAGTACTTAATTTCCACAACAAGAAGCTAAAACAAGTTTTCAGCCTCAAGCCCTGTACACACGGCCGGGAAAAATTTTTTGGTTTTCCTGTCGGGATTCCTGGCAAGCTTGGCTTGCCAAGCCATGCATAAAGACGCCCATTCAAAAGAACCGCTGTTCTTTTGAATGGCAAGAACGCAGTGACGTCATTGACTATGACGAGCCGGCGTTCTTTACATTCGATGCTGTCACGCCATCTTGCTACACCCTACACTATGCCTTGTATGCTACCATGCATGCGTCAAAGGCTTATCAAGCATGTGCAGGTTTACCTTCGGACAGGTAAGCATACAGACGACCGGTTTTCTCGGCAGGAACACTCTGCCGGGAATCCAGACGAGAAAATAGAGAGCCAGGTTCTGCTAGGGACCATACACACTGCCGGGTTTCCGGTCAAATGCTCTCCTGGCAGTTTTCCTGCCGGGAAAACCGCTCGTGTGTATGAGGCTTAACTTCAAGACCTTGTTACGTGGTGAATTAAATGGGAATGCTAACAAACTATCTTCGTAAAGTTGAGGGAGCATCAGGAAGACAGGAAGAGCACAGGAGAACGTTTTTGAAATTCTGTAAATCAGTGAATTTGAATTATTTTATATCAGATAATACATAACTAATGGAATGCAAAAGAATTCAGAAATAAAAAGACAAATGGAATGTCACAGGAAGCTTATTCACCACTTGCATGGTGGCACTTAGAAGTTCAGCTGTACTGTTCTATGATCTATTTTGTAATAACTTCAGGCTTTCCATTTGGCAGAACACCATGAATAATGAAGCATCTTGTCAGTCACTGCCTATGATGTATTTCACACTCTCTGATCTCATTATCTCTGACTCTAAAGCCGACACACATTTTGTAGCTCCTGTTTTCATCAGGTTTATGGTGGAGCCAGATGGATTAGCATTCAAAGCAGATGATTTGTGAATTGCAGAATACATTGACCACATTTATTTGTATATCTATGTTTGTATCCATTGTAGCTGCAAAGATTTAACTTTTAATCTTTAATGTAGTTTCATATCTCATGTTTTTTTTGTTTAGTGACTGTTTAAGCCTCATCATAATGTATGTAATGCCAGCTGCATCTTCAGATAATCTACAAAGAACAATTGTGAAGTATGATTAACCTCATATAGTGGAGCCTGGGTTTCTTTACAGATGAAAGACATATCTTACAAAGTACTCCTGTAAAAAAACAACAACGGGATGTTTAGAATGTTTTATCATCATCCTGTATATGTGTTGAATGTTTAGTGATTGTTGGACAATTGCCACTGGTTAATCTATTGTGGACATGAAAAGTGTGACCCATAATTACTCATGGCCTGCCCCACCTCCATACATTTGTGGAATTTATTTGGTGGACTCGTTATGATATTTTTAGACCACTGGAGCATTTTTAACAACTCCTATTGTGACAGGAGGTATAACTTTGCACTACATCCATAGTGATTCCATTTTTCCTGGAGCCATGCCAGTCCAGATTTAGCCCAGCCTTAGCAACCACAACATACTTAAAATGGAATATACTGGAGAACGCAAGGGTGGTCTAGATCCTAGTGGAAGGGAAAATGCCAAAAATTCAAGATTTGGGACCTGAACATAAACATAAATGGCTACAATACCATCAATCAAATACATACATTGCAACAAATATAGAATTACCTTTAATAAACAGATCAAAAACTAAATTTGAACAAATTTTAATAGATAAGCAAAAACCAACTAAAAGATTATCTAAGATATATGGTCTATTACTCCCTTCAGGATCCCTTAGTGAGCTAACAGGAATGAAAAAATGGGAAAAATAAATAGGGAGATCAATATCAGAGATAGAATGGGAGAAAATATTTGCAATAATTCATAAAACATCTACAACGAATAAATATCAAGAAAGAAATTACAAAATAGCAATGAGATGGTATTGGAGCCCAGTAGCATTAAATAAAATAAGCAGTGGACACACATATACCTGTTGGAGATGTAAGGTGGAAAGGGGGACTATGGAACATATGTGGTATGGATATCATCTGGTGAGAAATTTTTGGAATAAAGTTCTTGAGATATATCGGAAAGTGTTGGGAGTAGAGAGGAATCCAAATATGGAAATTACATTACTATCTTTGATGCCAGAATCAATAAAGAGTATTAAGAAGGATATTTTTCAGCAGCTAGAACAATAATAGCTCGCAATTGGAGAAAAATAAAAGCCAAAATATAGCAGAATGGATATGTGAAATTAACGAAATACAATATATGGAAAGACAAATAAGAGAAGAAGGATACATAAATAGCCAAATGCCAGAAATATGGCAAAAAATGGGATGAATTTCGGTGGAAAGTGGAAAATAAGGAGAAATATAAAGAGGAATTGTAAATAAAGTGAAGAATGAATAAATGGAAAGGAATGGAAGAGAGAATAAGGGGGAGACATCTTCCCCCTCCCCCTTTTTTTTGTCTGGTTGAATGATTGGATGTTAGGATGAATGGGTGTGGAAGATAATAGGAATATATGTAGGTAAACGTTGAAGGATATTCTGTTTTTATGATAAAGAAATTAATAGATATTGATCAAGACTCTGTATAGTAAATAATGAAAAGGAACAAAAGCATATTGTAACAGAATCTTGAATAATCGTACATTTTTGTATTTAAGAAAAAGAATAAGAAAAAGATATTGAAAACAAACAAGTCCGCAGAGAACCATAGGACATCAGCCACATTTTTCAGTGACATTTATAGCACTTTACGGACATCTTTGTGAGTGTTATCACCTCTTGTACCACAATAATTTGGATTACACAAACCAATAACTGCTTTGGGTACTCCTCTAGGGCCTTGGATTCCCATGTATAAATCACATCATTCAACAATATTCATCTGGAATCTGCATTCCCTCACTTTCAATGAAAAATCAGCATTGTGGTAACATTTTTAAAACACGCTTAAATCTACATTTGGACATTTAAAGCCCTACAAATGGCAACTGAAATTGCAACTAAAGTTAAAAATAAGAACATTGTTGATAGACAAGACTTGAAGTCTCTTCTGTAAAAATAATGCTATTTTTATAAATAGTGTATACTTCCTGTGGTGTATGTGCAGTGCTGTGTACACTGCCAGTCCATTCCTGGGATCTGTAACTGGGGGGGGGGGGGGGAGATGATATAACTTTAGTGCTAATCTACAGGAGTTACCTCATCAGGAGCAGCCCGATGGCAGATTTAGAAGCTGCTGGACCCAAATGAAGACAGGGACAAGATGTCAGAGGCCGCGTATGGAGCAACAAGGCGGTGTGTTGACATTACATCACTAAAAGAGGGCATATTGGAGGGTAAACTTGCTATAATGTGCAAATATATTGTGCAAATATATTATATTCAACTTTTTAATTAATATCATGAATTTAAATGAATATGAATTTATTGTTGGCCATTATTGACACCTTTAGCACAAGAAAAGCTCAAGAAAAATGCATCCCTTTAAATTCTCTATATGTCTTAACACTGGTCCATTGCGCTTCTATCGTGGCGTTAAAAATCTTGCTTGCTGCATTTTTGGTCAGTTAAAAACAAGTTAAATGCACCATGTTGAAATGCATTAAAAACACAGCAAGAACGCAGCAAGAATGTACCCGTGTTACATTTTTTATGCAGTTTTTGAGTCATATGACCTATGAAAAACACACCATAAGCACAGAAAATGTGTGGCAAATCGTGGCAAAATCATGTGCATTTTCGGCACCATTATTGGCACCTTCTTCTCTATTGTCAAAATGCCAAAAACAGCATTTTCGGCTGATATGTTTTGGCCGCCAAAATTTCGGTGCATCTCTAGCAGTTACCATGAGGTTGCATATGTGATCAGCAAAGACACTGGCCATTGGATGGCTTGACAGTTTGGCTGAGAGCTAATATAAGCACAGCAGCTAAACTTCATGGCATGCTTTAAATGTAATAATTAAAAAAAAAAATGTTAAATTGGTGGGTTTAGTTCCACCTTATAGGGGTTGTAAAGGCTTAGCTATTAAAAAATACAAAAAACAAACATGTCATACTTACCTCCACTGTGCAGTTAGTTTTGCACAGAGTGGCCCCGATTGTCCTCTTCTGGGGTCCCACGGCGTCTCTCGCGGCTCCTCCCTGCAATAACTAACCCCTTCTGGGAAGCTCTTTCCAGAGGGGGTTAGCTTGCTGGAACCCTCCCGTGCCATACATTTGGCATCCATAGCCACTAATTGTATGACTTGGCCCTGCCCCCCGACGACCGCATCATTGAATTTGATTGACAGCAGCGGGAGCCAATGGCTGCTATCAATCTATCCAATGAAGGGCTGACAAGACCTGGGGGAAAGCAGCGCGGGATCGTGCCCTCTGAGATTCAGGGCTCAGGTAAGCAAAACGGGGGCTCGGGGGTGGAGAGTGCAAGGTGTTTTTTCACCTTAAAGCGGAGTTCCACCCTCTTTTTTAACTTTAAAGCATTGTATAGCATACTGCCCCCTTAAACATATTTGGCATGTTTTTTTTGTTTTTTTTTAAAAACTCACTTTGTTATCGCCGTGAGTTTCTTTCTCCCGCCGCGGCGCAGCGCTGCTATACCTCCTGGGACATGTTTGTGATCAATCCCAGGAGGCAGGGCTGAAGGATCGCCGCTGTTTCAGCTCGAGCGAGCGGGCTGGAGGGGGCGGGCGGAGAGATGTTTAACAGCCCCGCCCACCGCCAAGGGAAGCATTGCGGTTGTCTTTGAAACATGCGGTCCCACCCCCTGTCACTCTCAGGATCCCAGCAATAATCTGGCCGCTGGACGAATGTGGGCGGGGTATCAGGAGGGGGGGGGGGACCATGCGGCAGTGTGGGCTCCTCAATGCCGGCTGGCTGGGATGAAGATGACAGCAGCCGGGGGTGTGTGTCCAGCCTGTCATCAGTGTTAGCAGAGATCAAACCATGTGTGTGCTGTCTGCTAGAGATACGCCAATATACAGCCCCACCCCTGTCATCTCCATCCTCCCTGTCACCCACCCCTGTCATCTCCATCTGTCATCTCCATCCTCCCCGTCACCCACCCCTGTCATCTCCATCCTCCCCGTCACCCACCCCTGTCATCTCCATCTGTCATCTCCATCCTCCCCGTCACCCACCCCTGTCATCTACATCCTCCCTGTCACCCACCCCTGTCATCTCCATCTGTCATCTCCATCCTCCCCGTCACCCACCCCTATCATCTCCATCCTCCCTGTCACCCACCCCTGTCATCTCCATCCTCCCTGTCACCCACCCCTGTCATCTCCATCCTCCCTGTCACCCACCCCTGTCATCTCCATCCTCTCTGTCACCCACCCCTGTCATCTCCATCCTCCCTGTCACCCACCCCTGTCATCTCCATCTGTCATCTCCATCCTCCCCGTCACCTCCATCCTCCCTGTCACCCACCCCTGTCATCTCCATCCTCCCTGTCACCCACCCCTGTCATCTCCATCTGTCATCTCCATCCTCCCCGTCACCCACCCCTGTCATCTCCATCCTCCCTGTCACCCACCCCCGTCATCTCCATCCTCCCTGTCACCCACCCCTGTCATCTCCATCCTCCCCGTCACCCACTCCTGTCATCTCCATCCTCCCCGGAACCCACCCCTGTCATCTCCATCCTCCCCGTCACCCACCCCTGTCATCTCCATCCTCCCCGTCACCCACCCCTGTCATCTCCATCCTCCCCGTCACCCACCCCTGTCATCTCCATCCTCCCCGTCACCCACCCCTGTCACTTCCTCTGACACTCCCGTTGCTATTGAAACCTGATCTGAAACCATTACATTGCTTGTACAGCACTGAGCATGTGCGAGGCTGAAATCCAGGAAGTCATACAGTCTGGCTTCATGATGCCCACACTTAAAGCGGGGGTTCGGCGGGATATCGTTTTTTTTTTTGTGCAGTAATCCTCAGGGCTTACCTGTACTCCCGCACTACCAGGGTGTCCCACTCCTAGAGCCGGCGTAAGCGATGTAATTCTGAAAAGAAGATGTTATATTCACAGGCGATGGACGTTTCCATCTTACCTGTGGGCTCTTTGAAGCCGACAGGGTCTTCTTCCGGGATACAGTGAATGCTGGCCTCCCAGCATTCACCGCTCTATCCCGCGCATGTGCAGTGTTGACGGCGAGCGTCGCCGTCAACACTACACTGATGCCAAAACAACGGCCGGCGTCACAAGCTCACGCCCCGTTGTCCAGCGCTTCTCCGGAGGAGTGTAAGAGATTGATTGACAGGACGGGGAGAATGGACTTACACGCCCATTTCCCGCGGGGGATTTTGAGTGACAGGACACAGACGGCTGCTGAAAAGGAGGTAAGGAGGACTTAAAAAAAAAAAAAAAAAATGGTGTGGTTACTGTCATTGCCTACTAATTGCATAGACCTAATGTGTAAAATCAGGGTGAACCACCGCTTTAAGATGGCCCCAGTCAATTTCTGTTTTATAAAGTGTCTAAATGCTGTAACAACCTAACAAAATGGACCTTAGTTTACAGACTAACTGTAGTAGAATACATTAAGCTTGTGTATTACAGGGGTATTTATATTTAAAACGTTTTTATATTTAAAATTGTGGCCGGAACTCCGCTTTAATGCATAGGATGCATTTAGGTGAAAAAACATGAAGCTTTACAACCACTGTAAGCCAAATGATGTATAGGGTTAATGAAAGAAAAACACCAATACTCACCTCTATGCTCCATCATCAGTGTGATGCTGCAGCTGTCTCAGGTCAGCACGCTAAGACTAAGGCCACGTACACATGACCGGTCCAAACCGATGAAAATAGACTGAAGTTCAGTTTCATCGGTCCAAACCGACTGTGTGCACGGCCCATCAGTCTGTTGTCCTTCGGTCAAAAAAAAGAGAACTTTCTTTTAAATCAAACCGATGGACGGCTGACCGATAGATCAAAACCGATGGTTAGTACACATCGGTTTAAAACCCGCGCATGCTCAGAATCAAGTCTTGGAAGCATTGAACTTCGTTTTTTTCAGCACGTCGTGTGTTTTACGTCACCGCGTTCTGACCCGATCGGTTTTTGAACTGATGGTGTGTACGCACATCAGACCATCAGTCTGCTTCAGCGGTGAACCGATGAAAACGGTCCGTCGGACCATTCTCATCGGATGGACTGATCGTGTGTACGCGGCCTAAGAGATCACGTGACAATTTGCTCAATTCTTGGTCTACTTAGAGAGGAGAGCAGTAACTGTAAGTCACCACTCTCTGCTCTGTTCCTACAGCTCTCATTGGGCTGGCGAGGGGGCTGACGCAGCTGGATTCTGCTCTCAGTTGCACACTGAGAGCCAGAGACGGCTGTCAATCAGGCAATATTGATGAGATTCTTTCTAAAGTCTGCAGTGGCTCTGCCATGTCAGCTAAAGGCAGGCAATAGCCCACTATAAGCTGACTCTGGGTCACAGAGAGCAAACGTCAGTGCACTCCAGTGACCCATAAGAGAAGTATGGCCAGAGAAGCTTTGGACATATTGCTCTTTTAAATGCATTTGCAGATATTTGCCCTTTTGGTTGGCAATAAACAGGGCCGATCCTAGGGTCACAGGTGCCTGGGTGCAGAAATATTTCTGGTGCCCCCACATAGGCGTGGTCATTTTACTAACCCCTCCCCTTTACAAATGTTTCTATAGCAATGACTCAACCACAGAGATGCTCCCCCCAGTCTTCATTACCCTGGGATCCCTACATGATCTCTTAACAATAAACAAAACACAGGAAAGGAAGTGGAGTACTTTATTGGGACCTGGAGGGAGGCCTCTCTAATGGACACAGAGAGGGCTTCTGTTAGAGAGTCTGTAGGAAAGTCCCCCAGACACCCTACAGACATGATACAGGAGATGGTCAGAGACAGACATAGTACAGGAGATGGTCAGAGACTGCAGACATAATACAGGAGACGGTCAGAGACTGCAGTAACAGTACAGGAGATGATCAGAGACTGCAGTAACAGTACAGGAGATGATCAGAGTCTGCAGACATAGTACAGGAGATGGTCAGAGACACATCAGTTCTGGATGGACACACACCTATGCCTAGAACACTAGTTCTGGATGGGCACAAACAAGGAGAGAAGAAGGGAGGGGAGAACTCTGCCACTTCGGCGCCCCCATCTCTGCAGGCGCCTGGGTGCAAAGCACCTTGTGCACCCTGCCTAGGATCGGCCCTGGCTATAAATAGATAAAGTGAATTTAAAGGTTGAATCCAGACATACCAGTGTTTTATACTATTAACATTACAATATATGTTGTTATTACATTTCATAAATATACCTCTTTATCACTGATATGTATCTGTATACTGCAGACATTCCCAGGCACCTACAGAGTTATGCACTGATATACAACTGAATACTGCATATATTTTGGATATCTGCAAAGCCTAGCTGTATGCCTATCGAAGACAAGCTGCCCAACCCATTTGTGGACTTATCTGTGTTAAAGGAAAACATGTCTGTGAAAGCAGGTTGTAAACATTCCAAGGCTGTGTCCACGAATGAATGAATGAAAATCAGGCATTGAGCTGCTTCCACATTTACAGGACTTGCAATAGCCTTGCTAAAGGCATCTCCATCCTGCAGTGATTCTGAATTTGTGTGGGCGTCCTGCATAAGCTTCACCTGCAACTGGTACAAGAGATAACAGCATGCTGCTGCAGTCAAAAGTCTACGTAGGAAAGCCTTCCTCGGAAAAGGAGAAAATGGAAGAGCAAGCCAGTGTTTGTAGCAGCAAGCATTGTCACAATACTTTCCCAATCCTTATCTCTTACTCTGCCATGTACACATTTTTCTGCACGCTTTACAAAAAGCTGTGCATTATTTTCATATTAACTATAAAAATGACATCCCTTCCCATCTTCCTCAAGACATGTACATCCCCATTCATCCATTAAAGTCACGATCTGCCTCTGCACAGAACGTTTTTTACATTGTTAATAGCTGCTTCTAGAGTGTATTGTGTTCATCTTGGGATTTGATTCTCAATGCTGCAACCTTAAACAACTTTAAAATGATCACGATGTAGATACAGTGAAAAAAAAACTCCTGACAAATTCTAAACTTATAAATTCTGAGAAAACCTTTGATAGTCAATGTTGTGCTCTTTTAGGCCTCATGCACACTAGGCATCAAAAACATTTTTTTTCTTTCTGTCTCTAAATACCGTATTTTCCGGCGTATAAGACGACTTTCTAACCCCTTAAAATCTTCTTAAAAGTCGGGGGGTCGTCTTATATGCCGGTAACCTAACATCCCTTACCTTATCCTAAGACATGCAGAATCGCGGCCGTACGTTTTTTCAAAAGCCGCGCCTCCTACGTCTTCTGTTCCGTGATAGGCGGAACACTCAGCTTCCCAGGAGGCACTGTGTTCAGTGTTCGCCTATCACGGAGGCCCTCTCGTCCTGTGTTTAGTGTCCGCTTATCACGGAGGCCCTCTCGTCCTCGGACGAGAGGGCCTCCGTGATAGGCGAACACTGAACACAGTGCCTCCTGGGAAGCTGAGTGTTCCACCTATCACGGAACAGAAGACGTAGGAGGCGCGGCTTTTGAAAAAATGTACGGCCGCGATTCTGCATGTCTTAGGATAAGGTAAGGGCACAGCGAGTCTGGCATGTAATGGGGCACAGTCTGGCATGTAATGGGGCACAGTCTGGCATGTAATGGGGCACAGTCTGGCATGTAGTGGCACAGTCTGGCATGTAATGGTGGCACCGTGAGGCGAGGCATGACTAGTAGGAAGGGGGTAGTCTTATACGCAAGTATATCCCAAAACCAACATTTTGGCTGGAAAATTAGGGGGTCGTCTTATACGCCCAGTCGTCTTATACGCCGGGAAATACAGTAACCCTCTGTGTTTGCCTATGTGTCCTTGCACACATAAGCCTTTACAGACATTTAGAAGCAGGAGCAAAACACCAAAACATAATTTGCACGATCAGGAGAGAAGTGCTCCACCAGAAAAAAAATGCAGAACGACCACCATAAATACGTCAAAACGCGCCTAAGAGCTAGGTGCATTTAGTGTGTTCCTTTATTACAATAGCCAGAATAAATTAATATTCTAGCCAATGAAATGAATGAACACCCAACCAGGGCTGTCTTAATGAGAGGGCACATCTGGGCACTGCCCAGGGACCCCAGCTGCATGGGGGGCCCCTGCACTTTTCCCAAAGCAGCTGGTCCTTGAGCCCATGCTGCCCCTCCTATGCATTAAGGTAAAAAAACATCTGACAGCACCGCCCCCCCCCCCCCCCCGAGCCCCCGTTTTACTTACCTCACCGTTTGAAAGTCCCGGGCGCGTGCTTGTCATCTTGTTCGGTTCCCAGCCTGGCCGTTGGTTGGCTAGGCTGGGCGGATTGATAGCAGCGCAGCCATTGGCTGGTGTCGCTGTCAATCACAGCGGATGACGCGGCGCGCCGGGGGGCGGGGCCGAGTGATACAGTCGGCGGCTATGGCCGCCGCTGTATCACGGGAGCGCGCTCGCAAAAGCTTTCGTACATACGAGCTCGCTCGCATGAAGGTAGAAAGCTTTTGCGAGGAGGAGCCGAGACAGCTGCCGAGGGACCCCAGAAGACAGGATTCGGGGCCACTCTGTGCAAAACGAGCTGCACAGTGGAGGTAAGTATAACATGTTTGTTATTTAAAAAAAAAAAATTGTGCCTTTAGTGTTCCTTTAATCTTAGAGGAACTTGACTACAAGTATACTCCACAAAAAGGAGCCCGGTATCACATGTATGAGAGGGGATGAAAATAATACGCTCATTGCGCAGACATCCAAAACAGAACCAAATTTATTCAAGTAAATTCACATGCTATATAAGTATCCAGGCAAAATGAAAGTGTCCAGTGCTTCCTACCAACAAGATGGTGGCCGCGTCTCCGTCCCCACCAGTACGTCACACATCCCTTTCTCCACCCGATGTTTCGTCACAAATGTGCGTCTTCAGGGGCGTGGTCATGACTTGTGACGCTTCTATTTATATGGGATGGATTAAAACGAAGAAACTGGAAATTGGGTGCATTCCAAAGGGTGGAAGTAATCACTTCCCAGCCACAGGGTTGCACCCACCGGAAAGACCAAGCCTGTAACTCATGATGCGCTCCACAGGCCAGAAATAAGCCACATCCAAGGCCCACAAGCACACTCAATAGGAAAGGCTGGCTTAAATAAATGATCATAGAAAAAAGATTTTTAGTGTAGCATGCGCTCCAGAAACCGGAAGCCAACGACTGCCAGACTCCGGGACGCAACCACCAAAAAACACCAGCGGATATAACACTTAGATGGTGCTTTTCTTTGTTCTTTTCTCCCATTGTTAATTGAAGGTTGAAGCTTGTAAGGTGTAGCCTGGAGCAAAGAAAGTTAATTGAGGCATGAGACAGTTCACAGGAAAGCATCAGGAGGATTTGCAGTTCTTTGTTTTTTGGGTCAGTTATATGTGTACCCTAGAACACAATGGGCACATTCAGCAAATGTAATTTAGTTTATCCTAGATATAAAAAAGTTTAAAGTTAGGCAAAAAGATTTTTTAGTTTTAGATTCAGTGGAGAGGAGTTAGACCATGCATACTTTTCTCAGCCAATCAGGCTGACCGCTATGTATGCTGGGAGAAGGTATTTTTTGGGGGAAGGTCAGGTGATCTGGGTCTTCTCCACCCAGACTGCAGTCTGAGAGGGTGTGTGAGGAACAATTCCAGCTGGGTAGGCCTGAAGCCTAGCCATGTGCTCAAGGTTCTGCGAGGAAGAGCCAGCTCACTACCTGGAGGCAATGCTGAGAGGGATGGAGTTCTAAGGAGCACCAGAGGTGGCTCTTCATGACCAGGGGACTATGAAGTGTCTGGGAGGACTTCAATAGAGAACTCATTTATAGAAATCTGTGTATGGTGCTGTGAGTTAAGTTCAGTTGCTATAGGAGACAGGTTATGCTACAAAGTACAGATTGCTGGTTCCAGCCCTTTACCTGTACTGTCTACCTTTCTATGTATTTTTGTCTAAGGAGTCTGCCGGTCTGCGAGTTGCTGCTGTTTTTGACTAAGGGTGTCCTGTGCCCATCTTTCTACATTGTACATCACACACCTAGTAACCTGCACCCTGAGAAGGAATTTGGGAAATTTAGAGGGGGGTGGGGGGTGCCACATAAACATAATCAAATGTGAAATGCTGAGTGTGTTGTTTGTTACATACATTGGGGTTGGTTTACTTAAACTGGAGTGGGAAATCTGGTGCAGCTCTGCATAGAAACCCCTCAGCTTCCAGATTTGTTTTTGTCAAAGTTTAATTGAACAAGTTGAAGTTAGAATGATTGGCTACCATGCACAGCTGCACCAGACTTTGCACTCTTCAGTTTTAATAAATCAACCCCTTGTCTTTCTGTAGCAATATAAATGGAAAAAAAATGGTGGGGGTGAAGGTTCCACTAAGCTGGTATGTGTTCAGATTGTGAAAATAGAATTGTGAAGTACTTATGCGCTACTATGATGTGAATGTTTAAAACCACAAAATAAAATATAAATAAAATCCCCAAGCAACGATCTTCTAATATTAGCTGAATCAGTGTGATCATTCTGTGACCGTAATGGTCATATCTCAAGGTGAGCGGCCAGTTCACTCAGTGGTGGCTGGTGGTGGTTTCCCTGTACAGTTTAAATGATCACACTGATTGAGCTAATATTAGAAGACTGTTGCATGGGGATTTTATCTTTTGTAGTCACCATTACTATTACACGTGGACAATTTTTTTGTTGCTGGATTTAACACTTTGAATGCACTGGATGTGGACACTTAACTTGTAAAAGTTTATGTTTATGCATTTAGGTTCATGTATGGGTATGGTATACACTGTTAATATTAGGTAGAACCAGCACACAATTTTTCTTTGTTTTTATGTGTTCAGAATGTAATTGTATTTGTTTTTTAATAGAAAAAAAAATCACTTTAGCAGGGCTATGATACAATGGGAAAGTTGGAACTTAGATGTTGTATCTGTATGTTTCAAAGATCTTTAGAAAAAAAGTATTCTAAATAAGATCCAGCTTAGATGACAATTAGACCACAGTTTAGGAGTCATAAGGCCCCTTGAGCCCCTTAGGGAGAGAGATCCTTGACTGATGGGGGCATGGCCAGGTACAGGACAAGGCAGTGGGTACCAAGGATTGGTTGTTAGGGGAGATGGGATGGGCCTGAGCTCGGGTAAAACTATTGCCCCTTGGAATTCTGTGTCTTTCAGGAAAATGTGTTTGGAAGAGCTGCCTACCCTCCCGCCCCTTTTTTCCATGGTATGTCACAGCTTGCTGCAGTTTCTTGACCTTGCCAGCATAAAATGGCTGTAATGGGCCATGCCCTTGATGGAAATCGGAAGTAGGCGACCTGTCCAGCAATTATGGTAAGGACAGGCCCCTCCCCCCTTTGGAATTGTGTGCTCACAGTACAACTGTAAAAAACAAAGAAAATGTTGCGCTAATCATGTGAAAAAGTAAATAATACGTGTAGCAGCCAGCACCAACAATGGAACAATGTTGTATACAGAAAATAAAAAATAAAAAGTGCAGCGCTAGATTACATATAGTAAGAACCATATATAAAAAATTGCCAAACGCAAATATGGTGCTCACAACTAAGTGAGAATACTCTGGACCTAATTACAGTGAACAAAAAGTGAAAATACCTAGAGCTATATTACAAAGTGTATATACAGTAATACATATGGATAACGGGATAAACCACATGAGTGATATAAGTGAAAAAAAGGTCCAAAGAAAATAATGATAATAACAAATAGGGCTTCTCTTATTGCAAAAAAGTCCAATGTAAAACAATAAAAAAAGAATGTCCTAGAGATAGACCAAGTTTGAAAACATGTGAGGTGAGTCGTCTCAAGGCAGGAATCAGTGGTACGATCCATTGTATAATCCAATGATAGCTTGAACAGGTGCAAGAAGTCACATCAAAGTATCACTTTTTCAAGATCAGCCAAGACATCCAGGGATCAAATGGTAAATGTAAAAAATGGGTACTCTTACCAGATAAGGTGGACACACTCGTAATCTGGATACACACGACCTCCGATGGTGTTTCTCAACAAGTTCATCAGCTGTTCCATTGTTGCTACCGGCCTGAGGAGCTCGTATATGCCTGATTGACACACCGTCGCTGACGAGTGTGTCCACCTTATCTGGTAAGAGTACCCATTTTTTACATTTACCATTTGATCCCTGGATGTCTTGGCTGATCTTGAAAAAGTGATACTTTGATGTGACTTCTTGCACCTGTTCAAGCTATCATTTGATTATACAACGGATCGTACCACTGATTCCTGCCATGAGACGACTCACCTCACATGTTTTCAAACTTGGTCTATCTCTAGGACGTTCTTTTTTTATTGTTTTACATTGGACTTTTTGCAATAAGAGAAGCCCTATTTGTTATTATCATTATTTTCTTTGGACCTTTTTTTCACTTATATCACTCATGTGGTTTATCCCGTTATCCATATGTATTATATACACTTTGTAATATACCTCTAGGTATTTTCACTTTTTGTTCACTGTAATTACGTCCAGAGTATTCTCACTTAGTTGTGAGCACCATATTTGCGTTTGGCAATTTTTTATATATGGTTCTTACTATATGTAATCTAGCGCTGCACTTTTTCTTTTTTATTCACAGTACAACTGTGACTGGCACTGGTTGAAAAGTGTTCACATGTTATGTTTGCTTTAATAAAGCTGTGGCCTTGCCCTTTCCAACTTAATGGTTGTAAGTGTGTTTATTCAATAGGATGAGGGGCAAGGGGGAAGCTTTTATATACATTTATGTTATAGTTAATTGTACCTGGGCTCATTGCGCCTCAGCAGTCATGTAGAGTTGCAGAAACAAAATCACTAAATCCCAAACTCCCCCCAATACCCCCCCAACCCAACCATAAACATAGAGCCTGATTAGACACAAGTCCATTCCAAACACTAATTAGTTACAAAACCGAAACACAAGATTATTTCCCAATCTTGAAAATGCAGGTAAAATGCCAGTTGGCACTCAATAAAAAGAACATTGCTTTTTGTAAGTGTAGTTTACTATAATCAATGCAGTGGTGGAGTGGATACAATTAGTATAATGCAATATGTCATTTTTTAGTGAACCACTAAAAGAAAGTATCTGTTCTATTTCTGAAAAAAATGTCACGTCAGAAATGCTGCCCAACTATTTTAGGCAACGCATTTTATTTCCCATCAATTCCCTTCCCCACCCTCTGAAATAAGAAACATAAATATTACACACCCCTTCCAGCTTATAGTAAAATAGCTGTACCTTATATTCCACAGTATGTCATGTCATTGACAGGAGGGATTAGGAAAACTACGGTATAATATTTGTTGTATGAGAAGTGTTTTAACAGTTTGTCACTTGCTTATTTCTTCGCATGTGGTGTGCACTTTCAAATTCCTGTCTAGGTAAAGTGTGGAAATACATTACCACATACAGAGCCTATATATGTTTTATGTTTTGAATGCATCCATATCTTGTGTATGCAAACAGAAGGTTTCACTGCTAAGTTTGAGTCTGCTGGCGTTAGCAAGATGTCTGGGCATCATGTGACAAGTGAAGGAGTTGTCAGAGAGAGATTCATTGCATACCCTCTTTCCATTCCTTGGTGTAGAGGACAGTGGTATTGGAATGCACTCGGCACTGGAGCACGCACATAAGCTGCTGTAACATCAGAACACAACTACAGGCTGCAATGCTAAAGTATAAATATATTATCACTAAAAATCGATTCTTATATCATTTTAGTTACTTTTCTTACTTCTTCTCTGAGGCCCCGTACACACGTCCGAGAAACTCGACGGGCAAAACACATCGTTTTGCTCGTCGAGTTCCTTGTGAAGCCGCCGAGGATCTCGGCGAGCCAAGTTTCCTCATTGACTAACGAGGAAATAGAGAACATGTTCTCTATTTGGCCCGACGAGATCCTCGTCGGTTTCCTTGGCCAAAAGTGTACAGACGACCGGGTTTCTCGGCAGAATACGGCTCCGATCGAGTTTCTGGCTGAATTCTGCCGAGAAACTCGGTCGTGTGTACGGGGCCTTACAAATAACTTTGCACTTGTGACATGTAAATGACTTTTGTGTCATTCTGCATCCTTTTCTTGCAAGAACTTTGATTGATAGTAAAAGAGTAAAAAGAAATGGAGCAGAAATGAAGGAGCAGGGATTAGATTGTGTCTTCTCTTGCTACTTATGATTGATGCTGTTCTGAGAGTAGACCTTTGTTAAATAAAAAACGTAGCCTTTATTTCCTGTGCTCAGCTAAAAATCTGACAAATCCTGTCTCACATCTGGGGATAAGTGATCCGCACTGCAAGATACCGCACAGTTTTCTGTTGGGAATAAAAACTGTAAGTATTGAACAGATTACACATAAAATACATACAGTATAAGAGAGTTGTTTAACCCATCAAAGCAGGATTTGTACTTCTGTCCATGAAGTCTTGAGATTTACACAGCCCCATCACACAACACAACGGGGAGGATGACACCACTTACAGACAGTTTAGGAACACAGTTGTGCCCCCACTCCCACCCCCCTGCCTGTTGAATGTACAGATTTATATTCAGCACATTTGATTGGCTACTAGCTTAGTGATTCCCTCTCCTAGACTGAGTGCTATTGTACTTTTTCATTTAATTTCACTCTTCACTGAGGACACACACAGCTGTGGAGATTGCCTGCTGTCTTACTTTTTATACTTGGGATATTCACCATACTCAGCCTATACTTTTTATGGACTATGAGGTCTCTATGGATACATCACTATATCTATGCCATGCCTGCTCTCCGTTTGGCCCCTGGAGGAGTCCCCGTTTTGACTCCGCCCCCTCAGCTCCCGGGTGAGGCACCTGCTGCTGCCGTCTTGGGGCCGCATATTTGTAGCCATGGTCAAGCTCAGTGGTACAGTGTTACACACCCCTGAAGAGCGAGCTGGATCTTGCAAAACTAGGCTAGTCGGGTAGTATGATGCCCGTGTACTCTGTCCACTACTATACTTGTGTATTAATATTTACTGTCTATGTATTGTTTCAATTGGCAATTGTTGTTTTTATGTATGTAACATTTTTACTCTACGCATGTAAACAATTTTACTTGAATAAATTATATACTATACAATTACTGTTATTTTTACTGGCTGAAACGTTGCCCACTTCATTTAAAGTCCCGGGGCGAATCCTTTTGTTTTGACTTTATGTAACAGGGATGGAAGTGTGTCACTGGGGACACCAGACCTTTCCTCTCTCTATGTACGGTTCAACAATAAGTATTTATTATTGGACTGAATAAAATTTTGTCTTGGAGTTCAGTTTTAAGCAAATAGCAGTGTGTAAGGATGTTTGAGTGTCCTTTTTTCATACCTTGATTTAGCCATCCAACAACCCCCTGAAGTCTAGTGGAGCCTTTTTCAACCAGCATGCCCAGGCAACCTAGGGTACCTTCAAGTGTCTTCAGGGGTGCCTTGGAAAAACACCTAGAAACTGCCCAAAAATTGTAAACAAGTCAGCGGGTGGATCAAGCCTGCCTATTAGTTACACAAAGCCCCAGGTTTCCATTGTACACCTTTTAGCCACCAGTGTCCTAAAAAACAATAATGTCATTGGTTGATAAGGAGGACTTTGGGCACCTCCACAGCATCCTTGTTTGCACCTCCCCTTACCCTTTTCTTCAGCACTAGGGTCACATTATGGAGAGAAACCAAGGGAGAAGAGACACATTGGAATACTAATCAGTACCAGTTTGCTAAGGCATGTTTCCTTTGGCAGAAGGATTCACTGCCACTGTTGGGTGTCCTATACATGTGGATGTTGCTACATTGTGCAAAACTATTAGTTCAGATTTTTACATTTCAGAATGGGTTGCCTTGAGATTATGCAGAATTTTAAAGGGTGCCTTGACTGAAAAAAGGTTGAGAAGCCCTGGTCTAGAGGGAGGATGTGTAGCCCTTAGGTTGTCTTCTCCCCTGCATTGGGAGTCTCCTTAGGTTCTTTCCTCCCCTGCCTTGAGGGTCTCTCTTTGAAAGAACCCCTAACCTAGAACTCAGTGGTCGGCCTTGGCTAATCACAAGGAGAATATTCTGCCAGGCCTTGTGCTTTGTCCCCATCAGAAGTCTTGTCTCCAGAGGGTCAGGGAAAGGTCTTTCCTCTTTATGAGCGGACCATATAACACACCTTGGTGCATTTTTATGTGAGTTCATATAAACTTTTTTATTCATTTTGGTGTTTCATTTTTGCACACCGCATAACAAAAAAAAATTGTATTTATTTTCTACTGTATTTTTCTTCCCTTGTGAACAGATCTGCCCTGTGTACTGGCTAACAGTAAATTATGCTGTCTTTTGTTTCTGCTGCTGTGTCCTTGGGTAGCAAATCAACAGTCACAGCCAGAAATGACCATTTGAACTGAGGAAACAACCAATGTATTGACAAAGACATCTGCCGCTTTATCTGGACTCTGTACAAAATTATAGCCTGGCTGTCACCATGGAGTGTATGAAGCATCTCAGAGTGATCCCCTGTCAGTTGTCGTACAAAGCTTTTGGGAAGTGTCTATATAAATAGAACCTGTTGGGGGTATGTACATGACTCCTCTTATCCCACGGCAGCTCTTCTCTCTCAAGTTATTTTAGCTGTCTTGCCATCTATAATTTTTTACGGATGCCCGAGTTATATCTTATGTCTGAAAGTATGACTGGGATTTACTAATGATTATTTAAAGATGCACTTCAGCTAATAAAAAATCGAAATATTTTGCAGTGATTGTGAACCTATGCCTTACCTGAAATACTTTAGATTTTCTGGTTGATTATTGGACACAAGCATTTTGCGGGGAAGTTGACTAAACTCATGTGTTTCTGGTCTGAAGCAATGATTTTCTTTAAGCTGAAGCTTAGTTAAACATGTTTTGGGTATACAGCACCAGGGGCATAAATTGCTCGTAATGAAGTGTATCCTATGTCCTGCTGGCTGCTGATTACTGTAAAATTCCTACCTAATGATACTGAATCCTCCTCACAGTGGTGAATTTTCTGCACTGCATGGGTTATTGCCTCGGTATTATTAGTAAAAGTATTGCACTGCTCAACCTTCCCCCCCAACTCATCTATTCACTAACCCCCTGTATTATTTTCTCAGAATGCAAAGTGTTCCGGCAATGGAGGAGACTAGATATCCCTTCAAACACTCAAGGTATGCTAAATTCCCTGAGGCCTCAAAATTATGTCAAGGGCTCCTCTAGGGTAAACCATTTAGGAAAGGATGACTTACAGTCACAGGCAGGGCCGATCCGCCCTATACGCAGACTACGCAAGCTGCGTAGGGCCCCCAATCTACTCGAGGCCCTGCCTCCCCCTCGTCATGTCACATTCACTTGCTGGAGAGAGAATAAGGCTATCTGCTCCCTTAAGCCTGCAGGGGGAGATAGACAGCCGGCAGACTTTCCTTCCTCTCTCCACTTAATCACTTGTCACTTCTCACTTATCACATGATTACTGGAGAGACTGGCTTCACTTGTAAAAAGCATATGAACAATGCTGTGTGCCATGGTAAGGTAGGCAGTCATCTCAGTGGCACAGCAACAATCCTGCTATTACTGCAAGGAAACTGATGCACAAATGCCTACCTAAGAACAAAGGCTTACTTTGTGTGACTGCAGGTTTTTTAAAAGAAGAAAGATGGTGGGTGGCAGCACCCGAAAAAAAGGAGGACATAGAGGATCAGCAATGATTGGAGCAGACAGCTGATATCCACAGTCACAACTTTACACTATGCAGTTTAGAGCTTTTCAATGACGCAGTACAATTCCACATACATTTTTAAATATATATCAGACAAATATTACAATTCCTACAGGGTCCTGTTTTTTATGTTAGGCTATTGACAGTTCTGCCTCCCCTTTCACAGAATGAGTACCTCTTCCTATAAAAGTTAAAGTGGTTGTAAACCTCTGAAATTAAAAATGAACTAATCATATCCCTCTATAGTGTGTACTTGCCTCAATCCAAAGACCCTAGTGTGGTTCCTCTCTGCTATCTGCATGACTCACAGAATTCAGGGTGATGGCCCTGTGCCCCTTCAGCACACAGAAAGTTACTGACGGCCTCTGCTGTGCATGTTTTCCTATTATTCGGTGTAGAGGGTGGCATGTAATTTCTCTACACTCACATATCATATTATTTGGATTTCTCCTCTCTAGTCTGTGCAGTGTGTGACATCAGATACCTGCCTCCTGTCTGCTTGAGCTGAAAAAAAAATCATTTGATCTGTGTGCTTTTGAAGGATGTAAAGGAGAGATGGCTGCAAATAAACAGGTACAACTTGTAGGAGGATTTGTTTAATCTCTGTGTATCACCTGAGTATTGTCACTTCACTGGGTATATGTAGGGGTTTAAAACCCCTTTAAACATATATTATATATTAGATCATGTAACGTTTTCATATTTTGAGATATTTTTAAATCTCTGAAAATGAAACAGAACAATAATCTGCATGGCTTTAAAATTGAAAAGTCAAAACAGTGTGAAAAAAAAGTGTGAACATGACTAGGATTATAGAAAACCTGTTAGTTAGAATGCTTAGTTGTGGTTAAGGATTAATACTTTTCCCCCCCATAATTTTAGGCCATTCAGTATCTGTGTATTTTACTTAAGTACTTATCAGTCAATTATCATAGGGTCATAACCCTTTAAACCAGGGGTGTCCAAACTTTTTTCAAAGAGGGCCAGATTTGATGAAGTGAACATGCGTGAGGGCCGACTATTTTGCCTGACATTCTTTGAACCATTAAAATGAAATGCAAATGAACTAATACACTGCCCAACAAGAATTCTCTCGCCTTTTTGGCTGTGTGTGGTTAAGATTATAAGGATGAGCTTGGGCATGTTATTTGGATATACCGTATTTATCGGCGTATAACACACACCTTAACTGTAAGAGGGAAGTTTCAGGAAAAAAATTACATTTTAAATAAAGAATTGTGAAGCAAAAAAAGGGTCATTGCCATGAATGCAGCCTAATCAGTGCCCATCTGCAGCCTCACCATTGCCTTGAATGCAGCCTCTGAATGCAGACCCACCATTGCCATGAATGCATCCTTACAATTGCCATGAATGCAGTCTCACCATTTACATCAGGGGTGGCCAACCAGTGGCCCGGGGGCCACATATGGCCCGCCACCTCCTGCTCTGCAATGGCAAGTTAGCAAGCAAAGATTGCAGGTTGTCGACCCGCCATACCACAGCATCAGTGTTGTGAATGAAGCTGGTGGTAGAGGAAGAAAACGGCTGCGGAGCAGAGCCCCATAAGCCGATGCTTCCTCTTCAATGCCGGCTTTTGCCACAGGCGGAGTCTAAGGCAAAGTTCGGCTAACCCACAGGATAGACACAGCGGCACTCGCGGTGTGGGTAAACCGCAGAACAACAGTGTGAAAGCAGTCTTAGGCCCTTTTCACACGATCAGCCCGACCAAATGGGACCCTCAATTCACCTCTTCAGAGCTCCACATGTCCGTTTACGCCAGCCTACCTCCAATCCGAAAAACATTTGTACCCTTCTATCTGGGCGGATCAGAGGGCCTATAGAGTAGCCGTGACCTGTCATCCGTCCGCTCCGCTCATTGTGGCCCTCGACTGGTCACCAAGTTGCTTAAGTGGCCCTCACTCTGAATACACAATGCTCTGGGATTCGTTGGGGGCTACAAAAGAGATATATATCCAAATTACCAGTTGGGCCGCATTAAACCGGAAACGTGGGCCGCACTTGGCCCCCGGGCCGGACTTTTGACATGTCTGCTTTAAACTGCTAAATTCCTTTATAAAATAATTGCATTATTATCCACCAGAAGGTTCTAAAATGAAACCTGGTCAAAAAATATCATTCTGGTTCCTTCATCCTTTAAAAGGAAATGCTTCAACATTTTTGTCTACAAAAAGTCCCATTACTGAAAGAGGCCTGCAATGACAGACTGCACTGAATGTTCACTCTTTTGCCAAACTGGATTACAACTTGGGCCCAGCCGTCAAAAGAATTCTAACTGTGTGCAGAACCACTGACTTCCAGCTGCCCAGATTCATTCATCTTTGGCATGTGGATGTTAGGGGATTAACTGGGTCATCGTTCATGCCCATGCCACATTAAATAAACTCTCTGATCAAACATGAACATTTACTCAGCCGGCCTGCCGAGTAACTCAAACTTTCATCCTGGCATTTGTCTTGTGCAGTTGGCAGCCCTGGTCTGTGAATCTGTAAGACTCTAAGTTTTTTTTATTCTCTAGATGACCCTGATTCCGATACTGAAAAAACACGGGCCAAGTGACACTAGGTTCTCAGAATTATCCTCTATGATTCTCTGAGAAAGAGGGTGTACATATGTTTCTATAGTTTTTATCTACTACAGCGAATGCCTACTGTCTGTTTCACAGCTGATTTTTTTTTAAATAAAGAACATTCAAAGTGATACAGACCTTTAAGCCGCATTAAACTACCCTCTCCCATGTGAACAGTGTTTTATTTTTTTTATTTTTTGAGTGGTACATACTGTATCCCCTATGGCAGAGTCTAGCTATCCAATCCATGCCCTTCTATAACAAAAGCTTGCAAACTGGCCTTGAGAACAGGCAGAAAAAATACCAACATTCAGATCCCATGGACTGCAATAGGTTTTGGGGCTATGTTCAGGCTTAGCAAACTTTTTGCTGGGTTTGCTAAATTTTCTGCAAACAAATCTTTGGTTCACTCATTCCTATTAAGCACCCAGGCATAAGCACTGAATAAGTAGAGGGAGACTTCCTAAATCCTTAGCTCTGCATAGACTTCAACTTTCAAAAAGTTGATAATTACATATGAATTCAGGGGCTTCCGACAGCAGATTGATCCAGCGGGACAGTGTGGAAAGGACAGTACAAAAAGCTTTTAATGCCTGCTGAGCATTGAACCTGTTTGACTACTATGGCCCGGATTCACATACATCGCCGCATATTTATGCCGCCGTAGCGTATCTATTTTACGCTACGCTGGCGCAGCGCACAGAGTCAAGCACTGGATTAACAA
Organism: Rana temporaria; assembly: GCF_905171775.1. Classification (NCBI taxonomy): domain Eukaryota; kingdom Metazoa; phylum Chordata; class Amphibia; order Anura; family Ranidae; genus Rana; species Rana temporaria. The sequence goes on from NC_053498.1 coordinate 87,191,661, forward strand.
AGCACTCGCAGGTGGAAGTGGGCAGGAGCCATGCTAATGAGGTGTGACCCCATGTAAATGATGGATTGAGCGTCATAAAGGTACGAACAACGTACGGCGCATGCGCCGTCCAGTGGACGCATCCCAGCCCTATTCACGTACTATGTAAACTACCTAAAATACAAGGGCTCTGTTCCCTGGTCCATACCTTTGCATGAGTTGCGCCTCCTATATGGGTAATAACTTTACGCCGGACGTACGCCTTACGCAAACCACGTATATTATGCGCCGGGCGCAACTACATTCATGAATCAGCGTATCTCCCTCATTTGCATATGTGTAAAGAAAATCAATGGGAGCGCCAAATGCGCCCAGCATAAATATGCGCCCACGATACGACGGCGTAGGAAAGTTACGTCGGTCGGATGAAGCCTATTTTCAGGCATATCTCAGATTGTGGGCCCGGGGCATAGATACGACGGCGCATAGATACGTCGGTGTAAGTGCTTTGTGAATCCGGGCCTATAGGTTTAGGCACTGCTGTAGTTCACAGTCAAATAAAGAAACAGAAATTGTGTTAATGTGATCATCTCTTTTGCATTGCACCTTTAGGATTCTGTGTTTAATTTCAAACAATGACAATATCTGTGTAGCGCTCACCCCCGAAGGAGCCGCTGGTTGATTTTAGGATCGGCCTACTAAGTTACCCTGGCGGTGTCTAGGGGTGTAGTTGTGAGAACAGCGGTATTGAGCGAAGGTCCAGACAGCCAATAAAAGGTTTTCAATGCTTTATTGTCCAGGCCAAACACGGCCAACATCAACATGTATTGGGAAGGTCAAGGTTGATGAAGGAAGAAGAAGAGAACATTGCGGTATCAGGCCTGGATATTAAATGGAGCAGTCAATACTGCTCTGTATAGTAGCAATTTTGTAACTCATCGCCACTCTACTTGGAGTGGGTGAAGTGCCCCCGGACAGACCCCTATAATAGGCCTGGCAGCCGAAGTGTCACTCTGAACTAGCTGGGAGGAACAAGGTCTCCCTCACAGACCCGGCTCTAGGGCCTCTGCCACAGGCCAATTTCAATAAAGGACTTAGGTGAATAAAGAGAGTGAATCCTCCCAGTTGAATTTTCCTATATAGGCCCCCGGATGACAGCAGGCATGCATGTCAGTGGTCCGAAAAAACCCGATCCCAGACTGGGGTTCTCTCAACAGGTCATGGAACCCAGCGGGACAGGAGACTTTCCAGTGGCCAATCAAACAACAATCAGCTCTAGGGGACGGAGGGGGAGGGAGAGGTTTGCCTGACAAATGTATGTTATCTTCCTGGAAAGTCGCTTCAGTTAAGACAGTGATCAGACTTGGATCAGACTTGGAGGCGACTTCCATTGAAATCAATGGGTACAAATCGCCTACAAGTCGGATTGAAGTAGTACAGGAACTTCTTTTGAAGTCGGAGCGACTTGAGTCGTGTGTATTAACACCGCTCCCATTCACTTGCATTGTTTTTCTCGACAGCGCGACTTGGGACGACTTGAGGCGACTTCAAGTCGGATCCCAAGTCGCCCCAGTGTGAACCGGCTCTCACTGAACAAGCTGAAGTTAGAAGCTGATTGGCTACCTTGCACAGCTGCACCAGATTTTGCACTCTCCAGATTTAGTAAATCATCCCGTGTTTTTAATGTGAACACAGCCGCATGCATTTGAATGTTAAATGCAGCATTTGACAAGTATGTTATCAACATAATCCCTAATAAATTAGACTAACATAGTGTATTTTAATGTAAATGACTATGCTGCATTCAATACATATCAATAAAATAGAGGAACATGATATCGGCTGGGCCGGAACTATGGCCATAGCAACCCACGCAGGCAATATGGGGCCTGCAGCTGAGTGGGGCACGGTGAGGATGAGGAATGTAAGTTTACTGTTAAGCCTCCCAGGCCCGCGAGTGTGTCCCGACACACACAGCCGCATACAGCAGGAGGCAGGAGCAGAAAGAACAGTAGGTGGGAGCAGAGTGGGCGGGGCAGAATGCTCGAGCGCGCCTGTGAAGGGACATCATTTTTGGCAAATGAGGAGGCTCTAGAGTCTGGACAGGAGGTAGGAAGGGAGTGGGAGTCTGTCATCTGTTTTGCACTGTTTTGTTATTTTTGTGACGAAATTGCTATATTTTTTCATTAGGATAATTTTGGCACAAAGAGAGGGGGAGCAATGCCAGGTTCAAGGGTGCAGATGTTCCTAAGACCTTAAGAATAAACTTGATCAAAATACCATTAGGGCCACTGTTCGTCATTGCTGTTTTATTTCTCCCCTATTTACTGTATCTTGTATTTACACATAAGTTTATTCAGAACAGAGATTGGTTAGAAGGCATGGAGGTCAGCAATGTGTGTCGTTCAGGGGCTGCATACAGTATACTGCATACTTTGTTGTCCGAAATTAATATAAACTGTTGCCTGGGTACTGTGTCACATGGGTGTGGTAATCTGTTGTTCAATGGCATTAGTTAATTTTTTTGTGGGGGGGGGGGGCTGTTTGCAGGGGGGGGGGGGATAAAACATTTTGCTATGGGGCCCTGTGATTTCTAGTTACGCCCCTGGATATAGCCATTTGTAGCACTACCCCCGAAGGAGCTGCTGTTTTTTTTGGGGTCTACGCTTTGTGATTAACCCCCTAAAGTGGCTCAAAACCCTCCCTTGACACACCTGGTAATATGGGAGTTGTGGACCCCAGTAACTTGTGGGGAGACACAATATCCTGTTACACTACAACAGATTATGCAAATAAAATGGTTTACCTTACATGGAAGGGATCTTGCAGTATGAAAAATAGGTTTCACACAAACTTCAAGATAACCAAAGTAATGTTTACTTAAAGTGGAAACAAAAGAACATGAATAAAACAGTAATACTCTGTTTGCAGGTCCCTGCAGTATCAATAACAAGAATAAAGCTTAAGCGCAAGCTAGACTACAATGTCATGTAGACCTGTGTAAGCACACAGCAAGAGGGACCACTTCAACAAAACATACACATTGAAACGCCCTCTTGCCAAGCCTCACCCAGCTCTCTGCCTCCCTACAATACTGTATAAAGTAATATAATTAATTACTCGATCAACAAGCACTGAAATGAATATGGTCAGTATACAACACTAAATAGATAACCCTTGAGTACTATAACTATAGCTAATCAGTAAGACCTGGCTTCCCAGGCCAAACTTCAACACAGTCTCCTGCTAATAGTTTGTGCATTTGTGCGTTGGCACGCGGTGGCTCGCAAAGAGCAATTTATAATCCAAAGGGGTAAAAGTAAACTGTTGAAAGTTTACTGAATAGTCAAACCGCAAAGATGGATAGCAACAATCCACCCTCCCGCAAGACAACCAGTTCTTTCAGGCAAGTGCCCGTCTCACCCAACTGATTCAGGTCTTGTCCTTCCACAGCACTCCGTCCCCGATCGGCGGTCACAGTCAGGTTAGCCAGCAGTCTCTGGTCTTCAGACAGGTCGCAGGGTTACTGGGAACTCGTTCGATGACTCCAGCAGAGGCTTTGTCTCTTTCTCTCAAAGCTGCTACGCCCAGGCATATGTAGGCCTCAGCTGCGGCCTACTCCCCATGGAGACACTCCTGTCAGCGTCCTCCTGGGTTGAAGAGGCGGTCCTGAGAGAGTGCGCCAAACACGTCCTCTCCCTTAAATTACCTCCCCTCACAGGTGGCGCGGAGGGCAAAGCATCCTAGGTTTGTACAGCTGCTCTCTGGGTAATGTAGTTTATTACAGGCCAGGCAAATGGAGTCTCTTCTCCTCCTGAACTCAATTCTCCAATATTCTCTGCGGTACCAGAATAAAATGTAAACAACAGGTGGCTCTAACCCAACTCGGCCACAGGAGGGAGCTGAGATTCTTCACGATCAGCAATGGTAGTCTTTTATATCACATCAAAAAGGGTGATACCCCGCTACACATTATTTTGCCTTACATTTACTGGTCCTTTTAAGGAATAATCTTTGTTGACAATGTTAACTTAACCTATTTGACATATAACATTCCATTAAAGTGGGTGTTAATTCTCTGGTATGACTAAACAGAATGTGTTGTTGTAAACACGCTGCACATTTTAATATACATTGCTAGCATACTGCACCAATAAGATAAAAGTCACAATAATGTAATCTACTTAGGAACTTCTATAACTTCCTCTGCCTCCCACCTACAAGCACTTGTTGCACAGATAGATAAATAGAGGAAAGTCATCATTATGTAGAGGATATGGCTGGGTAATGGAGAGGTGTGGTTGCACTGGGGGATGGATATGGCTGCAATGCAGGGGGGAGGCGGCAGTCATATGACGCTTCAGCCCTGAGTCATCTTCTCTTCTGTTTTTACCTTCATTTTGGAAAACTTCTTTGGATGTCCACTTCACTGCCTGTGGGACATGCATACTCCCAAATGGATGTTTGGCGGCAGGGTCCTCTCCGAAGACTGACATCAACACAGGAGGACAGTAGCAGACCAGTGGTCCCAAAGCACTGGATTATTGGTCCTCCGCCATGGACCCAGCGGTGGCAAGGAACCTGGGTGTGGGATTTAGGTAAGTATTGTTGTCTTCCCCAGTGTAAGTTAGAAAGGGGTGGGTGATAGGTGTAGTAAAAGTTTTATCCCAGAATGGGCTTTAAGGATATAATGTATGAATATATGACTACATAATATTGATAGATATTAGTTTTAAATAGGGCTATTACTGATCAAAATTTTTGTGTTCAAATAATAAATTTTTTTTTAATCAGTTAATCGACTACTTTTGATTAATTATAACGCACATACAGATCCAACTACTTTTAGCTGATCTCCTCCTTGCAGGCTGATTCCCAGTGCAGCTACCAACCACTGAAAAAATGGATAGCAGGATACAAAAAACACAGAAAGGCAGCGCTCGATGGGAATAGCATTAAAACTTTTATAGTCTTCAAGTAGGTAACAAAATAAATATTGCACTGGAGATAAAATCAATGTAGCTACATAAACTGTAAAAATGGTGCGAGTAATACCAAACGGTAGCAGAAGCAGTCATAAAAACATGTAGCTAAGTATGATACTGGTATACAAATGTGTACAACGATGCCACTGCTGAATCCAGATGAGGAGAAGTTAACATCAGTCCGTTGGCATGTAGATGTCCCGTAAAGGGAACTATCACAACTCCCAATGGATGGTTGTAGAATCCCAGGTTGATAGAGGGAAGTGTAACAGCCCTTGCGTGTGGCAGATAGTGAGGTCCCGCCGGCATGCAGATATGAAGGCACAGCAAAGGAGCCCTTCAGATGGACACGGCAAGCCCCGCCGGTGTCCGTGACGTCACCGGATCTCCGACGGAACTCCCTGAAGGCCCGGAAGCCGGCAGAGAAGTGAGAACCGATCAAAAAAAATAAAGATTAATCGATGAATTAATAGTTAATTTACACAGCCATAGTTTTAAAGCATAATAAAATGTATATTTAAAATGACTTGATTGACATGCTTCCGACCGGCGCAAACAGCGTGTCACGAGTTGCCGAAAGAAGCCGGACTGCGAGTCGGCTCAATACAGCACCTGCGCACCGACGTTCGGCTTCTTTCGGCAACTCGTGACGCGATGTATGCGCCGGTCGGAAGCATGTCAATCAATTAGGAACGCCCAGTCCCACAGATTCCATACCCGGAAGCCGCGGTGAACATATATATATATATATATAAAACGGTATGTACGGCAAGGAGATTAAAAAAAAACAGCTGATTGTCATTCTAACAACTCGGCTGAATCTAATGTTAAATTTTTTTTTGGGGTGAACCCCAGCTTTAAATATAAATTAAAAAATTCTATACTGCTGCTGGAGAAAAAGAAACAGGGGTGCATGTAATACAGCAGGAAGCAGATTACATGTGCCACTGTTTTTGCTTTCCCAGTAACAAAACACCAGTAGCAGACACAGTACTCATTACTCGAGCATCAACATCTGCACTGTTGACAGTCACTAAACTCTAATTGCTCCTCCTCTGTTCAGCACAAGAAAATAAGAGCCAGCAGGATTCAAAGTGTTCAGCAGGCACAGTCTATCAGCCCATCCTACCTACTTGGCATTGCTCACTTATCCATGCCCCCACCTCTATGTACTGATCTGACCCATCTTGTCTCCTCTGCATTGCCAGCTGCTTTACCCACACCCATGGGCGTCCGCATAACTTTTTTCAGGGGAGAGCATCATTTTAAGGTCACCCATGCTCTGCCCCTTTTCGACAATGTCATTATCACGGTCAGAGACTGCGGACATAGTACAGATACACACAGATACATTACACCCCCCCATACACCAAGATACATTACACCCCCATACACACACACAGATAAATTACAACCCCATACACACAGTTTACACCTGGATACATTACACCCCATACACACACAGATACATTACTCCCCCATACACACACCTGGATACATTACACCCCCATACACACACACACATACATTTAGGTATGAGCTTCGAGTTCGAGTCGAGCTCATGTTCGACTCGAACATTGCCTGTTTGCCTGTTCGGCGAACAACGAACACTTAGGGGTGTTCGTGGCAAATTCAAAAAGCCGCGGAACACCCTGTTAAAGTCTATGGGAGAAATCTAAAATGCAAATTTTAAAGGCTAATATGCAATTTATTGTCCTAAAAAGTGTTTGGGGACCTGGGTCCTGCCCCAGGGGACATGTATCAATGCAAAAAAAAGTTTTAAAAACGTCCGTTTTTTCGGGAGCAGTGAATTTAATAATGCTAAAAGTGAAACAATAAAAGTGAAATATTCCTTTCAATTTTGTACCTAGGGGAGGTGTAAAGTTAGCATGTGAAATAGCGCATGTTTCCCGTACATAGAACTGTCCCTGCACAAAGTGTCATTTCTGAAAGAAAAGAAGACATTTAAAACTGACTTGCGGCTATAATGAATTGTCGGCTCTGGCAATTCAGAGCAAATTCATTCATAAAAAAAAAATTACGTGGGGTTCCCCCCAAATATCCATTCCAGACCCTTCAGGTCTGGTGTGGATTTTAAGGGGAACTCCACCCCAAATTTAAAAAAAAAATGGCGTGGAGTTCCCCCAAAAATTCACACCAGTCCCCTTATCCGAGCACGTTAACCTAGCCGACCGCAGAAAAGAACCGTACCAGGCCACATGCCCTCAACATGGGGAGGATGTCCCCATGTTGATGGGGACAAGGGCCTCATCCCCACAACCCTTGCCCGTTGTTTGTGGGGGTCTGGGGGCGGGGGGCTTATCAGAATCTGGAAGACCCCTTTAACAAAGGGGACCCCCAGATCCTGGCCCCCCTATGTGAATTGGTAATGGGGTACATTGTACCCCTACCATTTCACGAAGGAAGTGTAAATAGTTGGAAAAAACACACACACACACACACCGTAGAAAAAAGTCCTTTATTAATAAAAAACAAGAAAAAAAATCCAGCGGTGGTAATCTACTCGGTCCCAGCTGCCTGCTCCAACGTTGTCTGTATCCAGCGTCGGGTGATCTCCGGTCCAGCGATGAGAAGGTCCATCCATCCAGAGCGCAGCCACGCCGATCTCCTCTCTTCGCTTGACACAGCCCAGCAAATGACGGGGCTGAAGCTGTGACATTTCTTATATAGGGGAGGCGAAGCCACCCATCACATGACCTCGTCCCCCTCTGCACCCTCTGCTATGTCACTGGGGAAGCCCGGCTTCCCCCTTGTGTCAGAGGGGGTGGGGTCACATGGGGGTCTGGTGTGAATTTTTGGGGGAACTCCACGACATTTTTTTTTTAAATTTGGGGTGGAGTTCCCCTTAAAATCCACACCAGACCTGAAGGGTCTGGAATGGATATTTGGGGGGAACCACAGGTAATTTTTTTTTAAATTGACGGCGGGGTTCCCCTTAATATCCATTCCAGACCTGAAGGGCCTGGAATGGATATTTGGGGGGACCCCCACGCTATTTTTTTTTATTTTTATGAATGAATCCTCTCTGAATTGCCGGAGCCGACAATTCATTATAGCCGCAAGTCAGTTTTAAAAGGCTTTTTTTCCTTTCAGAAATGACACTTTGTGCAGGGACAGTTCTATGTACGGGAAACATGCGCTATTTCACATGCTAACTTTACACCCCCCCAGGTACAAAATTTAAAGGAATATTTCACTTTTATTGTTTCACTTTTAGCATTATTAAATTCACTGCTCCCGAAAAAACGGTTGTTTTTAAAACTTTGGACCCAGGTCCCCAAAAACTTTTTAGGACAATAACTTGCATATTAGCCTTTAAAATTAGCACTTTAGATTTCAAATGTTCGAGTCCCATAGACTTTAATAGGGTTCTAAAGTTCACACGAACATTTGGTGTGTTCGCAGGTTCTGGTGCGAACCGAACCGAGTGTTTGGCTCATCCCTACATACATTACACCCCCATAAACACACACAGATACATTACACCCCCATACACACACATATACATTATACCCCCATACACAGTTTACACCTGAATGCATTAAAAAAAATGGATGGGGTTTGTGGTCATTCGGAGGGGGAAAACAAGGCCCCTGTTAGTGGTCAGTGAGAGGAAAATATTTCTACAATCAGTGGAAAATGGGAGAAAATAATGTCAGTGGTCAGTGAGAGGAAGAAAATACCAAGTGTTAGTGGTCAGTGAGTGGAAAGATACCCCCAGAAGGGAGGGGGCAGTAGTGTTCTGTAGGGGGGGGGGAGAAGCTTTGTGAAGGGAAAAAGGGAACAGTGATGCTCTGTGAAGAGAAAGGGAGGACACTGGTACCATATAGGCATTGAAAGAGGGTACTGGTACTCTATGGGGGGCAAGGGAGGGCACTGTTGTCTGCTGGGGCAAAGGGGGCCTATAGTGACACTGCACTACTCTGGAATGGGCAGGAGGGGTATTTAATATGGTGGTCTTCAAGTGGTTAAAGAAGAAATAACTAATTTATGCAGGCATTAATATAGCACAATATTGTAAATCACTGCACAGTATGCAGAGCATTATAATAAAATAAATGAATGTGCAATGCAAATAAAAAAAATTAAAATTAAAATAAAACGATAGCATAGGGAAATAAGGACCTCCCTCTCTCACGATAAAGCAATCCATGATACAAAACACAGATAAAAGCCACTGCAAATGTATACCAGAGCTCACATTATAACATAATGAAGACCATGCTCATGCAATACACTGCAGTGCCAACAATATATTTTAATTCAATGTGAAACATGGCTACAATTTGTGTCCAAGTAGAATATGAGACTCACATTGTAACACTGTGTTCCAATGTGAAACATTTCTGCTTATAATTCCTGGAAGTATAGGACAATACTTAAAAAGTGGATTACCTGTTCCTGTGCTTCCTTCTTTACCTTAGTGACAGTGTGCACTGTGTGTACTGTCCCTGTAACAACAAAACAACCGTGCAGGTGTATGTAGCTGTCTGATGACAGCTACATAAGTACAGCTCTGCTCACAAGTCTGTCTCTCCGGCTCCTCTGAACCTTCACCCGGAAGTGAAAGCAGAGCTGTATGTGGTTGTCATTGGATAGCCCTTTATAGCTGCTGCCAGGGCACAGGGCTCAGCCGGAACTACTTACCAGAATGTTTCTGGTACATAGCTCTGTCTGGGTGTGTTGTGTTACATCCTTTTCACTCTAAGGTGGTTTTCAGGTGTTTTAGCACTGGAAATAGCACCTGGAAAGCGCCTGAAAGCCGTTTCCCATTCATTTCAGTGTGACTTTTCATACTGGGGCGGTGCGCTTGCAGGACAATAGGAAAAGTCCTGCAAACAGCATCATTTGGGGCGGTTTGGGAGTGCTGTATACAGTTGTATACAGCGCTCCCAAAACACCTTATCCATTAAAATAAATGGGAAGCGCTTCTGCAGTGTGGCAACATGGGTGCATTTAACCCCTTCTTCGGCCGCTAGTGAGGGTTAAAATTGCGTTAAAATATGTGCTTCAACAGCGCAATAGTGCTGCTAAAATGAGCAGAGCTTTAGCGCTAACGTGCAACCCCAGTGTGAAAGTAGCCATACTGTCTGTGCTAGCCTAGCCCCTCCCCTTACCTCCCTACATAACCTATATGTAGCTGCTGGGGCAGAAGAGTGGAATACTGAGTGACAGCTCTGAGTCTGCTGGGGGAACATTATAGATGTTCACGAAAGAAAATTTTGTTTTGTTTTGGATTAATGTGTAAATTATAATCATTATGTTAGAATTATTTGTTTTCGGAATATGTTTTGTATATACAGATTCGTTTCATATATTCGGATTTGTTTCCTATACTCGAGACGTATTTACGAAAGTTGTTTTGGAAGATTGGCTATATTTGTTTTAATGTGTTAATTCATGATTTCGGGAGATTACTAATGCACTCTGGGTCATTTCTGCTAGTCCAACCCACAAAGACAAATTGAATGAAGCGATTGGATGATATCGACTGGCAGTGACAGCTGGTGTTTTTTTTGAGGGGACAACAAACAAGCAACCCCCTGGTTGGTTGACGTCACCCCCTACCCCGACACTTATCAGTTGCGGGCGGGCTCCTATGGGCAGTGTGCAGCGACCGGGTTTCAGGCTCCTGTGTCCTCTATGCATCACAGCAGCTTCTGTCGTGCGGCTCCTCCCGTCCTCCTCCTCCTAGGTGTCCAATAGGATTGCCTGTCCTTTCAGCCAATTGGGTGACTGGCGTCAAAACCAGCTTCTTGATTGGCTGGGAGGAGGACCAGTGTTACAACAGTGAATATTGATTCGCTGTTGTAACACACCTGGGTGGGCTCGAAGCGCACTCTCTGCGACCCAAGCCCACCCTACATTAAAGCCTATTCGAACCTCTGACTAATCAGTGTTTAAAAAAAATAGCCCCTCTGCATTGGAATCCATGCACCTGTGTCCTGAAAGCTGGAGTATTGTACATCCGAAAGTAACTAATGGAAAAAAATTTATTTCAATTTCATTTTTTATGTTATGATTCTGAGATTCTGATGGATCCACCTCCATCCAACCCAAACACAATAAGTAGGAATTATTTTATTTCACTTTTTTACCTTACTGTGTATATATATATATATATATATATATATATATATATATATATATATATATATATATATATATATATTGCAATATGTTTTCATTTCATATGTAGTGAATTTTTTATAATAATGAAAAATGCTAATGCAAATAAAAACAAAATGAACCTGAATCCATTCAGATCATTGGTTATTTTGTCATGTTATTATGGATGCTTCAAACATTAAAAAATTTAGTTTTGTTATAATTTTTGGGGGATTCCTTGCAATTTGTTATCATTGTGAATCGGAGATGTAGATACTGTACATCCGAATTTGTAACAAAACTAATCACACATGTCTAGTAGACATCAAATTTATGAGGACGGCACCCAGCAGGTCTTTTGCATGTCTATACAAGGGATATTTTTACAATCATCCCTATTTAACAGGCTGTGTTACTTTAACTGACAATTGCACGGTCATGCAAAGCTATACCCAAACAAAATTCACATCCTTTTTCCCCCACAAATAGCGCTTTCTTTTGGTGGTATTTGATCACCTTTGCAATTTTTTTTTTTTCGCTATAAACAAAAAAAGAGCGAAATTTTTTAAATAAATAAACAATATTGCTATAATAAATATCCCCCCAAAAAAATTAAAAAAATGTTTTCATCAGTTTAGGCCAATATGTATTCTTCTACATATTTTTGGGAAAAAAATATCGCAATAAGTGTATATTGTATGGTTTGCGCAAAAGTTATAGCGGGCACAATTTGTTTTTTACTAGTAATGCCAGTGAATAATGATTTTTAGCGGGATTGCAGTAGGCAGACACTTTTTTGGGACTATTGACATTTATACAGCGATTAGAGCTAAAAATAGCCACTGATTACTGTATAAACGACACTGGCAGGGAAGGGATTAACACTAGGGGGCGATCAAGGGGTTAAGTGTGTCCTAAGGAGGTGTTTTCTAACTGTGGGGGAGTGTACTGACAGGGAGTATAGAGAGAGATTACTGTTCCTTATCACTAGGAACAGCAGATCTCTCTCTACTTCCTGACAAAACGGAGATCTGTGTTTACATTGACAGATCATGCAGGAGAGCCAAGCTGTCGCCATATAACGATGGCAGCTGGTCAGCAACTAGTTAACCACTTAAGACCCAGACCAAAATGCAGCTAAAGGACCATTCCAGGTTTTGCGATTCGGCACTGCGTCGCTTTAACAGACAATTGCGCGGTCGTGCCATGTGGCCCCCAAACAAAATTGGCGTCCTTTTTTTCCCACAAATAGAGCTTTCTTTTGGTGGTATTTGATCACCTCTGCGGTTTTTATTTTTTGCGCTATAAACAAAAATAAAGCGACAATTTTGAAAAAAATGCAATATTTTTTACTTTTTGCTATAATAAATATCCCCCAAATATATATAAAAAACATTTTTTCCTCAGTTTAGGCCGATACGTATTCTTCTACCTTTTTTTTTTTTTAAAAACGCAATAAGTGTTTATTGGTTGGTTTGCGCAAAATTTATAGCGTTTACAAAATATGGGATAGTTTTATTGCATTTTTCTAAATTTTTTTTTTTTTACTACTAATGGCGGCGATCAGCAATTTTTTTTGTGACTGCGACATTATGGCGGACACTTCGGACAATTTTGACAAATTTTTGGGACCATTGTCATTTTCACAGCAAAAAATGCATTTAAAATGCATTGTTTACTGTGGAAATGACAGTTGCAGTTTGGGAGTTTACCACAGGGGGCGCTGAAGGGGTTATGTGTCACCTAATATGTGTTTACAACTGTAGGGGGGTGTGGCTGTAGGTGTGATGTCATCGATTGTGGATCCCTATAAAAGAGATCACACGATCGATGACACCGCCACAGTGAAGAAGGGGGAAGCCGTGTTTACACACGGCTCTCCCCGTTCTTCAGCTCCGCGGACCGATCGCCGGACTCCAGCGGCGATCAGGTCTGCGGGTCCCGCGGTCCCGGTCACAGAGCTTCGGACCGGGTCGCGGGAGCGCGCCCGCGACCCACGGCTGGGCTTAAAGATCAATGTACATATACGTTAATGTGCCCAGCCGTGCCATTCTGCCGACTATAGATCACTGCTCTACTGACTACAAAGGGGCCAAAAACTAAATTTAGACTAACAACCTAACTAGAGGAAAGCGTTACACTTGGAATCCTTCTTTGAAAAGTTATTGCAAAAAAACATGGGTTGCAAAAAGTGAAAGCAGCCAATAAGATTCTACTTTGTCAGAATATGGCAGTCAGAATAATAATGGCTAATTGGTTGCTATAGGTAAACTTGCTTCACCTGTTGTCCTTTGTCTTAGGAATGTATTGTTCTTTTATTCACTAAATAAAAAGTATTATCTGTATAATATATATATATTTTTGTTTAAATATATCTTTATTGAAGATTAGTATACCAGGGCATGCGTATAGCGAAGAGGACAATCACATAACATCATATGTTGTTTTTTTTTTACATTTAACATAGCTTTTAAAACTTATATCTACTATTTTGTTACATAACAATTTGTTCTTGGTGCATAGACCAAGCTTACTCTAGTAATTATACCTTGGACGGAAGCAGAGTAATAAGCAGTTAGTGACTAAATAACCTTGAATGCTTCTCTATGTATAATTAAGATTTTATGTTGAATTTCACCTCCAGAGAAACGTATGGCATTTTCTAGGCATTCCAAAGAATAGTTGGGCTGGTTCATAAAGGTAAATGTGCACCATTCGGCTTTTTTTGAAGGGGTGCATTACCTAAAGCAATGTCATAAAGTATGCAAGCAGTGTAATGGGTAAACAGGAATATAGTCTATTTTTATATTTAAATATTTTAAAGCTTTATTTATATGCTTACATAAAATTAAACAAGACAACTCGCTACAAATTTCTAAATGATACTGAAAATATATTACAAGTTGAAAAGATCAACATAGCATTTTTTTAGTGTGTCCATGTTCCTTTAAGGAGGGTTGGGCTCCCTCCAGTCATCTGCCCTTCATCTATCCATCAGCATACATGTGCTTCCACTGAGGAGACTTAAAATTTTAGAGTTAGGACTGCAGTACACAGGGAGCCTTGACGGGGCCTGCAGTTTACGCATGTATTTGCAAATGCAACTAAACCCCTGTTTTTAACGCACTGTTAGACAGGTGGATTTGGTTGGTTGCTGATTGGTTGGTAAGTTGAGCTTATTCTGTGTGTTTATTGACATGCGTCCGCCCTTCCAATGCCAGTCACAGATATGGGCAGTGACAGTTGTTTTTTGTATAGCATTTTTTAGTCTTTCATTCCACACAAGGGGCCAGATTCTCAGTCAGCGGCGTATTTCTGCGGCGGCGTAACGTATCCAATTTACGTTACGCCTCCGCAACTTAGACGGGCAAGTGCTATATTCTCAAAGCACTTGCTCCGTAAGTTGCGGCGGCGTAGCGTAAATCGGCCGGCGTAAGCCCGCCTAATTCAAATTTGGTTTAGGGGGGCGTGTTTTATGTAAAACTACTGTGACCCGACGTGATTGATGTTTTTGCGGAATGGCGCATGCGCCGTCCGTGAAATTTCCCAGTGTGCATTGCTCCAAAGTACGCCGCAAGGACGTCATTGGTTTCGACATGAACGTAAATGACGTCCAGCTCCATTCACGGATGACTTACGCAAACAACGTAACTTTTTCAAATTTCGACGCGGGAACGACGGCCATACTTAACATTGGTACGCCGCACTTATGCCTCATATAGCAGGGGCAACTATAAGCCGGGAAAAGCCTAACGTAAACGTTGTAACTTTACTGCGTTGGCCGCGTGTATGTTCGGGAATTCGCGTATCTAGCTAATTTGCATACTCGACGCGGAATTCGACGGAAGCGCCACCTAGCGGTAAAAAAAAAAATGCAGTTAAGATCCGACGGCGTAAGAGACTTACGCCTGTCGGATCTAACGGATATCTATGCGTAACTGATTCTTAGAATCAGGCGCATAGATACGACGGGTCAGATTAGGACTTACGACGGCGTACATGGCGCTGCGCCGTCGTAAGTCCTTTCAGAATCTGGCCCTATGTTTGTTTTTATGCCCAGCTGTATTCCTAGCAACAGATGAAATGAATCAATGAGCTACTATTACTGTCCAAGAAACACTGTAGCTGTGTTTAAATCAGTAGGTTTACCCAGATGACCTTAACCTAAGGGTTCTCTAATCTGTTGTAGCCAGATTCCAGAACTCACCTTAAAGTGGTTATAAAGGCAGAAGGTTTTTTATCCTAATGCATTCTATGCATTAAGATAAAAAGCTTTCTGTGTGCAGCAGCCCCCCTCATACTTTCCTGAGGTCCATCTAGATCCAGTGATGTTGCACAAGAGACTCCCCTCCTCATAGGCTGAGACAGGAGCGCGGAGCCATTGGCTCCCGCTGCTATCAAAGTCAGTGAACCAATTAGGAGAAAAAGAGGGTGGGGCTGGGCGGCGGTTTTGTGTCTGAATGGACACAGGGAGCTGCAGCTCGGCTCGGGTGCCCCATAGCAAGCTGCTTGCTGTGGGGGCACTCAACAGGAGGGAGGGGCCAGGAGCACAGAAAAGGAACCCAAAAAGAGTAGGATCTGGGCTACTCTGTGCAAAACCACTGCACAGAGCAGGTAAGTATAACATATTTGTTATTTTTAATGTAAAAAAATAACCAAGTCTTTAGTATCACTGTATATCAATTTCCTGTTTACTTATTTATTCTGCACATTTAGGAAAATCCGAATACGCATAATTTACAGTTTCTTGAAAAACCCCAAGTGAGATACTATGATGGTCTTTAGTCAATAACAAGATGTCAGCATAGCTGAGCAGGTCATATCTATGGATAAGAGGGCAGAATCGATTTCATGAGTCAATGGAAGTCTCTCCTATCTATAAGCTGGGTTGCAGTCAGGATGATTGTACTTGGTGGGCATATAGACACAACATTTTTTTAAACTATCCGATCCTGGACAGCATATTTGTTTTTTTTATTTGAAAGAAAAGGAGACTCAAAACAATATCCTAAAACAATCTTTTAATGCCTTTTTAGTTTTTTAGTTACTTTTTTGAATTACATTTAGTTATGTCTTTTCTTCTGTTAGACTTTAAATAATTATTAAAGTGTCCATTAAGTACTGTTGGCTGTCTCTCATTATACTTCAATGTGCTGGCAACTGATAGGTAAATATGGGTCTTATTTTTAAGCTATACTTTAAACCTAATAGCTTTTCAACCACTCATCATAGCATTGGCAAGCTTGATTTAGTGCTTTATTAAGCCACTCACAGGAGGAAATTTGTGAGTCATTGTTATCAATAATGCTAAGCTACAGAACTCTTTCAAGTCACCGCTGTTCATTTTGGTAATTTTCGTGTGACCTCCTCGCTAACCTTGAGAAAGGCTCTATGTGAATGTGTTTGGCTAGTCCTTGTGCTCTGAGCAAGTCATTGTATTATATTTTTAGACATTTCATGTATGTATGTATTGTGCACATAGCATATATATTGTATGCCCTACTGACATCACCTTGAATTTTACCCAGAATACTGAGGAATTATCTCACGTTGTCATGGCAACCAGAATTTTAAGGAAGTGCATATGCTGCTTTAGAAAATTACAGTAAAGAAGGGACAAGTTAAAAGCAAAAATGAATTTCCTGTTATTTTCTGCTATTACGCTTGTTCAGAAAGATGATTCTATTTCTGTTTCCACAAAGTGGATGGTTTGGTAGGATAAACAGCAAACAAGTTTGGCAATTGTTTGTTAAATGAACCACCTGAATATTTTTATTTTGTAACTTTGCACCGGTACCGCAATAGTCCTAATTGGCCCGTATTTTCCCCCCTCTTGGCTCTTTGGTGCGGGGACCCTGGACCCAAGTACCCTATATTCTGATCTCAAGGATGATGGTACCTCCCACTATAATATTAACTTACTTTACCCCTGAGGCTTCCTTTTTTCAAACCACCTGAATAAGTTAAACCAGCCACAGGGGCAAATCTCTCCCCAGTACGGGACACGTGTGAAGATCTGCTAGCCTTCCTAGCGGTATTCCAGAGTCTGGCTCGGGATGAATTTTTCATGCCAAAAGGGGTAACCCCGAGCCAGACTCGGGATCGCATTACAAGATACAGGGAAAGTTACTTACCTGCGATGTCTCCCCGATGTGCGTGCAAGCTGTCTCCTTGCTCGATTCACACTGCTGAGTGCCAAACTTCGTTCCCTGCGACGATTCGATACGCAGGGACGGAGTTTCGGCGCCAAATTCAAAAAGTAAAAAACACAGTATACATACAGTATACAGAAATCTTACAGATTACAGTACTGTATCAAATAAATACACATCCCCTTTGTCCCTAGTGGTTAGTCCAGTGTCCTGCATGCAGTTTTAAACGATAAAAACTGTTCTTTCTGCCTGCAAACTGGAGATTGTCCATAGCAACTAAAAACTGTCCGGTTACGTCAAAAGTGGTTTTAGAACAGCTAGAAAGCAGTGATAATAAATTAGAATCACTTGTATCAAACACTGAAAGTAATGACAGTGACAATTCTGCAACTTCAGCAAATTTCAGTGTTTTTGATTTGAGTACATTATTGAATCATTTTTATTATTATTATTATATTATTATTTGTTATAATTATTTATAGTTATTTATTATATTATAATTTATGATTTTGTGTTTCAAACTTTATCATACCCGGGATGTCTACTAGACTCTGGTTTGGACAGATTTAAGGGAGTTATTCTTAAGAATTACAGACCTACAACATAAAACGCCAAATTTCCATGCAAAATAATGGTACCGCTTTCAGCATCAAAAATCTGAAAGAATCATACCGCCAGGGAGGCTTGGTTTATACTATAGTTATGAAATAGCAAGACCTGTCAACTTCCCTTGCAAACTGAACAGCCTATTTGCCTTTAATAAATCAACCCCTTAGTAAGTGTCAATACAAAATATCCTAATAGGTGCCCATAAATCAACAAGAAAATCCAAACATCCCCAGTGTAATCAATAAACTTCATGTACACCTTCACCCTGATGACTGGACAAACACCCACTCCACTACAAGACCTTTGCTTATATACAGTGGGTCATAAATGTTTTTTTTTTTTTGTGAGTGACATTCATTTACTTCAGGTCTCCAACAGAAGATACTTAGAAGTTAGCACTCTTGAATGGTCACCCAAACAATTCTCCTGTCTTGAACTGTGTGTCAGTCCATAAAAATAAAGTACAGGCATACCCCGCTTTAAGTACACTCACTTTACATACACTCGCGAGTAAGGACATACCTGTGAGTGTATGTAAAGTGCCTTACAAGTATTATACGGACATTTTGCAGCCGCAGTAGAAGGAGCTGAAGCTCCGAGAGCATAGCCCGCTCTGTTTCAGTGTGCCCCTGACACCCCCACTACAGCCCCTGAGACCTCAACTACAGCTCTTGACACCCCCACTACAGTCCCTGACCCCCCACTACACCCTAGAAGTGAAAAAGGGTATTGTTTCACTTTAAGTACATTTTCGTTTTACATACATGCTCTGGTCCCGTTGTGTACTTAAAAGTGGGGTATGCCTGTATTAAACCTTGTACACACGACCGAGTTTCTCGGCAAAAACCAGCAAGAAACTTGCTGGGAGATATTTTTTGGCTGAGGAAACCGGTCGTGTGTACATTTTCGTTGAGGAAACTGTCGAGAAACTCGACAAGCCAAAAAGAGAGCAAGTTCTCTATTTCCTCGACGGGAATGGAGAAACTTGCCTTGTCGAGTTCCTCGACAGCCTAACAAGGAACTTGAGGAGGAAAACGATGTGTTTAGCCCGTCGAGTTCCTCGGTCGTGTGTACAAGGCTTTAGTTAAGTGCATTTTTTCATGACCACCTCCTGTTCATTGATTATTTGTGCATTATGCAAAGGGGAAAGAACATTCAAAACTAAAGTTTTTTCATAGTTCAGGTAACAGGACTTGATGCATGTGTAGTTGTCTATTTACCATTTACTTTCCCGGGCATGACTAACAAGTGTTATATTACAAATCATTTTAAAACAAATTGTACAGTAGCACCAATTTCTACTGAAATAAGGGCTAAAACTTGAATAAGAACTATTGTTGTAGACGATTATAGAACTGCATTTTTTCTTAAAAGAGAAGTGGATCCTACAGAAAGTACAATTTCAATTTGAGGTAGAGGCTCACGGTGGATTGATATGTGCACACAAGTAGTATTAAAAATAATCATACTGGACTACTAAAATCATGGATATAGGTCTTTCATAATGAATCAAGACATTTTATTTCATCTGATGCTCATTTATATTTTCACAAAAGTTGGCTATTATTTTTTAAATTTTAAGAATAATTCATTAATGAATGTTATGCCTTGGTTTTTTGATTATTTTGTGATGCTTGGGTTATTCTTTGATCATTTTATATAAAATTATTATTGCTTATTTGCATACCTTATTCATTCAGATTTCTTAGGGTGCTTATTTTTGCAGACTTTATTCAGAAAAAATCTTAGCTTCCATGAAGCAATGACATTATTTTTTGCTCTGATCTTGAAAGAAATATGAGTGGAGAGAAGACAAAACAGATTTAATATACTATGGCTATAATACATAATGCTCCACTGTCAGTTCCACCAGTGCTGGATTAATTTAACAGAGCAAACTTAATACTGGAGCTCCATACTCATGCTAACTCCTCCTGACAACTGTCTATCCACCCAAGGACTATACATATCATGTCTCAACACAAAAACTATTTTCTCATTTTGATGATTTGTAAATTACGGTGGCTTTTTGGATAAGAAATATGTAATTACATTAATTAATCAATAAATAATCATTATGGTTGAGCTTAGTGTTTGTACCAAATGTACATTTTGACCAAACATTTGCTGTTTGAGTGTTCGTCTGAATGTTTAAAGTGGACGAACATGTCTATTGTGGACAAACATGGCAAATTCCTGCTGTCAAAGGTTGCTAAGAAAGCAATGGGTTCCTGCACCCACCATATCCTTAGCAACAACTGATTTCATTCACTTACATTGCTGGGAATCCACAGCCATGTAAAAAAAGGGGCTGGGACAGGAAGTGACGTAATCGCTTAAATATTGCCACATGGCCATATTTGGGCAATAACAATGATCAAATATGGTCATAACCATATATAGGCAATGATCTCACCACTATCCACACTATCCACACCCTTTACATTGCCAATGACAGTTGTGGGAGTGTTTTTATTTAGGCTGCATTTGATGGGCACTGGTGAGGCTGCATTTGATGGGCACTGGTGAGGTTGCATTTGATGGGCACTGGTGAGGCTGCATTTGATGGGCGCTTCATTAAAAAGGATGAGTATACATGGGCAGGGCAAAGGGGGTGGAGTCAGGGGTTGAGCCAAGTGGGTGGCAAAATGAGATTTCACCTAGGGTGTCAAAAATCATTGCACCAGCCCTGCACATAGATGACCCACTGAAAGGAAAAAACAATTGCCTTCTGATATGTACAAATGTTAATGAGGGCAAGGGCCTCGTCCCCACAATCCTGGGCTGGTGATTATGGGGATGTGTGGACGAGTGGTTTATCTGAATCTCGAAGCCTTTTTAACAATAAGGGGCCACCCAGATACCCCCCCCCTCATATGAATGAGTAGGGACCTCCTGCTTTTTTTTATGTGTAGGGGTCCTCCATTAACATCTTTACCAGTCCCTTATCTAGGATAACGATCTGGTATAGAAGAATGGAATCCCCAGCCACTGGTTGTATATACTGTATCACACAGAAGTGCAACTTTACGGACAGGGTCACAACATCCCCCAGACATCGTATTTAATGAAGTTTTGAATTTGTAATGTTTTATGTTAAGCATTTATAAAATTGCTGCTCTCCGACAAATGAAATTTGATTTATTTATTTATTTTTGTTTTGTCATGTTCATCAGGGCAATGCTTAGCAATGACTGTTTTTGATTTGGATTTGGCTTTTGAAATTTAGTAATGTTTGCCGAACTCTGCTAAAACCAAACCCAGGTATGTTTGGCTCATCCCTGATATTGATAGTTTATATTTCACTTTAGGTAAACTCTAAAGTAAATACTGCGATTATAATACTACTGTTTGCATGTGTTTCACAGCCAATTTGGATATATTTATATTCTATCTTTTAGAGTCAGTAAATCCATACCTATGCTTTAAGGTAACATTAGATAGAACTGTGATTTTCTCAGTAGCATTGTCACATTGGGGTTTATTTACGAAAGGCAAATCCACTTTGCACTACAAGTGCAAAGTGCACTTGAAATTGCACTGAAAGTGCAGTCGCTGTAAATCTGAGGGGTAGATCTGAAATGGGGGGAAGCTCTTCTGATTTTATTATCCAATCATGTGCAAGCTAAAATGCTGTTTCCCCCCCCCCCCCCTTGAATTTCCCCCTCGGATCTACAGCGACTGCACTTACAAGTACACTTTCAGTGCAATTTCAAGTGCACTTTGCACTTGTAGTTTGCACTTGTAGTGCAAAGTGGATTTGCTTTTAGTAAATAACCCCCAATGTCTGCAATGACTGAGCCACATATACTATCAACAATACTTCATGTTCCACCTATCTGCACTGCAGCATTCGGCTAGGTCAAGATCTTCTCTAACATATCTACAGGGAAACATACAAGCTCACAAAAAAAACTGGACCACTATACTTCCTGTGGTATCAGCCACTTGTAGATGACCATACTAGAAATACTACATGAGTACAGGATCAAAGTATTTTCAAATGACTGCCCCAGTGATGTGAGGGAACGATCAGACTGTGAAATGTTCAGTGACCAGCCATGAAATGCCTTTATGTAACTCTGCCATGAAAGTGAACTTGTATTTCGTCCATGCAGGGAAAAGCAAGTGGTTCGCCTAAGGCCTCGTACTCACGACCAAACATGTCTGCTGAAACTGGTCCGCGGACCAGTTTCAGCGGACATGTTCGTTCGTGTGTAGGCAGTAACGTACAGAATTCCAGCAAACAATCGTCGGCCAGACCGTTTTCCAACGAACAACTGTTTCCTGGTCTTGCTTTAAAACAGTCTGCTGGAATCGTGTCCGTCAGACATGTTCGGTCGTCTGTACACAAAAGCAGCGTACAAAAACCCCGCGCATGCTCAGTCCAAATGAGGAGACGGGAGCGCTCGTTCAGGTAAAACTCGCGTTTCTTTGGGATATGGCACATTCGTCATTAGAAACCTTTTATTCTAGCAAGAGAACAATGTCTTAAAAAGGCGCACTAAACCACATTTTAAAGCCTCGTTTTATTAATTCTTCTCTTGCTAGAATAACCCCGTTCTCTTGCTGATGCAATTTCAATAGAGTTGTCCCATACTGAAATGTCACATTTCTTGCTTGTGATGTAATCCTTTAATAATGTTTTCTATGCCAGACGTGTGTTTTGGTTGGTGGTCCTCCATAATTTAGAGTAGTCATTTTTGTAAAGGAATGTGCATTTTTTTAATTTCTTTTTTTGTTTCTAGTTATGTCACCATTTAAACTTTTTTTTTTTTACATGTTTTTTTAAATTTTATTTTTTTTTGTTGGTGTTTCATTAGAGAATATTAAACCATGTTGGCACACCAAATGTCCCCCCCCCCCCCCCAAGGAGTGTGTCCTTTGTAAATTACCCATTGTATATTTATTAAAGGTTTGCTGCCTAATAATCCCCACAGTATATCAAACAATAGACATGTTTTCAAATGAAAGCAAAAGGCCTTTTATTCAGGCAAATGTCATCACAAAAAATAAAAAGAACAGCAGCACTAGAATAGATAGCAAACTATATGCAAACTTGCATTTCCAACATGGTGAAGGATAAACTTCCAAGCCTCAGGAGCCAAACACAAAAATATGAAGCAGCAGCACACAAACAAAGGAACCCAAACTGTGGTAGTACAAACAAGATGTCCTTTATGTGGAAGGAAATGGAAGGCAGAAAATCAACGTTTCCTCCTCTTTCCAGCCTTCCCTCCAGGCAGCCTTCCAGCGGATCGAACACGGGGTCTTGCAGGTGGGGTTGATGTGGCAGCAGGAGGATGGTGTTCCGCAAGCCGGGCCGGGTCACATAGCCCAGTGTCTGGGGTCAGCAGGCCCCTCTGCATCCACCAAAGGACCTGGTTCATCAGGGCCTTTGCCAGTCTTCTCTGGTCCTCCTCCCCTTCATTTAAATCATGGGCCAATGAGGCACTGAAGGCCTCTGTGGGGTTGAGGGGGGCCCTCATGATGGCGCTTGCCTCCTGGATCATGCGGAGGCTTGCCTCCTCCACAGGCCTCAACTGCCTCCTTCGGCCTGATGGCCTCACCTGGGGGGGAGAAGACTGGCTGGTGGTGGTTCTCCTGGCCGGGTGGACCTGCTGCAGGCCACTGGGCCCAGCCTCCTCCTGGCTGCCACTGACCCCGGCCTCCTCCTGGCTGCCACTGACCCCGGCCTCCTCCTGGCTGCCACTGACCCCGGCCTCCTCCTGGCTGCCACTGACCCCGGCCTCCTCCTGGCTGACAGACACCTGAGGATCTGCCACCTCCTGGCTGATCTCTTCTTCCTGTGTGGAAAAAAAAAGAATTTTTTTACAATTTCGCTAAATAAAACCACACTCATTTTCATGTTTTTCGTTCAGTATTTTCTGTTCATTATTACTTGAATACACTCTACTTCTGACCCCTGCAGTTGTCATCCCTGACACCTATTTGTCTGTACACCTTTTTGTTTGCTTTTTTCCAGCTTGGTTTTTTTTTTACAATATCTAATCATTAATCCACCAAGAATTATTTACGCCATAAATATAGAGGAAACTACTATACCTCCTCATCGAAGGGTGGCAGATCTGCATCTCTGTCAGCCAGGCCCTCTTCCTCCGACTCTGCAGGGCTGTGGTCATCTGGGGAATGTCCGCTGGAAGGTAGCATGGAGGAAAGGTTGGAAGAAAGACTGGACATCGTTTTCCTGCCTTCCATTTCGTCCCGCAAAAAAGCCATCTGTTTATAATACCACAGTTTGGGTTCCTTTGCTTGTCTTGCTGCTGCTCCCGATTTTTTGATTTTATTAGCTTTGTATGCTCTCCTGTATGTGCTTCTGAGGTTGGCAAGTTTATCCTTCACCATGTTGGCAGTGCATCCTGGCACCCAAGTTTGCATATAATTTGCTAGCTCTTCTAGTGCTGCCGCTCGTACCTCTTTATTGCAATATAACGAGTGTTTTGAATTCCACAGGATGGGCGTGTCCTGGTATTTTTGAAGTAAGGCCTCTATAGATTCCTTGCTTTGTAGGAGGTCCATTGCAATTTTTGCAAAATTATATTTCTTTTTGAGTCTAGATTACAAAAACATAAACCACAGAAAAATAAATATTCCAAAGGATCAGCGTTGACCTTGATCTAATATGTGTCTTCAAATTTATTACCTATATCTAATTCCAAACACAGTCTCTCTTGTTTAAACAATGATTGGCAGCTCGGCCGCATTGCTTGTACCAAACATTGATTTGCTAGATGCAGAGCCATTGTTCACATTGCAGTAAATATTTTAAATATATTAAATTAAACAATGCTTACAAATGACAGTTTTCATCTAGGCACTCTTTCATGTGTAAATCTCATACCCCTGACAATGGATGACATAAAAGACACTTCCTAATGACCTCTGTACAACCAACACTTGAACAATACTTTGCCTGATCTGAATACACCATTCAAAAACTTGTCAATGAGGTACAGCATTGTTCACATCTCTATTTTGTGAGGTGTCCAAAAGCATTTGGATACCAAAATAACATTGTGGTACCCCATAGACAGAATAGCTTAAAAAGGGTGCAACCAACAGCCCAAACCCCCATCCCATGTGTCTACATTTTCAAGGCCTCTGCTGATCACATTTTTAATTTCCTTACCTTCCTGTCTCTCGCTCCTCGTTTCTCACGCTCGCCTAATTACCGCGTAAGATGCGTAATCACGGCGTAAACCTTTTAAACACTCCGCGTATTTATGAAACCCCGCCCTCGTCACCTTTGCGAGGCCCCTAATCAATGAGTTTAGGAAATATGGCGTTAACTGTGTATGTTCTGGATGCGCTCGAAGATTCTCCGCGTAACGGACGTAAACACGTTGTTTGCATTCTCTACACTCCGCGTATGTATTAAACGCCGCCCTCTTCTCCGCCCATGGCGTAAGAATTCATCTTTTCCACGCCCATAATCTCTGTGGGAAAGGAAAGATGGCGATGTCACACGAGCGGGCACGATGCTCTCATGCCACAAGTGAAGGGACAGAGGCAGGGACGTCCCGATCAAGGAAAAGAAGATATAAAGCCACTAATATGCGGTTCCAGGAAATGGTGGAGTTAGTTTACATCATGCGAAAAAAGGACTATGATGGTGAATTAGGGCCATACAAGACCCCTAACCGCCGAAAGGCACATATTATGGACAAGGTGGCGAGGAGAATGCAGAGGATGTTTGGGATCACCAGGTCCAAGGAACAGCTGAGGAAACGCTGGTCAGACTTAAAATTGAGGGAGCCACATCAGATGAAGAAAATACTTAAAATTCTGCGTAAAAGTAAGTAAATATATATTGGGGTTGGGGGGGGGGGGGGTGGTGATTGTCTGCAATAATGTGTTGCCATGTATATTTCACCATCTGCCTCCTTGGCCTGCTTGTAATTTTAAAGACATGTTGTTATTTATTTTTTAGAACATAAATAACTACATATTTACAAACAGTGTTCTTAGTAAACAACGTAACATCACATAGTTTATCAGAAAGGCTCGGTTATTCCAGGAACAACACACCTGGACATGGCTCACTGGCCAAAAACTTTGTTTGTAAACATTGTGTAAAAGCTAGTTCTAGAAATAATATGGTAATAAAGCAGATGTTTTCACATCTGCAATGCAGAGCACCTGTGTCTCCCCAAATCAAAAATGGGTTTTGGTAGGGTCTCCCAGAAATACAGTTTAGGGGGGACATCCATGTGTGTCACTTTGCTAAAAAGGGGCAGGATCAGAGCTTGCCATATAGAAGTAATTGCAAAATGTAGGTTTGGTGAAAGATAAAAGTAACTAAATGAAAGCATCTTCTAAGCAATGTGTGCGATTTATGCTCTCCAATATCTGTGTGCTGATGAGTCTACATTTTTTTTGGTTTATTTCAGGGGAAAGAAGTCGCCAGCATTTGGAGGAGGCAGAGAGGGCCAGACAAGGCCAAAATCTGCCATCTCAACATGTGGAGGAGGAGGAGGATGTGGAAGGAGAAGAGGATGTGGAAGGAGAGGAGGATGTGGAAGGAGAGGAGGATGTGGAAGGAGAGGAGAATGTGGAAGGAGAAGAGGATGTGGAAGGAGAGGAGGATGTGGAAGGAGAGGAGGATGTGGAAGGAGAGGAGGAAGGAAGAAAGGAGGAAGGAAGAGAGGAGGAAGAAGTAATTTTGGACTT
This sequence comes from Rana temporaria, assembly GCF_905171775.1. Taxonomy (NCBI): domain Eukaryota; kingdom Metazoa; phylum Chordata; class Amphibia; order Anura; family Ranidae; genus Rana; species Rana temporaria. The sequence goes on from NC_053498.1 coordinate 87,218,206, forward strand.
AGAAGTCATAGCAGATGAAGGGCAAGTGGCGGAAGAACAATTTGGCGAATTGAAAGAAGGTGGATTGATGGATGAAGGAGGAGTCCAAGATGATGGGGAAGTGGTGGAAGAAGGAGGAGTGATTGAAGATGATGGGGAGGTGGTGGAAGAAGGAGGAGTGATAGAAGATGTCGAAGAGGTGGAAAGGAGAAGCCCATCAGGTCAGTGTCACCCTAGCTTGATTCAAAAAAACATATGTAGATAGGCCTCATTGAAAAATAATATTGTAAATGCCATTTTTTTTTTTTGTTTTAGGGGAGGAGGATGGTGTGCCAATATTTTCACGTGCAAGTGCTGCTATAATTATTCAGCAGGTAATGGAGTGCAGCACTGAAATGCACAATATGCGTGAAAGGATGTTTCTCATGGAACAGAATGTAACAAATGTCCTTTTGGAATGCAGCACGGAAATGGACAATATGCGGCAAAGAATGATGGTCATCGAATCTAATTTTAAGAACATTATTGACATGATGGGCCGTGTCAAAGACTGAAACACCCCCCGCCCATCCCCCGCCCCCACAAACATTTTTACAGTTTGAATAATGAATACGCCAAAATTTGAAGATACACACACAGTGTGCCAACATGTGCTATCTGCCATCACAGAATATCTAATGTCTGTGCTTTGTGGGTCCAACCCCCTCCTCCATCCTCAAGTAGTTGAGAGGAAGGGTTTGCTCCCACAAAACACAGACATTGATCACCCATGATGTCAGATAGCACATGTGGCCATTTGTCTGTTGAACCAATGACATTTGGCGAGTTTGCACTGAATGTGTGTATCTTCCAATTTTGGCGTGTTCCAGTGTGAAAGCACACCATGACTGACTGCTGTTGTGAGTTTTTATATTTTTGGAATTGGATTTTGTTACTTTTTGACCATGTTGAACATTTTGGGATACTATAAAGTTTAGACCATAAAGAATAAACAACGCCAAAAATTTTTAAAAATATATATATAGAATTATAAATCTCTCTAATCACTGAATTTAGTGAAGTAGAGATTTGACTCCAAATTCTCACCTAAAAATTTTCTTTTAGAAAAACACACCAAAAACAAAAAAAATGGTTAAAAAATTATTGTTTTTTGTGCCTAAAAAATATGGCCAAAAAAAAAATTAAGGCGGTAAACACCCCACCAAATATAATCTATATATATATATATATGTAAACAATAAATCTAACTATATTTGAGTAAAAAAAAAGTGAACTTGTTAATAAATGTATAATCTGCATAATATTTTTGGTTGAATTACCTGAAAAAAAAAAAAAAGTTTAAAAAATTTTTGAAGACTCCTAAGTACAAAAGCAGGGAGTAATGAAAAAAATATAAAATTATTTTTGGGGTCATGAACAAGCAAAAATTAAAAAAACTTGACCTCAACATTTACAAATGGAGTTGCTTCTTATTTCTAGACTCAATACCCTGTTTGTAGATGAGTGAATACTGTGCAAAATGTGGTTAGTTACTAAAAGTGGAGAAATCAATTATGCATTACAATTGAAGAAGTTAGTTAGAGAACCAGGAAGACAGAAAAAGAGAAAAAGCATTAATGACAAACAACTGTATAAAGTCCAATGGTCTAATTATTTATTATTTTTTAGAATATTCCTTTCTTTGGGGGCCGAATTAGAAAGAAATATGATCTGGCATAGCAATGGCCCCCCGACCCATGAAGTACTCAACATATTTGTCGCGTACCTCACGAGCTGATTGGGGGGCCAAGCCAGCGCGACCAGTGTCCAGCCCGGGAAGGGGATCTGAGGGTAGTCTTGCCTCAGAACCGATGTCGGGTAGGTACGTCTGGGAGTGCCTGCGTAAAAAGTTGTGCAAAATGCAGCAGGCAAATACAACGGTGTCCAATTTATATTCCGCCAGATGTATCGATGTCCTGAACAGGCGGAACCGGTTGGTGAGTATCCCAAAGGCATTCTCGACTACCCTCCGAGCCCTGGCCAACCGAAAATTAAACACACTCCTCTCTGAGGTGAGGGTCCTCTGGGGAAAAGGCCGCATGAGGTGAGGACCAAGCCCGAAAGCCTCGTCCGCTAGGAACACAAACGGAAGTCCTTCCACATTATCTTCATCTGGTGGCAATGCCAGACCACCAGCTTGGAGACGATCATAGAAATCAGTCCGTGCGAACACTCCCCCATCAGACATCCGGCCGTTCTTCCCCACGTCCACATATAGAAACTCATACTGTGCCGACACCACCGCCATCAACACAATACTATGATAACCCTTGTAATTATAATAGTAGGACCCCGAGCGGGGTGGGGGCACAATGCGGACGTGTTTCCCATCTATTGCTCCACCGCAGTTTGGAAAATCACACCGCTGGGCAAATTGGGAAGCCACAGACTGCCATTCCTGTGGTGTGGAGGGTAGCTGTGGGGACAAACAAAATTAGAGATTTAGTACTTTGTAACAAATACATCCTACAAGCATCCTTGTGACAGTTCACAGTATTAAAATTGCATTAGAAAAATGTGCATGGAGAATTTGGGAAATGAAATATATAGGGCCACTTCATTAAGAGACTCCACAGCCCTCTGATGGGGACAATAAAAGTTTGAAGGGGGGGACACAAAAACCAAAAAGTCCTGTTTGAAAAAATGGCAAGGTGGGTTTGTCCCTAGGATAGCATGCTGGACAGGTTAATATTGGGTAAGGGACAAATATGCAGGTAGGCCAAGAATAAAACATGTAAAGCTGATATCAACATGCATAGGGAGAAAAGGTAACGTTAGTTAAACACACAGCATATCTGGGAAAATAAAAATAAAGTTAGTTGGCCACATTATTAGAGCCAGGAAACTTACCTTAATATACTCCTCATGCATAACTTTGATGATGGCAGCACACGTGTCCGGTATGATGACCCCAAGCGCCTGCGGAGAGATGCCTGTCGAGAACTTGAGGTCCTGCAGGCTCCTCCCAGTCGCCAGGTACCGCAACGTGGCAATAAGCCTCTGCTCGGCCGTGATGGCTTGGCGCATCACAGTGTCCTGCCTCGTGATATAGGGGGACAGAAGATCCAGCAGACGGTTGAATACGGGGTCCGTCATGCGGAGAAAATTCCTAAAGTCATTAGGATTATTCTCCTGGAGTTCCCTAAGCAGAGGCATATGTGAGAACTGGTCACGCTGGCGCAACCAATTCTTGGTCCAGAAACGCCTCCGCCCCCTGTTTCTGGCCAAAGTACTGGACAAATGAACATATCCAGCAGCCATCCCATAAACAGCACCAACTCGCGAAAATTGACGCTGCTGCTCCATCATGGCTTCAAACCGGCCGGCTGGTCAGTCAAGAACACACTGAAACAGAAAGCACTCGCAAATCCAGCACTACCTGCGACAAACGCGTGACAAACAGATACGAGCGCACAGGATGCAACTGCTAAAGCAGAAACAACCTGCTTGCCTATAGCCGAATGACAACTACGTTACCGCAAGCACACGCACTGAACCCGTGAATACACGCTGTCAAAGCCTGGAGACCGAGAAGCGCGAATCAGCTCTAACCAAACCTTCACTAACACGAGCAAACACGTAACTAGCAAAAGAGGAACAGAGGGCGGCGCCATTAACTTTGGTCTTCCCCTTTATAGTGACGTCGTACGTAGTTTACGTGCACGCGTTCCGGTACGACGGGAATTTGGTCCGCTGGTGTGTACACGCCAGCGGAACAAAACACAAATCAGCCTTGTACGCCGGAAACTGTCGGGCAGACAGTTTCCAGCGCACAGATCCGGTCGTGAGTACAAGGCCTAACTGTCGCCCTCCCCAGCTGCTTATATTCACCTTTCCTTTACTTACCCTGTATTCCATTCAGCCACTGGAAGCAAAGAAAATGCAATTCTTTTTCCTTTTTCAGGAACTTCACTAAGCTTAATTTGTAAAAAAAAATTCAAATGACTGTTTTGACTCTTGCATTTATGCGTTTTGCAGTGTGCTTGCATGCATTCACACATGTTACGTTAAAAAAAGTATGGCGCGCTCTACTATTCTTTTCAGAGCAGGGCAGGACACATCAGTGCAACAAGCTGGTGTGAACGGCTCCCATTGAAATACATTGCTTTTACAATGTAAACTCAATGGCCACTTTATTAGGTACACCTGTTCACTTGGTTGGTAGCACAAATTGCTAATCAGCCAATCACATGACAGCATCACAAGGCATTTAGACATCTAGATGTGGTGAAGATGACTTGTTGAAGTTCAAACCAGAGCATCGGGATAGGGAATAAAGAGGATTCAAGTGACTTTAAACGTGGCATGGTTGATGGTGCCAGACAGGCTGGTCTGATTATTTCAAAAACTGCTGATCTACTGGTATTTTCACACATAACCATCTCTAGGGTTTACAGAGAATGGTCTGAAAAAGAGAATATATCCAGTGAGCGGAAGTTGTGTGAACGAAAATGCCTTGTTGATGTCAGAGGTCAGAGAAAAATGGGCAAACTGGTTTGAGATGAGAGGAAGGCAACAGTAACTGCACTGATAGGCACTGATGAGTTAGCACTGATGGGCACTGATAGGGGGCACTGATGAGGAGGCACTTGTAAGCGGCACAAATGAGCACTGTTAAGCTGCATCGATGGGCATTGATAGGCTACACTGATGGGCACTGATGGAGCTGCACTGATAATCAGGGCACTGATTATCAGTGAAAATGATGTGCTGACAGGCTTGACAGAACGGCTCTGAACAGACACATCGTGTGAGGAAAGGACTGCTGAAAACCAGCAAGTCTGTTTACATGTGATCAGCTGTGATTGGAAACAGCTGATCACATGGTAAAGGGCTGCTGTGATTGGCCTTTTACCCTGATCTGTGATCAGCTGTGTCCGAAGGAGACACATGCCGCAGGAGATGCGCAGGGGGCAGGGGCAGCAAGTGGTTCAGCTGCATATAAAGACTATCTCCTTGCTGAAAGATATTTTTAAAAATGTTTTTTGCATTGCTATGTGCCCTTTTTTAACACGAGGAATCGAGGATGTAAATTTGCCAACCAACACTGATTCTGCAAATAAAATACTATAGAATGGCTTGGCAGGTAAGGTTAACAAGCCCTTAAAATAAACCTTTAATTTCCAGAATTGCTTCCAAAACCTGCATTTCACAGGCAGGATTCTACTTCCCTCTGAAGCCTCGTACACACGACCGAGGAACTGGACGGGCGAAACACATCGTTTTCTTTGTCGAGTTCCTTGTTAGGCTGTCGAGGAACTCGACAAGCCAATTTTCTCCATTCCCGTCAAGGAAATAGAGAACATGTTCTCTTTTTGACTCGTCGAGTTTCTCCACAGTTTCCTCTACGAAAATGTACACACGACCGGTTTCCTCGGCAAAAAAATATCTCCCAGCAAGTTTCTTGCTTGTTTTTGCAGAGAAACTCGGTCGTGTGTACCAGGCCTGACTCTGATAGAGAACCACTGAGTACCCAATTATACTTGTCCTTTCCGCCCAGCTCCTTCATTCATAGAAGCTGGACTACAGCTTCCATGAATATAAAACAATTATGAACGGAGGATGAGTAGATGATTGATAGGCGTGCCCCCTCCATTCATAGATTGTAAGTATTCATAAATGCTTAGATATTTATATAGACTGAAGACTGCAATGCAGGAACCCAGCACTCCATTGGGTCAAGAAGGAGAGAGAGTTGCATGGCCCCCCATACCCAGAAGTACTAATAAGTACTTTATATCACTCTGGTGGGTGAACTAAGCTGCAGGGAGTGAAGAAAAGGAGTATTTGTAACTTGGAGTAGGAAGGGGGGACTATGTGAAACTGTTTCTGTTTCCTTGGTTGTCTACTTTAAATACATTTACATAAATTGATGTCTGTTCCACGTTTACAGCACTATGTTTGCATGCATAGCAGCCCCAGTTCATCTTTATGGTGAATGCAGATTGTAGACAGTAGACTCTGTAAATACGAGAGCCGGAATTAAATTGTGCTGCACGTATATTACAGGCTGTGTTCCCAACAGCGATGAGTAAGGGCTATTAGATGTGCCCTCCTGGCCATCTGCTGGAAACACAACCTAGGTGTCAAGCTGTGTCTTCAAGGACGCAGTTTGGCTCTGTGTGCATGGACGTAAGGCAATTATTTTATAAGGCAGCACTGAAAGATCTAAAGAAAAAGATTTAACAGGTGAGCAAAAATTATTGGTTTTGCTTAAAAGTATTCCTATTTTTCTTTTCCTGGTGTTGCCTCTCAAAGTGACTCTCACCAAAAAACAAACAAAACAGCCCTGTAAAGAAGATTGTCACCTTTCCAGCGGACTGCGTCGTGAACCGTTCCAACTATATTATTTCTTTACCTGAGAGTAAGGTAAATCTTCCAAACTGAAAATGGCAATATATATATATATATATATATATATATATATATATATATATATATATATATATATATATATATATATATATATATATATATATATATATATATATATTGTGGGAGATTAGCTTGTGAGGAATCACATTTTCTGAAGGAAGGTCAGCAAACAGGCACTTTCTTTAAAATCTGGCGGATGCCAGGTTTATTTACAGGAGGTTTGCAAATAAAAAATAAACAAAACAGTAAATGAAATCCTTGCTGTCCGGCGCTAAGCTAAACAAAATAGTCTCCTCTCTATACAGTGCAGGGCTGGTCCCCGTCACCCACAAAACATGCGGTAAAGCAAACCTTTCAGTCCAACACACAGAGCTCCTCTCACTCGGGTTCCTCCCTGAGTCTCCAGCCAGAGCCCTGCTGTGCTCTCTTCCTGGTCTTTTAAAGTCCACCTGAATGTGGACCCAAGTGGACCAGAACATCAGGGCCAGAACCTAGCCTGCCACAGAGGCTGGAAAAACCCAGGCCGGATTCTGGGTTTAGTCTCTTACAATAGAGCGAATGCGATGTGAAATGTAGCGATTATCCACTATATCACCTTGCATACCGTCACAATATATATTATATATATATATATATATATATATATATATATATATATATATATATATATATATATATATATAAATATATATATTTTGCCATTTTCTGTACATCTGCAATGCATGCACATTTTCCCATTATTATTTTTTTACCTCTAAAGATGCTGCAAGTTTGGAAAAATACCTGCCGATCTGCAAAAATTTTGCCCGGCTCCTAATTTCTTGTTATGGGCAGATAACACTTATGCCCCGTACACACCATCACTTTATGTGATGAAAAAAAATGACGTTTTTAAAAACGTCACTTTAATTGACCGTGTGTGGGGGAAAACGTCGTTTTATGTCTTCTAAAAAACGACCAAAAAAAATTGAAGCATGCTTCAATTTTATGTGTCGTTTTTCAAAACGTCAACTTTTACTTCACAGAAATTGACCGTGTGTAGTAAAAAACGTCGTTTAAAACGACGTTTTTTCACCTGCGCATGCCCAGAAGCTACTTATGAAGCAAGCTTCAATGGAAAAAGTGGTGAGAACGTAACCTCGCTTTGCTAGAACATTGTGAGAAAAACGATGGTGTGTAGGCAACTTCGTCTTTGAAAATTGAAGTTTCAAAAACGTCATTTTTTACTTCACAGAAAATGTCGTTTTTTTTTCATCACATAAAGTGATAGTGTGTACGGGGCATTTAGGGTTTGATTTAATAAAGGCAAATAGATTGTGCAATTGCTTCAGACCTTAGTAAATGAGAAGAAGCTCTGCTGACTTCCATCATCCAATCATGTGCGAGCAAAAATGCAGTTTGTTTTAATTCTCCTTGAAAGTGATTACCCTACCTCAGGGCCGGTACAAGGGGTGGGCAGAAGGGACAGATGCCCTGGGTGGGGCCATTTACTGGAGGAAGGGTGGCGCAGTAGAGGCCATGCTACATAGATATGACAACATGCGCCAGAACAAGCCTGAGACTAGCCCCGCCCGCCCCTCACTTCCCTATCAGGTGGAGTAATCTCTGCCTGACAGGCTTTTCCTAGTCACGGCCGGCGTGACATCACTGAGAGGCATGGGAAATGAGCATGAAGTGCTGCCACCTGCTGGAGCTAAGAAATGGGAGTGCAATCAAGGAGGAAGAACCAAGCAGGGCATCATCACACAAGTAGGCAGATTTTCATCTGCAAATGGCATAATTAACTCTGAATGGGGTGGGCAAGGGGGGCAGCTGAGGGGATTTTGCTTAATTAGCAATGGTATTGGTAATATGCAGCAGAAAGGGGGTTAATGTCACTGATGCATTAGTATAGATCCCATAGTCTGTAGGCACTGTAGCTTTTCCCAGCAGGGGGGCACAGTTTTTAATCTTTGCCCTAGGCACCGGATGACCTTGTCCCGGCACTGCTCTACCTCATTTAGTGAAGCTCTACCTCATTTACTAAGCTCTGGTGCAAATCCAAAGTGCACTGTCTATTTATCTTTAGCAAACCAACCCCATAGCGTTTGTGCCGTGCCCTCTTTTTTTTTTTTGCTAAACTACGCAAACCCTTCTTACTCCACAACAGAGGCACTAAGTTATCTGGAATTCAAAGTTTAGAACTAGGAGGGTTAATTACCTTCCTTAAGATAACATAGGAAGTGTGCGCAGGATAGCGTTGGATTTCTGACATGATCAACAGGTATCTTTCTCACTTATCGAACAGAAATACTATAACTAAATGTTTCCAGTACTATTTTAACAGCCAAAAAAGATGGCAAATAAGAGGTTAGATTTTAGGGTTTACTTCAGCTCTGCTGTAAAAAAAATCCCAGCAGTGAGGACTCCCGGAAGTGGGTGAAAATACCTGTCTTACACCGGGGGGGGGGGGGGGGGGGGTTCCGATGAGCGGAAGTTCCAATTTAGGGTGGAGCTCCGCTTTAACAAGGCAACGTGAGTGTGAGCTGACTGCGAGTGTATACAGTCCACTACCATTCTCAGGAGCAGCAACTTTCTAGAAAAAAATAAATACCCAATTACCATCAAAGGCTTTGCTGCAGAGAATTGCTTGGATGAAGAGGGAGGTATTCATTACTTCTCAACAATTTAATATTCATGAAGATAAAGTGGGTGTTTTATGTCCAGCTAAATATTCATTTGCTGATAGGCAATATCAGAGAGAAAGAAGGAACAATAAAACACAGCATGCTCATTCCACATCGACAAGTCATTTATTCTAGGCTGAATTCAGTCATTACCAAATGTACACTACAAGGCTATTGTAATAATGACTTATAGACCTCCAGCCAATGTCTAATCAGACACAAATCATTCACTGATTCTCATGTTTGTGTAAAGCACATTAAAGTTCGATAATAATTGTTTGAATCTATTTTAGTTTAACTGTTTATTTTTTTACGTTTCTAAACTGTTTTCTGATTTCTATAACTTTGGTATACAGATAAACATGTAATACCTGACAAAGGATTTCCAGATAAATATGGGTTAGCTAAAGAGATAGCACAGCAGTTACTGCCTGCCTCAAAGCTGGCTTTTCTGATTTAAAGTTTGTAAACCCAAAAGCAAACATTTATGATATTGCAGCTTACCAATTCTTTAATTTGGTGGCTGTATCCATTTACTTTATTATGCTTGCTTTCTTTTATTTTCAACTAGTGATCTAGCCTTGCAGCAATTCCCATCAGTTCAGTTGACATTTCCTATTGTGAAAATCCTATTAATGCACTCAACAATATTTCCTGAACCCCTGACGATTCCACAACTGCATAGCACATTGGGTCAATTATCACCCTCCCTGTGTGATCCATGATATTTTTTGTACTGTTATCCTTATCAAACATGATATAAATATATGGGAGGATGATAAATCGGGAAAGCTGAACTGTTATTACACTGTTTTATGTATGCCTTAGGGGATTTGTTTCCCCAAAGAATTTTTTTTTAAATTTTTTTAACCACTTGCCGACCCGCCGCCGTCATTATACGGCGGCAGGTCGACACTTTCCCGCAAACGTTATAGCTGTGGCTTCTTTAAGCGGGGATAGCAGGCGCGCATGCCTGCTGCACCGTGGGGCTGCCGATGCGCGTGGCTGGCAATCACGATGACCCCCAGCCACACGTGATCTTTGACATGAGAGCCAGAAAAGGGACGTGTATGTAAGCACACACATCCCTGTTCTTTGAGGAGAAGAGAGACAGATCGTGTGTTCCTACTAGCTAGGAACGACGATCTGTCATCTCCTCTAGTCAGTCCCATCCCCCTACAGTTAGAACACATACTGAGTGAACACAGTTAACCCCTTGATCACCCCCTAGTGTTAACCCCTTCCCTGACAGTGACATTTACACAGTAATCAGTGCATTTTTATAGCACTGATTGCTGTATAATTGTCAATGGTCCCAAAAACTTGTCAAACATGTCCGATTTGTCCGCCATAATGTCACAGTCCCGATAAAAATCACTGATCACCGCCATTACTAGTAAAAACTTTTATGAAAATGCTATAAATCTTTCCCCTATTTTGTAGACGCTATAACTTTTGCACAAACCAATCAATATACGCTTTTTTTTTTGCATTTTTCTACACAATTTTTTATATCAAAAATATGTAGAAAAATACTTTCGGCCTAAGCTGAGGAAAAAAGTAGCTTTTAAAAAAAATAATAATAATTTGAGGATATTATAGCAAAAAGTAAAAAATATATATTTTTTTAAAATTGTCTCTCTTTTTTTGTTTATAGCACAAAAAATAAAAACCGCAGAGGTGATCAAATACCACCAAAAAAAGCTCTATATTTGTGAAAAAAACAGGACATCAATTTTGTTTGGGTACAGAGTCGCACAACCGCGCAACTGTCAGTTAAAGCGACGCAGTGCCGTATCGCAAAAAAACTGTGGTAAAGTCTATGCACTGCTATATAGACTGTTCCTGATTTCTGGTGACAAACCAAAAGTTTGTGAACCCTATACGTTCATCACAAATCCATGGTAGCAGCAAACCCAAACCTCATCCCTACTCAGCATGGGAAAGGAAGCCTAGAGCTCCACCTGCTTGCTAAAAGTACAATATATGAATATGTGATATTTTATATTTACCTGGTTAAAATAAAAAAAATACATTACTGACCATAATAAATACAGAAAATAAATATATGTAAAAGTGGAGAACAAGGTGTTCTGGAAGTGATGGTTTGGCCCTTATAGAGCCCTGATCTCAACATAAAGTCTGTCTGGGATTAAATGAAGAGTCTGAAGGATCTGAGGCAGCCTTAATCAACAGAAGATCTGTAGTTAGTACTCCAAGATGTTTGGAACAACCTACCTACCGAGTTCCTTCAAAAACTGTGTGTACAAGCACTGTGTGAGTCTAGAAGAATTGATGCTGGTTTGTAGCCAAAGAGTAGTCATACCAAATATTGATTTGATTTAGATTTTTTTTCTGTTCACTCACTTTGCATTTTATAAATTGATAAAATTAAGTAATTAAAATATATATTTTTGAAAGCATTCTTACTTTACAGAATTTCTTCACACCTGCCCCAAAAATGTTTACACAGTATGGTATATTTAAAGAACACCTTTCTAAACATCAAACATATTGTTTACAAAAGATTTTTATTGTGAGTATAAAAATTAGAGTACAAGCATAGGTAAAAAAAAAACTTAAACATAACCCTCTTTAGAGGAAAAATGATGACATGGTAATACACAAGGCACATTTTAGTGTTTTTGGTCATTGGGTGAGTATATGGTAATCAAGCAGCATATCACCAAAATTTAATATGTATATACAAAAATAAAGAATAATAAGAGATATAACATAGGCATCACATATTGACCTACCAATATGCCCATTTGGCCTCAAAGATGTGAATATTATCATGTATTGTGTGGTAAATTTTCTCTGATAGTTTTAATACTTCCATTCTATCTAGTACCTGTGACCATATAACTTTGTCAGTTCTCCAATTGAATGCGATCATCCATTGCACTGAACTGCATAGTGAATGGAGGAGTTTGGTGCATGGCGGGGGAATATCTGGAACATTTCCGTATAGAAGGCAAATTAATGGGGTGAGGGAAACTTTGTGTTTGGAGGAGTCTTCGAATTTGCGAGCTGCTTCATGCCAGATATGTGATAGACGTGGGCAGCTCCAGAAGGTGTGAAGCAGAGTACCCTCAGCACGGCAGCCCCTGAAGCAATCAGGGGAAACCGACGGGTAGAAGGTATGTATCTTGGATGGAGTAAGGTACCACCTTGTAAATAATTTTGTTGGAGTTTCTCTAAAGGAAACTGCTTTGTTGCTTTTTCTGAGGTTTTCTGACATAGTATACCAAGTGTCTGGGGGAAGGTTAATGTCTAGATCCGTTTCCCAGTGTAGCATGGGTTGGGTTTTTTCCGGTGTTGAGAAGTCATTCAGGTAATTATAGAGTCTAGAGATTGTACCTTTGTCTCTGGAGGAAGATTTGCATATCCTCTCAAAGATTGTAATATTAGGGTTCGTGGAGAGTGAAAAATGTGTTTGGAAGAATGATTTTATTAAGGAAAATCTTTCCTTTTCTGAAGAGGGGAGATTAAAGTCCTTCTGAAGGGACTCGAAACTTCTAAAAGTCCATTTAGATTGTAGTGATCCTAAGGAAGTCAGTCCACTATCTATCCAGATGGTGAATGAGTGTTTGTTTTTATACGCAAGAGGTAGTCTAGGATCACCTAGGTATGAAGTGAATGGGGAGATGGTTGATGCAAGTGAGAAAGTGTCTTGTATGTTTTGCCATAGTTTAAATGCGTGAGCAACTATCATGTTGCGTTTGATGAGGTCTTTATAAAGGACGTATTTGGACCAGAGTATCCCTTGTAAGTATGATGGGCATATGGAAGAGGACTCAAAGTTTATCCAAGGAACATTTTTATTTGGGGAAAACCATTGGGTTATTTGTGATAGGCGTGCTGCTAAATAGTATTTAAATAAGTTGGGAAGACCCAGACCACCATTAGATTGTGATTTAAATTGCAAGGCGTAACTATATCTTGGGCGCTTGTCAGCCCATATGAATTTATTAATGAGTCTTTGAAGTGCCTCAAGTTTAGATTTAGGAACGTTGATTGGTATAGTGCGAAAGTAATATAAAAGTTTTGGGAGTATGTTCATTTTAATTGCGCAGATTCTGCCCAAAAAAGAGATATGGTAGGAGGACCAGGTTTTTAAAAGAGATGTGATGCGTGCGAATAATGGGGTATAATTGGCATTAAATAGACCATTGTAGAGGGGAGTGATGTTTACACCCAGATATTTGAATGAGGAAGAAATCCATGTAAAGGGGAAGTTGGATTGAAGAAGGGCTAGTTCCTGTAAGGGGAAGTTAATGGGTAATATTGAACATTTGCTTAAGTTAATTTTGAGTCCTGAAGCTTTATGGAAGAGGTCTAGTTGTTTGAGAAGTACAGGTAGTGAGATATGTGGGTTTGTGATATATATCAGTGCATCGTCAGCATATAAGCTAACTTTGTATTCTTGATGTTCTTTGGTATACCCCCTTATATCCGGGTTATCTCTGATAGCTTGGGCTAAGGGCTCTATTGCTAAAGCAAAGAGGAGTGGGGATAGGGGGCAGCCCTGTCTGGTACCCTTACCTAGTGGAAAGAAATCAGAGTTGATGCCAGGCAATCGGATGCGGGTCTGTGGGGAGTTATATAGGGCGTTAAATCCCTGTAAAAATGCCCCAGTGATTCCAAATTTGGGGAGTAAGTAATTCAGGTAGGGCCAGCTGACACTGTCAAACGCCTTGTGGATGTCAAGACTAAGGAGACAGGTTTGACGTTTATGAAGGTTAGCGTCTTGAATCACATTAGCCACTAGTCTGATGTTGTCTGTAATTTGTCTGTTGGGTATAAAACCGGATTGGTCAATGTGTACAAGGGGGGAAATTACTTTGGCGAGTCTATCTGCTAGGATCCTACCGAAGATTTTTAGGTCGTTATTTAGGACTGATATGGGGCGGAAATTTTGGGGAAGTGAATGATCTTTGTTGGGTTTGGGAATCAGGGATAGGTTTGCTAATAGCATTTCTTTTGGGAATGAATTTCCTTCTAGGATGTGATTGAAAAGGTTTTTAAGATGTGGGGCAAGTAGGGGGGCATATTTCTTATAGTACAAGGAGGTGTAACCATCAGGGCCTGGAGCTGTAGAGGATTTGAGTGATTTGATAATATGTATGATTTCATCTATTGTGCAGGGTGAGTTGAGGGAGTCAGCATGCTCCCGACTGAGGGAAGGAAGGTTAACATCAAACATATTGTAAAGCAACAACATTGAAATAAATAAATTATCCTCAGGTACCTGCATATACATTTACTTTTCAAACTTTGTGGTTTCTTCTGAGTAAATACTGACTTCACTAGAGAGGCCACCCCTTTCCACACCTAATGATTCTTATGCATTATGAACAGGCCACCAGCGACCAATTCTTAGGTTCGGGAGGCACCTAGGCAGTGGTGTATTTTGGTTTTGTGCTGCCCTAGGCAAGACTAAACTCGGGCACCCCATCTAAATTTGTTCCACCCCTTCATTTGTATACCACAACCTTCCTATTTAGGCTCCACCTCTTCCTATTAGAGCTCCACCTCTTCAGAGGTAGAGAGAGGGGGGTGAGAGAGAGGGGGGTTGAGAGAGAAAGAGGGGGTGGGAGGAGGGTTAGGCCTCATACACACAACCGAGTTTCTCGGCAAAAACCAGCAAGAAACTTGATGTTTTATTTTTTTTGCCGAGGAAACCGGTCGTGTGCACACTTTTCGACAAGGAAACTGTCGAGGATCATATCGAGCCAAAAAGAGAGCATGTCTTCTTTTTCCTCGACGGCAATGGAGAAATTTGGCTCGCCGAGATCCTCGTCAGCCTAACAAGGAACTCGACGAGCAAAACGATGTGTTTCGCCGGTCGAGTTTCTTGGTCGTGTGTACGAGGCTTAAGAGAGAGGATTGTTTGACTTGCAGTAGATATACCCCTGCACCTACCCTGTTTCCCCCAAAAATAAGACAGTGTCTTATATAAATTTTTGCTTCCAAAGATGCGCTAGGTCTTATTTTCAGGGGATGTCTTATTTTTCTATGAAGAAGAATACGGTAAACATTTATTGTTGAACAAAAAAAGGGAAATTTATTACCTGTATACAAAGGGGGGGGGGGATCAAAATTAAACAGGAGAATCAGAGGGGGGATTACCATTTTAGTAACCCCTTCTGATCCTCCTGTGTCATTTTGATTCCCCCCTCTGATCCACTTGTGTCATTTTAAGTGATCCCCCCACCCCTGTGCCAGTGGACACCTTCACCAGACATCCCCCGATCCCTTTATCAGACATTTCCCCCCTACCTCAGTCACCCCTGTGTGTCCACACAATGTGCCCGACTCCTGCTCCGCACTACTCACTGTCTAATTGTGAGTCGGCCAGACTCCATCAGGGCAGAGCGAGCAGCAGGCGGCAGCGTGTCCTGGCGGCGGCGCAGGCTCTCTGATGAAAAGAGACCACGCACTTCCTGTCTGCTCCATCTGTGCCCAACAGTGAGCTGCGCAGCGGCGCCCGCCGCTACGGTCCAGGGTGCAGAGTTACGGTAGCTTCGGGGGGCCTTATTATCGGGATGCCTTATGTTCGGGGGAGGCCCTATTATCGGGGAGGTCTTATTTTTGGGGGATGCCTTATTTTTCAGCGAGAGGCAAAACTGTAAGTAGGTGTTATTTTCGGGGGATGTCTTACTTTCGGGGAAACAGGTTAGGTGGTTAGGGGTCAGGCCTTGACTTTGAAAAGCCAAGCAGTGGCGGAACTACCGCCATAGCGACCCACGCGGCCGCTATGGGGCCCGCAGCCGAGGGGGGCCCGGCAGGGCCGGATTCCCGACAAGCCGCAGGGGCGGACTGACCATTCGGTCCGTCGGTCACTGCCCGAGGGGGGGCCCGGGTCGGCTCTGACTGCAGTCCCGACAGAGTCTCTCTCTCTCACATCTGTATAATCAGCGGCGGTGAGAGAGAGACTCTGTCATTATGCCGCGCTGGAGGGAGGAGGTGGGTGGAGCTGCGCCGCTGGTTGCTAACGCTTGTGCCGCTTGGCGTGTAGCAACCAGTGACGTCAGTCACGTCGGAGGCTGGAGCCTGGAGCCACTGCTGATGAGGAGGAGAGCCCCAGCAGAGCAGCTGCAGAGCCTTCTTCATTCTCCGCCCCGAGTGTGAGTGTTGACTCCACCCACCTCCTGCCTCCATCTTCTCCACTGTCCACAGCATGGCCTGAACACAGGAAGAAGCAGTGACTGTGTGTCACTGTCATCATACTGCCAGCTGCACTGCAGACAGTGATCTCCATTACTCCTGCATGGGAGCCCCCTTCAACCCACCAGAGCACCCCAAAAAAAAGTGAGTAAAAGAATTATTGATTGTGTAAAATTGCGAAATATTGCGTGCCATACTGCCATTATTTATGAAAAACAAATGCTGCCTTTTTAGTTTTGTTCAATCTAAACCCCTTCAGCTCTGGGAAGTTTTACCCCCGTGAACAGGCCATTTTTTGCAATACTGCGATGCGTTACTGTAACTGACTGACAATTGCGTGGCCGTGCAACGCTGTACCCAAGTAAAATGTATGTCCTTTTTTTCCACTAATAGCACTTTACGTGATATTTTATTTTTTGCAATATAAACAAACTGATAATTTTTTTTGCTATAAAAAAAAAGTCTTCCTCAATTTAGGCCAATATATATTTTGCTACCTAATTTTGGTAAAAAAAATCCCAATAAATTATGTATATTGATTGGTTTGCACAAAAGTTATTGCATTTACAAAATAGGGGATATATTTATGGTATTTTTATTTATATTTTACTAGTAATGGCGGCCATCAGTAATTTTTTAGTGGGACTACAACATCATGGCGGACAGATGGGACACCTAACTGACACTTTTTGGGGACCAGTTACACTAATACGGTGATTAGTGCTAAAAAATATGCACTGTCACTTTACTGAAACTGGCTGGGAAGAGTTAACATCAAGGGTGATCAAAGAGTTAACTGTGTCCCTAGGGTGTGCTTGCTAACTGTGTGGGGACGGACTCACTAGATGAACAGAGTGATCCGTGTTCCAGGTTAGCAGGAACACAAGATCACTCTGTTCATCTCTGACAGAACAGCGATCTGCTTGTTTACATCAGCAGACCGCTGTTCTATCTCTGTGGGGAGAGATTGCAGGTGGCCGGCGGACATCACGTCTGCTGGACCCGCTGATTGGCTCCCCCTCTGGCCAATCAGCACGTGTGCCTTTGCTGGCTATTGCACAATATGGCGTACAGGTACACTTTATTTTCTGGCAGTGCCCCTCCCTAAACTAGACTCTGGATCGACCCCTGCATCCACATTGACCTGCCTTGTGTGCAGCAGCACATCAGTGTGATAATGAAATCACTGCAGTTACTGTGTCTGTGCTGTTATAAGAGCCATGCTGAGTTTTACTGCCTGGTTCCTTCCTTCTTGCCCTTTGCTGTGTGCCTATTTACCAGGTGGCAGGTCAGGGCAAGTGCTATTCACTAGTGCACACTGATATCTGGTACACTGAATGCCACTCAATGCACACAGTGTATAGATATCAGTGTTATATAGGGAATAGCACTTAGCCCTGGTTCACATTGGAGCAATTTGCCATGCGATTTGACATGTCAAATCACATGGCAATGGCACTACCTGAATCAGTGCGATGCCCCATTTGTGGCACCGCACCGATTCCCAAAAGTAGTTTCTGTACAACTTTTAGTGACTTCTGGGTGCAATTTCCATAGACATGTGTGCAGCGACCCCCACAGATGTCTCTGAAAGCGCCCGCCAAACTCGCACTGACATGCGGGCATGAAATTGTGTGAGTTTAGCTGAACTTGCAGGATTTCATTCCCGCTGTCAGTGTGAACCTGGGATAAGTGAGTGTTATTTCCTATATATATATATATATATATATATATATATATATATATATAGGAAATGTATACACTGAGTGCTTTTCCCCAAGTCCCCTTTCACACTGGGAAGTTTTTCATGCGCTTTTGGGATAAAAATTGCGCCTGTAAAACATCTCCCCTGTAGTGTAAATGTGAAAGCCCGAGTACTTTCACACTGAGGCGATGCGCTGGCAGGACGTTAAAAAATTTCCTGCAAGCAGCATCTTTGGAGTGGTGCCCATTGAAATGTAGCGGCACTTTGCGGGTTGTTTTATCACTTTTTCGGACACTAGCGGGGGTTAAAAGCGCCCCACTATCGGCCGAATTCCTCCACAAAAATTACGGTAAAGCGCCTTACATTGGTGATCAGTGGGAAGAATGTTCCTTACATTGGTGATCAGTGGGAAGAATGCTCCTTACATTGGTGATCAGTGAGAAGAATGTTCCTTACATTGGTGATCAGTGAGAAGAATGTTCCTTACATTGGTGATCAGTGGGAAGAATGTCCCTTACATTGGTGATCAGTGGGAAGAATGTCCCTTACATTGGTGATCAGTGAGAAGAATGTCCCTTACATTGGTGATCAGTGGGAAGAATGTCCCTTACATTGGTGATCAGTGGGAAGAATGCTCCTTACATTGGTGATCAGTGAGAAGAATGTCCCTTACATTGGTGATCAGTGAGAAGAATGTTCCTTACATTGGTGATCAGTGGGAAGAATGTTCCTTACATTGGTGATCAGTGAGAAGAATGTTCCTTACATTGGTGATCAGTGAGAAGAATGCTCCTTACATTGGTGATCAGTGAGAAGAATGTCCCTTACATTGGTGATCAGTGAGAAGAATGCTCCTTACATTGGTGATCAGTGAGAAGAATGTCCCTTACATTGGTGATCAGTGAGAAGAATGTTCCTTACATTGGTGATCAGTGAGAAGAATGTTCCTTACATTGGTGATCAGTGAGAAGAATGTTCCTTACATTGGTGATCAGTGAGAAGAATGTTCCTTACATTGGTGATCAGTGAGAAGAATGTTCCTTACATTGGTGATCAGTGGGAAGAATGTTCCTTACATTGGTGATCAGTGAGAAGAATGTTCCTTACATTGGTGATCAGTGAGAAGAATGCTCCTTACATTGGTGATCAGTGAGAAGAATGTCCCTTACATTGGTGATCAGTGAGAAGGATGCTCCTTACATTGGTGATCAGTGAGAAGAATGTCCCTTACATTGGTGATCAGTGGGAAGAATGTTCCTTACATTGGTGATCAGTGGGAAAAATGTTCCTTACATTGGTGATCAGTGAGAAGAATGTTCCTTACATTGGTGATCAGTGAGAAGAATGTCCCTTACATTGGTGATCAGTGGGAAGAATGTTCCTTACATTGGTGATCAGTGAGAAGAATGTTCCTTACATTGGTGATCAGTGGGAAGAATGTTCCTTACATTGGTGATCAGTGGGAAGAATGTTCCTTACATTGGTGATCAGTGAGAAGAATGTCCCTTACATTGGTGATCAGTGGGAAGAATGTCCCTTACATTGGTGATCAGTGAGAAGAATGTCCCATACATTGGTGATCAGTGAGAAGAATGTTCCTTACATTGGGGGTCAGTGAGAAGAATGTGCCTTACATTGGTGATCAGTGGGAAGAATGAAGATGTTAATGCCAAGTTAAAGTGCATAGATTAGAATGTAAGACCTAATTTAATGTAAGAATGTAAGACCTAATTTATTCCTTCCCTTACAAGGTTGTCATCTTGTTAATCTTCCTCTTAAACCGCCTTGTTTGCCCAAATCGTGAGTATAAAAGAGTAAAAGTAGTGCACACAATACTTTGAATTTTGCATTTTATTTATTATATGGTTATTTACATATTTGTTTTGCTGTTCAAAATTAATATAAGCTGTTGCTTGGGTACTGTGCCACATGAGTGTAGTAATGTGTTGTTCAATGGCATTAGTTCATTTTTTTTTGGAGGGGGGGGGGCCCCATACAACATTTTGCTATGGGGCCCTGTGATTTCTAGTTACGCCCCTGAAGCCAAGTCAATATTGGCATATCAAAGTTTCTAGCTTGCCAGGTTATATATATATAAAATATTTTTCTACATACCTTTCTTTTTTAACCTGGACTGCCACACTTACTGGTTTCTTGCTTAGGCAAGAATGACATAGCCCTTGCAGCCTCCAGAGATACTTATGTCACACATTCCAGGTGGCTTCAAGCCATCTGTAACATGTTGCATGTTGATCACACAGTGTGGTGAAGAGACATGGACTCCCAAAGCATAGGAGTGGACAAGGTAAAAGGGGGCTGAAAAAACAAATGGGGGGGGGGTAGAGTTCTTTTTTAATGCCCTTGTTTCTCCAGCTCCCCAGTAATCCCTAGCCTTATGCCGAGCCATGGGCTTTGAAATGTATTTGCTTTAAATGAGTTAAATGAGCTTTCAACCATAGTTTTCATACTTCTAGGTAACCACAAATTTGGTGTAGTAATCAGCACCAGTGCTGCTAAAAAAAGCATTTTCAAACAATTTTCAACCCATTTTTTTGTCCGATTGACATCCAATGTTTTTTCTTTGTACAGTAATTGTGATCCCTTGCAACGGTCAATGCGAAGGACACCTCTCTTGCTCTGTGTGCTCAGTGTAACTCTCAATATCTGTATTCTCTATGTACTGTATAAACACTACACAGTACCACTTCTCTTGATCTTTATGCTGGGTGTAATTCTTAGGCCTCGTACACACGACCGAGAAACTCGACGGGCGAAACACATCGTTTTGCTCGTCAAGTTCCTTGTGAAGCCGTCGAGAAACTCGACAAGCCAATTTTCTCCATTCCCGTCAAGGAAATAGAGAACATGCTCTCTTTTTGGCTCGTCAAGTTTCTCGACAGTTTCCTCAACGAAAGTGTACACACGACCGGTTTCCTCTGCAAAAAAATATCTCCCAGCAAGTTTCTTGCTGGTTTTTGCTGAGGAACTCGGTCGTGTGTACGAGGCCTGACGTTTTTTTTTCTGTACATATGGGCATTGCATAGTACCACTTCTCTTGTTTTGTATGCTGGGCATAATTCTTAGTATCAGTTCTTATTCTTTATGTATGGGCATTGTATTTCACCACTTTTGTTCTATAATTTGGATGTAATTCTTAGCATCTTAATTTGTATGTTTGAAAGCTTCAAAGTACCATTTCTCTTTTTTGTAAGTTGGGTTTACCGTGTTATTATTCTGCATGTGTGGGCACTGCAAATTAACATTTGCTTTGCTCTGTATGCTGGGTGTAGTTATTGGTATCTCTTCTTATTTTGTAGGTATGGATTTTTCATTCTGAGTGTAATTTTTTTTTTTACCAGGTACAGTACATTGTGATTAAACCAGGTCCTATTTTTAACTACTGCCAGCATTACTGGTGCTTTCTAGTGTTGCTCACGAATATTCGCATTGCGAATATTCGACTCGAGTATAGCATATTCGAGAAATCGCGCTATATTTCGAATTTCGCGGTGAATATTCGCAATTCCGAATATTCGATTTTTTACAATTTTATTTTTAGAACAGATCACATCCTAGATATCTCCATCGACGTCTAAAAGCATTGCTGGTATGATTAGAGACCCTGGGCCGAGTAGCTGAAGCGTTCATTGAATTTTGCCGAAAAATCGCAATGCGATTATTCGGCAATCGCAATATCGCGCGATTATTTTCTTCGCCCCTATCTTCCGCATCAGAGCGATTTTTACAGTTTCATTTTTAAAACAGATTACATCCTAGTGATCTCCATAGACGTCTAAAAGCATTGCTGGTATGATTAGAGACCTTGGGCCGAGTAGCTGAAGCGATCATTTTATATTGCCGAATATTCGCAATGCGAATATTCGGCAATAGGAATATTGCGCGATTATTTCCTCCGCCCTTCTTTTGCATCAGAGCCAATCAGAGTTCTCCTACAGCATTTGGGGAAATTCCGCAATAATCATCGCATTCGCAATATTGCGAAATTTCGATAAAATATCACGAATATTCTGAGCCAATCAGAGTGCTCCTTCCGCATTTGCCGAATATTCGCAATTATTTTGTATTGTAAAATATCACGAATATTCTGAGCCAATCAGAGTGCTCCTAGCGCTGTTGTCGAAATTTCACCATCAATATCGCATTCGCATTTTGCGAAATTTCGACAAAATATCAAGAATATTCTGAGCCAATCAGAGTGCTCCTACCGCAGTTATTAAAAATTCGCAATTATTTTCGCATTCGCAATAGCGAAAAATCGCAATCATTTAATTTCGATAAAATATCACGAATATTTGAATTTAGCGAATATATCTCGAATATTCGAATATATATTCGAGATATATCGCGAAATCGAATATGGCATATTCTGCTCAACACTAGTGCTTTCAAGTTGACATCTCCAAGACTGTTGGAAGTACTGTACATGGTAGCATTTTCGGTGACGCATACAGTATACTCAGTCAAGAACACGCTAGATTCACAGTTGTGCAGCATGGTAATGTGCATTATGCCAAGCATTAATGCTTGTTGTGCTAAGGCAGCCAACAGAGCCAGTTTAGTATGACATCGGCATCAGACCTAAAAACACACATGATCTACGTGGCATGTTCTTTATGATGTTCTGCTGTGTGTGTGTGTGTTGGCCGCTAATGTATAGTGCATTGAGTGCCATTCACAATGAATTACAATGCAACAAACCACAGTTCATCACATCATTCATTGTAATAACGTTAAAATATGCACAGTGGTAACCCACAAT
The DNA here is from genome assembly GCF_905171775.1 of Rana temporaria. Taxonomy (NCBI): domain Eukaryota; kingdom Metazoa; phylum Chordata; class Amphibia; order Anura; family Ranidae; genus Rana; species Rana temporaria. The sequence goes on from NC_053498.1 coordinate 87,240,923, forward strand.
TAAGCGCATATTTTAACGGGTGTTACTGCTATGCAATAGTCTCAATTAGTCCTGACACATTTTGTGCTTATTGTGTCACAGAAAATGATGACGCTTAATTCTGGTAGTTGGAATTCAGTGACTATGTACACAAAAGGCAATTACATTTCAGGTTATCCACTTCAGCCCCGTAGGATTTGGCTGCCCAATGATCGGGGCCATTTTTTGTGATTCGGCACTGCGTCGCTTTAACTGACAATTGCACGGTCGTGTGACGTTGCACCCAAACAAAATGTACGTCCTTTTTTTCCCCACAAATTTAGCTTTCTTTTGGTGGTATTTAATCACCTCTGTGGTTTTTATTTTTTGCGCTATAAACAAAAAAAGACCAACAATTTGGAAAAAAAGCAATATTTTTTACTTTTTTCCTCAGTTTAGTCCAATATGTATTCTTCTACATATTTTTGGAAATAAGCGTACATTGATTGGTTTGCACAAAAGTTATAGCGTCTACAAAATAGGGGATAGTTTTATGGCATTTTTATGATTATTTTTTACTAGAAATGCCGGCGATCAGCGATTTTTATCATGACTGCGATATTGCGGCGGAAACATCAGACACTTTTGAAACTATTTTGGGACCATTGTCATTTTTACAGCGATCAGTGCTATAAAAATGCACCAATTACTGTGTAAATGACACTGGCAGTGAAGGGTTTAACCAGTAGGGGGCAAGGAAGGAGTTAGGTGTGTCCCAGGGAGTGATTCTAACTGTGAGGGGGCTGGGCTACCAGTGACATGACAGTGATCACTGCTCCCGATGACATGGAACAGTAGATCACTGTCCTGTCACAAGGCAGAACAGGAAAAATGCCTTGTTTACAAAGACATCTCCCCGTTTTGCATCTCCGTGACATGATTGCGGGACACTGGCGGACATTGATTCCGCGGCTCCCGCGGGAATGGTCACAGAGTATGTTGCTTTGCCTGCCCATGCCATTCTGCCGATGTATATGTAGGTGAGGCAGACGGCAAATAGTTAATGTATTCAGATGTTAAACAAACCAACATTGCCCCTTGCAGAATTTTATAAAGTAAACCAAGCAACCTATGTTCCTTGTAGAATACATAATACAATTCAATATATTTATACACATGCTAGATAAACACCTTTGCAGCAAAAAATAAAAAAAAATTAAAACGGAGTGCTACAATTTAACAACTCAAAAATTAGAGAAAAATATTCACAGAAAGACTGAGTTTACAGTCATCGCCCCCACTGTGAAGCAATGGCTGAAGATAAAAGGAAAAGACAGCTCACTGAGTTAGGTATGAGGATTATGCATTTGCTGCTTAATTGTTAGAACAATAAAAGTTTATTGAGGCTTATATGAGTGCAATAAGGCTACAACCCAGGGCAAAAGCACTAAACATATATCTGTAAGCGTAAATGCACGTTTATTGCCATGTAGAGTATGTACAGTACATTGTGGCTTTAAATAATTGGTCTCATAAATCTTGATGATCACAGAGGAGTAGGATCCAGTAGAGTTTCAAGATGAGTTACCAGAAAATTAAGCTCACAAATCTCCCCTCCTATTCTACTCATTTAGCGTAATTGTTTTGGCACTGCTTTGCTCAGATGTAGTAATGGCTTTGGAGGAACCTAGTGAATACATCATATTTAATAAATATTTTAATTTAAAGGGAAATTACACCCTGGAATATAACTACTGTCTAATTACCCTTGCAATGAAATGCTTGTACTTCTTCTAGTTTTTTTGAAGATCTCAGGCCTCGTACACACGACCGAGTTTCTCGGCAAAAACCAGCAAGGAACTTGCTGGGAGATATTTTTTTGCAGAGGAAACCGGCCGTGTGTACATTTTGTGGAGGAAACTGTCGAGAAACTCGACGAGCCAAAAAGAGAGCAAGTTCTCTATTTCCTCGACGGGAATGGAGAAACTTGCCTTGTCGAATTCCTTGACACCCTAACAAGGAACTCGACGAGGATAAAGATGTGTTTCACCTGTCGAGTTCCTTGGTCGTGTGTACGAGGCTTCAGAGTATCAAACGCGCCTATTCCATGCTCTTGCGCTGGATATTTCCATTTGGCTGGCCAATCCCAGAGGGGACGCTATTTTAAAGGCTAGTGTGTGGCTTGCTCAGTGTTTGAGCAATGTGCCTACACGTTAGTAGCTGGATCCCCTGTACTCCTCAGCAATTCATTTAGGCCTCATGTACACTACAGCTGCTAAACTGAAGTTTTGGAGCAGTTGGGCATTTTTTTCAGAAGTCCCAGAATTCTCCTCTATGTTATCTTATGTGTACACAGGGCTTTTTTCAGGGGGAACTTGGGGGAACTCAGTTCCACCACCTTTTGCTCAGACCCTTTGGTGCCTGCTCACCACAATCACTTGTAAACACAGAAGTCTGGTTTCTGAGTTTACAAGTGACAGCTTTGTAACCCCCTGAACTCTGCACTCTGTATGTAATGCAATTCTGGTATTTAATGCCCCTTTAAGACCCTTCTACTGTTTGTGAAATCTGAACGGGTCGTGGTTGAGTTCCTGCACCTATTTTCTGAGAAAAAAAGCTCTGTGTGTACATATCATTAAGACTCCTTCCATAACGAGGCGCTTTGCAGGCTCTATAACGCTAAAAATAGTGCCTGCAAAGCACCCTGAAAGAGCAGCTCTATTCACTCCAGTGTGAAAGCCCCATGGCTTTCACACTAGAGCGGTGCGCTGGCAGGTTGATAAAAAAAGTCCTGCTAGCCGCATCTTTGAGGCGCTGTAGGAGCGGTGAATACACCGCTTATAATGCGCCGCTGCCCGTTGAAATCAATGGGTAGCACCGCTGAACCGCCAGCTAAGCTTTGGCTTTGCCGGCGGTTTTAACCATTTTTGCCCGCTAGCGGGGGTTAAAAGTGCCCCACTAGCGGCCAATTAGTGCATCGAAAATTACGGTAATGGCCTGCTAAAAATGGCAGCACCTTACCGCTGCCGCACCCACCGCCCCAGTATGAAAGGTCTCTTATAGCAGTTTAAAAGCAGTTTACTTGTGTAACCACTGTGAACCGTGTTTATGAATATTTGCGTTTATAAGCGTTTTTAGGGGGGAAAACATTTTTGAACATATAACAATTTTGAAAAAAACACAAATTTCACCATCTGCTGTTGCCTGCATTAATGGACGAGTCCAGTAGCGACGAACTCTGGTCCTCTCACATAATTTTCTACGTCTTCAGAGACTCAGCATCATCAGGAACATTTTCTCACACATGCTCATGATGGAATCCATAGTGAAAACACAAAAAAAAGGTCTATTTACAAGCACACTGGTCTCTCTGCTGCTCTCTCTACTCTCATAGAATGGCTGTAATAGTTGATAATTAACATGTTTTTCATGCATTATGGGCATTTGGTAAAGTCTCCTGGGGGTTATCGTTAAAAAAAAATGCTTTTAACCTCAAATGCTCATAACTGCTGCTAAACTCGTATAAACATGGTATGCAAAAGCTATAAAATGGACATTTTTCAGCGTCGGTTTCCAGGTGTCAAGTTTTCAGCGTACAGAAATGTTTTCAACTGACCTGTGTACATGAGCCTTTAGTGGTTCCTCTTTGCTTCTTTGTGTTGCTACCAGTCTTGTGTATCCTTTTCTGTGACCCTGTGCTTGTGAGCAGTCACATGCTCGGGTCCACGAGAGAACGGCAGTAATTGAGGTATTTAGAAACTTTGATTTACAATGACAGTGACCTAAGAGGAGCGGTGTATGAGAAGGGGCTGACAGTGATTTTTTCTTAACTGTACAGTATGCTGGCAATGCTGTCCCAGGAGACTGGGGGTCTCCCGGGAGTGCAGGGGGGCTTTATAATGAAAGGGGGCTGTGTACTGTGCAGGGGTCTGTGGAAAAAAAAAATCCCTGAAACTTCCCTCTTAAATTTAGAGTGCTTGTTAGATGCCTGTGCGTGTTATACCCCGATAAATACAGCAAGTATTAGGCCTACCCCTTCATAGGATATCCCCTCTTCAGTCTATCATGAATGCTGCTGCCAGACTGATCTACCTTGCCAACCACTCGGTATCTACCATCCCTCTCCGCCAATCCCTACACGGGCTCCCGATTGCCCAGCAAATTAAATAAAAAATAATAATAACAACATACAAAGCCATTAACAACTCTGCCTCAAGCTACATCACATTGTTACATAGTTACATAGTAGGTGAGGTTGAAAAAAGGCACAGGTCCATCAAGTCCAACCTATATGTGTGATTATATGTCAGTATTACATTGTATATCCCTGTATGTTGTGGTCGTTCAGGTGCTTATCTAATCGTTTCTTGAAACCATCAATGCCCCCCGCCGAGACCACCACCTGTGGAAGTGCATTCCACATCCTTGCCGCTCTTACAGTAAAGAACCCTCTATGTAGTATAAGGTTAAACCTCCTTTATTCTAATTTTAATGAGTGGCCAGAATTATCACCAATCTTGTCTCAAATATAACCCAAACCATCCTCTTCGCTCCACGCGAGACCTCCTACTCTCAAAACTTCCTAATTTCCTCCTCTCTTGCTCGTCTCCAGGATTTCTCCAGAGCCTCCCCTATCCTCTGAAACTCTCTACCTCAATTTGTCTGGCTATCTTCTACTCTGGTTGTCTTTAGGAGATCCCATCTCTTTAGGGAGGCCTATCACAACTCCAACTAATATTTTATCACTTCCATCAGCTCATCCCCCACAGTTACAACCTTTTGTACCACTTGTCCCACCCTTTTAGATTGTAAGCTCTTATTAGCAGGGCCCTCTTAACCCTCTTGTATTTTATTGTATTGTAACTGTACTGTCTCTTTTTGTATATTGTAAAGTGCTGTGTAAACTGTTGGCGCTATATAAATCCTGTATAATAATAATAATAATAATAAAGAATGATCTGCAGTAATAAAGGACAGGTAGGGTTTACCATTATAATTTTCACGGGCTGGAGACTTCATAGGCATCAGGGACTGACCAATACATATACAGTAGATATTTCAAGCTGGCAATATATTTTTCATACATACCTTGCATGTTGACTTCTGCACTTTATTTCACAAAGTATTTGTTGGGTTTTTAGGTCTGTTAGAAAGTTGTACCAAACAATTGTGCGCACAATAATACAGCATAAAAAAAGTAACAGGCAAGAACATGACAACATCGTCACCAAAGATGTGGAGATGGCTCAAAAGAAACACTTTTTGTGCTATAAAGGTTCAGATAAGTACACTTTTACAACATCAGTATGACTGAAGCCCCGTACACACAACCTGTTTTCCTGCCAGGAAAACTGCGGGGAGAGCTTTTGGCCGGGAATCCGGAAAACTGCCAGGAATCCCGGCGGAAAATTAGAGAACCTGCTCTCTATTTTCCCACCAGGATTCCCGGCGGTTTTAAACCTAGCAGTTTTCCTATGGGGAAACATTGAGAGGGCATACACACGGCTGGGATTCCCGGCCAAAGCTCTCCCCGCTGTTTTCCCAGCAGGAAACCCGGCCATGTGTACACAGGGAAACTTACCGAGCAGTTCTCCGGTTTCCCATTGGGATTCCCGGCAGACTTTATACCACCGGGAATCCCAGTCGTGTGTACAGGGCTTCAGAAGGCGCTCCAGTAGCAACAAGGACTACCAACAAAGACCCTTGCCTCAGCGATTGTAAAGAAAGGTGGGAAAATGTTCTGAAGCCTGGATATAAGAGCGCAGTGGTGGAAAGGGGGAGGTGAAAAACGAAGAATAGTCACATGGAAACCTCAGCACACACTAAAGAAGAAAGGAGAGAAAAAGGGGAAGGAGATTTGCCTGAAGAAGGGAGGGGGTAAGGGAAAGTTCCTGTGCAGTCCAGTCCATTATACAGCACAAGGATGGGCTGTCCAAATGGTCATATGGAGATTAAAGAGCAGTCCAAATTTTAATGGTCATTGTAGGTTATCCATGGATCCCAAATCTTCAAGAATTTGGCATGGGATCTTGTGAGTATAGAGGTGAGTTTCTAGTGAACCACTGCAGTGGATTTAAAGGATAAGCTCACCTTTGTAAAAAAAAAAAAATATTTACTAGGATCCTGCTAAGCATTGCACCCATGTTTACAGATCATGGGTGCAATGTAGGGCTCTTGCAGATAGCCTATGTAAGCTGGCTACAAGGTACAAGCAGGCAGTTGCACACTGACAGTCAGTGAACTGTCTGCATTTTTTCAAAATTGTAACAGTGAGGGGGGGGGGGGGGTGAAGATCTCCCACTCACTATCAAAATGGGGGATTGGGGGGTGTGGGGGCTGCGGCATCTGTAACATGTTACATGTTACACTCTGAATATAGGTGTAACATGTTAGGAAAGGTGACCTTATCCTTTAAGGCAGTGGTTCTCAACCTTTCTAGTGCCATGATCCCTTGATAAAATTTCCCAAGTTGTGGGGACCCCTAACATTAAAATAATTTTCGTAGGGTGGGTTGTCAGCACCCAAGTCAAGACAAGTGATTTGCGTCCCTAACCTACGGACATTTAGTGCTCCCTTTCACTCGTACAGAATTAAAATCCCTTATGGTACATTTTAGGATGACTCCGCTTTCTCTTTGTTCTTCTTTCTTTCCCTTTTATCTCTGTATATCCTAATTCCTTGTCCCCCCCCCCTATTCCTCTCTCTAGCCGTATTCCTTGTTCTTTCTCTTATTCTTTCTCCCCCTTTTTCTTTATTCTTCCCCCTATTTTCCTCTCCCTTCTATGTATTCTCTATTTTTATTCCTTCTCTTACTCCTTGGTGGGGGGTGGGGGGAACTGGATGATTGGCAGTGCTGGCAGGGAGTTGGGGTGAGTGGCAGTGCTGATGGGGGGGTTCTGATCAGCCAACTTAGGTTCTTTTAATCCAGGTCATCTGCTGATCTGAGAACTGTAGTGGGGACTTTTAATGGCAACTATAATCACAGGTAGTGTTACTCACTGTGTCTCCGGCTTCACTGTGTCTCCAACTTTGTGGTGTCTCGCAGCAGTGACAGCTATGCCGAAATCAGGAGATAGGAATTCCTTCAGCCCCTCCCACTTTACATTCCTCACCAGTCAGCTGACCTCTAGTCTCTGCTCCCCCAGCCATGCCGTGAACTGAATGGGCGGCTGCGAAGAAGCGAAGTGGGCAGCCATGGGCTCCAGAAACAGCCCAGCTCGGCCGCCACGAAAAGGCTTGGAGAGCAGTGCGGGCTTCAGGAACAGTGCAGGATTTGGTGACCCCTGGCAAATCGTCATTTGACCCCTGAGGGGGTCCCCGACCCCAGGTTGAGAACCACTGCTTTAAGGAATGGTTGGCATCAGGCCTTGGTCAATGTCTGCTGTGCTGCCAACAGTATAAACCCCACCAGCTTTCTCTGGGCTCAAAGGCACTTCCACAGAGATTGTGCTGCCCCAGACATTGAGAGGTGAGCTGAATTTATAATTTATACAGACATCAAAAGCCTAGGTATTTTTCTTTCCACAGAGGAAAAGTAGCAAAACACTTTTTTTTGGCCTTGAAAGCTGGAGACTGTTACTAGTATATTAGGCAACTATATTACAAATCCTTGACAGCACAACTGGTATATTAGATTATCACAAGCTTTTTTGCAGGAGTATATTACATCAATGGCTATTATCAATTATTATCAAGCTAATGCTTATCACAGAGAATTTTAGACCAGATAATTGTAATTTAAAACCTCTGGGTTTTCTGTCTATCCAATTCTAACAATATAACATTATAAATTTGTCTGTATCAATGCTACACATGAACTTTAATTGCATCCCAGTCTTAGTCCATAGGGTTCAATAGAGTTTAGGAGCTTGTCTATGGGAATGTGTGACTATTCTTCCAGAAGTGCATTTGTGAGGTCAGGCACTGATATCTCCACTATAATTCATCCCAAAGGTGTTCTATCGGGTTGAGTTCAGGACTCTGCAGGCCAATCAAGTTCCTCCACCCCAAACTCACTCATCCATGTCTTTAGGGTCCTTTCTTTGTGCACTGGACCAAATCATTTGGTGGAGGGGGGTTTATGGTGGATTTTTTTATTTCAGGGGTTGGGCCTGGCCCCTTAGTGAAGGGAACTCTTATGGCGTCAGCATACCAGGAAATGTTGGACAATGTCATGTTCCCATCTTTATGGGAACAGTTTGGGGATGGCCCCTTGTTCCAACATGACTGCGCACCAGTGCACAAAGCAAGGTCCATAAAGACATGGATGAGCCAGTTTTGGGGTGGAGGAATTTGACTGGCCTGCACAAAGTCCTGACCTCAACCCGATAGAAGACCTTTGGGATGAATAACGGAGCGGAGACTGTGAGCCAGGCCTTCTCGTCCACATCAGTGCCTGATATCACAAATGCACTTCTGGATGAATGGTCAAACATTCCTATAGACACTCTCCTAAACCTTGTGGACAGCCTTCCCAGAAGAGTTAAAGCTGTTATAGCTGCAAAGGGTGGGTCAACTCAATATTGAACCCTACGAACTAAGAATGGAATGCCATTAATGGTCATGTGCATGTAAAGGCAGGTGTCCCAATACTTTTGATAACATAGTGTATTTATTCTACACATTAAAGCATTACTTGTCCTCATCTAACAGTACAGTGGAAAGGAAGCCCACCCAAGAGACAGTTCAGTGCTGAGTATTAAAAACCTTACCAATGGACAAGGAACCTTCTACATGTGTCTTTGGCACTGGGTACTAGTCAAGCAAAGTTTAGGTTGCTGACATTGGGTCTGCCTCACTAAAGGAGAATAGCATGTTTGTGTTCATGGTGAATTTTCATTTAGTTTAATCAATAGGGAGAAGTTAAGAGAAAATGTATTTGCAAAAAATACCCTAATTGTGGGCAAGTAAAATAAGAAAAAAAAATGTCCACCCACACATAATTGGATGATTGAATTCGGTTAGTTTCACATCATTCACGCAGCTTAATAAAATTATTTTGGCAAAATTAAAGTGGTTCTAAAGGCAGAAGTTTTTTTTTTACCTTAACCTCCCTGGCGGTACGATTCTATCAGAAAAAAGATGCTGAAAGCGGTACCATCATTTGCAAGGAAATTTGGCGTTTTATATTGTAGGCCTGTAATTTTTAGGAATAACTCAAACTTAAATCTGACCAAGCAAGAGTCTAGTAGGCATCCCGGGTATGACATTTTTTTTAAAAACAAAATTATAAATTATAATATAATAAATAATTATAAATAATTATAACAAATAATAATATAATTCTAATAAAAATTATTCAATAATGTAATCAACTCAAAATCACTGAAATTTGCTCAGTTGCAGAATTGTCGCTGTCATTACTTTTATTTTTTTATGACGAATTTCCCCACAAATCGCTATCGCACAATTCTGCAAGTGATTATAATTTATTATCGCTGTTTTCTAGCTGATCTAAAACCATTTTTGACATAAAGGGACACGTTTGGTTGCTATGGACAATCTACAGTTTGCAGGGAGAAAGAAAGGTTTTTATTATACAAAAGAACATGTAGGGCACTGGGCAGACCACTAGGGACAAGGGGGGGTGTGTATTTTTTACATACAGTACTGTAATCTATGAGAGTACAGTATACTGTATGTAATGTGTTTGTTTACCTTTTTGAATTTGGCGCCGTTCTCCGCTCCCGTGTGTCGTAACGTCGCAGGGAACGGAGATCGGCGGCACAGGAGGACGCTGTGTGAATCGAGCGAGGTCCAGGGACAAGGTAAGTAACTTTGTCTGCTGCTGCAGCGAGGCAAGCCCGAGTCTGACTCGGGGTTACCGCTTTTGGTATGAAAATTTCACCCCGAGTCAGACTCGGGAATACCGCCAGGAGGGTTAAAGGATCATTAAAGATAATTTTTGTTTTTTTTAAATAACAAACATGTTATACCTACCTCCACTGTGCAGCTCGTTTTGCACAGAGTGGCCCCGAACCTGGTCTCCTGGGGTCCCTCAGCGGTTGTCTCAGCTCCCCCCCGCAAGGACTCAACACCGTCATGCGAGCGTGCTCGCATGGTGTTGAGTTCTTGCGGGCGCTCCTGTGATACAGCCGGCGGCCATAGCCACTCACTGTATTACTCGGCCCCTCCCCTGGCACGCCGCGTCATTGGATGTGATTGACAGCAGCGAGAGCCAATGGCTGCGCTGCTTTCAATCCATCCACTGTAACCAATCAACGGCCAGGCTAAGCGGCGAAGAGGATGTCGGGGGTGAGCGCGGGACTTTCGAGGGGTCAGGTAAGTATAACTGGGGGGGGGGGGGGGGGCTGGGGGGGTCCGGTATTGTTGGATGTTTTTTCACCTTAATGCATAGAATGCATTAAGGTGAAAAAATGTTTACCTTTACAACCCCTTTAATGAATTCTCTGTTTTTTGCAAGCTGTGATTGGCCAAGCATGCGGGTCATAGTGCATGCTTGGCCAATCATCAGCCAGCGATGCCGCAGTGAATTATGGTCTGTGAAACGTAACTCGAATTTGGCGCGAACGACCAGTTTTGTTCGTATTTCGACGAACGATCGAACATGAGTTAGACTCAAATACGAAGCTCATCCCTAGTGCTAAGGACTGTTTTCTAAGGAGTATCTTAAAGGGTCAGCTACCCTCAAATTATTATAGCAATATTTATCTCTCACATGCAACAACTATTACGTCTGCAATATTTACCTCATGTATACAACTACTATTACCTGAGCTATATTGTATTTCTCATGCACCTACTATTACGTCTGCAATATTTATCTCTCATATACAACTATAATTACCTGAGCTATATTGCCTCTCATACGCAACTACTATTACTCATATGCAAGTACTTTGTTACTACAACTCCTATTTACTACAAGCTTGACAAAAGTACTACCTGTTTATGGGTCTATGCCCTAAGTTGCGGAACATGTTCGCCTAAACTTTCCTATGCTAAGGGTTGACGCATTTCATACATTCTCCCTAATGAACGAAGCAATTTAATATTAATAATTACTTACATACAGTTGTGCATTCGTATCCTTAAACTATATTATATAATTTTAAACACTAAGCTCTGGTCGCATGTTGTAATACATCCATCCATAGTAGCTCAACGCCTTTCTTTATGTGACAGAAAGATGATGTAGAGATCCCCCAAACTCCTGTTTGCCAGGAGTGACGCCTGGGGCCCAATACTGAGTTGTCACATAAAGAAGCGCATTGAAACCCTTGCTAACCGCAGTTGTGGTTCACTCTGTTCACCAGTGCTGTTACACCCTTACATCAGGTGTCCCCCAGTGGAGTCCCTCCTTACATCAGGTGTCCCCAGAGGAACACCTCCTTGCATCAGGTGTCCCCAGTGGAGCCCCTCCTTACATCAGGTGCCTCCAGTGTAGCCCCTCCTTACATCAGGTACCCCCAAGTGGAACCCCTTCTTACATCAGGTGTCCCCAGTGTAGCCCCTCCTTGCATCAGGTGTCCCCAGGGGAACCAATCCTTGCATCAGGTATACCCAGTGGAGCCCCTCTTTACATTAAATGTCCCCCAGCGGTGTCCTCCTTACATCAGGTTTCCTTAGCTGAGCCCCTCCTTACATCAGGTGTCCCACAGCAGTGTCCCCCTTACATCAGGTGCCTTCACTGGAGCCCCTTCTTACATCAGGTGCCCCCAGTGGAGCCCCCTTACATTAGGTGTCCCCAGCGAAGTCCCCCTTACATCAGCTCTCCACCAGCGAAGTCCACCTTACATTAGGTGTCCCTCCTTACATCAGGTGCCCCCCTAGTGGAGCCCCTCTTTACATCATGTGCCCCCAGTGGAGCCCCTCCTTACATCAGGGGTCCCCAGTGGAGCCTCTCCTTACATCAGGTGTCCCCAGAGGAGCCCACTTACATCAGGTGTCCCCAGCGGAGTCCCCCTTACATCAGGTGTCCACAAGCAGAGTCCCCCTTACATCAGGTGTCCCTCCTTACATCAGGTTCCCCCAGTGGAGCCCCTCCTTACATCAGGGGTCCCCAGTGGAGCCTCTTCTAACATCAGGTGTCCCCAGAGAAGCCCCCTTACATCAGGTGTCCCCAGAGGAGCCCCCTTACATCAGGTGTCTCCCAGCAGTGTGCCTCCTTACATCAGGTGCCCCTAAGTGGAGCCCATTCTTACATCAGGTATCCCCAGTGTAGCCCCTCCTTACACTAGGTTCCCCCAAGTGGAGCCCCTTCTTACATCAGGTGTCCCCAGTGTATCCCCTCCTTATATCACGTGTCCCAAGTGTAGCCCCTCCTTAAATCAGGTGTCCCCAGTGGAGCCCTCCCTACATCAGGTGTCCCCAGAGGAGCCCCTCCTTACATCAAGTGTCCCCAGAGGAACCAATCCTTACATCAGGTATGCCCAGTGGAGCCCCTCTTTACATCAGGTGTCCCCCTTACATCAGGTGTCCCCCAGTGGAGCCCCCCATTACATCAGTTGTCCTCTAGTGGAGCCGACCTTACATCAGGTGTCCCCCAGTGGAGCCCCCCCTTACATCAGGTGTCCCAGCAGCGGAGTCTCAGCTGTCATTACAGTAGACCAGCTCTCGTTTGACACAGGTGAACAAACAAGGCCGTGGAGCCGGCAGGGTGGCTGCCAACAGAAATTGAGCTGCCGCCAACCCCCCACCCCACAGCCTTTCCCACAACAAGTCACAGACCGGCAGCAAGCTGCGGGGCGGCAGGTTGGTGGCAGCTCAATTTCTATTGGCAGTCATCCGGCCGGCTCTGCCTCTTGTTTGTTCCCCTCAGCGAGTGACCAGGCTATACAAGAGCTGGTCTTCTGTAAAATGGCGGCCAACAAAGACAATTCACTGCCAGCCGCAGACCTCTAGCAGTGACCGCGAAAAAATGGGAAAACTTCTTGGGAAGTGCTAAAAGCGAGACAAAGGTCTAAATCCTGGGATTGACCCCCAGTAAATTCGGGAAAGTTGGCAACTATGCACTACATGCTGAAACTTCTGGACTGTACTACTGCCAGTGTGCTATCTGGGAAGGCCTCCATCTTAGCATGCAGTTTTGTTACAGAGAGACAAATGTGTCTGTCCCCCTGACACTGCAGATCGGCATACTTTCATAAAAACAAACCAGTCCTGGATCAATGATTCCAAAATCTCTGCAGCTGATGCTACCAAATAACTTGCTTGCTTTTAACCTGGTCTCCTTCTCAAAAATGGTACCTTCCACTATTACCAGCTTGTGTCACCTCTCCTGGCTTGTCACCAATAATTGCTCCTGTCACCTCTGCTGTCCTTCTGCCATTTCTAGCTCCTGCCACCTCCCCTGGCCTGCCTGCCAACATTACCAGCTCCTGCCACCTCTTCTAGACTGTTCCAAGCTGGAAAGTGGGGTCCCCCAGGGTTCTGTCCTGGGACCAATCCCATTTAATGTATTCATAAAGATCTGGAGGATGGGATAAACAGCTCAATCTCAGTATTTGCGAATGATACAAAGCTAAGCAGGGCAATAACTTCTATGCAGGATGTAGAAAACCTTGCAAGAAGATCTAAGCAAATTAATGGGGGCAACTACATGGCAAATGAGATTTAGTGTTGAAAAATGTAAAATAATGCATTTGGGTGCCAAAAATATGAATGCAATTTACTTGCTAGGGGTAGAACCTCTGGGGGAATCTGGGATGGAAAAGGACCTGGGGGTCCTAGTCGATGACAGGCTCAGCAATAGCATGCAATGCCAAGCTGCTGTAAGCAAAGCCAACAGAATATTGACATGCATTAAAAAGGGGATTCACTCCAGAGATAAAATGATAATTCTCCCACTCTACAAGACTCTGGTACGGCTGCACCTGGAGTATGCCGTCCAATTCTGGGCACCAGTCCTTATGAGGGATGTGCTGGAACTGAAGAGGGTCCAGAGAAGGGCAACAAAGGGACTGGAGGACCTCAGCTATGGGGAAAGACTACAAGCGTTAAAACTATTCTCTCTAGCGGGGAGCATCGATAATTAAAAAAAAAACTATTAGATGGGCACCTTAACGACCACAATATACAGGGGTATACAATGTACTATTAACATTTAAGCACACACACAGGTTTAACTGGATGAACTTTTTTCAGCTTCACCAACTATGTAATTACCAGCTCCTACCACTTCTCCTGGTCTGCCATCATTACCATCTCCTGCCATCTTTACTGGCCTGCCAACTTTACCAGCTTTTGTCACCTCTACTGGCCTGCCACCATTACCCACTTCTGCCACCTCTGCTGTAATGCCATGATTATCAGACCTTTGCATCATTACCAGCTCATACCACCTCTGCTGGCCTGCCAACATTACCAGCTCCTTCCACCCCTGCTGGATCCGAGCCGTGCAGAGTCACTCTCTACACACTCTGGGTGATTCGATCCTGAGATTGGCATGCTCTGTGTGGCCACGAGGAAAGACGGCGGGAGCTTGGATTAGCTACATTGACTTCAATGGCACACTGTTGCTATCTATTTCCAAGCTGTCATTGAGACACGTAACTCTACTCTGCATAGCAGACTGAACTGTGTTGCATATCCTTTCATGGTTTATCATGCAGTTGATGGAATACTTAATATTTGTTTTAACCTCTATCCTTTGGATCAATCAGGGGCCAGTGGTTATGGATTTGAGACTTTATCACCATTCATATATCCTCCCAGCACAGTTCCATACCATTAGTATCATTTCTTGCAATGGACTGTAGTCCTCTGGAACTTTGTAACGGCTGCTACTTTCTCTATATACACCAGTTTATCAGGACTGCCCGGTCCATTGGTGCCATCCCATTATTTTGCTTATTGCCTATTTTGCTGCGTATTCATATAGTTTAAATTGCGGATACATGCATGACACTCTGTTTGTTTTTATAGACAATGTTGTCTTTTAGATGGTGAAGGTTAATTTTATGTAATTATTATTTATGTATTATTTCTCAATACATTTCTCAAATTTGACTATTGGTCTGGCTACATCTAGATTCTATTTCCCTGTGGCTCCCTGTGTGGCACTTTACACTGTACCTTTCTGTTGGTATAATCAGAGCTTTTTTTCTCAGAAAATAGGTGCAGGAACTCAACCACGACCATGTTCAGATTTCACAAACAGTAGAAGGGTCTTAAAGGGGCATTAAATACCAGGATTGCATTACATACAGAGTGCAGAGTTCAGGGGGGGGGGGGGGGGGTTACACACAGAGTGCAGAGCTGTCACTTGTAAACACAGAAACCAGACTTCTATGTTCACAAGTGAGCAGGCATCAAAGGGTCTGAGCCAAAGGTGGTGGAACTGAGTTCCCCCAAGTTCCCCCTGAAAAAAAGCCCTGGATAATGTTGTCTTACCCAACAGTTATATCCTGATGCTTGACAATGTAACAATGTGACAATGTAGTGCTACTTACTTTTAAAATGTGAGTGCTTTCCTTTGGTTTCTATGTTTTTTTTTCACTAAAAAATTATTACTCTGTGGAAAGCTATTTTTCTGTATGTTGATAACCGCATAAGAAAGTCTGCATTTAAACTAACATATTTGACACAATTGGACACTCTATATGACTTATGAGGGCTATTTTATTTATTTATAACAGGGGTAGGCAATCCCCGGAACTGGTGCCGCAAGCGGCACCCAAAGTCTCTTTTGCCGTCAATCGACTACCTCCCCATCAGCAGCGCAGGAAAGTGTCAGTGAGACACAAATGCATTCCAATCTCAGAATTCCCCATGCTGCACCTGCTTCCAGGAGGAGGACTATCATTGGCCACTGCTAAAGCCAATCACTGTCCTGCTAGCCCTGTCCATCATCTGGAGAAAGCTGACTCGCTTGGTTGCCACTACCAATCTCAGATGGAAGGGATTTCACTGTGATTGAGAAAACCACAATCAGGTGACAGTTCGTGGAATTACTGTTGAGCTTCTGGGAACTTTGTAGAAAATATTCCTGAACCTTTGCGTCACTTACTACTGAACCCCTGCACTCTGTGTCCCCTTAAGCCACAGCCAGTATTCAGCGCAATGAAAATCACACCCAACTTTTGCTGCGGCTCAGCGTGCCGCACTTTTTCTTAACTCCGGGGGCCCAACTTATGATCCTGCCCACTGCTTTGAGAAAATACCCCTGACCTCAGCTCATCATTGCACATCCATTCCAGATGCTTGTATGTGACATCACATACATCACATACAAGCACATGGGCTGGATGCGAGAGGTGGATCAGCAGAATGAGTGTGCCAGGACAGGTAGATGTGTCTCATCTCTGCTTCTTTTCACCACTCTGCATATCACGCATATCATAGATGAGAAGAGGGTACAGTGGTGGAGATGATGAGCAGGAGGGTACAGCGGTGGGGAAAAAGAGCAGAGGGGGTTCAGAGGTAGGACAGAAGAGCAGGAGGTACAGTGGTGGGGCATATGTGCAGGGAGGTACAGTGGTGGAAGAGACAAGAAGGGGCTTCAGCAGTGGGACAGAAGAGCAGGGAGTACAATGATGGGGCAGATCAGAAGGGGGTTACAGTGATGGGACAGATGAGCAGGGGGTTCAGTGTTGGGGCAGACGAGAAGGGGGTTCAGTGGTGGGACAGAAAAGCAGGGGGGAGAGCAGTGGGCAGATGTGAAAGTAGGTGTATTGGTGGGACAGATGAGCAGGGGGAACAGAGGTGGGGCAGAAGGGCAGGAGGTACAGAGGTGAGACAGTTGTGCAGGAGGTACATTGGTGGGGCAGATGGGAAAGCAGGTTACAGTGGTGGAGCAGATGAGCAGATGGGTTCAGTGTTAGGAGAGATAAGAAGGTGATTCAGTAGTGAGACAGAAGAGTATGGGGGATATGTCGGTAGAGCAGTTGTGCAGGGAGGTACAGGGGTGGGGCAGATGCAGGGCCGGCGCAACCACCAGGCGGACCAAGCGGCCGCTTGGGGCGGGCAGGTCCGCAGCCTGGGATGGGGCGGAAAGATGACCTTTTTTTTTTTTATTTACTGTCCGGAGTTGCCGCCGCCCTCCGGCGCCCGGTGTCCCGCTCCAGGGCTCGAGTTGCGGGAACGGCGTCTGTAGAGGAGAAGGGAGGGAGAAAAAGTTTCACTGGCACCGCACTGCCCCGCCCCCTCCCCCGGCGAGCTGTTGCAGAAGAACAATAACATCATTAGCATGTGACAAACCGAGTCTCTGCTGCCTGACTAGTAACTCGACCCAGCAGGAGATCGTGGCCAGCACTAGCTAAACTTCTCTTCTCTTCTCTCCTGGTGAAGGGAGCATGCTGGCTGCTTGTAATTTTTTTTTGTGATGGACGCTGATGAGCTGACCAGCCAATCTGCAGGCACTTGATAGGGCTAGGTGCATGCAGATTGGCTGGTCAGCTCATCAGCGTCCATCACAACAAAAAATTACAAGCAGCCAGCATGCTCCCTTCACCAGGAGAGAAGAGAAGTTTAGCTAGTGCTGGCCACGATCGGGTTTGTCACATGCTAATGATGTTATTGATGTTAGGAAGCAGCATGGATGGAGGGTAAGTCACAGAAATTGTGTGTTACTGTGCCCCCCCCCCCCTGCAGACTTTAATTAAACTCCTGTTTAAAGGGAAACCTGGCTGAGGTTGACAGGCTGGCATTGTGAAGATGGATGAGGATGACTCTGGGTGGATATGAGAGTTACATTGTGGAGATCCTCTTCACAATGTAACTCTCATCCCCACAGTCATCCTCATCCATCTTCACAATGCAACACAATCATCTTCATCCCCACCCAGCACCATCCATCCCTCTCTAACGCATCCCCTGCACCATCTATCCCTTTCCACAACACATCCCCACCCAGCACCATCCATCCCTCTCTAACGCATCCCCTGCACCATCTATCCCTTTCCACAACACATCCCCACCCAGCACCATCCATCCCTCTCCACAACGCATCTCCACAACGCATCACCACCCACGCCAAGCACCATCCATCCCACTCCACAATGCATCCCCACCCACCCCTCTCCACAACGCATCCCCACCCACGCCTAGCACCATCCACCCTCTCCACAACACATGGCTGTGGAGGAGGCGGGTACAGAGAGAGGTGGCTGTGGAGGAGGCGGGTACCACCCACCCCTCTCCAACGCATCACCACAACGCATCACCACCCACGCCAAGCACCATCCATCCCACTCCACAATGCATCCCCACCCACCCCTCTCCACAACGCATCCCCACCCACCCCTCTCCACAACGCATCCCCACCCACGCCTAGCACCATCCACCCTCTCCACAACACATGGCTGTGGAGGAGGCGGGTACAGAGAGAGGTGGCTGTGGAGGAGGCGGGTACCACCCACCCCTCTCCAACGCATCACCACAACGCATCACCACCCACGCCAAGCACCATCCATCCCACTCCACAATGCATCCCCACCCACCCCTCTCCACAACGCATCCCCACCCACCCCTCTCCACAACGCATCCCCACCCACGCCTAGCACCATCCACCCTCTCCACAACACATGGCTGTGGAGGAGGCGGGTACAGAGAGAGGTGGCTGTGGAGGAGGCGGGTACCACCCACCCCTCTCCAACGCATCACCACAACGCATCACCACCCACGCCAAGCACCATCCATCCCACTCCACAATGCATCCCCACCCACCCCTCTCCACAACGCATCCCCACCCACCCCTCTCCACAACGCATCCCCACCCACGCCTAGCACCATCCACCCTCTCCACAACACATGGCTGTGGAGGAGGCGGGTACAGAGAGAGGTGGCTGTGGAGGAGGGGGGTACAGAGAGGTGGCTGTGGAGGAGGGGGGGTACAGAGAGGTGGCTGTAGAGGAGGGGGGTACAGAGAGGTGGCTGTAGAGGAGGGGGGTACAGAGAGGTGGCTGTGGAGGAGGGGGGTACAGAGAGGTGGCTGTAGAGGAGGGGTACAGAGAGGTGGCGGTAGAGGAGGGGGCACAGAGAAGTAGCTTTATAGCCCTCTCTGTACCCCCCCTCCTCCACAACCACCTCTCTGTACCCCCATCCTCCACAACCACCTCTCTGTACCCCCCTCCTTAAAATGACTAAGATTGTATTTTTTTTTCTTTTTTAATAATTATGAGGTGGCACTGGTGGGCAGTAATGAGGTGGCACTGATGGACACTAATGGGCTGAACTGGTAGGCAGAGGTTGCACTGACAGGCTGAACTGGTGGACACTAATGAGGTGGCACTGTTGGACACTGATAGGCTGCACTTTACCTCTCCACCCTAAACCATAACCTCCTCCCCAACCTAGATTTTCTGAGATAATGAAAAAAAAAAAAAATATATCGGCCATCGGCCGCCCCAATTTTGAAATATCGGCATCGGTATCGGCCAGAGAAAAACACATATCGGTCTACCTCTAGTCTGCACTGTAGGGGTGTCTGTACTGTGGGAGTCTGCACTATAGGGGGGTCTGTACTGTAGGGGTGTCTGTACTGTGGGGGTCTGCACTATAGGGGTGGGGGTCTGCACTGTAGGGGTGTCTGTACTGTGTCGGGTTGGAGTCTGCACTGTAAGGGTTTCTGTACTGTGGGGGGCTGCACTATAGGGGTGTCTGTACTGTGGGGTATGGGGGTCTGCACTGTAGGGGTGTCTGTACTGTGGGGGTCTGCACTATAGGGGTAGGGGTCTGCACTGTAGGGGTGTCTGTACTGTGTCGGGTGGGGGTCTGCACTGTAAGGGTGTCTGTACTGTGGGGGTCTGCACTATAGGGGTGTCTGTACTGTGGGGGTCTGCACTGTTGGGGGGTCTGAACTGTTGGGGGTGTCTGTGTAATGGGGTCCAGAGGTGCAGGGTGCTATGTAATGTAAAGGGGTCCAGTGGTGTATGGTGCTGTGTAATGTAAAGGGGTCCAGTATGTTTTACATTTAGTAGTATGGTGTATATTATACTAAGAATTTCTGCTGTGGAGTGGTTACAAAAGCACAAATTAGTGTGTTTTTTTATATAAAAAAATTATTGAAAGAAACATTTTTGCAAGGGAGGTGGGTGGCCGTTGGGGGGGGGGGGGGGGCGCCAAAATGGAGCTTCGCTTGTGTAGGCAGAAATCCTTGCACCGGCCCTGGGCAGATGAGCAGCAGGGTTACAGTGGTGGCGCAGATGTGCAGGAGGTACAGTAGTGGGAGGGATCAGAAGGGGGTTCAGCGGTGGGACAGATAAGCAGAGGGGTACAGTGATGGGGCAGATGAGCAGGGGGTTACAGTGGTGGGACAGATAAGCAGTGGGTTCATTGTTGGGCCAGATGAGAAGGGGGTTACCGTGGTGGGAATAATGAGCAGGGGATTCAGTGTTGGGGCAGATAAGGGGGTTCAGCAGTAGACAAGAAGAGCAGGGCGTACAGCGGTGGGCCTGATGTAAAAGAGGTGCATTGGTGGGACAGATGATCAGGGGGTTACAGTGGTGGGGCAGAAGGGACAGAGGTGGGGTAGATGTACAGGGGGGTACAGTGGTGAGGCAGAGGAGAAAGGATGTATATTGGTGGGACACATGAGCTGGGGGAACAGAGGTGGGACAGATGTGCAGGAGATACAGTGGTGGGGCAGATGAGAAAGGGGGTTACAGTGGTGGGGCAGGTGAACAGAAATGTTCAGTGTTGGACAGATGAGAAGATGGTTCAGTGGTGAGACAAAAGAGCATGGGGGTACGGCGGTGGAGCAGATGTGCAGGGAGGTACAGTGGTGGGGCAGATGAGCGGGGTGGTACAGTGGTGAGGCAGATGAGCAGGGGGTTACAGTGGTGGGACAGATGTGCAGGGTGGTAAAGTGGTGGGGCAGATGTGCAGGGGGTTACAGTGGCGGGGCAGATGAGCAGGGGGGACAGTGATCTGAGGTGTGAAAGTGCATGAATTGGGGCTGATCTGAGGCGTGAGTGCAGGATGTTAAAGAGGAAGTAAACCCTCTCAATTTTATTTTTAATAAACCCTGCAAGAGAAAGGCATAATGAGCTATCCTGGCCTACCACCATTAAAAGATTTTGCTACCTCTCCTGGCCTGACACCATTATCACCTTCTTCAACTTCTGCTGGTGTTCCACCATTACCAGCTCCTGCCACCTCTGCTGACCTGCCCCACTTGCTGCTCCTGCCACCTCTGCTGACCAACCACCGTTACCAGCACCTGACACCTCTATTAGACTTCCACCATTACCAGCATCTGCCATCTTTACCGACCTGTCATTGTCACTAACTCCTGCTTCTTATCCTGACCTGCTGCTGCCAATATTACCAGCTCCTGCTGACTTTCCCGGCCTTCCACCATTATCAGCTCCTACCACCTCTGTTGGCCTGCCACCATGACCAGCTCTTGCTACTTCTCCTGGACTGCCATCATTACCAGCACCTGTCACCTTTGCTGTATTGCCACCATTACCAGCTCCTGTCACCTCTCCTGAACTGCTACCATTACCAGCTACTAGCAAAGTCATGCGCTAGGTCTTCTAATTTGTGTTCTGTTCCAGTACTGCAGCACTCAAACATGTGTGACTATTAACTCCTGGAAATAATATACTCCAATTTTTATTTAAAGATAAAACCTTCCTTGTCCTCTGCCCGCCCTCTGCTGCTGTTGCCTTTTACCTTGTGTGTTGCTGCAAATTTATAATATAAAGTCTTTGGGCCAGATTCACGTAGATGGGCGTATTTTTTGGCGGGCGTAACGTATTTGATTAACGTTACACCGCCGCAAGTTTTTCAGGCAAGTGCTTTATTCACAAAGCACTTGCCTGTAAAGTTGCGGCGGCGTAGCGTAAATCACCCGGCAGAATTCAAATTCGGCGGGTAGGGGGCGTGTTTCATTTAAATGAAGCGCGTCCCCGCGCCGAACGAACTGCGCATGCGCCGTCCCTAAAAAATCCTGGTGTGCATTGCTCCAAATGACGTCGCAAGGACGTCATTGGTTTCGTCGTGAGCGTAACTTACATCCAGCTGTTTTCTGAATCGACGTACGCAAACGATGTAAAATTTCAAAATTCGACGCGGGAAAGACGGCCATACTTAACATTGGCTGCGCCTCATAGACCCAGGGGTAACTATACGCCGGAAAAAGCCGAACGCAAACGACGTAAAAAAAATGCGCCGGGCGGTCGTTCGTTTCTGAATCAGCGGAAATCCTCATTTGCATATTCGGCGCGTAAAAAAAAGGAAACGCCACCTAGCGGCCGGCCTGGAATTGCAGCCTAAGATCTGACGGTGTAAGACACTTACACCTGGCGGATCTTAGGAATATCTATGCGTAACTCATTCTCTGAATCAGTCGCATAGATACGACCGGCAGAACTCAGAGATACGACGGCGTATCAGGAGATACACCGTCGTATCTCTTTGTGAATCTGGCCCATCGTCTGTGGTCTGTACAATCTTCTTTATTAATCAACGGGAAAAAAAGCACCGCAGGATAATGCTAATGCATTTCAGTCTAATGCTTCGTACACACGACTAGGTTTTCCGACGGGAAAACTGCGATGAGACCTTTTGGCCGGGAATCCCGGCCGTGTGTATGCTCCCTCGCTGTTTTTCCGACGGGAAAACTGCCAAAATCCGCAAAAAAAAGAGAACCAGCTCTTTTTTCCCCATCGGGATTCCTGACTGACTTTTTCCCGTCGGAAATCCTGAGCGTGTGTACGAGGCATAAGAACTCCTTTTTTCATTTGTTGGAACAAAAAATATCTAACAGATTCATCCAGGCACACAATACAGCATGGATGGACAAATCTGCTATTATATTCAGGCAGCTGGTGCCAGCAGTTTTCAGGATACCCAAACAGCATGTGGGTCACTCGCCCTACACATGGGGTACTTTTAACGTGTACACTTTACCAAATAAACTGGACTCCATGCATGCACTTAGTTAAACTCTCTCTTCCAAACCTGTGCACAGGCTGGGAACCTCTGTCACGCTGATCCGCTCCGGGAGATAGCCTCTTGCAGGAGGAGCTGTTGTTGGCACTTTCTCCATGAGCGGACCGCTCGCGGAGAGAGTGCCAACAACAGCTCCTGCTCCTGCAAGAGGCTATCCCACCTGCCACATGTACACACTTACAGCCCTTTGCATATAAAACTTTTGTTACCCTTGCTGTTTTCTGTACAGCATTAAAGGGGTTGTAAAGGTTCGTCTTTTATTTTCTAAATTTGTTTCTTTAAGCTAGTGCATTGTTGGTTCACTTACCTTTTCGTTCGATTTCCCTTCTAAATGTTTTTTTTCTTTGTTTGAATTTCTCACTTCCTGTTTCTCCTCAGTAAGCTTTCCACCATCATCCAAGTGGTGGAAAGTCATCTAGAACAGCTTACTGAACACCTTACTGAGAAGGAACAGGAAGTGAGAAATTCAGACAAAGAAAACAAAGAAAAAAAACATTTAGAAGGGAAATTGAAGGAAAAGGTAAGTGAACCAACAATGCACTAGCTTAAAGGAACCTATTTAGAAAATAAAAACGAACCTTTACAACCCCTTTAACTCTTGTACTGCTGTTTTTATACCCCAATGTGCTTTAAATGGCCCACGCAGTAAACTATGTGTGCGGTTACTTGCATTACACCCCAATAGGTAGATTCAAAGAGATGGGCTTAACTTTGCGGCGGCGTAGCTTAGCCTGTTTAGGCTACGCCGCCGTAAATTAGCTAGGCTAGTAATGATTCTCAATATACTTGCCTGCTAATAGCGTAGCCTAAAGCGGGCGGGCGTAAGGGCGCCGAATTCAAATGACTTGGAGGGGGGCGTGTTTGATGGTAATGAGGCTTGACCTCACGTTTTTGACGTTTTTTTTTCACTGCGCATGCGCCGGGCGACTACATTTCCCAGTGTGCATTGCGGTTACGTACGCCGCACGGGCCTATTGATTTCGACGTGGACGTAAACGACGTAGATCCCGATTCGCGGGCGACTTACGCAAACGACGTAAAAAAATTCGAATCTCGCGGCGGGAACGGCGGCCATACTTTAACATTGTTATTCCACCTAATAGATGGAATAACTTTAGGCCTGTAATGCGCTGGGCGTACGTTCGTGAATCGGCGTATAAACTCATTTACATATTCTACGCCGGCCGCAATGGAAGCGCCACCTAGTGGCCATCCAAAATATTGCAACCTAAGATAGGACGGCGCAAGCCGTCCTATCTTAGATATGTTTAGGCGTATCTCTGTTTGAGCATACGTCAGCGTCGATTCTAAGTTAGGTCGGCTTATCTACTGATAAGCCGGCCTAACTCTTACTGAATCTACCTACTTGAGTTATTTCAGACAAGGACAAAGCATTACTGGAAACTCTCAACATAACAGTTCCAAAGCAAAGTGCACAGCCTTTCCTTTAAACTGATGCCTAACTCAGGCTTGTAGCTGCCCCAGCGTACCTGCACAGGCAAGGGTCCATGCAAATCATGGCAGATCTTCAGAACTTTTATTTTCAGGGAGGACTGCAAATTCCAGCTATCCCTCTATTCTCTGTAAGCAGCTGCAGATTACATGCTGTGGTTTGACTGTGTCTTTCCTTCCCATGCAGACTGGGCAGAGCCCTCCCCCTTTTATTATCAGCACAGGCAGACAGGCAGAGCTCAGTAAAAAGTTTGAGAAACAAGATTAACTGTTTCTCTTCCAGCTGGGGCAGCAGCTAATCTCACTAACCAACATTTTAACCTGCTTACAAGCAGCTGCATCTGAATGTATGAAGCCACATTCAACACTTTTCAGCCTGGTTCTTTGGCTTTTCACTCAAAGAATGTCAGGAGGCAGAGTGCTAGCAAGGCAACCCACAAAGAACATTTTGACAAGGAAGCAGACAATATTTACTCAGAGTATGGCCACCTTAACCACTTGCTTACTGGGCACATATACCCCCCTCCTGCCCAGGTGAAATTTCAGCTTTCGGCACTGCATCGCTTTAACTAACAATTGCGCGGTCGTGCGACGTGGCTCCCAAACAAAATTGACGTCCTTTTTTCCCCACAAGTAGAGCTTTCTTTTGGTGGTATTTGATCGCCTGTGCGGTTTTTATTTTTTGCGCTATAAACAAAAAAGTGAGACAATTTTGAAAAAAATACAATATTTTTTACTTCTTGCTATAATAAATATCCCAATTTAAAAAAAAAAATAACATTTTTTTTTCTCAGTTTAGGCCGATACGTATTCTTCTACATATTTTTGGTAAAAAAAAAAAAAAAATCGCAATAAGCGACTGGTTTGCGCAAAAGTTATAGCGCTTACAAAATAGGGGACAGAATTATTTTTTTTTAATTATTTTTTTTACTAGAAATGGCGGCGATCTGCGATTTTTAATGGACTGCGACGTTATGGCGGACACATCGGACACATTTTTGGCGCCATTCACATTTATACTGCGATCAGTGCTATAAATATGCACTAATTACAGTATAAATGTGACTGGCATTGAAGGGGTTAACACTAGGGGGTGAGGAAGGGGTTAAATGTATCCCTGCTTAGTGTTCTAACTGTAGGTGGAGGGGGGGTGACTGGGGGGGTGACCGATCTGTGTCTCTATGTACAAGAGACACAGATCCGTCTCCTCTCCAGAGACAGCACCGCTGTCTCTGTGTAAAACGGCAATGAGAGATGATCTCATATGTTTACATATGAGATCCTCTCTCATTGGCCGCACAGATCGCCTCGCGAACGGCCACTCTGATTGGCCGTTCGCGGCGATCTGTAATTGGCTGTGTCCGAGGGACACGGCCAACACAGATTTTCCCCGCAGCGCGCTCTGGAGCGCGCGCGGGGAACGCCCAAAGGGGCGGCCGTCAATTGACGGCGGTTTGGAAATTGGGATCCGCACTGTAGCCGTCAATTGACGGCAGGCGGATCCCAAGTGGTTAAAGTGTATCTAAACTCGAAACAAAAATATATAGAGCTAACTAGCTTACCAATCCATAGATGTGATGGGTGTATTAGTTCCCTTTTTTATGTTTCTTTTTTTCCTATTTGCACCCAGTGAACTGGTGATCTTCCTGTAACAGACCAAACTGTCCAATAAAAGCGTGTTATTTTCAGGATTTCTATGTGAAAATTAAGAAAAAGAAAACAAATGCAGCCACCACATTTAAGGATTGGTAATCTGTAATACATTAAATGTTTGTTTTTGGGTTTACTACTGCTTTCAGTGATGACTGAGGGAGTAGATTTCAAGGAATGCTTCCTCCAGTTTGCAGCAGACTGATAGCATCATTCTTCAATTTCCCAACTTAAGCCCTGTACACACGGCTGAGAATCCCGTCAGGAAAAAACAACGGTTTTCCTGATGGGATTCCTGGCAAGCTTGGCTTGCCAAGCTAATGGATATAGAAGGCCATTCAAAAGAACCGCCGTTCTTTTGAATGGCAAGAACGCTGTGACGTCATCGACTACAACGAGCCAGCACTCGTCACATTCGATGTGTCGCCTCCATCTTGCTACACCCCACACTATTGTTGTATGCTACCATGCGTCAAAGTCGTATCGAGCATGCGCGGGTTTACCATGGACAGGTAAGCATACAGATGACCGGTTTTCTTGGCAGGAAACACTCTGCCGGGAATCCCGACGAAAAAATAGAGAGCCAGGTTCTCTATTTTCCCTTCGGATTCCCGGCTGTTTTCCTGACGGAAAAACTGCTAGGGAGCATACACACGACTGGGATTCCCGGCCAAATACTCTCCTTGCAGTTTTCCTGCTGGGAAAACCGGTAGTGTGTACGAGGCTTAAAGCGGGAGTTCACCCATTTAAAAAAAAAAAAAAAATCTCCCCTTAGCTTCCTGCTCGTTCGGTCTAGGGGAATCGGCTATTTATATTAAAATAGGTGCAGTACTTACCCGTTTTCGAGCTGCATCTTCTTCCGTCGCTTCCGGGTATGGGTCTTCGGGAGCGGGCGTTCCTTCTTGATTGACATTCTTCCGAGAGGCTTCCGACGGTCGCATCCATCGCGTCACTCGTAGCCGAAAGAAGCCGAACGTCGGTGCGGCTCTATACTGCGCCTGCGCACCGACGTTCGGCTTCTTTCGGAAAATCGTGACGCGATGGATGCGACCGTCGGAAGCCTCTCGGAAACCTGTCAATCAAGAAGGACCGCCCATTCCCGAAGCCCATACCCGGAAGCGACGGAGAGGATGCGTCTCGTAAACGGGTAAGTACTGCACATATTTTAAAATAAATTGCCGATTCCCCTAGTAATAACGAGCAGGAAGCGAAGGGGGAAAAGTGCCCTCTAAGGGTGAACCCCCGCTTTAAAGCAACCTTTGGGAGACTGTACATTTTCACCGTAAAAGCTACAGTGTTCCTTAATTATACTATTGCTGTATATTATGACATATTCATGACATTTTCCAAAGCTATACATATGTTCACTTTATTATTTTTTCCCTTTAATTTGAATGCTTTACTTGATATGCATCATTAAATATTAAATAATGCATTGACAACTACGATGTACAAAAGAAAATTCTAATGCTAGTGTTAAAATCTCATCCTATATGCCACATTAACTGTAAAACATGACAAATTTGCCCTGCAGAAGAAACAGTTTTTTTTTTTCTGTTTCCTGTGGATCAATACGGTAGCCATATATGGTAATGACTGAATGAATTCTGTTTTATTTGCGTTTCCATGGCAACTATTAAATGTGCAGATACTGTACTGCAAGATTAGTATGTTGGACTATGTGTGTTTCATTACCATGGAGACTAAAATGGAAGAAATCCGGCTCAGGCTTCTGGAAGGAAGGGGCGGACGTAATATGTGTTTGACAGAAGAACGTCAACTTTTTATTTTTATTTTTTACGCCCTGGATATCTAATGTTTACCACCAGCTGAACAGGTTTGCACTAAGCTTAACATATTATTTTATCCCACTAAGAAAAAATCATATAATCTCATGATATGCAATTTTCAGTACGTTTTGCTTGAGTCATCCAAGCGTGTCAAGCCATTCTTCATTTAAGAACCACCACCTCCTCAATACCACATTGAGAGTCATTGTATGTTTGCAATTGCAACACTTAGAAACTCAAGCTCTTAGCTGTGCCTTGCATTGATTATCTCATCTTTCTCGAGTTAATTTCAGAATCATTGTTGCCAAGGTAACATCAGTGAGCCCTTTATATAGCACCTTAGCAAATGACATCATCTACACAATTTCGTCTGCCTTGCATGTTCGTTTTAAGCTTCCAGGAACCAGTGCAAGGAATTGTGTGCCACAAACTGTATAATCTGATGTGAGCCCTTGAGAAAATAAGAGCACAATCATTTCGATGTGTAAAGCTCCCTCCCTCCAGTTTGTGTTGTGTTGACTCTTAAGACACAGTTAGTTGAGCAATAAAATCTTTCAACTGTGAAGGTCAAATGTAAACCAATTTGCATTTAGATTTCATGGCTTCTAAATTAAATATGAATTTGTATTAATATTCTATTTTTGGAAAATAGATGGGAAGTAGTTACACAAGTAAACATTTTAAAAGTCAAAAAAATTAAGCTGGTAGACTGTCTAGGTAATTTATTGGCTTTAAATTTCATCTGAACCCCCGTTACAAAAAAATGTAATATATTGTAGCTTCTCAGATTTGGTAACTGCAATAGTTTTTCTTTTCATTTTTTCCCCTTTATCTTTATCTGGTGATCTTTTGAGTAACATACTTCTTGTCTTAGGATGGCAACACCCAACATAAAATATCAATGGAAGAACAACATTGTTACCTTAGGACAGGACTACAAAACCCACCCCACCTCTATTTCTTCATAGCATTGGTGGGTAGGTTCTGTAGTCCATTTTCTCATGATCTTATGCACTGCCAAACCCTATTTAAACTACCTTTTAAGAAGCCAGCTCACACGTTAATGTGTTCCCACACTAAAAATATATACATTCAATCAGTACAGTGCTACTTAATAACCTCCTTACGTTCAATAGATATGTACTGTACATTCGTTTTCGTACAAATTACATACAATTACATGCAGAGTCCCTCAAGGATCACCCCTATCGCCCGTACTCTTCAACATCTACCTCCACCCACTCCTCAAAATCATCAGCAAACAGGACCTACCCTATCACTCCTATGCTGATGACACGCAACTTTACCTTTGCATCACTGACAAAAAGGACCAATACCACGCACTAGAAAATTGTCTCTTATTGATCGATAATTGGATGATGGAGAGCTCCCTCAAACTTATTTGACTTGAATTCAAAACAGAACTTTGAACAACATGGACAACATGCACACCACCCACCATCCTTGGGCAAATCATCACCCCAAGCACCAAAGTCAAAAGCCTCTGTGTCATCTTTGACTCAGACATGACTATGGAAGCACAAATAGGATCAGTAGCCATCGGATCTCACTACCTTCTCCGCCTGCTGCGTAGACTCATCCCCTTCATCCCGGAAGAGGACACAGCAGTAGTAGTTGGAACAATCATCAATTCCCGACTTGACTACGCAAACACCCTCTACCTCGGACTCCCCAAATACCAAGTCATCCAGACAAGTCGTCCAGAACACAGCAGGCAGACTGGTAATGGGAAAAAACCGTGGGAATCAATCACCCCATCCCTGAGGACCTTCCATTGGCTAGCCCTCTGTCTTACTCACAAATGCTCACAAGGAAACGCTCCTCAATACCTATGCGAGAAAATAAAACACTACACCCCTAGTCGCGCCCTCCGGTCAACTAACCAAAACCTCCTCCACATCCCCAAGACCCACTACAAATCTGAAGGAGAATGAAGATTTGCAGTCCAAGGACTACGGCTATGGAAAACTCCACCCACGGACATCCGCATGGAAGAAAACCATCGGGCCTTCAGAAAAATCTTAAGACCCACCTCTTCTGAAGACACAAGACAGCACTGGATGAAAAAAGCATCTTGAGGCGATTTAGTTCACATTTACTCACTCACAAATTTGTTTTCGTCCAAAATTCTGGGATTTTCTTGTTTGTTTTAACAATAACGCGCAAAATTCCGAAATCCGAAAAATCCAAAATAAAAAATGCTTTATTTTCGTATCCATTATATTTTCATATCATTGCGACAACAGTTCGATATAGATAGATAGAAGATTCGACATGACGGTGACAATAGAGATCTGTGTCTATCGAGCCTGCAGTTGAATGTGCCTAACCTAACTCTATTAGTCCAAGATTATTCAACATCGAGAAAAAAGATTCAACATTCTATAGACATGAAGATTCGACGAAGCAGCTAAAAACATACGATCGCCACGAACGGACATTTACGGTAATAGGTTCATAAGCTATAGAAGAATTATAATTATTATAATTATTACTAGTCATACAACATTAGAATTCTACTATAGCTTGTGGGTGGAGCATTCGACCGAAAATGTACGATCGCTGCGTTGTACAGTTTAACTGCTTTGTTACGTATTCTAAGAACATCCAACATACCCCATAAGCCTTCAATTGACAGATTTGACCCCAATTCGGATTTTAATCTTTTTTTTATAAATTCTTTGTTTATTTCAAGAATTACTTTACAGGATGGTACATTGTAGTTCATCTACTTACTTAAACTATATCATAGAATTAATAGAGTGATGGCATGAAAAGCACCCTACCATCCCCCCTCCCACTTCCATCCTGGTTTAGCAATACTTCTCCTTTTCCTCTCTTTCTTTCTATCTCTTACAGCCCTACCCTCCCCCCACCCCTTCCCAAAAAAAACAAAAACAAAAACAAAAAAACAATTATTATTATAAAAAAGCACCCACTGGCTATTCCCCGCACCCCCTCCCCGACTCCTCCCTATACCTCTCATACGGGGCCCAAATCGATTGGTATCTCTTATCCTGATCTTTCAATGTCATTGTTGAAATTCTCCATTTGTTGGATCTCTGCCACTTTTGCGAGCCATTGTGCTCTTGATGGAGGTATCTCCTGCTTCCACAAAGCTGGGATACACGCTCTTGCAGCTATAATAAGGTGTCTTATCAACGAGTTTTGATATTTTTCCATTGTCATTGGAATGTCTAATGCCGGGTACAGACGAGAGGATTGATCTGCGGATACGGTCCGCCGGACCGTATCCGCGGATAAATCCTCTCGAGGATTTCCGCGGATTTGGATCCGATGGAGTGTACTCACCATCGGATCGAAATCCGCGCCGAAATCCCATCGCGATGACGTGTCACGCCGTCGCCGCGATGATGACGCGGCGACGTGCACGACGCTGTCATATAAGGATACCCACGCATGCGTCGAATCATTACGACGTATGCGAGGGAGGGAATCAGACGGATCGATCCGCTGAGTCTGTACAGACCACCGGATCGATCCGCTGAAGCCGATTCCAGCGGATAGATTTCTTAGCATGCTAAGAAATGTTTATCTGCTGGAAATCGGTCGGCCCGAAAAAAATCCACAGAAAAAGATCCGCTGGGATGTACACACCAGCGGATCTATCCGCTGGAACTGATCCGCAGATCAATTCCAGCGGATAGATCCTCTCTTGTGTACGGGGCCTATTAGTAGAACCGCCGATGGTCTGTCCACCAGATTAATTCCTGTAATTTTATCAATTATTTCTGTTACCATTTGCCAGTATTCCTGTATTTTTCTACACTCCCACCAAATATGTACTAATGTCCCTTCCGCTTCCCGGCATCTCCAACAGACCTCTGATGTTTCTGGGTATATTCGGTGTAATACCGTTGGTGTTCTGTACCATCTTGTTAATATTTTATATCCCCCCCTCCTCGTATTTACTTGCTACTGATGCTTTGTGCGTAAATCTCAAGATCTTATGTTTTTGTTCTTGTGTGAATGTCAGTTTCAGGTCTCTCTCCCATGCTTGTATGAATTTAAATTCTTGTGGTATATCTAAATTTACTAATGTTGCATAGAAGTAGGACAGAGAGTGTCGTATTGACTTCCCTTCTAGGCATGTCTGCTCAAATTTAGACGGGGTCCTGACTATCGTATAAATACCTGCCTTTGTCCGGAGGAATGCTTCTAGTTGCATCAGCCTCAAAAAGTCTAGTTCCTGCATCCCTACCCTTTCAATCTCTCCCCTTGTCATTAGTCGATTATCTTTTGAAAAATGGATAACCCTGCTTATACCCTTCTGTCGCAGGGCCCTAAACCTTGGATCTGTCATTCCCATTTGAAAGGCATTAGTACCCAGAATCGGTGCGAGTGGGCTTGGATATTCTGAGGCCCCGTACACACGGCCGAGGAACTCGACGTGCCAAACACGTCGAGTTCCTCGGTGAGTTCAGGGATGAAGCCGCCGAGGAGCTCGGCGGGACGCCTTCTCCCATAGAACAACGAGAAAATAGAGAACAT
This sequence comes from Rana temporaria, assembly GCF_905171775.1. Lineage (NCBI taxonomy): Eukaryota > Metazoa > Chordata > Amphibia > Anura > Ranidae > Rana > Rana temporaria. The sequence goes on from NC_053498.1 coordinate 87,273,166, forward strand.
GTTCTCTATTTTCTCGACGAGTTCCTCGGCGGCTCCATCGGGCCAAAAGTGTACAGACGACAGAGTTTCTCGGCAGAATCTGGGTTTGACCGAGTTTCTCGGTGAATTCTGCTGAGAAACTCTGTCGTGTGTACGAGGCCTGACAGTTTTGTTTTTTCAAAAATCTTTTTAATAATCCGTATAGTGGCTCCTACCATGGGGTGTTTCTTTGCCTCTGATGTTATTTCACTATATGGGGTCCATGCCAGTCCACCTAATGATACCTCTACCGTCGCTTGTTCCATTCTTATCCACGGCTTTTCATTCCGCCCACACCAATCCACGACTTTGGCTAAATGTGCTGCTTCATCTGTATATATCTTTTAGAAAGTGCTCTTTGGGTTAAAGATTCTCTTCCTGGTTAGCAGTGGGAGTGGATTATTAGCATACAGCCAAGATAGCCGATTGGAGGAAAGGCACACACCCCCTCTCCTCATAGGCAGAGGAAGGAAGGAATGTGCAGAGCTCTGCTCTTAGATGGCAAACTGACTGCTAATCTATCTATAGCAACCTCCCCTGACACACTTCTATCTCCCTTCTCAGGGAACGTGTGAGAAGTTATCAAGCTGATAACAGAGCTACGGAGCAAGAGAAAACGATGGGACATAGTGCTTTGGAGAGAGATAAGAAAACACTACAGATATATGTGACCAGCTCAAATTTCATGAATCGGGTTTACATCCACCTTAATACGAAAAGCACAATGAGACATTTGTGCACTTTATTTTGAGCTCATCAGTGGCACAAGGAGCAATAAGAGACAGAGGTGAAGATTGCTGCTACTACTCCTTAAAGGCTGTATTCAAAAGGTCATAAAGCAAAGGTGAGGGCACAACTGGAATATTGTGTGTACACGAGGTGAAGCACAAGGCTTTATTTGCAGTCATCACTGGGATTACCACACAATACACAGTTTGCAAAGGTTAGCATAATCACAAGGACACTTGATAATTGTCCATCACATTGGAAATCATATCAAGTGTCCTTGTGATTATGCTAATCTTCGCAAACTGTGCACAGTGGAACCTTGGATTACGAGCATAATCCATTCCAGGAGAATGCTCCTAATCCAAAGTACTCGCATATAAAAGCGAGTTTCCCCACTGAAGTCAATGGAAATGAAAATTTTTTTTTTCCGCATTGACTTCAATGGCATGCAATACTGCATGCGTCCAGAGGTGGGGGGGGGGGGGGCGCCGGAGAGCCTTGCAAATAGGCCCAAGGTGACCTCGGAAAACCTTGGAAAGACTATGTTCGCGAGATTTGCAGAGGTCAGCCAATCTGTCCTCTGGCCTTTCCGTGCATTTCCAAACCACTGCGATCGGCGAGGTTTGGCTCCGCTTGGCTCCGGAACCCCCCCACCTCAGGCCATACGCAGTACTGCACACCTCTTTGGCCTAAATCATGCTCGTTTTGCAAGACAACACTCGCAAACTGAGTTACGATTTTTAAAAATACAGTGCTCGTATTGCGAAACGCTCGTTAACCATGTTACTCACAATCTGAGGTTCCACTGTATTCTGTAATAATCACAATGATGCACTGAAAATCAAGCCTTGTGCTCCGCCTTGTGTGCACATCCTATTTCCTGTGTTAAAATAAATGCACGCAAGTATATTTAAAAACACCAGTGACAACAAAAGTATTTGGTATTGGACTAGGTATGGTTGAAGGTGATCAGTGGACAGCTGCCTCTACTAATTGCTTCCACCTAAGTGGAGCAAGAAAGTGTTGAGAAGAAAAAGAAAGTAGAGTTGGCGCTGGTCCTACGGAGACAAATGCTCCATAAAAGAGGCTCCTAGTGTAAGGTGCAGTGTGCAAAATATACACAAAGTGCTAAACGATCCAAAGTGCCAAGTGCACTTGTAAACTACTAGAATGATTCCACAGTATGGGGTAGATCCACAGAGCGAGTACGCCGGTGTATCTACTGATACGCCGGCATACTTTCAAATTTCCCACGTCGTATCGTTGTTTTGAATCCTCAAAACAAGATACGACGGCTTCTGGGTTAGATCCGACAGGTGTACGTCTTCGTACGCCTTCGGATCTAAGATGCAATACTTCCGCGTCAGGGTATGCAAATTAGCTATTTCCGACAATCCACGAACGTACGAGTGGCCGGCGCATTTTTTTTACGGCGTCTGTAGTCGGCTTTTTCCGGCGTATAGTTAAAGCTGGTATTTCGTCACGTATAGTTAGATTTGCCATGTTAAGTATGGGCGTCATTCCCGCGTTTAATTTGAATTTTTTTTTTTCGTAAGTCGTCCGTGAATCGGAATGTACGTAAGTCACGTCTATGTTAAAAAAAATGACGTCCTTGCAACGTCATTTAGCGCAAAGCACGGCGGGAAATTTAGGGACGGCGCATGCGCAGTTCATTCGGCGCGGGGATGAGCTTCATTTAAATGAAACACGCCCCCTAATCGCCGATTTGAATTCCGCGCCGTTACGCCGCTTGAGATACACTACGCCGCCGTAACTTACGGCACAAATTCTTTGGGGATGCGAACCAGCAAAAAGTAAGTTACAGCGGCGTAGCGTATCTCACATACGCTGCGCCGATGTATTTGTATGTGGATCTACCCCTATATATCATAAATGCAGCTATGAAAATAAATAAAAAAAATTACATAAAATATATATCACAGTGCTGTGCAAATTAAAGTGCAAGTGTGCCTATGTAAACACTGCTAGGTAAAGAAAATTTGAAAAACGTGAAATTCCTGTACCATTAGGGTACCTATGTTAACCCTTTAAGAGATGTGCTGAAAAAAAAAATATATATATATATATATATTTTTTTTTTTGTTTTTCAGTGCAATATAATGCCCTTGTTTGAAGTAAACAAATCCAATTGCCATGTGCTGAGTGATTCTAAAAGTGCTTTGTGCTCTTGTTGTATGCCATGATCACTGCAATCCGTGCACGTATACACCCCGCACTCACCAACTTTTTCACCCCTTCTTAGGGTCTGGTGCCTTCACATTATAGGCCACTGTGTAGCCCTCTGGCCATTACACGTCCCCCTGCGCTGATGATGTTAGTTCAGTAATAGCCCATACATAGGAGAGAAAGGAGCCCCAGATAGTGTAGTATCGTTTTATACTTTATTTAAATAAATGAAAAATGGGTACTCACATGTAGACAAAAACAGTATGGCATATAATGATGACAAAATTCTGATGCCTGGAAACGATGTGACGCTCGTAGCGTGTTCTACCGGATAACAACAAGCTCAAAAATTGCTTAAAAATTAGGTTAAAAAAAATGTTAAAAAAAATATTGAATATATTAAATAAATATGTGCCATGTTGATGCACTAACCCTATTTTGTTCCTACATCAATTAAGGCGAAAATAAACCAGGAATAAGAATATACATGAATCAATAAAATGAAATGTGGTGATATATTTAAATAAATATAAAATAAAAAATAAAAAATAAAAAAAATATGAACAAGTATTATTACTACTATCCAAATACCCCCTACCATTTGTGTGATAAAATCGGAAGTGTCTTAGGTGGAAGATAATTATAAAACCTAATAAAATGGGAATTAGGTAAAATATAAAATAAAGTGTTAAAACTTTAAAAATTGGTTAGGAAACAGTTAAGATCTAGATCTATGTTCATGCCTGAGGGCTGGAGAGTGTCTAGCTGAAAAATCCATCTGGTCTCATTCTGAGATACTTTAATCTTTTTATTTTCCCCTCTCCAATGTCCCTTAATCTTATCAATTCCATAGAAGATCATAAAAGTGGGGTCCCGGGTTGTGGTAATCTCTGAAATGTCTGGAAACACTGGGCCTGATCCACAAAAGGGATACGCCGGCGTATAGATAGATACGATATAGATAGATACGCCGTCACATAGATAGGCAGAAGATCCGACATGTGTAAGGGACTTACACTGTCGGATCTTAGGATGCAGTACCGCAGCCGCCGCTGGGGGCATTTCTCGTCGAAATCCAGCGTCGGGTATGCAAATTAGCACTTACGGAGATCCACGAAGCATTTACGCTTCGTTTTTTCTCCGTAAGTATTAGTTTGCCTTCGCAAAATTAGGGCTGCTTTTACAAAGTGTAAAGTTAGTACACCATGTAAAAGTAGACCCTTCTTTCCCGCGACGCTGTCAAATTTCTTTTAAAAAAAATTTTTTCCCGCCGCATCTTTTTTTTTCCCGACGCAACTTTTTTTACCCGGCGCGATTCACAAAACTCAGCGTAATGTAAAACCGCGCAAAGCACGTCGGGAAAATAACGTCGGGAGCATGCGCAGTACGTCCGGCACGGGAGCGCGCCTAATTTAAATGGGACTCGCCCCATTAGATTAGGAACGCCTTGCGCCGGACGGATTTAAGTTACACCATTCAAAATTTCTAGGTAAGTGCTTTGTGGATCGGGCACTTAGGTAGAGATTTTGCGGCGGTGTAACTTAAATGTCAAAAGTTAAGTTACGCAGGGTTTTTGTGGATCAGGCCCATTGTGTTTGTTAAACCCGTTTTTGATATTGGTTATGTGTTCCCGTATTCTGATGTGTAACTCTCTTGTGGTTCAGCCCACATATTGCTTCCGGCATGGACATTCAATGACATAAGTTATGTGGGTGCTTTTACATGTAATCAGTTTGTTTATGTTATGTTCAGATCCATTAGCTAAAGAGGTGAACTTCACTTGTTTCCTATTCGTTTTCTTGCTTACCCTACAGGGTAAGCATGTGCCGCATTTGAAAAATCCTTTGAGATGCTTAAAGATTTTAATTTGCTTTGGAGGGTCCAGGGCATTATGAACAAGCCGATTTCGTAGATTCGGTGCCCTTCTGTAGATAAAAGAGGGTCTAGTGGGTATGATGGTTTGCAATACTTTGTCAGATTGCAAAATAGGCCAGTGTTTTTTTATTACGGCTTCCAGGGATTTGTGCTGTATGTTGTATCCTGTTAAAAATGCCATGTCGATACGTTTATTTTTTTATATCTTCTTTTTTGATGTACCTTCTATCATTGAATTTCTATTCATTTTCTTCCCATCTTCTTTCAGTGTCAGTAGTTCATTTCTCTTATATCCCTTTTCCACAAATTTGTTTATAATACTATCTGCCTGAGTCTCATAATCATTGATATTACGGCAGTTGCGGTAAATTCTCATCAACTGCCCCTTTGGAATGTTGCCTATCCACTGCCTGTGGTGACAACTGTTTGTTGGTATGTATCTATTACGATCCGTTTTTTTTAAAAAAGGTCCTGGTATTAATAGTGCCATTGTTTCTGAACAGTTGGAGATCTAGATAATCTATGGACTGTTTATTCCAAGTTCCAGAGAAAGTCATGCCATATGCATCTTGGTTTATTTCATCAAAGAAGCTTTGCAGTTCCTCTTCCGATCCTCTTGAGATTCTTACGAATGCAAGCAAAATCTGCAGCAATGGATATTTTTAAATACATGCACAGCAGAGATGTAAGAAGTATTTAACCAAGAACAAGTAGTAATTAAGTAAGACACAGACAGTCTTTTTAAGCAGCTTAGACATTGTATGGAAAAACAGCTCAGGGTATGGTGGGACATCGCAACACTAGAGATGTACATCACAGAAAAAATCACTCCAAGGAGACTGAGATGGGACATCTCACCCAATGATGCGGTCAATGATAAATCCTTAATGGATGACTGGTATAGGTTTTTTTAACCAAAGTGAAAATGATTTATTACACAAAATTGTAGGAGACAGCACAAATTGAAATCCATAGAAGCTGAAATTCTCCAATTAAGAGACCAGCTCCTACTGTTCATTGAGACAAAAGAATATAAGGAAAAATAAGTAATTCTACAAGAAGCTGTTAGAAAGTATGATAAAGAAATTCAACAGAAGAAACAAAAGAAATTCAAAAGAGATGTGTTGGACTACAAGAATCAACAGGTATATAAATGAAAGACGGATGAAACATATAACGAAACTGATCAAAATATTTCCATGACTGAAGATTCAAGGGATAACTTGCCAGACAGAGAAGAAACCACCTGGCAACCTATAAGAACAGGAACAAACAGAACAGCAATACATGTACAGGTAGAAGCACCTGTGCCATTGCAGAGGAGAGAAGAAAGGAGCCCAACACAGCGTATCTACAGACAACTGGGACAAAATAACAATAGGATACAGCAAACAAATACCCCTATTATGCCAAGAATACCCAGACATTATAACAGATTCTCACCATTACAACAATTCCCACAGGAAACACCACATGGAGAACCCCAGTTTAGACAAGATTTTTTTTCCAATGGGTTACAGGGGCCGACCACCAGCAGTAAGGAATGGATCTTTCCAGCCACAGAGATGAAACAGACCATTCAGATACCCACCCCGAAATCAATATCAAGGGGACCACCGACAGCAAGGGGGGCAACAGTGGTGGAATCCAAGAGCATCCAGAAACACCGGGCGACGAATGAACGACTGGGAACCCAAATGGCAAGAGAGGAGAGAACCGACATACAGACCCCAAAGATGGGAAAGAGGAAACAGACAAGAGGAAAACGTGGGGGCATCAAGAAAAAGAAGGAGAGAATATTAGGGGGAGGAATTTTTAATTTAAGTGATACGGTTTTTAATGAAGAGGAAATTAAAGTTTTAGATTTAGGATTGAAATATGCCCCTGATAAGGAATTGGATACATTTGAAACCTACATAGACCTACAAAAATGTGTGGGGAAGATGAATATTAAGAAATTCTTTGCTAATAAAGAAAAAAGGAAAGAGGAAAACACCACATTATACAAACATTCTAATATGAGGAACAACTCAACTTTTAACCCAAAGACACAGCAAAATGAAAGTCTCATAGGGCCAGATTTACAGAAGAGATACGACAGCGTATCTCCTGATACGCCGTCGTATCTCTGTGATCCGCCCATCCTAACTATGCGGCTGATTCATAGAATCAGTTACGCATAGATAGCCCTAAGATCCGACAGGTGTAATTGACTTACACCGTCGGATCTTAGGATGCAATTCTAGGCCGGCCGCTAGGTGGCGATTCCATAGCGGTCGGCGTAGAATATGCAAATGACTAGTTACGGCCATCCACGAAGATCCGCGCGTTCGTCGCAATCTCGTACGTCGTCGCTCGTCGTTTTTTCCCGTCGCAAAGTTACACCTGCTTTAACATGGCTTATCTTTAGATCAGCCATGTTAAAGTATGGGCGTCGTTCCCGCGTCGAATTTCGATTTTTTTTGCGTAAGATGTCCGGGAATACGAAACCCAGTAACGCACGTCACCGTTCAAAAAAAACGTTGGGGCGCCGCAATTTCGCGCAAAGCACGTCGGGAAATTTTAACACGGCGCATGCGCAGAACGTTCGGCGCGGGAACGCGCCTAATTTAAATGGTGCCTTCCCCATTTGAATTAGGCGGGCTTGCGCCGAGCGGATTTACGTTACACCGCCACAAGTTTACAGGTAAGAGCTTTGAGAATCAGGCACTTACGCTGTAAACCTGCGGCGGTGTAACGTAAATCAGATACGTTAAGCCGCGGGGGGAGCAACGTATTTGGCTGTGAATCTGGCCCATAGTTTTTAAGAAAATGGTGGAAGATGATATCAGGAAACTAAAAGTACAAAGGTCTAAATAAAACAACATTTAAAAAACAATAAAGGAAATAGAGAAGAGGAAAAGAGAAGAGGAAAAAGAAGAACATCAATATCAGACCAGCGGACAAAGGGGGGGGGGTAGGGGGGCTGGTCATTCTGAACAAAAAAAGATTATGAACTTGAAATGAAGAATCTTCTGAGTGTACCAGACACATATAAAAAGTTGAGAGGAAATCCTAAGGGTGAATATGAAAAGAAACTAAAAATGTTTGTTAAAAAAGGGGAAGATAGGGGCATCCTTACCAAAAAGGAAGCCACGTTCCTCACACCCGAGGCGGCAAGGACACCTGTTATATATTATGTCCCTAAAATACATAAAGATCAAAGCAAGCCACCAGGAAGACCAATAATCAGTGGCATTGATTCACTATTCTCTAGATTAGGTGCGTATTTGGATGTTTTTTTACAGCCATTAGTAAAAGAAGGAATGTCTTTTTTAAAAGATAGTAGACAGCTAATTGAGGAATTAAAAAACTTTGAGGTGGAGGAAAATTATATACTAGTAACCATAGATGTGAATTCCCTATATACAAATATAGTGCAAGAGGATGGACTACAGAGTGCAGAATGGGCGTTGTATAAATACACAGATATGAAAGATGAACAAATTAAATACATTAGTGAGGGGCTACAGCTAGCCATGAGCTGCAATTACTTTTGGCATAAGGGAGAATTCTTCACGCAAACCAAAGGTGTAGCAATGGGGGAAAAGTATACACCCAGTGTAGCAAACATCTTTCTAAATCATTGGGAGGAAGAGCAAATTTATAGTGTAGAAAGGAAGAACCTGAGGCTATACCGTAGGTATATCGATGATATTATCATTGTTTGGAGATGATCGGTAGAGGAACTGCAAAGCTTCTTTGATGAAATAAACCAAAATGCATATGGCATGACTTTCTCGGGAACTTGGAATAAACAGTCCATAGATTTTCTAGATCTCCAACTGTTCAGAAACAATGGCACTATTAATACCAGGACCTTTTTTTAAAAAAACGGATCGTAATGGATACATACCAACAAACAGTTGTCACCACAGGCAGTGGATAGGCAACATTCCAAAGGGGCAGTTGATGAGAATTTACCGCAACTGCAGTAATATCAATGATTATGAGACTCAGGCAGACACTATTATAAACAAATTTGTGGGAAAGGGATATAAGAGAAATGAACTACTGACACTGAAAGAAAATGTGAAAAAAATGAATAGAAATTCAATGATAGAAGGTACATCAAAAAAGAAGATATCAAAAAATAAACGTATCGACATGGCATTTTTAACAGGATACAACATACAGCACAAATCCCTGGAAGCCATAATAAAAAAACACTGGCCTATTTTGCAATCTGACAAAGTATTGAAAACCATCATAACCACTAGACCCTCTTTTATCTACAGAAGGGCACCGAATCTACGAAATCAGCTTGTTCATAATGCCCTGGACCCTCCAAAGCAAATTAAAATCTTTAAGCATCTCAAAGGATTTTTCAAATGCGGCACATGCTTACCCTGTAGGGTAAGCAAGAAAACGAATAGGAAACAAGTGAAGTTCACCTCTTTAGCTAATGGATCTGAACATAACATAAACAAACTGATTACATGTAAAAGCACCCACGTAACTTATGTCAGTGAATGTCCATGCCGGAAGCAATATGTGGGCAGAACCACAAGAGAGTTACACATCAGAATACGGGAACACATAACCAATATCAAAAACGGATTTAACAAACACAGTGTTTCCAGACATTTCAGAGATTACCACAACCCGGGACCCCACATGTATGATCTTCTATGGAATTGATAAGATTAAGGGACATTGGAGAGGGGAAAATAAAAAGATTAAAGTATCTCAGAATGAGACCCGATGGATTTTTTTTAGCTAGACACTCTCCAGCCCTCAGGCATGAACATAGATCTAGATCTTAACTGGTTTCCTAACCAATTTTTTAAGTTTTAACACTTTATTCTATATTTTACCTAATTCCCATTTTATTAGGTTTTATAATTATCTTCCACCTAAGACACTTCCAATTTGATCACACAAATGGTAGGGGGTATTTGGATAATAGTAATATTCCTTGTTCATATTTATTTTATTGTTTTTATTTTTATCTTATATTTTTTTAAATATATCACCACATTTAATTTTATTGATTCATGTATATTCTTATTCCTGGTTTATTTTCGCCTTAATTGATGTAGGAACATAATAGGGTTAGTGCATCACCATGGCACATATATATTTAATATATTCAATATTTTTTTAACATTTTTTTAACCTAATTTTTAACCAATTTTTTGATCTTGTTGTTATCCGTCTTAATATAGCACATCGTGACCTGGGGATTAGACGTTGCAAGATTCCAGTAACACATAGCATGTTTTACAACCTTGTATTGATCTGTGTCTCCAAAAATAATTTAAATGGCCGTCATGCTAATACTAACAATTTAATTATAGGAAGTAAGACTTATGTCTCCAAAATCCCACCAAACATGGCCGCTGCCTGACTATTTATAGTCTTCGGTCTTCAAAAACCTACCTAAAATGGTGGGCGATCTATTTCAGGCTCCAGTCTTCAATATCACACCCAAAATGGTGGAAGACAGGTCACAGTCTGCTATAAAAAGGAAGTGAAAGTGACGCTCAGCGTGTTCCAGATGAAGTCACACGACAAAACCGGTAGAACACGCTACGAACTTCACATTGTTTCCAGGCATCAGAATTTTGTCAACATTATATGCCATACTGTTTTTGTCTACATGTGAGTACCCATTTTTCGTTTATTTAAATAAAGTATAAAACGATACTACACTATCTGGGGCTCCTTTCTCTCCTATGTATGGGCTATTACTGGACTAACATCATCAGCGCCGGGGGACACGTAACGGCCAGAGGGCTACACAGTGGCCTATACTGTGAAGGCACCCGGACCCTAAGAAGGGGTGCAAAAGTTGGTGAGTGCGGGGTGTATACGAGCACAGATTGCAGTGATCACGGCATACAACAAGAGCACAAAGCACTTTTAGAATCACTCAGCACTTGGCAATTGGATTTGTTTACTTCCAATAAGGACATTATATGGCACTTATATTTTTTTTTCAGCACATCTCTTAAAAGGTTAACATAGGTACCCTAATGGTACAGGAATTTCACGTTTTGCACATTTTCTTTACCTAGCAGTGTTTACAGGCACAATAGCACTTTAATTTGTACAGCACTGTGATATATATTTTACGTATTTTTTTTATTTTTTTTCATAGCTGCATTTATGATATATACTGTGGAATCATTCTAGTAGTTTACATAGGCACTTGGTACTTTGGATCGTTTAGCACTTTGTGTATATTTTGCACACTGCACCTTACACTAGGAGCCTCTTTTATGGAGCATTTGTCTCCGTAGGACCAGTGCCAACTCTACTTTCTTTTTCTTCTTAACATCCTATTTCCTGTTGTGCTCTCACCTCTGGTATATGACCATATGACTAGTTCCTGGGGAAGTCCTGTGATTAGTGACATAACACGTAGGGCGGGGCCAGACAAAATCATCAAGCTAATCGGAAAGTGACAGGGTAGATTGGAATAGTGCCAATCGCTGCATATTCTCTAGGGAGATGTCAAGCTGTAGACCACTGTGCACCAGACTGAAGTGCATATAGATATATGATTTTTTTATGTGTTTTATTAAAAGATTTTAAGTTCATGCGGAAAGCACAATGAGGCATTTGTGTACTTTATTTTGAGCTCATATGTGGCACAAGGAAAAGGAGGAGACAGAGCTACATAATGCTGCTACTACCCCTTAAAGGGGAAGAGGCTGTTGAACTTTATATTCAAAACGTCAAATACCAGAGGTGAGAGCATAACAAGGCTTAATTTTCTAGATTGTAAGCTCTAACGAGCAGGGCCCTCTGATCCCTCCTGTATTGATTTGTATTGTGACTGTACTGTCTTCCCTGATGTAAAGCGCTGCGCAAACTGTTGGCGCTATATAAATCCTGTATAATAATAATAATAATAATCACTGGGATTACTATACAATACAGTTTGCAAAGGTATAATCACAAGGGTACTTGATATGATTTCCAGCATAATGGCCAAAATGTTTTGTTTTGTTTCATTTTGTAAATAGTGGTGGAGGATGTGGTTTCTGTATGTGTGACAGACCCAACCGGGACATGGGCTTTTGGAGGGGACTGCAGGCTAGCTTCTTGTCTACTGACTATGAGCCCAGGCTTTCGAGGAGGCTCTATTCTTTGGGAGGCGTGTGCCTGGGGGACCTTTGGAGTGGTCCATGTCTCTCCCAAAAACACACAGACTCTGATAACTGGAGGACCCAGATACAGATGTGGGGCTTCTATGCCCAAACCAGCTTTGACTGCTTCAACCATTCCTATACTCAGAGCAGATGTTAAATAAAATAATGCTGGGGTCTCCTGATATAATCTGTTTAATAAGATATGTGTTTATTGTTAAGTGTGTCTCTCCCATTTTGTGCCTCCTGTGTGGGTGTGAATTCCCAGTGTTAATTGGGTTAATTGAATCACCTATTGTTTCTGTCTGTTGGCTTATCCTCTTGGAGGTTCCTACATGATGGGATTAGTCTTGTGTCAACTTTACCTCCTTATCTAACCATTGTGTGATGTTTTGGGTAATATTTGGTTTTATTGTTCATGTGGTGACTGCATTACTTTTGAAGTGTAGAAAAAAACATGATTTTCTGTTAAATAAACAGTCATTCCTTTGGTTTTACCTCAACATCTTGTCTGTGTATGATGTTTGGGGCAAAGGGGGTGGTATTAGCTCTCAGTCTGCTGGAAGGGTTTGGAGGGCAAGAGGCACTGTTTGGTCAAAGCACCCAAGTAATGTACCAAGCTGTCCGACCGTCACAGTATTTATATATGATTTAATTGCCCAAGTACAATTTAGGTATTGAATGTAACAAGGTTATAAAGTAGCACTGCACTTTTTGAGGTTAATTTACTAAAACTGGAGAGTGCAAAATCTGGTGCAGATCTGCATAGAAACCAATCAACTTACAGTTTTGTTGTCAAAGCTTAATTGAACAAGCTGAAGTTAGAAGCTGATTGGCCACCATGCACTGCACTACGCCATATTTTGCACTCTCCAGTTTTAATAAATCAACCCCTCTGAATTTATAGTCCACAGAGATCGCTGGGAACAATAAGGGGTGCAGCCCACACAGAGAGCACAAAAACTCACCAACTCACAGGCTTTCTGGCAGGATCAACATGTTTTTGCACTTATTGACCAGGTATTACAAAACACCTTTAATGGACAAAAGGGGACAAAAAAAATAAATAAAGTAAAATTTCAGTTTGATGGGCCGCCCCTGAACATAAGGCTGATATTCATTAGAGTTGTGGGACTCATAAGCTCAAAGATGGAGGTGTTGAACTTTTGACAGTGCTTATTACATTTTGCATCAAAATTTATGCCAATGCATATTGTGATGTTATTTGATAGGCTGACTACTCCATCATGCTTTGCAGCCCTCCCAGCTGTCTTTTCGTAACCCCACATATTAGAACATTGCACAAAGACATATTTCCCAGTACCTGCACACCAATTTGTGCACACATTGTTACCAGACTGAAACTTCGCAACTCAGTAAAAAATTGCTTGCCTATCATACTTATTACCATCCTTCATATATCATCGGTTTTACTGGGAGCCAGGGCTGGACTGGGACAAAAATTTGGCCCTGGACTTCATCCAGACTGGCCCACTATGACAGGTCTCTCCCACAGCGGCCGAACAACTCCCGCACCCCCCCCCCCCCCGGCCACTCAAGCACCCTCTCTCCCTTCACTAGCCACTCTTTATTAGAGTAGAACGGCTGGTACTGGTACTCTTATAGGCAGTACCAGTGGGGAAGTTAGACATTATTTCACCCGGGGCAAAGAATCAGTTTGGTGCCCCCCCTTATGGGACAAGATTAGGCAGAAGTGAGAAACTCCCAGGCCGCTGTCACTGAAGCCGGCCCACTGAGCCATCGGCCCACCGGGAAACTCCCTGTAGTCCCAATGGCCAGTCCATCCCTGCTGGGAGCCTTCACCTCAATCATACCTTAAATAAATATTTAGTTAGATAAAAATTGTTCCCATCGCCATGATAAAATGTACAACATTTTTTCATAGTTTTACCTCTACTTTTCTGTTATCCACTTGCCGTCGCCGCACCGTCATTATACGTCCACAAGGTGGCTCTCCTAGGCGAGACCACGTAAATGGACGTCCTACCTCTTAGCCGCCTCCGGCGGCGCGCGCGCGCCCCCCGCTCGCCCCCGACTCCCGTGCGTGTGCCCGGCGGGCGCGATCGCCGCCGGGCACACGCGATCGCTCGGTACAGAGCGGGGAACGGGAGCTGTGTGTGTAAACACACAGCTCTCGTTCCTGTCAGCAGGGGAAATGCTGATTTTCTGTTCATACAATGTATGAACAGAAAATCAGTGTTTCCCCTAGTGAGGCCACCCCCCCCCCCCACAGTAAGAACACACCCCCGACTCCCGTGCGTGTGCCCGGCGGGCGCGATCGCCGCCGGGCACACGCGATCGCTCGGTACAGAGCGGGGAACGGGAGCTGTGTGTGTAAACACACAGCTCTCGTTCCTGTCAGCAGGGGAAATGCTGATTTTCTGTTCATACAATGTATGAACAGAAAATCAGTGTTTCCCCTAGTGAGGCCACCCCCCCCCCCACAGTAAGAACACACCCAGGCATACTTAACCCCTTCCCCGCCCCCTAGTGTTAACCCCTTCACTGCCAGTGGCATTTTTATAGTAATCTAATGCATTTTTATAGCACTGATCGCTATAAAAATGCCAATGGTCCCAAAAATGTGTCAAAAATGTCCGAAGTGTCCGCCATAATGTCGCAATACCGAAAAAAAAATCGCTGATCGCCGCCATTACTAGTAAAAAAAAATATTAATAAAAATGCCATAAAAATACCCCCTATTTTGTAAACGCTATAACTTTTGCGCAAACCAATCAATAAACGCTTATTGCGATTTTTTTTACGAAAAATATGTAGAAGAATACGTATCGGCCTAAACTGAGGAAAAAAAAAGTTTTTTTATATATTTTTGGGGGATATTTATTACAGCAAAAAGTAAAAAATATTCATTTTTTTCAAAATTGTCGCTCTATTTTTGTTTATAGCGCAAAAAATAAAAAACGCAGAGGTGATCAAATACCACCAAAAGAAAGCTCTATTTGTGGGAAAAAAAGGACGCCAATTTTGTTTGGGAGCCACGTCGCACGACCGCGCAATTGTCTGTTAAAGCGACGCAGTCCCGAATCGCAAAAAGTACTCTGGTCTTTGGGCAGCAATATGGTCCGGGGGGTAAGTGGTTATAGCAGTGTGTTGAAATATGACGGCACAGTCTAATAGGCACTAGTAATTCAAGTTCCTGCAAAGAAAATTCCAGTATATAGGGCCAGATTCACAGTGAGAGTACGCTGGCGTATCTACTGATACGCCGGCGTACTTTCAAATTTGCCGCGTCGCATCTTTATTTTGAATTCTCAAACAAAGATACAACGGCATTTGGCTAAGATCCAACAGGCGTACGGCTTCGTTAGCCTTCGGATCTTAGGATGCAATACTTCGGCGCCCGATTCACGAACGTACTTGCGCCCGGCGTATTAATATACACGGTTTACCTAAGTCGTACGTCCGGCGTAAAGTTAAGCCTCATAAAGCAGGTGTAAGTCATGTTAAGGTATGGACCAGGGAACAGCCGTCGTATTTTACATTGTTTACGTAGTAGTACGTGAATAGAGCTGGGCGTAGGTTACGTTCACTTTGTAGGCATTGATTCAAGGTATCTTAGGCGTTCGATCCGACGTGATCCTGAGCATGCGCACTGGGATATGTCCATGGGCCGGCACATGCGCCGTTCGCTCGGCCCATCATTTGCATGGGGTCACACTTTATTTAAATGGAGCATGCCCACTTCCACCTACTTTGAATTAGGCCAGCTTACGCCTACAAATTTACGTTACGCCGGCGCAACGTTGAGAGCGAGTGCTTTGTGAATACTGTGCTCGCAGCTCTGCATATTGTGCAAAACACACTGCTGGCAATGCAGTTGCTTATTGGTTAGCACTCCTGAAGTTTGCATGTTCTCTTTGTGCTTGTGTGAGTTTCCACTAGATACTCCAGTTTTCTCCCACCCATCAAAGACATGCTGGTAGGAAAGCTGTTCCCTAAATTGGTCCTAATATGTATTTGTGAGATAGGGACCTTAGACTGTAAGCTCCTTGAGGGCAGGGACCGGTGCTTTTTTTCAGCGGGAACATGGGGGAACCCAGTTCCGGCACCTCCAGCACTGAATTCATATGCCAAGGGTGCTGGGGTGTGCTGGGGGATCTATTGATGTTGGCTGCTGGGGACTCTATTGCCGCTAAGGTTATCTAATGTTGCTGGAGAGCTCTATTGCTGCTGGTGGGGGGTCTATTGTTTCTGAGGGGGAGGTTAATTGTTGCTAGGGGGGTTATTGTTGATGGGGAGATTTATTGCTGCCCGAGGGGTCTATTGTTGCTGGGGGGCATTGTTGCTGGAGATTGCTACTGGGGAGTAGGGATGAGCTTCGTATTCGAGTCGAACTCATGTTCGACTCGAACATCGTATGTTCGGTCATTCGTCGAATTACGCATGTTTTGGGCAGTTCGCGCCAAAATCGAGTTGCATTTCACGGCCCATAATTCACTGCGGCATCGCAGTGCATTGCTGGCTGATGATTGGCCAAGCATGCACTATGACCCGCATGCTTGGCCAATCACAGCTTGCAAAAAACGGAGAGCCATAATTGGCCAAAGCCAGGATGGCTTTGGCCAATTATGGCTCAGGGGGTTTAGTACACACCCCACACTATAAAAGGCCGCCTGCAGGTCGGCCTTGTGCAGTGTGTTGCAGTGGTTAAAAGAGAGAAGACAGAGAGAGAGAGAGAGTGTCATTTTTAGTAGGTAGATCAGGCAGGCAGGCAGGCAGGCTAGTCAGTTAAAGTTACTGTGTGTAGAGGATATATATGCATCCCAGGTATATATATTTATACACTGTATAGTTTAGCTAGATCTGCACTTCCTAATTTACTGGCAAACAGATGATTGTGCTAGCTGCAGTATTCTCACGTGGTGTACTGCCTGTGTCCTCTGCAGTGTGCATCTAAAGCTATGTGGTGTGTACTGCCTGTGTCCTCTGCAGTGTGCACCTAAAGCTACGTGGTGTGTACTGCCTGTGTCCTCTGCAGTGTGCACCTAAAGCTACGTGGTGTGGTCACTGCCCGTGTCCTCTGCAGTGTGCACCTAAAGCTACGTGGTGTGTACTGCCCGTGTCCTCTGCAGTGTGCACCTAAAGCTACATGGTGTGTACATTTTGTGCAGGGACAGTTCTAAACACGTGCCACTTCACAGGCATACTATAGACACCCAGCAGGTACGATATTTAAAGGAATTTTTCATTTTTTTTTCACTTTAAGCATCATTAAAATCACTGCTCCATAAAAAACGACCATTTTTAAACTTTTTTCCATTGATACATGTTCCCTGGGGCAAGACCCGGGTTCTCAAAGACGTTTTACGACAATAACTTGCATATTAGGCTTTAAAATGAGCACTTTTGAATCCGAACGTTCGAGTCCCATAGACGTCAATGGGGTTCTAAATGTTCACGCGAACGGACGGTCCGTTCGAAGGTCCTGGTGCAAACCGAACAGGGGGGTTTTCCGGCTCATCCCTCCTGGGGAGATGTACTGTTGCCGGGGATCTATTACTGCTGTGAGGGTCCTATTGTTGCTGCAGGTGACCTATTTTATTGCTTTTCATTAGCAAATTCAATGCAAACTCATTTGTGCTCAGAGGTGAGTAGGGGCAGAGACAAGGGATGACTTGGAATTATTCTATAAGGAAAAAAAGCCCTGGCAGGGACTAATGTAAATGCACAGTAAGTAAAAGTGCTGCCTAACTTGTCAGTGCCATATCAATAGTTTATCTGCCTCTTAATCTTCAGGATTAAGGGCTCATTTAGACTTGTGTTTGGGAGTTTCCACAATGTGCAGTAGTTCTGCATTGCCCCCTTTTCTTAAATTGCAAAGGTGGTGGACAGGGGTAATCACATGCGACATTCGTGATCTTTTGTGCCCATGGTAAAAACTACTGTTCCTGTCACTTTGGCAGGCAACACCTCCACTGAAGGCGATCTACTCAAGCAAACAAGCAAATGGGAAAGCGCCACTAATTCCCCACAATTATCCACGGCCACACTTTGGCAAAGAGAAGCGATACCAAAGACATCAGTAGTGGTGTAGTCTCCAGGGGGCAAACTCAAACACACTGGTTATCATGCCTCCCTTTCCAAATTGAAGGTAATGTACAGTTGGTTATTCACTCATTAGGCTAGCTTGGCACTCTTTTATGTCTACACCAATTCTGGTTTGGGTTCTATTACATACTCAGTGCTTTTACTTTCTAGCTAACCTTTTACACTTTACATGCCCCTTAGTCTGTTGTCCTCTAGTCTGCCTAGGTGCAGTTTCACATATAATTACACAATGTCCTCTTTCACAGAAACCTATTGTAAGTGAATTTTACCAAGATTGTACTGCCCACTGGGGACTCTTTGGTACCGCTTCTCTGTGCCACAGTGTGGCCGTGGATATGCGGCCACAGCTCCCAGGAGATGTTTGTTACCATGGTGCCCTCAGCTGTCTATATCACCTCTTGTATACTTAACTTACATGTAGGTAAGAGTGTTTGGAAATTACCCTATCCCTTCTCTTCAAAATGTTATCCCCCCCTTATGCCAACCACCAGTTCACCTTGCATTTTTTGTTTTATTATAGAATTATCTATTTAATATTTGCTCTTGGACAATTTATTATATATTCATGTATTACATTACCGTTATATTGTAAATCATGTTGTTACTGTATACACTAATCGTTAAAGAGTTATCATTGCCTACCATGCTTCAATTGTATCCAATTATGTACTGTATATGTGTTTTGGAATCCGTTTTCAGCGGACATGTCCACCCGGAGATTTCTGTCTGATGGTTGTACACACCATCAGACAGAAATCTGCGTGTACACGATACGCGGTGACGAGGCCGCGCCGTCGCCACGACGATGACGCGGCAACGTGCGCGGCCCTGGAAGTTCAATGCTTCCACGCATGCGTCGAAGTGATTCGACGCAGGCGAGGGATGGCGGCCGATCGGACATGTACGGTGAGTCTGTACAGACGACCGTCATGTTTCTTAGCATGCTAAGAAACATTTGTCCGCTGCAAAACGGTCGGCTGGACAAATGTCCGCTGGAAACCTGTCCGGTCGGCCATACACACGACCGAACATGTCTGCTGAAATTGGTCCAGTTTCAGCAGACATGTTCGGTCGTGTGTACGGGGCCTAAGTTTACATGGTGTGCTACATGCATGCAAATGGCACAATGTATAAAATATCTACTTTTTTTTAAATATTGAAAATACATGTACCATTCCCCCAACAGAGCCCTCCTATAACAACTTTAATATAAATAGCTTCAATGCCTCAATATTGGCATACCTGTCAACATTCTGAGATGAGAAACAGGAACACCTTTTAGCAGAAAGTATGTAGGCATAGGATAAACCCCCTTTACGCAGACCACAAAGAATTTTATACACCAAAAGTAACTGGCTAAACCCACAACCACAAGTGTCATTTTTTTTACTGTTACTTTTCTTTATACTGACTTTTAAATGTAATAAATGTAGTAATATATGGGCTAGATAAAATATATATATTTTTTTGTATAACGCTTTAAATAATGCATTTATAGTTTATTGTATTAATTTATAATGCATTTAGACTATAGAGGTCTATAGATGAGACCAAAAAAAAGGGACAAATGAGGAGGAAAGAAGGTCAAAGGTATTTGGTTTCAAAAGAGTGACAGTCCCTACAAATGAGACAGTTAGGAGCTATGGCAAAGGATTCCAGAATATTATATTAGACACATCAAATTGTTAGGAGAGTATCAGTTAATGGTTTCTTGTTCTCTGCAAACAAAAGTGCTGTGTAACATGTTTCATCACTTCATTGATGAGTACAACAAATACTGATGACATATTCATCCATTCAGATTTACTATTTCTTTTTTCTTATTGTTAAAAAGAGTTTTATGTTTCTATACTTGTTGTCTGTGTCCTTTCTCTATCTCATACCACATGGAATAAAGCTTGGTGTTTGCTACCACATGATAAGTATTACCTAGATTGCATTTGTGTTTACTGGTTACACTCCTACAATGTCTTAATAAGTCTCTACTCTTACTAGACGAATCTCTGCAAACAGATTAACAAGGCAGTTCCTTCAGTGAAATGTGTATCTTAGGTTTCATCTTTATTGCTTGTCAAACAGATTAAGAGATAGGATACTGTCACCTTCTGGTTATATATAGGTCTAGAAAGTTGCTTTGGGTAAGGCTTACTACTCTGTCTCAGTTAGGGTGCTCATACATACTAATTTAGCCCAGCTCTTTAAAGTGGAAATCCAGTCAAATACTATCTAAGTTTAAAGGGGTTGTAAAACCTCCTGTTTTTTCACCTTAATGCATCCTATGTATTAAGGTGAAAAAACATCTGACTATTACCGACGCCCCAGCCCCCCCCCCCCCCCCATTTTACTTACCTGAGCCCTGGTAACCCCCTTGGGAGAGCATTTCGCAGTGGGGGTTATCTGAAATGGGGAGGAGCTGAGAGAGCCGCCAGGGGACCCCAGAAAACGGTGTTTGGGGCCACACTGTGCAAAAAAATCTGCACAGTGGAGGTAAGTATGACATGTTTGTTATTTAAAAAAAAACGAACCTATAGTGTCACTTTAAATCTGCTACCACCCCCATTCTAAGCCCTATACTAACTTCCCTGTCAAGAAAAAAAAGATGTCTATACTTGCCTATCTTAAAGGGCACTCCGGTCCAGTTACATGATCGGCTCACAGCAGCAGCTTCAGCGTAGCGTGGAGGAGGGACAACAGATTCCCCAAAGTAAGCCTTTGGGGGATGT
This sequence comes from Rana temporaria, assembly GCF_905171775.1. Lineage (NCBI taxonomy): Eukaryota > Metazoa > Chordata > Amphibia > Anura > Ranidae > Rana > Rana temporaria. Next base: position 87,293,924 of record NC_053498.1, read on the forward strand.
GAATGAATAGGCATAGCAGCCGCTGATCTCACCTCTTGACTGAAGTTGGCTGCTGGGGAGATCATGTGATCGGACCAGAGCGCCTTTAGATTAGGTAAGAATACACATCTTTTCTTTATAGTGTAGCTTGTATAGGGCTTAGAATGAGGGTGGGACCCATTTTAAGCTTAATTAGTATGTTTGGACTTCTACTTTAAACACTTGCTGACTGCCAGCAGTATCTTTACCCATACGTCGCAGTGCAAATGCACACTGGCACACCCCCTGGGGTGCGTGGTGTTGCTACCTGTGACCAGCTGTGTCCACCAGACACTAATTAAAAAAAAAAGTGACAAAAAATTACAACTTAAAAAAACTTGCCATGCCTCTTACTAAATACCTTGGACTGTCTATTCTCCAAAAAATGGGTCATGTGGGGGGTATTTGTACTGTCCTGGCACTTTAGGGCCTCAAAAAACGATAGGCGGTTAGTACATCAGAACTGATCAATGTTTAAATATGCATACTATAGTTTGTAGACTTTCATACAGACTAAATAATATACACTGATTAGGGCTATTTTAACCAAAGACATGTAGTCAACTACAATGTGTCCTAAATTTATAAAGAAACATTTGTTTGCAACATTTTAGATTCTTTTTTTTTGGTATATGTACGTTTATTTAGCAAAAAATAAAAAACCCAGTGGTGATTAACAACTTAAGCCCCAGACCATTTGGCTGGCCAAAGACCAGGCCACTTTTTGCGATTCGGCACTGCGTTGCTTTAACTGAAAATTGCGCAGTCGTGCGACGTGGCTCCCAAACAAAATTGATGTCCTTTTTTACCACCAAAAGAAAACTCTATTAGTGTGAAATAAAATGAAATTAAAGCCTAAAGTGGAACTCCCGCTGATCGGAACCCTCCCCCCTCCGGTGTCACATTTGACACCTTTCAGGGGGGAGGGGGTGCAGATACCTGTCTAAAGACAGGTATTTGCACTGCGGGCAGACTGCGGGCAGGACGTCACCCCCCCCCCCCGTTGTGTTCTGGGAACACTCGGCTCCCAGAGCACAGCGGGAGCCAGTCAGCAGTCGCAGCGCGACTCACGCATGCTCTGTAGGGAACCGGGCAGTGAAGCTGGAGCGCTTCACTTCCTGGTTCCCTCACCGAGGATGGCAGGGGGGGGAGCAGAGTGACGAGCGATAGCTCGTCCTCTGCTGCGGACGGCGCTGGACTCCAGGACAGGTAAGTGTGTCGATATTAAAAGTCAGCAGCTGCAGTATTTGTACTTTTTTTTTCAGCGGACATCCGATTTAATTTCATTTGGGTACAGTGTTGCATGACCGCACAATTGCCGGTTAAAGTAACACAGTGATAAATAGCGAACAATCCCCTGTTCATGAAGGGGGTAAAACCTTCCAGAGGTCAACTGGTTAAGAGTTTTTCAAAGAAAGTAAAGAAGTAAAGGAGTATAAAATCCAAAAAACAAGCTATGTGAACATATGGCAGAGGTTCACACCTTGTTACTATAATAGCCAGAAAGTCTGAAGTCCAGAAGGTATACAGTAATTAAGTAAATTTAAATAAATGCTTACTAGTTTGGAGTGTACAAATATCCTGTTTCTGTATGGCTCTGGTGCTCGACCTGTGGATCCGGGTTCCATACAACCTTTTGGCATTTATTGCGCATCCCTCGAAGCCCACCCAGACATGAGTCTGTGCCACTGAAGGAAAAATATTCTTTAGACTTTGTGCTGGTAGTTAAATGGTTTATTTTTATTTTTTACACTTACTTATACTGCCTTACTATTACTTAGATTTTTTTATGTTTTATCTTTTGCAATGATTCTTGCTGTGGCAAAAGTAAATTTCTAGTGGACTGCAGGGAGCACCGATCTAGATGTGCTAATTTGTAGAGGATCTTTAAAAGCGGTGGTCTCTAGCAGTCTTATACAATGTGGTACTAGTCCTGGGATATGCAATTAGCGGACCTCCAGCTGTTGCAAAACTACAAGTTCCATCATGCCTCTGCCTCTGGGTGTCATGCTTGTGGCTGTCAGAGTCTTGCTATGCCTCATGGGACTTGTAGTTCAGCAACAGCTGGAGGTCCGCTAATTGCATATCCCTGTACTAGTCTATGATTGTCTCCTAAATTAGATACCTAGTCATATAGCATGTTTGCCATCTTTGATTATTTTCTGCACCACTTCTGTAGTCCTTGGCCATCTCCTTGTTGCATGTTTGCAGTCTGTGACAGTTTTCTATAGCATTGCATTCATATATTATTATATGCAACCCTTCGGTAAAATTAAACGGCATGTAAAGGTTCGTTTTTTATTTTCTAAATAGGTTCCTTTAAGCTAGTGCATTGTCGGTTCACTTACCTTTTCCTTCGATTTCCCTTCTAAATATTTTTGTTCTATGTCTGAATTTCTCACTTCTTGTTTCTCCTCAGTAAAGTTGCCACCATCACCTGAGCGGTGGTTAGTCAGCCAGAACATCTTACTGAACAGTTTACTGAGGAGGAACAGTAAGTGAGAAATTCAGACAAAAAGAAAACAAAGAAAAAAAACATTTAGAAGGGAAATCGAAGGAAAAGGTAAGTGAACCAACAATGCACTAGCTTAAAGGAACCTATTTAGAAAATAAAAAAATAACATTTACAACCCCTTTAAGGTCTACACTTGAGGCCCCATATAAGAAAGTTGATCTCCACTGCTTTATGGGGTTTACGGCTCACAACTGTTTGTATTCATGGATTGATTAAAGTGGTTGTAAACCCACTTTTTTGACTTTTACCTACAGGTAAGCCTATAATAAGGCTTACCTGTAGGTAAGGAGAATATCTCCTAAACCTGCACGGTTTAGGAGATATTCCCCTCGCAATGCGCCGCAGCGCATGCACAGGGGGGATCTACAGCGAAAGGACCGGCAGCCACCGGACCTTGCCGAATTTAAATCTCCCGCGCGCACGCGCGGTAGTGACGTCATCGCCGATCCAGCCAATCACAGCGATGGAGCGGCGATACCCGGAAGACACGCCAGGCAAGAGGACATCTCGCTCGGCGTGAACCAGGTAAGTTCTACACACCTCGTTCCGAGGTAAGTATTTCATAATGAGCTAATATGCGGTGCATATTAGCTCATTATGACTTTTGCCTTGCAGGAGAAAAAAAAAAAAAAAAATTTGATGCGGGTTTACAACCGCTTTAACTTAATGATTGTTGTGTTTTGGGTTCTACCTTAAAGTGGTTAAAAAGCCTAAACTTTTTACCATAATGCATTCCTTGCAAAGTTTATGAGTATAGCCTCACATAGAAACAATATATGCATTAAGGTAAAACATGTTTAGGTAGTAGTATCCCTCTTCAACAACCTGAGCCCTCGTTCAAGTCAGCAATGTGCCCATCTGCAGCTCTTCTTACTTCCCGGCCTCACAGGCTTTGTTTGTGTCAATCAAAGCCAGTGACGATGGGGCAAGGGGGAGAGCCAGGTCCTGCAACTTTTTATGGGGGGGGGGGGACTTACCAGAAATGGAGGTTCGGGGCCACTCTGTGCAATCCCATTGCACAGAGCAGGGAAGTATAAACCTGTTAGTTTTATATATATACATATATATATATATATAAAAATAAATAAGTATTTATAATCACTTTTGCACTGTTTTTCTTCCGTGTTGCTTACTAGTTTATTATGACACAAGACGGTGCCAAAACAAGGTCCTTTAGCACCCAAGGAAAACACCAAAGGGTTGTATGAGCTTGTAATTTGCATAGGTTACAGATCTTGCCCTTTTTAAACCCCCTTCCTCCTGAAGTGCTCAATACAGCCACTTCTTCTGCCCATCCCTTGGATTATCTCTGCCAGTAGACAGTACTGGGCACCCTGGCAGGTGATGCTATGACTAATTGGCTGTTACAGGTCTTTTAAGGTTTGATGATCACTGAAAAGTTTAGATGAAATGATCGCTACAAGTGGAATGTAGGGTAAGTCAGTTTTATTAATTTTATCTCGATCCAACTATCCTAGAAACCTTTAGTGTCATTACTATATTTTTATTCTGTAATATTTGTAAAACTTTGGAGTATACAGTAAGCATACATTGTTAAAAATAACCCGATCCAATAACAGTAACTACCTGTTCCATTATCACACGGTTGTATAGAGTGCCTCCTTTTGTAAAACTTTTCTCTTCAGTCATTTGGCACTATTACAACATATAATAAGCTTCAATTCAGTCACAAGACACTATAGCAAGAACACAATTTATTGTACAATGCAAACATGAGTATTTCCTGTGTCTGTAAAATAGAACCACAAAACACAAATTTTGAGATGTACCAGGAACATAGATACAGGAACATACAAATGTCATAACAGAATTCGCAGTCCATAAAACAAACATGGACCAGGCTTACTATAAAATGTTAATGCTCCAGTGCTAAACAACTACCACTAAATCTAAAAATGTTAAAAGATCAACAGGGAACATCCCCCCTTTCCTTCATAAACTTATAATAAACTACAGCAGCAAAGATTGCCTTTTATAGCAACCCATCCTGCTGAAGCTTCAAAGTTGGCCGTCTTTTCTGCCTATTCCTCTTTGTGATTTGAATCTGTCACCAGACAGTACTGGTCACCCTGGAAGGTGGCATTGTCTTTTACTGTTATGACTTATTAGCTGTTCCAGGTCATGTATGGTTTAACCCTTTTTACTGCCACTAATGTTCTCATGTACACAGGCAGGCGAAGGAGCAGTCGGGGAGAAGGGGCATTCCACTGCATGAGCCATGCTGATGATCTGAGGTCTGTGTTTAGTTTATGGATGTATACAGGGGAGGGGGGACACAGTAACTGGGGGGAGGGTACCAAGCATATACACCTTGAGGGGTGTGATGGGTTGGAGGGGTAAGAGCATATGTGCTGGGGGGGAGGTGTGCTTTGGGAGAGAATACTTGAAATATCCCCCCACCCCATCTTCTAGCACAAGTCCCCTCCTCCAAAAGCACCCCCCCCACCAGCACATATCTTCTTACCCACCTCCCCTGCCACAGAGGAGGTAATCACGGTGTCTGGGACCCCTGCCACTCCATAAGAGATGCAGAGCAAGTGCCCCGGGAGCCCAATCTGCACTGGGTTCCAGGACTCAAGTGGATTCAAAGGACATCAAGATTTTGTTCAAATCTCTTCAAGGTCCCTCCAAAACAGGCAGTTAGGAGATATGGATTTGTACTAGAAGGGGGGAGAGGATTTGTGTGTCCAACCTCTACCTCACCTTCTAGCAAATGTTCTCTCACCTCCCAAAGCACCCCCTCAACACAACCAGGACCAGAGGAAAGGGCCCCAGGACAGATGGAAAAGGCCCCAGGACTAATGGAAAGGGCCTTGTGGTCAGGGGGGCCCTTCATGGTTTCTTGAAGGTTCTATTTATGCCTCTGGTCAGGAGTATATATTTATACTGTCATATTTGTAAAAGGTTACAATAGAATACTAAGTAATCACACATTATTAACAATATCATGATCCAGTAACAGTAACTACACCATTATTACGCGGTTGTATAGCGTGTGCATGTGCTCCTGTAAAAACGATTTTCTTTAGTGATTCAGCACTATCATGGTATATGATAAGGTTTAATACATTCTCAAGCCACTATAGCAAGAACGTTTAATGTACGAACCAAACATGGGTAGAAACACATAAATCACAGCTTTGAGATGTATCGGGAACTTATATAAAGGTACATAAAAATGTCATAAAAACATTCACAGATCATAAAACAAGCCGACCGGGCTTACTATAAAATTGTAACGCTCCATTGCTAAAAAACAACCGTTAAATCTAAATGTGTTACACTTTAAGAAAGAACTACTTATAATACTGCTGCCCTAATACTCTGTAAGCTGCCATAGTAGGCCAAGAAAGACATAAAAATATGAAAATACCAGGAGCAGTATGTATTTTAAAAAGTATTACCCCTCCTCTTATACCACTTTCATTGTAAAACTCCAAAAATCTGCAGAAAATAATCATGTTTTACTCCAATAATGTTATTAAAACACCCTGCACAATTCTATTTAAGAAAAGAAGGAAGCTCTTTAGTAAATCAACAAACAGCACAGTGGCTGTATATTCTACTCGCTGCATTTGCAAAACAAACATGCCATGAAAAGTCACTTACACACCCATCATATCGTGCAACATTTCCTAACACTCATGCCGCGTACACACGATCATTTTTCGGCATGAAAAAAAACAATGTTTTTCGGCATGTAGAAAAAACAAAGTTTTTCCAACTTCATCATTAAAACGACATTGCCCACACACAGTTTTTAAAAAATGCTCTAGCAAAGCGCGGTGACGTACAACACGTACGACGGCACTCTAAAGTGGAAGTTCCATGCGGATGACGCCACCCTTGGGGCTGCTTTAGCTGATTCCGTGTTAGTAAAAGTGGTTAAAATGTATTTCCAGGTATTACCCAGATCTACCCCAAGCTCCCTTTACCTTGTTCCTGTAATAATATAAAACTTTATTTACTTCCTAGAACATGATCACCAGGCTTCTTAATTTAATGCATGGACCGCTGCTGGGAAGTTAGGGCCAAATCCTCAGCCAGGCGGCGTAACTTAACTTTCAGCAGTTAAGTTACACTGACTTAAAGGGCCAAATCCACAAAAGAGATACTCCGGCGTAAGCCGTCGTATCTCTGGTTCTAACTTTGGAACTGATCCTCAGAAGCAGTTTTCCTAAGTTAGGCAGAAGATCCGACATCTGTAAGGGACTTACACTGCCGGATCTTAGGATGCAGTACCGCATCCGCCACTGGGGGCATTTCGAGTCGAAATGCCTCTGTTAGTATGCAAATTAGCACTTAGGGCGATCCTCAAAGCTTTTGTGCCTAGTTTTTTCGCCGTAAGTGTTAGTTTGCCTGGTGTAAAACTAGGGCTGCTTTTACAAAGTGTAAAGTTAGTCACACCTTGTAAAGGCCCATTCAAGCGACGGCATTTGGTATGCATTCCCGAGGGAGAACTCCACGGCAATTTGTAAATTCCAAACCGGCATGGGTTCCCCCCCAGGAGCATACCAGGCCCGTAGGTCTGTTATGGGTTGTAAGGAGACCCCCCCTCCGCCGAAAAATTGACGTAGGGGGTCCCCCTACAATCCATACCAGACCCGTATCCAAAGCACGCTACCCGGCCGGCCAGGAAAGGAGTGGGGACGAGCGAGCGCCCCCCCCCCTCCTGAGCCGTGCCAGGCCGCATGCCCTCAACATGGGGGGGTTGGGTGCTCTGGGGCAGGGGGGCGCACTACGGGCCCCCCCACCCCAGAGCACCCTGTCCCCATGTTGATGAGGACAGGACCTCTTCCCGACAACCCTTGCCATTGGTTGTCGGGGTCTGCGGGCGGAGGCTTATCGGAATCTGGGAGTCCCCTTTAATAAGGGGGCCCCCAGATACCGGCCCCCCACCCTAAGTGAATGGATATGGGGTACATCGTACCCCTATCCATTCACCTGTAGGCAAAAAGTAAAATGTAGTAAACACACAACACAAGGCTTTTTAAAATAATTTATTATTCTGCTCCGGATGCCCCCCCTGTCTTCGTTATTAGCTCAATTACCAGGGGGGGCTTCTTCTTCCACTCTCCGGGGGTCTTCTCCGCTCTCCGGGGGTCTTCTCCGCTCTCCGGGGGGGCTTCTCCGGACTCCGGGGGCTTCTTCCATCTTCTCCCCTCTTCCGCTCTTGACTCGGCGAACCCCGGTTCTTCTGCAGCTCTCCGGTGCCTTCTTCTTCAGCGCTGGCTGCCTGCTATGTTTGTGTGTTAGCTCGATTTCAAACAGGCAGCCGGCGCAGTCTTCTGTGGCGTCAGGGTCTTCTGTTCTTCTCCCCTCTTCCGATGTTGACTCGTCGCCTGTTGTCGCTGTAATGATGGAAGTGCGCCTTGCATCACATTTATATAGGCATCACCGTCCCATCATGCTCCGGCAGGTACCCACGTGGTGGGTGCACGTGGGTAGGCACCCACCACGTGGGTACCTGCCGGAGCATGATGGGACGGTGATGCCTATATAAATGTGATGCAAGGCGCACTTCCATCATTACAGCGACAACAGGCGACGAGTCAACATCGGAAGAGGGGAGAAGAACAGAAGACCCTGACGCCACAGAAGACCGCGCCGGCTGCCTGTTTGAAATCGAGCTAACACACAAACATAGCAGGCAGCCAGCGCTGAAGAAGAAGGCACCGGAGAGCTGCAGAAGAACCGGGGTTCGCCGAGTCAAGAGCGGAAGAGGGGAGAAGATTGAAGAAGCCCCCCGGAGTCCGGAGAAGCCCCCCCGGAGAGCGGAGAAGACCCCCGGAGAGCGGAGAAGACCCCCGGAGAGTGGAAGAAGAAGCCCCCCCTGGTAATTGAGCTAATAACGAAGACAGGGGGGGCATCCGGAGCAGAATAATAAATTATTTTAAAAAGCCTTGTGTTGTGTGTTTACTACATTTTACTTTTTGCCTACAGGTGAATGGATAGGGGTACGATGTACCCCATATCCATTCACTTAGGGTGGGGGGCCGGTATCTGGGGGCCCCCTTATTAAAGGGGACTCCCAGATTCCGATAAGCCTCCGCCCGCAGACCCCGACAACCAATGGCAAGGGTTGTCGGGAAGAGGTCCTGTCCTCATCAACATGGGGACAGGGTGCTCTGGGGTGGGGGGGCCCGTAGTGCGCCCCCCTTCCCCAGAGCACCCAACCCCCCCATGTTGAGGGCATGCGGCCTGGCACGGCTCAGGAGGGGGGGGGGCGCTCGCTCGTCCCCACTCCTTTCCTGGCCGGCCGGGTAGCGTGCTTTGGATACGGGTCTGGTATGGATTGTAGGGGGACCCCCTACGTCAATTTTTCGGCGGAGGGGGGGTCTCCTTACAACCCATAACAGACCTAAGGGCCTGGTATGCTCCTGGGGGGGGGAACCCATGCCGGTTTTTTCGTTGAAAATTGGCATGGAGTTCTCTCTCTCAGGAATGCATGCTGAGCGACGCTGTCATTTTTTGTTTTAATTATTTGTTTTCCCGGCGCGTCTTTTTTTCACCCGTCGCAACTTTAGTGTCCCGTCGCAATCCACAAAGCCGCCCGGCGTCAATTACGTTCGCGCGATGCACGTCGGGAAAATGACGTCACACGCATGCGCAGTACGGCCGGCGCGGGAGCGCGCCTCATTTAAATTGTAAACGCCCCCCGGAGAGGAGGAACGCCTTACGACGGCGGCACTTAACTTACACGGCTTGAAATTTTTACGTAAGTGCTTTGTGGATCAGGCACTTAGGTAAAAACTTTAAGTCAGTGTAACTTAACTGCTGAAAGTTAAGTTACGCTGACTTAAAGTTTTTACCTAAGTGCCTGATCCACAAAGCACTTACGTAAAAATTTCAAGCCGTGTAAGTTAAGTGCCGCCGTCGTAAGGCGTTCCTCCTCTCCGGGGGGCGTTTACAATTTAAATGAGGCGCGCTCCCGCGCCGGCCGTACTGCGCATGCGTGTGACGTCATTTTCCCGACGTGCATCGCGCGAACGTAATTGACGCCGGGCGGCTTTGTGGATTGCGACGGGACACTAAAGTTGCGACGGGTGAAAAAAAGACGCGCCGGGAAAACAAATAATTAAAACAAAAAATGACAGCGTCGCTCAGCATGCATTCCTGAGAGGGAGAACTCCATGCCAATTTTCAACGAAAAAACCGGCATGGGTTCCCCCCCCCAGGAGCATACCAGGCCCTTAGGTCTGTTATGGGTTGTAAGGAGACCCCCCCTCCGCCGAAAAATTGACGTAGGGGGTCCCCCTACAATCCATACCAGACCCGTATCCAAAGCACGCTACCCGGCCGGCCAGGAAAGGAGTGGGGACGAGCGAGCGCCCCCCCCCCCCTCCTGAGCCGTGCCAGGCCGCATGCCCTCAACATGGGGGGGTTGGGTGCTCTGGGGCAGGGGGGCGCACTACGGGCCCCCCCACCCCAGAGCACCCTGTCCCCATGTTGATGAGGACAGGACCTCTTCCCGACAACCCTTGCCATTGGTTGTCGGGGTCTGCGGGCGGAGGCTTATCGGAATCTGGGAGTCCCCTTTAATAAGGGGGCCCCCAGATACCGGCCCCCCACCCTAAGTGAATGGATATGGGGTACATCGTACCCCTATCCATTCACCTGTAGGCAAAAAGTAAAATGTAGTAAACACACAACACAAGGCTTTTTAAAATAATTTATTATTCTGCTCCGGATGCCCCCCCTGTCTTCGTTATTAGCTCAATTACCAGGGGGGCTTCTTCTTCCACTCTCCGGGGGTCTTCTCCGCTCTCCGGGGGTCTTCTCCGCTCTCCGGGGGGGCTTCTCCGGACTCCGGGGGGCTTCTTCCATCTTCTCCCCTCTTCCGCTCTTGACTCGGCGAACCCCGGTTCTTCTGCAGCTCTCCGGTGCCTTCTTCTTCAGCGCTGGCTGCCTGCTATGTTTGTGTGTTAGCTCGATTTCAAACAGGCAGCCGGCGCGGTCTTCTGTGGCGTCAGGGTCTTCTGTTCTTCTCCCCTCTTCCGATGTTGACTCGTCGCCTGTTGTCGCTGTAATGATGGAAGTGCGCCTTGCATCACATTTATATAGGCATCACCGTCCCATCATGCTCCGGCAGGTACCCACGTGGTGGGTGCCTACCCACGTGCACCCACCACGTGGGTACCTGCCGGAGCATGATGGGACGGTGATGCCTATATAAATGTGATGCAAGGCGCACTTCCATCATTACAGCGACAACAGGCGACGAGTCAACACCGGAAGAGGGGAGAAGAACAGAAGACCCTGACGCCACAGAAGACCGCGCCGGCTGCCTGTTTGAAATCGAGCTAACACACAAACATAGCAGGCAGCCAGCGCTGAAGAAGAAGGCACCGGAGAGCTGCAGAAGAACCGGGGTTCGCCGAGTCAAGAGCGGAAGAGGGGAGAAGATGGAAGAAGCCCCCCGGAGTCCGGAGAAGCCCCCCCGGAGAGCGGAGAAGACCCCCGGAGAGCGGAGAAGACCCCCGGAGAGTGGAAGAAGAAGCCCCCCCTGGTAATTGAGCTAATAACGAAGACAGGGGGGGCATCCGGAGCAGAATAATAAATTATTTTAAAAAGCCTTGTGTTGTGTGTTTACTACATTTTACTTTTTGCCTACAGGTGAATGGATAGGGGTACGATGTACCCCATATCCATTCACTTAGGGTGGGGGGCCGGTATCTGGGGGCCCCCTTATTAAAGGGGACTCCCAGATTCCGATAAGCCTCCGCCCGCAGACCCCGACAACCAATGGCAAGGGTTGTCGGGAAGAGGTCCTGTCCTCATCAACATGGGGACAGGGTGCTCTGGGGTGGGGGGGCCCGTAGTGCGCCCCCCTGCCCCAGAGCACCCAACCCCCCCATGTTGAGGGCATGCGGCCTGGCACGGCTCAGGAGGGGGGGGCGCTCGCTCGTCCCCACTCCTTTCCTGGCCGGCCGGGTAGCATGCTTTGGATACGGGTCTGGTATGGATTGTAGGGGGACCCCCTACGTCAATTTTTCGGCGGAGGGGGGGTCTCCTTACAACCCATAACAGACCTACGGGCCTGGTATGCTCCTGGGGGGGAACCCATGCCGGTTTGGAATTTACAAATTGCCGTGGAGTTCTCCCTCGGGAATGCATACCAAATGCCGTCGCTTGAATGGGCCTTTACAAGGTGTGACTAACTTTACACTTTGTAAAAGCAGCCCTAGTTTTACACCAGGCAAACTAACACTTACGGCGAAAAAACTAGGCACAAAAGCTTTGAGGATCACCCTAAGTGCTAATTTGCATACTAACAGAGGCATTTCGACTCGAAATGCCCCCAGTGGCGGATGCGGTACTGCATCCTAAGATCCGGCAGTGTAAGTCCCTTACAGATGTCGGATCTTCTGCCTAACTTAGGAAAACTGCTTCTGAGGATCAGTTCCAAAGTTAGAACCAGAGATACGACGGCTTACGCCGGAGTATCTCTTTTGTGGATTTGGCCCTTAGTTCCTATTAGTATAGGAATGCTCCCGAAAGCTACATCTTCCAAAAGCCCTTTGCCTACACTGTGTGTGGACAGGTTTTGGGAACCATCAAAGCAACTTTGTTTTTCTGGTTGTTTTTCTGTTGGCAGCTGTTGGCAGCTGCTTGGTGAGCCAACGCTTGTGGAGGCATTCTTCCAAGCAACTTTGTTTTTCTGGGCAAGAAATCAATGTATGTAGGGACCTGAGAAAGGAGGCCACACCCTCTGAAACGCGTTGTCCTGGCAACCGCACAGCGTGCCCTGTCAGTCTGATACATCAGAAGCTCTCTCTGGATTTTGTGGTGGAGGCTTCCACAGCCTCGTCCTGACCGGCCGGAACCTGGAGTCAATAAGTGGCTTGCTTGCAGCCTGTTGGCAGCTGCTTGGTGAGCCAGCGCTTGTGGAGGCATTCTTCCATCTATCCTGTGGACTATCCATCTACTATTGGGAACTCGGATGTGACCCTGTTCAGGCTACATACAGGAGGATTTTAGATGCTTATGTTTCATCTACACTTGCAAGAATTTTGATTTTATTTTTTTCTATTTAATAAACAAACATTATTTGCACCATAAACCTGTTCGCTCGTATCTCTCTTTATAAGAAATCGATGTATGCATGTGAAATGGGTAAAGAGGGTGGGGAATAGACAAAATGATGTAGTCAAGCAGGTAGGGCTTTTTGGGATTTCAGAGCTACACAGACAGGGGTTGTCAGCTAACATGACAAAGCACACTGCATTTCTGGCAGATGAACTGATATTTTTCTAGCATTTTTAAAGGGATAAAACATTGAGAAATATTCATGTACTACAAAGATGTTCTAATTATGTTTTTTTGTTATTTTGCCCAGACATATACTTAACAAAAAATGTGCTAAAAGCATGCTAACATTACCTCTTTACCAATGTTAAATATGTTGTTGAATGTCTTATGTTATATCTGTATAATAATAATCTGTGCAAAAACATCTGTTGAAACACCTGTCAGAAATCCAGTACCTGTCATTTGCACTCTGCAGTCTTATCTATTTTTTTTATTTTTGAATAGAGCTAGGTAGGTTCATAATCCTTGTAGGGTTTATTTTTGCCACCTGTTTCCCATTGGAAAGATTTCCCTTCACTTCCTGTCCCAAAGCCAAAACAGGAAATTAGAGGAAATCCCTGTAAATTTTGAGAATCTCTTGGGGTCCCTCATGTCACCATAATTGTATTCCCCATTGGAAGATTTTGCCTCTATTACTTTTCTGGGGACAACCCAAAATGTGGTATTATCTTATCTTATTACTTTAATTTTCAATGATAATGGTAAACATGACATATAGAGAGAGTGAATCTCCCTAACAGGGGCACAGCCAGCAATACAAATCTGACAGGGGCTCTAATCAATAAGGAGGGGTTTCCTATAGTTATACTTTAAAGTATTCTAATCAGCTCTTCTAGTTCTCCACTTGGACTCCATAACACTTCTTCTATATGATGAGCAGCTCACAGAAAAAAACTGGAAGCTGAATGCATTCCTAAAGGTATGAACAGATATTGTTCTGTACTTACAGAATATTTAAGGGGTTGATACATGACAGCATGTGCATGTATTGCAGAGATGTGTAACATATTTTAAAAGGGCAGACATATATACCTGGGAATTACAGGCCAGTCAGCCTGACATCAATAGTATGTAAGCTATTAGAAGGGATGATAATATTCAAGTTTTGCTGATAAAAACAGTATCATTAGCAGTAATCTGCATGGATTCATGAATGATCGTTCATGCCAGACCAATATATTATGATTCAATGAGGAAGTGAGCTGTATAAAGGAAGGGCAGTGGATGTGGTGTATTTGGATTTTGCAATAGCATTTGATACAGTCCCCCCCAAACGTTTACTTTACAAAATGAGGTATTTTGGCATGGGCCATAGGACATGTACCTCGATTGAAAACTGGTTACAGGGGCGTGTCCAAAGGGTGGTGATAAATGGTGAGTACTCTAAATGGTCCAGTGTGGTAAGTAGGGTCCCCCAGGGATCTGTCATGGGGCCAATTATGTTTAATTTATTAATTAATGATATAGAGGATGGGATCAATAGCTCAATCTCAGTATTTGCAAATGATACAAAGCTAAGTAGGGCAATACATTCTCTGCTGGATGTGGAAACCTTACAGGGAGACCTAAATAAAATAATGGGGTGGACAACGACATGGGAAATGAGGTTTAATGTTGAAAGATGTAAGGCAATACATTTAGGTGCCAAAAATACGAATGCAAGTTACTTGCTAGGGGGAGAACCTCTGGGGGAATCCAGGGTGGAGAAAGATCTGGAGGTCCTAGTAGATGACAGGCACAGCAATGGCATGCAATGCCAAGCTGCTGCAAGTAAAGCCAACAGAATACTGGCATGCATCAAAAAGGGGATTTACTCCAGAGATAAAACAATAATTCCCCCACTCTGCAAGTCTCTGGTCCGGCTGCATCTTGAGTATGCCATCCAATTCTGGGCACCAGTCCTCAAGAAGGATGTGCTGGAACTGGAAAGAGTTCAGAGAGGGTCAGCAAAACGAATAAAGGGACTGGAGGACCTCAGCTATGGATAAAGACTACAAGCATTGCATTTATTCTCTGGAGAGGAGACGCTCAGCCATGAGCATCGATAGTTTTAAAAATGATTAGATGGGCATCTTAATGATCACAACATATGGCAGGTATATGCAATTAGCGGACCTCCAGATGTTGCAAAACTACAATTCCCATCATGCCTCTGCCTTTGGGTGTCAGAGTCTTGCTATGCCTCATGGGACTTGTAGTTCTGCAACAGCTGGAGGTCCGCTAATTGCATATCCCTGACATATAGGGATATACGTTTTACTATTGAAATAAACACATTCACATACACCCACACATGTTGAACTAGATGATCTGGTATCTTTTTTCAGCCTTTTTCAACTACTGTATGTAACTATGTAACTATATATTTTTTTTTGCCCTGACATACAATTTAAGAAATATTATGGCTTGATGAATCAGGGCCAATGTGTTTTAAAGATAGTATTGAGAGGACTGTGGAAAAGTGTCCATTCTGAAACCACATTTGCATTTAAAGGGTTAGTTCACTTTACCAAAAAAAAAAGCCTATACAGATTAGGGTTGTCTGCAGATAAAAACAAAGTTTGACCAAAATTGAATAATGCTTTTGTTATAGCTGTTGGGAATTTACATACCTAATGAAGCCTGACTGTAAAACTTCCAGGAGATGATGTTTCTAAGGGGGGCCCAGCTATTACTGTTCACCTTCGCCATCACAGGAGTAAGCTCTCATACTCTGCGCTCAAAGCTCTTGCACTTGTGGAGCGTTGAATCAGAGAAAAAGCTCAGTCCTGTGATGGTGAAGGTGAGCAGTTTTAGCTTGGCTTCCATAAGTAACATCCTAGCAATGTCCTGGGACTTTTTGCAGTCAGTCTTTATGAGGTAAATAAATGGCCTACGCCTATAGCAGGGGCATTTTTCAACTTCCACTGTCAATGCTGGATATGATATGCTCTCTTATAAGGAAGTAAATGTCTTTTAGCACTCAATTCTGCAATACAGATGCTTTTAAAAGTATCTGCAACTGAAGAAAAGGGGGTTTGTCTGCTTTGTGAAAAATGTTGGTGGTTTTCACCCCAGGGGTGATGCTGCTAAATTCCGACCTTTTACTGCATGCTTTATTGGTATGATGTAGCACAACTTCTTCAGAATTTTAAAGCAGGTATAGGAGGCAATTTTCAAACACAAACATACACTTATACAGTTCCCTCACCTCTAGCAGCATGGCAAAAATTGAAGCAGGTCTTCTACCTAATGGGGGGGGGGGGGGGGGGGGTTTGTTTAATTTTCTGGGTCTCTTAGACTGCACTCACATTGTATTCGTGTCTCTTGCATATGCTTATATCTGGCAGGTGATATGTGATTCTAATATATACAGTATATATATTTAATTAGTATACTGTATATATATATATATATATATATATATATATATATATATATATATATATATATATGTGTATTGGTCTGCCCCTTTCAACAACATTCAAGAAAAAACCTTTATGAGTAGAATATTTATTTACCATTTTTGTTATATTTGTTGGATAATGTCCTAGTGCAGTGTGCCCTCTTTTTATTCACATCAGAGCATCATGAAGACAAACTAAACCCATTGATTTAACAGCACAACAAAGGCACTACTTCAATGTGATTTCAGAGGGTAAAGTCAAAGAATGCACTAGGCATTTTTCATTACAATTACAATTTGATTTCTATTAGTTCTCGATTCCCAACATCATAATTAATCTGCACCGGAGAAAACTTTCTAGAGAAAAATGCTACTAGATGGATTCTACCGGACTTAAGCTGTCTCTGGAACAGCACGGCACAGATTCACTAAAGGGATACGACGGCGTATCTGCTGATACGCCGTCGTATCCCTGTTTCTATCAATGCGACTAATTCATAGAATCAGTTACGCATAGATAGGCAGAAGATCCGACATGTGTAATAGATTTACACTGTCGGATCTTAAGATGCAGTACCGCGGCCGCCGCTGGGGGGAGTTCGCGTCGTAAACCAGCGTCGGGTATGCAAATTAGGAGTTACGGCCAATCCACAACGGTTTTTCGCGTTCGCTACGTCGCCGCTAGTCAAGTTTCCCGTCGCAAATTTACACTTTTTTTTGGTGCCTTAACTTTAGTCAGCAAGTGTATTGCTGTCTAAAGTATGGCCGTCGTTCCCGCGTCGAAATGTAAAAATCAACGTCGTTTGCGTAAGCCGTCCGGGAATACGCGCGTCGCCGTTCAAAAAAATTACGTCACGGCGCGCAAAGCACGCCGGGGGTTCGGAAACGGAGCATGTGCGGTAGGTCCAGCGCGGGAGCGCGCCTAATTTAAATGGCACACGCCCATTTGAATTGGCCCGCCTTGCGTAGGTTTTCATTGCAAGTGCTTGGTGAATCAGGCACTTGCTTCACGTACTTCATGATACGTGAATCTGGCCCAAAGCTTCTAACAAATCTGAGCACATCAAACTTGATATGTGATGACTGAGAAAGATTCATCACTAGAGGTTACGTTCAGTGAAATTTGCATATATCAAAATGATGACTAGACCCAGAGATATAGGCCATTGCAATTTCCCACAAAGCATAAAACAATGGTGCAGCACTTTAAATAAATTAAAAGTAATATCAACAGTAAACCAGACAATTAAAGATTAAATAAAGTGACTAGTGCTTAATTATAAAATTGGTATTTTTTGATGATTGAGCATTAGTCACTTTATACGATTTTTAAGAGTCTAATTTTATTGTTGATATCACTTTTATATATTTATAGTGCTGCTTTTTTATTCTTTGTATGATTTGGGTGTATTGTTTAGAGCCGGTTCACACTGGGGCGACCTGGGATCCAACTTGATGTTGCCCCAAGTTGTCCCAAGTCGCGTGGTTGAGAAAATCAATGGAAGTGAATGGGAGCCGTCTTAATGTACAATACTGAAGTCGCTCCGACTTCAGAAAAGGTTCCTGTACTACTTCAATCTGACTTCTATGCAACTTGTAGGCAATTTGTACCCATTGATTTCAATGGAAGTCGCCTCAGAAGTCGGATCACTGTCTTAACTGAAGCAACAATACAGGAAGATAACATACATTTCACAGGCAAACCCCTCCCTCCCACAGAGCTGATTGTTGTTTGATTGGCCACTGGAAAGCCTCCTGTCCTGGAGGCGACTTGAAGTTGCCTTGTACTGTCCTGGAGGCAACTTGAAGTTGCCTTGTAAGTTGCCTGATGATTCATACTCAAGTCGTGTCCAAGTTGCCTCCCAAAGTCGTGCTAGAAGTCGTGTTGCCCCAGTGTGAACCGGCTCCTATGCACTAAGGAGTGGTAAATAATCGCAGAGTGTTGATATTTGATTTGTGGGAGTTTCCTGCAGAGCTTTACTATTTATACAAATGCTGACCTTGCCCCCCCCCCTTTATGTGTTTGGCCACCTTACTGATTAATAGGAATGCTTGCAGCGTCTTTAGGGGACAAAAGGATGGAGTCTTGTTCAATATCCTGAAATTTGAGAAATGCATATAATTTACACTGCCTTTATTCTGCATTAATTGATTTGACTTAATTAAAAACTGTTTAATCTTTGCCTACATCATTTTTTAAGTCAATTTCTGAATTGAATTACCTATACGAATATATTTATCTGCATCATTCCTCGTGTATGTCCTTTTATATTATAGTAAATTTAATTAATGGAATAAATGGCTAGCTTATAGATTTCCATCATGAAAATAGCATTGCTTATACATAGTGTCCTTTAAAAAAAATTGTCTATGGAGGCAGCGTATTACTGAAGTGATTACATTATATATGTCCAAATACTGTATATGCTTTTGTGGTGGTACTCTGTAATTATAGAGACCTTTGTGCGCTAGTTCTACTCAAAATTGTATTTGGTTGTTTTTACTAATACAACTGCAATTTATACTAGCACTAAGATAAAATGAATGTGGCAATGAACCAGGGCTCAAGTCCTGCGGGAACGTGTGGGAACGGAGTTCCTGCACTTTTTTCACAGCAGGAACGCAGTTCCCTTTGCAGGACTAGAGCAGCCGAGCCGCCCGAGCCAATCCTTCACTAAGCGGCGATGCCCAGCTCGAGTCACTGTCAGGGACAGGCGAACCTTAGTAATCCTTTATGTTACTGGCCGCTTCCTGTATATGGATTCATCGGGTAGTGTGCGGGTATTCCGTCACTTCCTCGATGCCGCAATGTCTCCTGGGAGCTTTTGTCATTGTTCCCAGGAGACATTGCGGAGGTCTGCCGCGAGTTATCGCGGGATTTAGAAAGAACTTGCTTTTAGTAATTAAAACATGCGGTTTAGTAATTATGCATATGAGCGTATCATTTTTTTTGTTTGTTTTTTGGTGGGGGAGTGGATCTTGGGTGGGAGTTCCCACACTTTTTCCCCCAGAACTTGACCCCTGCAATGAACGCTCCCATTAGGATCCATGCTCAACATTTAAAAACTGGAATTGAATGGTACTCTAAAAGCATCAACAAAGTATGCTGAAAGCTCTGCATATGCTTTGTTAAAGTTTGCTGTTCACACTGCTCTTTTACAGGCTGTAGCCCATGTGAAACGGGCCATAGACTTTGGATGAATTACATTTTTAATATCCTTAGGACCACCCCCCCCCCCCCCCCACACATTGTACTGCAGACGGGCAGCTCCTACATGCACAGCGATGTACCTGTAAGTTGTTGCCTGTTTCCAGGTTCAGGGCACATGCACGCCCCCACGCGCTGACTCCCGTTGTGATTGGACACAGCGGGATTTTGTTTGCAGGTCCCGGCCAATGATTTATGGCTGAGACCTGCTGATCGGCTTAATCCAATCATAGCCCAGAGCCCTGTAATGACAAACATCACAGGGCTCCATACAGAGGGAACAATCTGCCAGTGTGCAGCTACCACTACCATAGCTCCTAACTGTCCCTGATTTCGAGGGACTGTCCCTGATTTGGAGCAATGTCCCTCTGTCCCTCATTCCTCCTTATTTGTCCCTCATTTAGGTCTGATCTATATATATGTATATAAAATGCACTTTTTATTCATCAAAAAACTTCATCTGATTTATAAATTGCTGCATTTGTAAATTCCAAAAGCCAATAAAAAAGAAATATTAGTGGTATAAAAAGCACTTGTGGGTTTAACCAATCTTGTTTTTTATACAATTCTCCTTTAAGGGGGCATGGAAAAGGGTGTGTCCTATGCCTGCATACTTTTGCAGATAGGTGTCCATCATTTCCATCTCCCAGTTGGGAGGTATGCACTACTGTCTGGCACTTCCAAATACACATCCCCCACTGTGCATTGTGGTTCCTCCTGCTAGCCCATACATCACTGTGGAATATGCTAGAGTCATTGCTTGCCAAAAAAGTGAATATTGAGTTCTATAGTGATAAGGTCAGTTTAAAGTGTATATAAATTGCGATAACACCTGCTTTATATATGTTATATATCCTATTTACATCGCAAAAATATTTTAAAAATGCTGCTTACAGTTTAGATGTTCTTTGCTGATTACTCCCACACTGAAAATACAACTTTGTTTTTGTTTTTTTGTTTGTTATGGAGGTGGGAAACTGTGCTTACCATAGTAACCCTGTCTGTTTTGTGCTGGCAGATCTCATTATCAGATGTAAACCAGATTTGAGTAGGCCCTGCTCACACACACACACTAACATTTGGTAGTTGGTGCGTTGACATACATTATGTTAATAACTAATTTGTTTAGAATGTGCTTCCAATGCACAACAATGAAAGAAGAACTGGACTTGTATTTTTTATATGTAATGAACTGCATAACAAGAAATACCATGTACACTGCACTGTCAGTTCTTAGGCATTACTGTACTTGTGCGTTTATAATTCAATTGCATTCCAAAACATCACACAGAGTCCAGGGAACTAACATGCATTGTATGTTTTTCAATGTGTTGCTGCAATACATAGATCTGAAGCCTATTTCGCTGTTCTAGCTGTGTTTAAAAAAAAAAAAACCTACGTGAGCACTATTTGCATCTGAACTGCAGTATAACCAGGGGTCAAGTCCTGGGGAAAAAAGTGTGGGAACTCCCACCCAAAATCCACTCCCCCACCAAAAAAAAAAATGATACGCTCATATGCATAATTACTAAACCGCATGTTCTTTCTAAATCCCACGATAACCTCCTCAATGTCTCCTGGGAACAATGACAAAAGCTCCCAGGAGACATTGCGGCATCGAGGAAGTGACAGAATACCCGCACACTACCTGATGAATCCATGTACAGGAAGCGGCCAGTAACATAAAGGATTACTAAGGTTCGCCTGCCCCTGACAGTGACTCGAGCTGGGCATCGCCACTTAGTGAAGGATTGGCACGGGCAGCTCGGCTGCTCTCGGCTGCTCTAGTCCTGCAAAGGGAACTGCGTTCCTGCTGTGAAAAAAGTGCAGGAACTCCGTTCCCGCAGGACTTGAGCCCTGAGTATAACACCAGTGTAGAAAAAAAAATACCCTTTCTGTGAACAAAAAAAGCTGACTACACTCACAGCCAGGCATGTGAGGAAATTAAAAATGGAACCTTTGTGTGGCCACAGCTCCTTGCAGCCATTATGATGCAATAGTGGCAATGGTACAGATCTAATATAGCTCCCAATGGCTCTCAATACTCTTAAAGCAGAGTGATCATAAATATCAAATTATTCTCGGTGCCTGGCTTAGAAGATCAACTAATATTAGCAACAAAATCATTAACAGGTTATATTTAGAGATTTAAATGGATCTGTGATTTGAAGCTATGGTGAAGTTTTTATTTAGACTTGTTCACAGTATGTTTTCCAACTAAACAAAAGAGCCAGATTTTTTTAAATTATATTGTATTTGTTGTACTTATGCAATTTAGGCTACATAAAAAAAAAACAAAAAAACATATGATGGATATCTGTAGTTTTGCATACAAACGTGGTTACTTGGTGATATACATACATGTTACATTCCCACCAACATTCCTTAGCACATGTTTTACCAAATTCCTAAGCTTGATTGAGTCAGAGAGGCGATGAGTGACAGTATTAAAAACAACCAGCTGGCACTTTTATCCAATAGCTATCCATTGGTTGTACAGAAGGTTACAATAAATCTAGAAGCAATGTTCTAAATCTTATTAGATAAACTTCTGCACAACCACATTCAGGGGCGTACCCAGAGGGTTTGGCACCCAGGGCGGATCCTATATCTGGCACCCCCTATTTTAAAATGTAAAAACACCCACAAAAATGTGTAATGTTTATGCCTTCGGCATAAACAGATAGCTAATACTATTAGCAATGTGTTTAGGTTTAAGTAAGGGATTGCAGACATACTACAGGAGATGGTTAGAGACTGAAGACATGATACAAGAGATGGTCAGAGACTGCAAACATTGTACAAGAGATAGTCAGAGACTGCAGACATGATACAAGAGATGGTCAGAGACTGCAGACATGATACAAGAGATAGTCAGAGACTGCCTCTTGTATTATGTCTGCAGTCTCTGTCCATCTCTTGTAGTTTCCCCGTAGCGTCAGAGGCGGGCGGGGCCACCCGTTTATGTCACTGGTTGGCCCTGCCTTCAGCTAGATAACAGCTGTCACAGCGGGAGACGTGTCAGTCGGCGGGAGCTGCCTATGGAGGCAGAGCTGTTACGGCGGAATAGAAGATGAATGGACATCGCTGGACATTTTTATTTTATAAGTGTCTCCTGTCTTTTTAAAATTTTTGACACTTTTTTTGGTGAAATGGTGGTGGTACAATGTACCCGTTACCAATTCACATGGGGGGGGATCTGAAAGGTCTCCTTGTTAAATGGGGCTTCCAGATTCCGATTAACCCCCCGCGTGCAGACCCCCACAACAAGGGGCAGGGGTTGTGGGGATGAGGCCCTTGTCCCCATCAACATGGGGACAAGGTGCTTTGGGTTGGGGAGTGCAGAGTCCCCCCTGCCCCAAAGCACCCATCCCCTATGTTTAGGGCATGTGGCCTGGTATGGTTCAGGAAGGGGGGGCTCTCTCACATGCTCGGATAAGGGTCTGGTGTGGATTTTTGGGGGTACCACTAAGTCATTTTTTTTATTTTGCCGCAGGGTTTCCCTTAATATCCATACCAGACCTCCCACAAAAATTTTTTGAATTTTAGTTCGGGTTTTTTTCAATGACCTTTATCTGTATTGCCGAGACCCAAAAATTAATTACAGCCGCGATCATTTTTAAACTACTTTTTTTCCTTTAGAAATGTCATTTTACTGCGGGACTGTTCTAAACACGGGAAAAATTTGCCATATACATTATTTCACTTTTATTGTTTCACTTTAAGCATTATTAAAATCACTACTCCGAAACACTTTTTATGACAATACCATGCATATAAGCCTTTAAAATTAGCACTTTTGGTTTTTCATGTTCGTGTCCCATAGACTTTAACGGTGTTCGCATGTTCGAACTAACTTTTTGCCTATGAACACCGATGGGGACTGACCCCTAGTCAGTCCCATCCCCCCACAGTTAGAACACACCTAGAGAACACAGATAACCCCTTGATCGCCCCCTAGTGTTAACCCGTTCCCTGTCAGTGACATTTATACAGTAATCAGTGCATTTTTATAGCACTGAACGCCGTATAATTGCCAATGGTCCCAAAAAAATTGTCAAAAGTGTCCAATTTGTCCGCCGCAATATCACAGTCCCGAAAAAAAACGCAGATCACCGCCATTACTAGTAAAAAAATTAAAATAAAAATGCCTTAAATGTATTCCCTATTTTGTAGGCGCTATAACTTTTGCGCAAACCACTCAATATAGCGCATGCGCCGTAGACATCGATGTCATCTTTCTTGCAAATATCTCCTTAACCGTGTAGGTAAAGGAGATATTTCTTGCACCTACAGGTAAGCCTTAATCTAGGCTTACCTTTAGGTTAAAGTGGTCTGTAAGGGTTTACAACCCCTTTAAAAGATATTGCTTTTTTTTCAAAATTGTTGCTCTTCTTTTGTTTAAAGCGCAAAAAATTTAAACTGCAGAAGCGATCAAATACCACCAAAATAAAGCTCTATTTGTTGGAAAAAGGGCGTCAATTTTGTTTGGGTTTGGCGTCGCAATTGTCAGTTAAAGCGACTAAGTGCTGTATTGCAAAAAATGGCCTGGTCATTGAGCAGCCAAATCTCCTGGGGCTGAAGTGGTTAAGTATGCATGAATGGAGCAGAAAAGTTGGTAATTTGGGGCAAAAGTGATTAGTACACATTGCTTAAAATAAGCATGAAAATAACTTTGGTCCCTACTGGAATTTGCAGTCATATTTAATTGTGGGGAGGCGGCAACACAGCGTCCGGTTACAGAGAACAGAACTGGTATTAATGCAGAATCACAACAAAAACTATAGAGAGGAACCCGACCGGGAACACTTACGGCAATATCAGCATTGTTTAGCAAAGCAGATCTCAGATGTGCTTACAGAATCTGTCTTAAGTGATGGAGTGCGGGCATTAGCTGGCCCAAGCTCAATTGAGGCGGTATCCAGAAGGATGGAGTTCCCCTATCTTTTCTCTACTCGGCTGGAACCTTTCCCTGCCACTAATCATTGTCCCTGTCAGACGGTTGACCTGTCCGTACACTAGTCACAGGTGAAATGCGTGCCAAGTCTGGGAGCCAGGGCCTTAAATAGGCTCTGCTACGCAAGATGGCTGCTAGAGTCAGCATTCAATCAGATAGCTTCTCTAGTGACCCTGGAAACCATAGAGGAACCATGTTCATCTTGACTTCCCCTCCCCCTACTATGCCACTCCAGTTGAGCAGCCTCCTGCAGTGAAGAAAGTAGACTACACCTGCCTACACAGTGGAAATAAAACTTTGAATATGGAGTTTCTTTAGTACAATGTGACCTCAGCTGGGCTTTAAATAGGGCTGGTAACCTTTACATACAGGGCTTACTAAAAGTTAACATGTTTGACATTTTTTAAAGCTAAGCATACTTTAGTTACAATATACTGTATACACCAATGGGAATATTTACATTAAGCAAATGGGTAGTGGAAAATGCACATGCCATGACTGAATTATTTAAAAGATCATCTCTCCTGAGTGAACCTTTCATAACCGTGGTAAAAAGTTCACATACTGTACATCTAAAGAGAACCCAGTATCTGAGGGGCATGATCATTTTTGCGTTCCCCTCCACACGAAATCTCTAGTAAAAAGGGAGTTTTTTATTCCATCTTAAGAGAATATGGCAAACCCAAACCACCATTTTGTGTTAATAAAAAAATAAAGTTGAATGAAGCAGCTTGAAATTAATCTGCACCGAGTACAAAGTATACAAAAGTCAAAACATGTTTTTTTTCTTTTGGATAGAGTAAGGAAGGGTTAGGACCTCGGTTAGGTGAACGTAAATCAAAAATTTTATGGTTATGGTTATGTTATGGTTACTGTCATGCCAATAGGAGCCGAGGGAAAATATTCCAAGGGGGAATGGATGTTCTTGTGATAACTGTCAAAGAGGACATTTGCAATTACTTTGGAAATATATATATGTTTTATTGTTTCTCTGAGACAGGAAGCAAGGGTAATACTTTTCAAAAGACACAGACAGCATAAAAATATATTGTCAACCCGACTTTCTAACATAAATTTTCTTCAGAATGCCCAGGGAGCTAAACACCAACTTGAGTTAGGAAGCCACACATTCAGCCACCTCTCAATTCCCACACCTTGCTACTGGTTTTCAAATGGGATAGTTGGCCTTATAGACCATAGGTAAAGCAAAGGCTTTTTCCTGAAGAATGTGACCAATATAGGTGTGTGCAGCCTGTTACATTAGGGTGTGCACCCCAAAGCTCAAACACATGTGCATTCAGGAGAGGAATGCAGAGCATATGACAGTGGGTAGTATGTACGGGAGATGAATGCAGAGCATATGACAGTAAGCAGTATGTACGGGAGAGGAGTGTGGAGGGTATGACAGTGGGCAGTATGTACAGGAGAGGAGTGTGAAGGGTATGACAGTGGGCAGTATGAATGAATGAATGACTTGTATAGCGCAACGCATGCGAACTGAATCGCCTCTGGGCGCTTTTTCCAGCCAGTATCTGCTTGGCGCGGTCATTTTTCCCCCGTAGGATCATGACACGCTAGGGACACACAGTCATACACACATATATACATATATACTGGGCCAATTTGGACGATATCCAATTTACCTACCAGCATGTCTTTGGAGTGTGGGAGGAAACCGGAGTACCCGGAGGAAACCCACGCAGACACAGGGAGAACATGCAAACTCCAGGCAGATGGTTGTCGTGGTTGGGATTCTAACCAGCGAACCTTTTGCTGCTAGGCGAAAGTGCTACTCACTGCACCACTGTGCTGCCACACAGTATGTACAGAAGAGGAGTGTGAAGGGTATGACAGTGGGCAGTATGTACAGGAGAGGAGTGTGAAGGGTATGACAGTGGGCAGTATGTACAGAAGAGGAGTGTGAAGGGTATGACAGTGGGCAGTATGTACAGGAGAGGAGTGTGAAGGGTATGACAGTGGGCAGTATGTACAGGAGAGGAGTGTGGAGGGTATGACAGTGGGCAGTATGTACAGGAGAGAAGTGTGGAGGGTATGACAGTGGGCAGTATGTACAGGCACTCAACTGCAGAGACAGTGCAAGTCAAGAGGAACACAGTTCCTCTATAGTTTCCTGGGTCACTGGGGCAGCGATCTATTTGCATGCTGCCAACCCATGAGATTCTGGGGGGCATTTTGGTTCAGGCAAAGCCTATTTAAGAACCTGGCTCCTGAGTTTGACATCCACTTAACATGTGGGTAGTCTATGGACAGGTCACTCATCTGTCAGGGACAGTAATAGTGGCAGGGAAAGGTTCCAGATGAGTAGGAAAAGTCGAGGGATTTACCACTTCTCCTGGACACCTCCCCACTTGGGCACAGATTGGCCAGGCCACATTCTGCCTCTCAGGACATACGCTGTCAGTTCAGCGAGATCTGCTCTGCTACAATCTGCTGTTTATCTGTGAGGCCCCGTACACACGACCGGATCTGTCCGTTGGGATTTATCCGCGGATCAGTTCCAGCAGACAAATCCGGTCGTGTGTACGGCCTAGCGGACATTTTTCGGCGGAGATTTCTCCAGCCGACGGTTTTCAAGCGGATACAAATTTCTTAGCATGCTAATGGGCCGTACAGACGACCGAACATGTCTGCTGAAACTGGTCCGCGGACCAGTTTCAGCAGACATGTTCGGTCGTGTGTAGGCCCGAGCGTGCAGGATTCCAGCAAACATTTGCCCGCCGGGCCTTTTCCCAGCGGGCAAATATTTCTGGACTTGTTTTAAAACAGTCCGCTGGAATCCTGCCCGCTCGGACATGTTCGGTCGTCTGTACAGACCTACCGTACATGTCCGAGCGCCCGCCATCCCTCGCATGCGTCGAATGACTTCGACGCATGCGTGGAAGCATTTAACTGGCAGGCCCGCCCACGTCGCCGCGTCATCGTCGCGGCGACGCCGCGGACACGCCCCTGTTTACGCGCGGATTTCTGTACGATGGTTAGTACAGCCATCGTACAGAAATCCCCGGGCAGACATGTACGGTGAAAACGGTCCGGCGGACCGGTTTCATCGTACATGTTTGCCCGTGTGTACGCGGCCTAAGAAATCTATCCACTGGAAACCTGTCCGTTGGACTGATCCGGTCGTCTGTACAGACTCACCGGATAAGTCCAAGCGATCCCCATCCCTCGCATGCGTCGAAGTGATTCGACACATGCGTGGAAGTATTTACCTTCCAGGGTCGCGCACGCCGCCGCGTCATCGTCGCGGCGACGGCGCGGCACGTCACCACGTATGTTTTCCGCTGGGATTTTGATCTGATGGTGTGTACAGCCCATCAGATCAAAATCAGGAGCAGAAATGTCTGCTGGAAACGGTCCGGCGGACTGTTTCCAACGGATATCCTCTCGTCTGTACGAGGCCTGAGTGTTCCTCCTCTGGCTGCTTTCCACTGGACTTGTTGTGAACTGTTATATTTTGACTACAATATTTCTATTGCATCTGGACTGTGTGTGAGCTATTACCACCACACCATGCTGCACCCGTTTTATAGTGTCTTGAAAAAGTATTCATACCCCACTGAAATTTTCCACATTTTGTCATGTTACAACCGGGAACATAAATGTATTTTATTGGGATTGTATGTAATAGACCAACACAAAGTGGCACATAATTGTGAAATGGAAGGAAAATTATAAATGGTTTTCCAAATTTCTTACGATTAAATATGTGAAAAGTGTGACATGCATTTGTATTCGGTCCTCTTGATTCAATACTTTGTAGAACCACCTTTTGCTGCAATCACAGCTGCAGGTCTTTTTGGGGATGTCTCTACCAGCTTTGCACATCTAGAGAGTGACATTTTTGCCCATTCTTCTTTGCAAAATAGCTCAAGCTATGTCAGATTGGATGGAGAGCATCTGTGAACAGCAATTTTAAAGTGTTGCCACAGATTATCAATGGGATTTAGGTCTGGACTTTGACTGGGCCATTCTAACACATGCATATGCTTTGATCTAAACCATTTCATTGTAGCTCTGGCTGTATGTTTAGGGTCCTTGTCCTGCTGGAAGGGGAACCACTGCTCCAGTCACATGTTTTTTGCAGACTCTGATGCCCTGTACACACGATCGGTCCATCCGATGAAAACGGACTGATTTTTTCATCAGTTATCCGATGAAGCTGACTGATGATCAGTCGTGCCTACACACCATTGGTTAAAAAAACGTCAGAACGCGGTCAAGTAAACCACGTACGACGGCACTATAAAGGGGAAGTTCAAATCCAATGACGCCACCCTTGGGGCTGCTTTAGCTGATTTTGTGTTAGTAAAAGACGATTCGCGCTTTTCTGTCTGTTACAGCGTGATGAATGTGCTATCTCCATATCGAACGCTAGTTTTACCAGAACGAGCGCTCCCATCCCCTAATTTAGTCTGAGCATGCGTGGATTTTTAACCGATGGACGTGCCTACAGATGATCGTTTTTTTCCTATCGGTTAGTTAACCATCAGATAATTTTAAAACAAGTTCCTAGTTTTTTAACCGATGGATAAAAAACTGATAGGGCCCACACACGATCGGTTAGTCTGATGAAAACGGTTCCCTGTCCCTGCTGAAGAAAAGCATCTCCACAACATGATGATGCCACCACCATGTTTTACAGTGGGGGTGGTGTGTTCAGGGTGGCGTGCAATGTTAGTTTTCCTCCACACATCATCACAATGTTTTGCTTTTAGGCCAAAAAGTTAAATTTGTTTTCATCCGACCAGAACACCTTCTTCCTCATGTTTGTTGTGTCCTCCACATTGCTTCTCTCAAACTGCAAACTGAACTTCTTATGGCTTTCTTTCAACAATGGCTTTCTTCTTGACACTCTTCTATAAAGGCCAGATTTGTGGAGTGAATGACTAAGGCTTCATTCACACTTGGCGGACTCCGTCGCTACGGAGTCCGCCTGATCCCGTCGGCTCAGCGGGAGATCAGCTACAAAGAACTTTATCCAAATGTTTTAAAAATAATTGTTTGTTCAATCATTAAGATTCAAACTTTAATTTTACAATCGTCAACTTCTAGGGAATGATTATGGTCATTATTGGGGCAAACAGTTCTCACTTCAAATATTTTGATAAAGAAAGCAATTCTTTGACATATACGGTATAAAAGTGTTGCATCTTGTGAATTGGGCCTTCATAGCTCAGGACAGATCTAACTATACACGTATTATACAACTTCATACTTGTCTGATTGCCTCTTTGGCTGCCAGATCCACCATTGTAGAGGTACTCTACTCAGCACATTAGAAATTTTGGGTGACAATTGAAACATGCTTAGCTTGCTTCACTGTTAACCATTGTACCTTAAGTCACAACCATGCCTTCTTTCCACCATAATGTTACAGTAGTATGCAGTTACCTGCCCCACACAACATATATGAGGGGGAAAAAAAATAAACAAGTATCAACAAAATTTGTATTTTTGATCTATAGAGTAAACTATAATTTATCCTGCTTTCTTCAACAAATCATGACTTTAGCCTAGGTTCATTTTGATGCGATTTGGCATGTGATTTGACATGTCAAATCGCATGCCAAATCGGCAGCTATTGCCGGTGTTCTATTGAGAAATGCCATCCATCAAAAAATGCCTCTGATGGGTCTGCCCATGCGCAGTACGCAAAGTCACTCCAGCTGATATGTTGATCAGCTGGCGTGACATCAACGCGGTGCACGCACAGATCAGAGGAGGTAGTATCTGACTTTCTGCTAAGCGCAGGGAGAGAAGGAAATTGTCAGATTCTGCCTCACTGTTGCAGGACGGGATTTGGCTGTATTGAATGACGTATTTTCTGTCTGATGCGCGGCGGCTTGAATGTGTAAATGGTGGGTTTTGGTTGTGTCTAAGGGCAGGTTAAAACACACACAAAACCCGCCCTTCAACACATCCAAAACCCGCCCGCAATAGTGAGGTAGAATCTGACAATTACATTCTCCCTCTGCGCTTAACAGATCATCGCATACTGCCTCAAACGACCTGCGCATGCGCCATGTTGACGTCACACCAGCTGATCAACATATCAGCTGTAGTGACGTTGCAGCGCCCCACTGATTCCCAAAAGTATGTTTTGGCAACTTTGGGGTATGATTTGTATAGACATTTGTGCATCAACCCGCACAGATATCCCTGAAATCCCCCCCATCCGAAGTCGGACTGACATGCAGGTATGAAATTGTGTGAGTTCAGCTGAATTTCACGATTTTAATCCCTCTGTCAGTGTGAACCTAGGCTACATGTGTATTTCTCTGCAGCAGTCTCCAACAACTAAATAAACTATAATTCATCTTAAAAAAAAAATTAAATAAGCATACTGACCCAATTAAAGATATAATTCAAAGTGGTTGCCCAAGGCAGTCAATGAGCAACACATTACAGTAAGTTTCTGCAGGAAGTGCATTCCATCATTAGTGACCTCAATGATTGCCATGTAGTTAAAAATAATTTGTAGATCTTGATACTTTAATCAGTCAAAACTTGAGCACGTTTACTGTATTTCATTTGGAATTGGTAGCGTCTAGTCTTAAGGACCGCCTCCTGCACATATACGTCGGCAGAATGCGGCTGGGCCCAGGCACGTACCTGTACATTGCTATATAGAGCCCAGCCGTGGGTCACATGCGAACCAAAGCTCCGTGACCGTGCCCGATCGGTCACAGGAGCTGAAGAACAGGGAGAGGTGTGTATAAACACACCTTCCCCGTTCTTCTCTGTGGCAGTGACACTGATCGTCTGTTCCCTGATATAGGGAACAGACGATCAGTGAAGTCACGCCTACAGCCACACCCCCCCTACAGTAAGTATCACTCCCTTAGGGCACACTTAACCCCTTAGCGCCACCCAGTGGTTAACCCCTTCAATGCCATTATCATTTTCGCTGTGAAAATGACAATGGTCCCAAAAATGTGTCAAAAGTGTCCGATGTGTCCGCCATAATGTCGCAGTCATGAAAAAAATCGCTGATCTCCGTCATTACTAGTAAAAAAATAAAAATATTAATAAAAATGCCATAAAACTATCCCCTATTTTGTAAACGCTATAACTTTTGCGCAAACCAATCAATAAACGCTTATTGCGATTTTTTTAACCAAAAATAAGTAGAAGAATACGTATCGGCCTAAACTGAGGAAAAATAATGTTTTTTTATATATTTTTTGGGGGATATTTATTATAGCAAAAAGTTAAAAATATTGGTTTTTTTTTCAAAATTGTCGCTCTATATTTGTTTATAGCGCAAAAAATAAAAACCGCAGAGGTGATCAAATACCACCAAAAGAAAGCTCTATTTGTGGGAAAAAAAGGACACCAATTTTGTTTGGGAGCCATGTCGCACGACCGCACAATTGTCAGTTAAAGCGACGCAGTGCCGCAAAAAGTGGCCCTCTCATTGACCAGCAATATGGTCCGGGGCTTAAGTGGTTAACCTGCATAATGATCCGGGTTTTAAGTGGTTAAATCAATGTGCATATAAAGTAGGCCATAATACTATTCTTATATCATTCCATGTTACACAGATATTGGCCTAGATTCACGTAGGGAGGCGCAAGTGTGGGCGGGCGTAGCGTATCGTATTTACGCTACGCCGCCGCAACTTAGAGAGGCAAGTGCTGTATTCACAAAGCACTTGTGTCCTAAGTTACAGCGGCGTAGCGTAAATGTGCCGGCGTAAGCGCGCCTAATTCAAATTGTGAAGAGGTGGGCGTGTTTTATGCTAATGAATCGTGACCCGACGTGATTGACGTTTTGAACGAACGGTGCATGCGCCGTCCGTGGATGAATCTCAGTGCGCATGCGTCGGATAGAATGCCTAAGATACGTCGAACACTGCCTACGGGCGCACGTACGTTCGTGAATCGGCGTATCTAGCTCATTTGCATATTCAACGCAGAGATCAACGGAAGCGCCACCTAGCGGCCAACGTAAATATGCACCCAAGATACGATGGCGTAGGAGACTTACGCCGCTCGTATCGTGGCTGAATTTAAGCGTATCTGGTTTCCAGAATATGCTTAAATATACGCCGGCGCAAATTCAGACTTACGACGGCGTATCTACTGATACGCCGTCGTAAATCTTTAAGAATCTGGCCCATTGTGTTTTCCGCACTTAACTCTATTAACTTATCCATAAATTAACGATGTAAACAATAATACAAACTTTACTTATTTACAGAGAAAACAGAGTGATATTTGGGCTCCACCTTACCCTTAAATATAATCATTTTAAATGCATTTGCAATTTCTTATAGTTGTAAAATAAAGTTGCACAGTTTTGGTAAATCATGTGGCTAGTAAAATCTCTAAGGTCACATGATTTTTGACTGGTGCAGCACAAGACAAGTCTGTATTTATTTCAGGTTATTTAGGTACACAATTGTGTAATGTCCCTGATATGTTTTTAATCTACACTAACATGTAACTTTTTAAGTTTTTAGGAGCCTACACCCTTCTTTCAGGTCCATTCAGTCACTTGGACCTAGAAGCTTGTCCTAAAAAAATAACTGTTAATGTAAATTAAAAAATGGATGACTGTACTTAAGTGTGTTGTTGCAACTGTGCTAATATGGCTACAAAGTTATTTAGGAAAGGCTTATTAATTACAAATAGTCCTTGATACTTACTACATCAACAGCGTCATTAGACTTTAATCGCATTTAGAAAAACGATACAGATCAGCGGCTTGAAACTTTTTGTTTGATATTTCATCATGGTATTTATGTGTTCAGAATAAAGTAGATCACAGTCAAACTTTTTTGTGATTTAAAAAAAAAAAAGTAGATCGCAGCCATATTTAAGTTTTGTTCTTAAAAAGCTAAGTCGAGGAGATGTAGCTAGTCAATAACGCATAACAACCAATCATTTTTAAATTAGTCTGATTTCAGCTTTTTTTGAGTTTAAAGCAATCTGATTGGTTGCTAGGGGTACATGCACATCACTGATCGTAGAAGTTAATTGACAACAAGTTTAAATGTTTATCCTTTATACTTCTGTAGCATAAAACCTGCTTTGGCAATATACAAACAATTTAATCTGGCCTATAATAAAAAAAGGCAGACAGAATTCTCAAATCCTTTTTAAACTATCTAAGACCTCCTATTTTCTATTAAAATAAGTATTCCAAAAATGATATTTGGGTTCAAAATAACTTTGAAACATGACAAGCCCATTTGTGTTAGCAACTTACCAGTGTATACATGTCACCAACAGATAATGCTGACATATGTCAAAAGTTTTGAAAATTAACTGTGCTGTTAACCCTTCAAATACTATAAAATATATACACCCTTATTAAGCTTTGGAGGGAATTATATATATCTATATTTATTTTTATATTTATATCTAGTAACTTTATCTATCATAACTTCAGAAATTGAATATTTGAAGGTAAAAAAAAGAAAAACGAAAAAGTGATACATTGATAACATCTACTGGTTTTCTCAATTAATCTAAAATACATCCTTAAAAACACATAATTAGACATGATACGTGACAAATAAATCAAAGAAGATAAGCTGCATTTTAACAACCAATAGGTACAAGGTACAGAAGTCTACCACTTAATTAATTCTATTTCATGGGCAATCACCTTTAACATATTTACTTCCGCGTGTATTGTCTTTTTGGCCTTAGGCATTTAGGATGTTACATGTTCCTGCTGGATGTCAAGCTGGACACTAATGCTAGAAATACATTTTTTTTCCAATATAACCTAGAACTAGCAAACCATTCATTAGGGAAGCTTAAAGCCTTTTTGTGATTAACCCTGCAGCCCTTTGCATGTCCTGTATGTATGAAGCACTCAGTTCTAAACTTTGCTATGCCCTAGAGCAAGTTGTGTTGAGTGCCAGCATTACAAGCACAACATAAAACAAAAGCACTATACCTCCAGGCAGCTCCGCGGGGCCACAGGTGGCTCGGTATGCATCCACATCTCCAATCCACAGTTTTTTGTAGCAGAATTTCCATAGCCCGAAATGGGCTGCCTCGCAGGTCATGCTGTTGTTCTGTTTATACGTGTTCACCTCCACCCAGAATTCTGTCCCGACGGCTAGCACACAAAGTGTCACCCCTACCAGGGACACAAAAAAGGCCAGCTTGATTTTGCCCTCTTGTGCATCAGACAAACCTTTTCCACGCTGTCCTCTACCTCTTCCAGAGAAGCGTTGATCCTCCTCTTGCATGAAAAAATTAGGCCACATCATTTGGATAGCGAGGCTTCTTCCTTCAGCTACGAGAATCGATTTAAATAGCCCTTTTGCTTGACAGCCTTTTCTTCTTCTCTTCTCCGATCTTCCTTGTCCTTTTCTTTAGAATTTAGGTCGCTGAAAAGCAATCTGCTGTAAGTTTCACAGGCTAGAGAGAAACGCAGCAGGGACATCAGCGTGCTCTCCCCCTTTCTGCTTTCTCTCTCCCCCTCTTGCTGTTACACACAGACGCACACACATGGCCTGGAAATAATCTCTGCACCTGTTACATTCATCAGATCTCCCAGGCAGAGCTGTTATTTTAAGGTTCCCTTAAAGGCACTTGCTTTATGCACAGGCGACAGAGATGAGAATGAGGGTAAGGCAAAATGAAGTCAACTTATCCCAGGTCAGCTCGTGATAATATATGCACCTGCCCTGGCTCTCGCTGTATCTTCTTCGTCGCTGTGCTGTGTGTTTGGATGCCAAGCCATGCTATCTATCAGGGATTTTTATTATGCTCTGATGCTTTGATTTCCACACAGCCCATACTTAGCACAAATCCAGGAGCCACTTACGCATTGCTGTCACTCTTACTGTTACTTCTTCAGGGCTCAGTCAGGCCTAATTTAGTTCACGTTTTCCATTCTGCTTCGGCCTGACTATTGATCTACATTCTTAGGCACAAACATCTAAGCGTTAGAGAGGAAGCGGCGATGTACAAAAACGCCCAGCTTCCAAAGAAATACAAGCAATATCTTGGCTCATTGCTTCCAAGATGTCTCTGGGCAAATTATTTATTGATTGAAAGGAAGGACATGCAGAATGCTTTATGAAGAACTGGAACAACACGCTGTGTATGGTTTTTTTTTTTTTTTCGTCTTGCAGAAGGAATTCTGCAGGGAAAACCTGTGACTGCAAGTAGAAAGAAATAGCTTTCAGTGTGTGTGGTTTGGAGCGTATGTACTCTGACAAACTGGCTAGGCAGCCCAGTAATGCGCTGTCAGAAACAAAACCGCCTCCAGCTCAACCCAGTCTGCTTACAGAGAGATGCAAAGCAGAATAATTGGAGATGTTTTCAAATCCTGCAGACTTATCTATAGCCATCTTACATAGATAGCCAAATGTATTGCTATGCTGATTCTGTAACAAGATTAATAATCAAAATAAACACCAGCTCTTGTTGAAGCCACACACCATGGTTACTAGGGCAGATGTGTATGAAGGATAAAAAAAAAAATGGTTCTTATTTAAGTTAATCTTGTTTATTACATTCCTAAGAAAAATAAAAAAAACCTACCCGTGCTGTCTTTTTGGATGTCTGATTATTCTGTTCGTTATGTGAATGGTTCTAGTATTCAAATAATAGCATCACTTATGAGAGCATCTGAAAGTACATGTATGTGTATTATTCAGTGCAACCAATCACATCCACAGATCAATAATTTGCAGCACTGTAAGATAGGCATTATTTTCCTTCAGAGTTGCCCATGCAAAAAGAGCAGGCAGAACCCTCTACAGACCTATGCATAGAATCAGGATCACGCGTGACCGTGCACGTGACCGTGCACGTGAACGTGCACGTTTGAATTGACTTTGGCACCCAGAGGCTTATTTAAAGCACTGAAAGACTCAAGATCATTGCTGAGTGATTGCTTCTGTATTTAACCCGATTTCTTCCAGACTTCACTTGATCTTGATCCCTCCATTACCTGACCTCTGACTTGTTGCATGTTACTTGACGCATCCTGCTTAGCGCTTTGGCACTGCTTTCTGCCTGTGTGATACTGACCCTGGCTTAGCTCCCATTTATGTTCTTGTCTTCTGAATCTGCTCCTCTGTGTCAGCCGCTGGTGGCGCTGTTGGTCCTATGGACTGCAGTACTAGTGTCCACCAGCAGGTGTCCTCTTGTAGCCAGTATCTTTGATAGAGGATCTCACCTGCTGGTGGTATTGCCTGATCCATGGGCCGTAGTACCAGCGTCCACCAGCAGGTGTATTCCGGCAGTGTGGGACAGGCAGCACCTCCTCCGCTCAGCTGTCACATGAGGACAATCACTGCAGTCCTATAAATACCCGGCAAGCCCTCACATGCTCGCCTTGGTATCTCTCTCATCTGACCTTGAGCCTGCTATTCTGACCCTGAGCCTGCATCTGACCTGACCTGATCCCTATCCCGAGCCCATCCTGTACCTGTCCCTCCTGTCTCCTGATTACCTTAAAAACCTGTCCTCCTGTTACCTGATTACTTTGAATCCCTTCTCTGCAAACTATCCATCCATGATCTCCCTGTTCCTGTTGGTCTTCCGTCCTTACCCATCTGCTGATATCCCCTTGTGTATAACCCCGGCCTGGCTTTTACTACGTTTCTGGTATCTCCCATGTACATATTGTCTATAGTTATCTTTGGGTCACTGTTTATTGGTTGATTTATTGCACTGTGTTCTGTTGGAGGTGGTTGTGTGTTTCTTCACTTATCTTAATATTTTATTATATTTTCACCTACATGCGTTTTTGGTCTCCTCTGTGAAGTCACACAGTCTGGTCTATTAGCTTTCCTGACACTCTGCTACCCAAGTGTTGCCAAATTTTGCTAGCTTGGACGCCTTGTTGCATGACCCAGTTCTTCACCACAAGTTCATGTTTATCAACTCCTGCCTTACTGCATGATCTTGATCTCCAGCACAAGTCTTTTTCTATGGCTCCAACCTTGCTGCATGATCCAGATCCTCTTCTGACCAGAACTTATCTCAGGCGCCCGCGCAACTCCATCTCTTGTCATACCCTGCCTGTTACCAATCTCATGGGAAGTACAGGAGTGGAGGTGTAAGGGACAGTCCTCTCCTTAGCTCAGCCTCTACCAGCCTCTACCAGATATGTAATGGGGTGACAGACTGTTATTCTTCAGAGCAGGATAAAGTAAACATACTGCAGAAGATGTTCCTTTAATGTTTGATTTGAGTTAATTGGTTATTTTAGAAGTTAAGCTTTAGATTGTTGAAATACAGTTAAGTGTTAAGGACCCTTTTCAGATGTTAAGTTAAGTGGACCTTTCCCACTCACTTCTATAAACTTAAATATACTAATGCAATATCATAAAAAAAAACAAAAAAAAAACAAGATAATATTTCCTGCTGCTCCCCTGCTGTTCGGTAACCTGTGCCACCAAAAAAACAAAAAACAAAACAAAAAAAAAAACATAATCAATGGCCGACTTCTTTTCCATATTCTTTGCTGGTCCATCAATGACGTCTGACTACCAAGTGCTGTATATCAGCTGTGGAAACTACTTTTTTCACGAAACCTCTGAAGATCTCATAGATTAATAGTCTAGGGTTATCAGTGGTGTACCCCAAGGTTCAGTGTTGGGACCCTTACTTTTTAATACCTTTATAAATGATATTGGGTCTGGAGTTAAAAGTACCATTTCATTAATTGCAGATGACACCAAACTATGCAGTGGAATAACGTCCTTACAGGATGTCTCCAATTTACAAGCCGACCTCAATGCTCTGTCTAATTGTGCAACTATGTGACAGATGAGGTTTATTGTTGATAAATGTAAAGTTATGCACTTGAGGGCGAAGAATATGCATGCATCATACATACTAGGGGGAGTACAACTAGTGGGTTCGATATTGAGAAGGATCTGGGGGTTTTGGTAGATCATAAGCTAAATAATGGCATGCAATGCCAAGCTGCGGTTTCAAAGCGAGCAAAGTCATTTCTTGTATTAAGAGAGGCAGGGACTCCAGAGAGAGCAATATCAATTTGCCCCTGTACAAATCATTAGTAAGACCTTATCTGGACTATGCAGTTCAGTTTTGGGCACCAGTTATCAAAAAGGATATGGGGGAACTGGAGAAAGTGCAGAGAAGGGAAACCAAACAGATAAGAGGCTTGGAGTAACTTAGCTATGAGGAAAGATTAGAGGAACTGAATTTATTCTCTCTTGAGAAGAGGAGATTAAGGGGGGATATGATCAACATGTACAAAAATATAAGGGGTCAGTAAAGTGAACTTGGTGTTGAGTTATTCACTTTGTGGTCAACACAGAGGACAAGGGTGCATGCTTTACACCTAGAGGAAAAGAGATTTCATCTCCAAATATGGAAAGGTTTCTTCACAGTGAGAGCTGTGAAATGTGGAATAGACTCCTTCCAGAGGTGGTTCTGGCAAGCTCAGTAGATTGCTTTAAGTAAGGCCTGGAATTTTTCCTAAATGTACATAATATAACTGGGTACTAACATTTATAGGTAAAGTTGATCCAGGGAAAATCCGATTGCCTCTTGGGGGTCAGGAAGGAATTTTTTCCCCTGCTGTAGCAAATTGTTCCTCGATATAAAATCTTTATTTAAAGCTAAACTCCAGGCAAGTTGTTTTCAATGCAGTGGGGCTGTGCCTGCACTGCATGAGTTAACTGCTTGTTTTTGTCTAGGGGATTGGAGAGCAGAGATATGGTTACCTAATCCCAGCACAAGACCAGTCCCTGCAGCTTCTCAATCCCCCTGCAGTCTAGCAGTCTTGTGCAGTGGACTGTTCCTGACATCATCACGCCCATAGAACTTTTCTGGACTTGAATACATTAGGAACAGTCCACTGCTGGATTGTGGTGAAGTGCAGTTTGCCGCTGGAGCTGAGGATTGTGTAAGTATGCAGCTTTCTGCTCACATCTTGACAAAACGAGCAGTTAACCTATGAAGTGCGGGCATAGCCCGACCGCAGGGTTAAAAAACATTTGCCCGGAGTTCAGCTTTAAGATATTTACAATGTAACACGTTACAAGACTGATCCAGGTCTTACATCATCTTATTCAAACAGAGTACACCAGGCTATGGGGCAAAATTGCAAACTCTATGGTGTTGAAATATAAGCAGACATGTGATCATTCAAATTCAACAGTAAAATATGCATGAAAGGTTTAAAAAGGCGCTATTACTCCAGTACTTGTGATCTGCGATATTATTTATACTCAAAGGAAACGAGGAGCAAATTAGTAAAATTTGTTTATAAGAAGAAGCAGGGTTATGGAAAAGAGGAGGAGGGAATGGGGGAAAAAGTGGAACTAAACAAAGACATTCCAAAGTACAATAATGTTTAGATTAATTCTATCAGTAGATGAAACATAGGGAGGCAAAAAGAATTAACCAAATAACTAGGATGCAGCAGACCCAGGTGATATACTGCCAAACATTACAGTTCCCAACTGTTTGTAATATCTAAGCTATGCATGTAAAAAGCTTTACCCCTAAACTGCCCAGTGGGAGGTAGTAGTTAAGACACAAAAAGATGACATATATCCAAAGGCCACTGCGTCAAATTGTCTCTGGACGTGGCAACACACAGCACAAGACAAAAAAACAAAAACACTACAAATAAAACATATAAACGAGACGCCAGAAATCTATGCACTGATGTCCACGCCACACCTAATATATTGTCTGAAGGTTTATTTTATAAATAATATAAAAAATATACATGGCATGGGCACCTGTACAGAGGTCCCTGGAAGGCTTTAAGTGTCTACGTAGGAGAACATGTTAATAGTAATAAAAAAGGTCTTAAAACCCATAATGTATCTCGACATTTTAAATTGGTGCATAATAAGAACCCTAAGGGCCTTAGATTTTGGGGGATTGAGAGGGTAACCAAGCATTGGAGGAGGGGGGAATTGTATTCGCCAGTTGAGCTGTAGGTAATCGTACTTGATACATGAGACCAAAGTTTTAATTCCAGGTGGATTGAATGTTGATTTTGACATCAATTGTTTTATCTCTGATTTGTTTAGGAAAAACGTATTTGTAAACGATGGCTGCGGATTACGTCACATGTGATTTTTATATTTATCAACATAATTATACACATTCTTAATTAATTTTAATTAATTTTGTCTATATAAAAAAATTCTTTAAATTTCGGGAATTTTTTATTATTAATAAATATTTTTTTATTAATCATATATGTGTATTAACCTGTTTTCTGTTGTTTCTCTGAAAATAAGGAAATTTTGTTATTGTAGTTTTACATTTTCAAGTATTTTTGCCAAAGTGGGGTTTTTCCTCTTGTCATTGTGGCAGCAGGTTCCTTTCAGCTATAATGAGACGCATAGGGACACTTCCAGGATTCTGTCTGGATAGGCGCTGGCCCGCCTTTCACTGCATCATGTGATGCGGCTTTCAGGCATCGTGGGGAAGTAGGGACAATTGGTGTGAAGACTGGGAGATCGGGAAGGGGGCATCTAGCATAAAGCATCCCAGGTAACATACAGCGGTTGTTCAGTCAGTGATGGTGGCTTGAACATCATGGGAGTCTGCTTCTCCTGAGTATGAAGATGGAGGGGACTTAACGAGAAAGAGTAATGTTCAAAGTTGGGGAAGTCCTTTGGTGATAATGTTGAGAGCATAAAGGGTTCCCAAATGGAGAGAAAGCAGGCTTTGGAGGTTTTGCGTTTAAAATCTGTGTTGGCTCGTTCTTTGAAGAGAAGGAGAAGGAGCTCCCGTTGGATTTGGGTGACAGAAGGACAGTGAGAGGAGGTCCAATTTTTCAGAATAGCCCTTCGTGCAACTAGAAGGCAGATTAGAGGCCAGTCATTGTAGGCATGAGAAGGGTTAGGGGGACCAGGGGTAATTGAGCTAGCAGTTCGGGACCATTGCAGCCGTTTTGTTCCGTTACGGAGTGGAGGAAGGGTATGTGGGCTCGGTGACGGATTTTCAGTTGAGTTTCTTTCCAGATTTCATTGGGGGTCAGTCTTTGAACTTTGTTGAAGCCCTGTAGCATCTGTCTATTAAGTCGTCATCCGGGAAGTCTCTCCCCCAGTAGGTTGCAGATGAAGATGCCAGAGGGGGGGTAGTCCTTTGCAGTAAAGGTTTGTAAATGTCAGAGATTCTTTAGGATCCTTCTAGAAATAGCTGGTCGGTGAAGTTAGGTGAAAATCGCTTACAGGCCTCATTGCAGGTAACCTTCAAATAGTTGGTGCATTGCCAGAAATGAAAAACATGGGATTATGCAATGAAAAAGTAGCAGCAACAGTCGCAAAAGATAAAGTGCGCCCAGTGGAGGTATCACATAGAGATGAAAACTTTGTGAGATCCTTTTCCTGTCAGATATGGAAAGGCCTATGGTCCAGACCTGGACGGAAACTTGGGTTCCCCTGTATTGGTAGGTGTTTTGACATGAATGGGGATAGCTTGAGGCTTTTTCTGATTTCTCTTCAGGCAATGGCTGTATCTCTCAGCAGCAGATTATGTTGATATAAAGGCGGAATCGACTTCCATTTGCAGTGGAGAAGGGGCACTAATGAGAAAGGGTGTGCCATTGCAGACTCCACGGGGTAGTTTGAATACCGTGACGATTGCGATATCCAATCTAAGCTAGTTCTCAATAAACATGCTAAATTATAGGTTCTAACATTTGGGAGACTAACACCCCCTTTGCGTCTGGGAAGAAATAATTTCTTTAAAGCTATGCGTGGTCTCCTGCCCTGCTGAAAAAAATTGGAAATTGCTGATTCAATGAGCTTAACATCTTTGTTACGGAGGAGCAGAGGAATAGTTTGCATTGGGTATAATAGCCTAGCAAAACGGACTATTTTTACAAGGTCACATCTTCCCAGAAGCGAGAGGGGCAGATCCAACCAGTTTACCAGTTCTTGAGAGATTTTAGTAATCAGGGGGGGGTAGTTTAAATGATACAAAGAGGAAGGCACTTTCCCAATTTTGATGCCGAGATAGGTGATATGGGATCTACCGACAGAGAAGATGGAGTGACGGGCCCATGGGGGGTCAGGCAGAGTTCCTGGGGGGAGAATTTCACTTTTGCCATAATTTATGCGGAGACCTGAGCAGGAACGGAATTCATCAAATACCTTTTTGATGGTGGACGTGTCAGAGGATGGATCTGCCGAGAATTTAAGGACGTCGTCCGAAAATAGAGAGGAGCGCAGATCATGCTTACCAATTTGGATACCGTGGAGGGGTGCTTCCTGAGTAAGGTGTCTGGATAGGGGTTCTAAAGCAATATTGAAGAGGAGCGGGGATAAAGGGCAACCCTGTCGTGTGCCTTTGTGGAGGCGAAATTCATCTGAGAGTAGGGCGGCAGCCACCAATTTAGCCGTAGGGGTTGTGTACATGGCGTTAATGAGGTGACAGAAGGGGCCTGAAAAAAACATTTTTATCATAGATAAGGAGAGCCAGTCGGAGCTCACATTGTCAAAGGCTTTCTCCGCATCTAGTGTAATGATGGTGAAGTTGCCATCTGGGTTTTGTTTAGCATGTTCCAAGGCCAGCATAACTTTGCAGATATTTAGAGTAGCTGTTCTGCCTTTCACAAAGCCAGATTGCGCTGGGTGTATCAGGGAGGGGATGATGTCAGAGAGCCTATTGGTCACGATTTTGGATAGGATTTTAACATCCAGGTTCAGTAGGGAGATGGGTCTATATGACCCTGGTTCCTGGGGGCCCTTACCCTTTTTTGAGAGTAATTTAATAATAGGCCTGGTTTCCCGGTGGTAGGTAAGGGCCACCAGACCACACACCGCTATAGACCTTGTGAAGGGTGGGTTGCACTATGTTTTGTAGGGTCTTGTAAAATTCACCCGTGAATCCGTCGGGACCCGGGGCCATGGAGGGGGGAAGCTTACGAATGGTGTCCGAGACCTCGGATAAAGAAATGGGGGCATTAAGTGCCTCTAATTGAGAGGGAGTAACTGTGGGAATGGCTACATTTTTTAGAAAGGCGCTTACTGCCTGCTGATCAATGGGTTCCGGAGCATACAGGGCCTAATAGTATTGAAGCATTGCCCTATTTATTGTTTGTGGTGTGGGGTTAACGTTACCTTTGGAATCTCTAAGGGACGTAATGTGAGTAGGTCTGAAGGATCCCTTGCAGAGTCTGGCTAATAGTTTGCCCGATTTGTTTCCGAATTTGTGAAGGGTGGCGTCTAAATTTGCTTTTTTAGTAAGTTCAAGAGTGTCTGCCCAAGTATTGAATGATCTCTTAGCTACATGCCATTCGTCTCTGTTGCCAGGGGAGTCGGAGGAATATAGAGCTCTTTGTGCCTGCTGCAGTCGGGAGCTAGCTAGTTTGTATTTAGATAAGGTATTTATTTTAAAGGAGGTAGCATAGGAGATGATCTGCCCTCTGAGGAATGCCTTGCCCGTGTCCCAGAAGAGGTTTGGGTCGTCAGAGTGGGAGGCCTTTGCTGAAGAATGTTCCAACCATGCTTTCTCCATAAATTGCTGGAAGTCGGCATGGTTGTGGAGGTATGAGGGAAAACGCCAGATCTTGGGGTGGGGAGGTAGGTCAAGGTTGTCAAGTTGTACTGAAACCGGAGCGTGGTCAGAGATAGCAATGTCAAGAATGTCGGCACTGGATAGCATAGGGATTAGGTCATCAGAACCAAAAAGATAGTCAATTCTAGTAAAAACGGTATGTGGGTTGGAATAAAAGGTGAATTCACTGTCTGCGGGGTGATTTAAGTGCCAGAGGTCCTGGAGGTGGAGGAACTCCATAGTGGATGCAAAAAGTAAGGGGCTATAGGAGTCAGTTCCTGGCCTAGGGCATTTAGGGGAAGATCTGTCATCAATCTGATGTAAAGTGTCATTGAAATCACCCCCAACTAGATGGAGGAGGTGGGTGTTTTGAAGTAGCCATGAAGAAAGTTTGCTGTAAAAGGTCCTACCGGGACTGTTAGGGGCATATACATTTGAAATAACCAATTCCTTGGATCCTATTCTGACATGAGCTGACAAAAGCCGTCCTTGGGTATCTGATTGTACAGCGAGGACCGCGCAAGGGAGATTCTTATGGATCAGCAGGAGAACTCCTGCCTTGCGGCCAATGGCTTCTGAGCCCAGGACTGTGCCTACCCAAAGTTTTTTCATGCGATGGAAATCAGGGGTTGACAAATGGGTTTCCTGTAATAGTGAAATGTCAGTTTTAATTCTTTTAAGATAGTGAAGGACCTTCATTCTCTTGTTAGGGGATCTAAGTCCTTTTACATTCCAAGAGACTACGTTCATGTTAAGGGGTCAGAAAAGGGGGTTTGTGAAGAAATTACAGAGATGTCACCACGCTGTTTGGATCGTGGGGGAGTTACCGGGACAAGGAGAAGAGCACTGAACTCGCCACGGAGGGCTGGTACCAGAGAGAGTAGACGTATGTAGGTGCCAGAGGATACGGAGGAGATGAGGGAGGGGAAGGGGGGAACATGGGGGAAACCTGAAACAAAAATAACCAGAACAATCGCGAGAGCTTCACTTTTTTCCGCATGGAGTCACTGTGTGAGCAGACTCCCATGTCAGGACCCTGGTAGCATGAGACCAGAGAGCCCGAGCTTGGGTAGGGGGTATCATGCGGCTGGCATGAATCGTGAATGGGGGAAAACAATACGACTGTACAC
Source organism: Rana temporaria (assembly GCF_905171775.1). Lineage (NCBI taxonomy): Eukaryota > Metazoa > Chordata > Amphibia > Anura > Ranidae > Rana > Rana temporaria. The sequence continues at coordinate 87,338,752 of NC_053498.1, forward strand.
AGTGAGGCCAGGAGGCATACGTAAAACATCTTGACAGTAATTTAAGAGAACAGAAAAATCAAGAGAAAATACACTCAATGTTAGATGAGCAAGGTCATAGTAGAACAACATAACTAGTCAATCAAATTATACCGTAGAGCATAATGGTACAAAAGTACAAAAGTACAAAAAGGCTACCTTGACCGAGTGACCTCAGGAAGTCGACAATGGTGCAGGGGGGGTCAAGGAGAGAAGGGACGTTTAGAGCCCAGGTACAGTCAATAACCGGAGTACTGCATCGTGTGCGACCGTGAAAGAAATGAGCGAAAAGAACAAAAAAGATGCATCGGTTTATCTCGGGGTGGTCCGGGAGGGGTCTGGGACCGAAGACCTGAAACGTTTAGGGGAGTCCTTCCGCGGGCTTCTTTGGTCCATGGGACAGTTAATTGGAGAGGCTTTGGACGGGGTTTTGGGGTGCATGACAAGACATTAAGAAGGCTTCTGCCTCAGAGGGGTCATGAAATGATAGTTGATCGCCATTAAGAGCTTTGAGGTGGAGAGTGGCCGGGAAGGCTAAAGTAAATTTGATTTGCTATTTAAAGAGTTCCGTGCAGACCTGCTGGAAAGCTTTCCTCTTCTTTGAGACCTCAATTGAGTAGTCAGCAAATATCAGTACCCTTATTCCATCAATTTGAAGTTGGCGGGACTGCCTGAAGTTTTGCAGTATAAGGGACTTGTCAGAGTAGTTTAGGTATTTGGCGATTATAGGCCGAGGTGTTTTGCGGTCAGAGTTGAAGGCACCCATGCGGTGGGCCCTTTCCACTGTGCAGGGGCCCAGAAGGCCTAGGGGATGCGCATGGCGCAGAAATCTGAGAGTGAAGATGATTGTAGCGATTCCGGGACACCTACGAATCGCAGGTTGCTCCTCCTGGACCTATTTTCCAAATTGTCCAGCTTTTGTATAATGTACTGGTTCGTCTTGTCTTGTGCTTGCTCAGTGGCCTGCGCCTGATAAAGCTCTTCTTCTACATTAGATAGGCGGTGTTCTAACTCATTGAGTCTGGTCCCGTGTTCCCCTAACTGGAACTTAATTTGCGCCATTCCCAGTGTTCACGGCCTTCTCCACCGATGCAGCTATCATGGGGGTCAGCAGAGCTGCTACAGCCTGGGCTATGCGTTCCGTAGTGTTATCCACGGGTAGTTGTGGCATAGATGCATGTAGAGAAGGAGGGAGAGATGTGGTGCCGCTTACCTCCATCGCCGCCGACAGCGCTGCTGCGTGTGGAGCCGAGTAGGCCGAGACCAGGGCCTCGATTTGCGGGTGAGCCGGCGGCGCCGTCTGGGCCGTTTGGGTGCGGGCGCCCGATTTTTCCACAAACGGGTCCATGGTGTAGGGGGGGTGCGCCTGGAGATGGTGGAGGGTTCATGGGGCGTCTCAGGCTGGATTTTTAGGCCGATTTGGGGTCGCTCTGCGGGAGCCGAGGAGAGGAGCAGCTACTCCATGCGGCGCCGGAACCCGGAAGTGACAGTGCCTGTTTTAAAGAACGCTTCAGTATTTGTTTGTCAGATTTGATTCACCGTTGATAAACCACTCTATGAGGGAAAGCGTATAGGACCCTCTGTAATTAAAGGGTTCATTCTGTGAGGTGAGTGGGCATTTCTTCCATTGATGGAGGTTTTACCCACAAAGTCACCTGCATGCTTAGCAATATTGTAGCACTATTGAAGACATCACATATTGGTGGACCTGTGGCATATGGACTTATTACTAGGGCTGCACTATCTTTTTTATATTTTTTATACTTCATATAGTTGTTAACTAGGATAGTGGGAACATGCAGTAGGACGTGTGGTAGAGAATATCTTATAAAGTATCTAGTATTTGTGTAATTGTGTGACCCAATACCCGTCAACAATTTGAGTATTTTGGAGCACTCCGTCCATATGTGAAGGAAAGTGGCACATTCTCTCCAACAAAAATTGGGAACTGATAAGTAGATAACGGCTAGCCTTGAAGGTACCTGATACCACTGGGTAAGTAGTTTGTAGTTATTCTTTTGCATTTTGGATACTACAGAGCTCAAGTGGGTCAGTTGGTAATTACGATTCAGAGAATTCACATTGCCAGTCTCTTTCCCATTCCGTATATATATTAGACATGTGCACACTGAAATATTTTGTTTCGTAATTTAATTTTAGTCCGAAAAATACAATTATTTAGTTACTTCCAAAATTAGTTTTCATTTATTTTGTTTCGATAAAAAATGCATTCGTCCGAAAATCCAAATGAATTAAGGTTGAATCTGTCATTGAAGGCTTATGGTGTCTGCGAATGTGTTAAGAAGATTCGACGAAGAAGCTAAACTGTACGACGCAATCATACATTTTCGGTCTAATGCTCCGCCCACAAGCTATAGTAGAATTATAATGTTGTATGACTAATAATAATTATATTTATTAATTATTATTACTAGTCAACCAACATTAGAATTCTTCTATAGCCTATGGGCGGAGCATTTAACCATAAATGTCCGCTCGTGACGATCGTATGTTTTTAGCTGCTTTGTCGAATCTTCATGACTCTGTAATGTCGCATTTTTTCTCTCTCTGTCAAATCTTTTCTCTCTATGTCGACTCTTTTCTCTCTATGTCGAAAAATTCATGTTTCTATAATGTCGAATCTTTTCTCTCTATGTCTAATAATCTTGGAATAATAGAGTTAGGTTAGGCACATTCAACCGCAAATTCGACAGACACAGATCGCTATTGTCACCGTCATGTCGAATCTTCTTTCTATATTGAACTGTTGTCGCAACGAAACGAAAATAAAGCATTTTTTATGTCGGATCTTTCGGATTTCGGACTCTACACATTCGTTATTGTTTGTTAAAGAAAAAGCGGAAATCCCCAAAATTCGGACGAAAATGCATTCGGACGTAAACGAATGCACATGTCTAATATATACTGAATATAATGAGTGAACATTGTGTGGCTGCGTGGAGAACATATATAAATTTACCTATATCTTCATGCGTCTATAGTGAATCTCTCATACATTTCTCTCACATATCTGTCTCCCATACATTTCTCTTACATCCTCTAATGACAGTAGCTTATTATCTAGAATGAAGAATGTTCACTAGGTTAATACCACAGGAAGCCTCCAACTGGTGACAAGGGGTGAGGCATCAAAAGTTAAGCTGCAGGGTGTGTGTAGGAGCCAGAGGCCGGTGAAAAGTTCCTTTCAGCCATGAAGTGTCGTGCTCACCCCCTTCCTTGGACTACGGGAGAGTCAGGACACCAACTAACACACAGCTCCTTTCTCTATCTGCAATGTAGAGAGCGTCCTGACTCTCCTGTAGTCCAAAGGAAAAGGGTCAAGCACGACACTCCACACCAGGGAGAAAGTCTTGCATTACTGTGTGGAGTTACAGACAGAAGAACAGGGAGTGAGGATTTCTCCGAAGAAATAAGGACATTTAAAAGCAAAATCGAAGGATGAGGTAAGTGAAGGAGGACTGCACTAAGGTAAACAAGAGAGCGAGCGAGAGAGAGAGAGAGAGAGAGAGAGAGAGAGAGAGGGGGAAGAGAGAAAGGGAGGGGAGCAATAAATAGAGAATAGAGGGGGAGGGGGAGAGAAAGTGAGAGGGGAGACAGAGCGGGAGAAAAGGAGGAAAAGAAGGAGCAGAACTAAAGAAGAAGGTTCATTCTCCAATTATGACAGGATGGAAGGTGGAGCAGATACATCTGGACTCCCGAGCAAGCTGGCTCTCCAGTTGTTGGACAGAGGTACACCCTCAGCTCTTAGGAATTATTGAGGGAGCCGGAGCGATGCTGATTATTACTATATCACTCTGCAAAGCTGCAAGTGTCTGTTGGATGCTGGACTAGAATCTTACTGTTATGTAAGTAGGGAAAGAGTACCATGGCTGCTACCTCCTCTTGGCCCCTTCAATGAATTTATGGGGCACAGGGGCATATTATGCAGTCATTTTAATTTACTCCATGTGTGCACTGTGTCTTAGGGTACAGTGAGCACCACTTCCCTTGTTTCTCATGTGCCCCAAACACACTGGCCCAGATTCAGGTAGATTTGCCCATTAGTTGCACATGTGAAGAGCAGCTGATGTGCTCTGCGCTGGGGCAAATTGGAAAGATTGCCACCTGATTCAGGATTCCTTTTGTCTGCTAACTTGCTCCTTTGTAAGGCAAAAATCAGGGCGTAAGGCAGCGCAAGTGAAAGTGGGTGTGCCCTATGCAAATGATCTTTTTTCCACTCAGCAGTGGTTTGCGCCTCTTTTCAGGGCAAATTCTGCCCAGCTGCTTGCACTGAGCAAATAAATAGGGGCAGACCTGCGCAGGTCCTGTGCAAAATTACATCCTGCTTTTCCCACCCCCCCCTGAGCAAGGTAATTTTGCCCTTTTTGCTGATATAGCACCTCCTCATGAAAAAAAAAAAAGAAAATCTAATTTTATAGCTTCAGAGATGGAGATACTTCTTGCGGCACTCACGCGCCATAGTGATGTGCTGTATGGTGCCCAGCGGCAGCACTCCACTGTAGCCCAAAGGAGGGCTATCTATGATGGCATTACCCTGGACATAAATGCCCTGGGTAATGAAGAAAGGACGTGGGAGGACATTCAAAAGAAGTTGAATGACATGCGGCGTAGGGTCCGGGATAAGCTTGTGCTTATCCGTTAGCATACGAGTGTCACGGGAGGAGGACCACCCTGCAAGATCCGTCTAAATCCTGATGAGGAGGTGATCGCGCAAAGTCTAGCGCTGGAGCAGGTGGAGGTAGTCCCAGGCTATGACTCCACTGTTGGGGACTGGTAAGTTTTTTTTTTTCATATTTGCTGTGTATCATGGGAGGGGGTAGAAGTGAACATATGAGGGGGTAGAAGGGAACATGTAACAAGTTTTTTGTTTTCATATTTGCTGTGTATCATGGGAGGGGGTATAAGTGAACATATGAGGGGGTAGAAGGGAACATGTAACAAGTTTTTTGTTTTCATATTTGCTGTGTATCATGGGAGGGGGTAGAAGTGAACATATGAGAAGTGTGTTGCTCCAGCAACATGTGTTTTTTTGTGTCATCCACAGGTGGTGATGATGAAGCTGGGCCATCGTCGGCTGCGGGGCGACCCACGCCATCCCCACATGAGCATGGGGTCCAGTCAGGCCCCATGGACATACTGGCCATGTTTGTTGAGGAGGAGATTTTACCAAGGCCAAGTATGGAGGAGGAAGTGGTGGAGGAGTCATTTATCCTCAACCTGGAGGACTCTGGCTACCTCCAGGAGGATCCCACCATCCCTGACCAACCCACCACCCCCCCGACCATCACGTCATCCCCATCCAGGGCAAGCCCCTCCAGTGTCCCCCCCCTCCAGTGTGGCCCCCTCCCCTTCTTCTCCCTCTGTTCATGCCCCAGCCTCTCCTCCTCCCAGGAAGGCTCTTTCAAAAACGAGGGGTGTACCCTCCAGCCTCCGTCAAGGTCTGCAGGAGGAGCAGGCCCAGCAGACACGCCATCTAGGGGCCATGGTGGTATATCTGAGGCGGGTGGCGGACAGCCTGGCATCCTCCTCCTCCTCTGTTGAGCAGGCCCTCACCCTGCATGCTGACCGGGAGAAAAAAATTGCAGAGAGCCTGGAGGAAGTCAGTGTGAACTGTTCAGCCATGGTGACCTGCATGGTTGACCAGCAGGGCGCCACCGCTTTACTGACAGCGGAGGTGAGCAGGTTGGCAGGTGCGGTGGAGGCCAACACTGCTGCTGTGCGTGAGGAGGGGAGACGTACCCGGCGTCACCACCGGAACACCACCACCTGGCAAATGCGCATGTTGGCCCAGACCAACACCGTCCTCACCCGCCTGGCCAACGCCATGGAGGGCATGCAGGCACCACCTGCCAGGAGTGTTGAAGTAGGGGTTGATGCTCCTCCCCCCTCCATCCCCACCCCATGCTTCATCTCCACCACAGGCTCAACCACGGAGACTGAGGAGCCAGAGCCGGGGCACCCTTGGCCCAAAGATGTCCAAAAAAAATAACATTTTTTTTTTATTTTTTTTTCTTGGGCTGAGATTATGAGTTTTTGATTCTTTTGTATATGCTCAGAATATGATTTTTTGTTGGTTTTGTATATGCTCAAAGTTTGAGTTTTTATTTTATTTTGTAGTCCCTACACACGGTGAGGAGTGTATACTACAGTGTGACTGGTGTGTGAATGGGGGGGGTGTCACTCCTGCTGGAAAAGGGGTGTCACCCTCTGCCATGTGAAAGGTGTATGAATGGACAGCAACATAATTGGAGCCTTGACGCGGCGTTGCTGCTCCCTAATACCATGTGGTATCGTTGGGTCTAATCCAATTTTGGGTGCATGTGGGGTGTGTGTGCTAGGGACCACAGTGGTGTGCACGCGTGCATTCTACTTGTGACATGATTAATGTGTGTGTTTAACGTGAAAAGAGACGTTCCACGAGACCACTCCTGATTGCTCTTCCCTCAGTAGACCGGGTAGAGTTTCTTGGGGGGGGGTTGCGTGGTTCAGGGGTCAGGTCATCACGTATGTCAATCTGCATGCCCCTTCTCTCTGCAAAGTTATGCAGAATACAACATGCCCCGATGATCTGGCATACAAAGTTGGGTGAATACAACAGGGTCCCCCCGGATTTATCCAGACATCTGAAACAGGATTTAAGGATGCCAAATGTGCGTTCCACCACTGCACGGGTACGTGCGTGAGCTTCATTAAATCTTTCCTCTCCTGGGGTTTGGGGGTTCCGGAATGGGGTCATCATGTGAGGTCCCAGGGCATATGCAGAGTCACCTGGAAGGGAAAAGACAGAAGGATGTTAGTCATGCATGTGCCCCTCGTGATGTCTGCATCATGGGGGGGGACAGTCATACCTGACACCCATGTCACTCACCAATCAGCCAGCTGTCTCCATACATGTTCTGGTCAAACTCAGTTGGGATGGGGCTCTGACGGTAGATAAAACTGTCATGGCTGGACCCGGGGTGTTTGGCACGGACATGCCATATGAGGCCATGGGCATCCACGATCACCTGGACATTTATGGAATGCCAGTGCTTCCTGTTACAGTAGATATGCTCTAGGTGACGGGGGGGGCGTAGTGCCACATGGGTACAATCAATTGCACCCACAGTGCATGGGAATCTGTCTATTGAATAGAAATCGGTGATTGCCTTCTGCCGCAGGTCATCCGTGGTTGGTTTGATAAATTGGTTGGCCATGCGCCTGAGTATTGCAGGGATCACTTGGTGGACACACCTGCTCATGCTGGATTGGGACATCCCAGCCACCATTCCACCTGTGCGCTGAAATGATCCACTTGCCAAAAAATGCAGGGTTGCCACGACCTTCACCAGTGGCTGCACTGCCTGGCCACGATGTGTCTGGCTGCTGATGTCATCCTGCAGGATTCTTGCCAATTCAAGGATTACTTCAGGGCTGAATCGAAACATGCGATACACCTCAATATCACTCATGTCAAAGATGTTGTGGCGCAATCTGTATACCCTCTCCCGTGCCCTCCTACGAGTCGGTTCACTCAATAAGATAGCAAGAACCATAGCTGCCCCTGGCATGTTGGCACACAGATGTGAGATCCAGAAAGTGTGGGTGCTCTGCTTGTTCAGCTCGTCCATCTTGGTGCTGCTGTAGTTGCTCTCCAGCTGACCTGTGGCCATCTGTTGCTAACTTGCCCCTGCTTTTATAAAGTGCAAATTTGCCCCGGCCAAACAGCTTGCGCGCTTTGGGAGCAAAATGCTCCTCACACACGCAAGTTTATGAATCAGTGGCAGTTCCTCATTTGCATATTTGCTGAGGGAAAACCATGAGAGCGCAAGTTGCTCCCTGAGCAAAATTGCCCCTTAATTGCGCCGGGGCAGAGAAACTGCCTCCGTGCAAAAATGGCACATTTCAGGCTTAGCTTGCTTTCTGGGTCACCCGCAAATTTGCCTGGGAGCAAATCCGTACTTGCGCGGCGCAAATCACACTTGCTCCCGCGCAAGTCGTACCTGAATCTGGGCCACTGTGCACATGAATGATACGCCTTTAATTGCATTTGTCAATGTTATCCATATCAATATGTGTTAACAGATTTTCAACCATGTAATGCTGCAATACCCCACTTTTCCCAGCAGGCTCTGATGGTGCTTCAGACTCATATCTTCACTCTTCAGACTTCAGTCTCTTTACGTATCACTAATTTACTATTAGATATATCAGTTTGGATGTCGCACCACTTCCACAAACTTAATCTATCCAAAACAGAACTTATAATTTTTCCTCCCCCACGTGCCTCTTCCCTTGATCTCTCTGTCAAAATCGATGGCACAACTATGAGCCCATCCCCACATGCCAAGGTCCTAGGAGTAGTCCTGAACTCTGAACACTTCTTTAAGCCCCATGTCCAATCACTGTCCAAATCTTGCCACCTCAACCTCGCAACATCTTCAAAATATGCCCCTTTCTAACCAATGACACACTAAAGCTCTTAATTCACTCCCTGGTCATCTCTTGCCTCGATTACTCCCTCCTCATTGGCTTACCTCTACATACTCTATCCCCCCTTCAATCCATCATGAATGCTGCTGCCTGACTCATCCACCTTACCAACCACTCTGTCTCTACTACTCCTCTCTGTCAATCCCTCCCTCCACCTAGTCTCAATATACCAACCCAATCGTTCTTTTCATTCTTCTCAAGACCTCCTGCTCTCTAGCTCTCTCATCACCTCCTCCCATGCTCATCTCCAGGACTTTTCCAGAGCCTCTCCAAGCCTATGGGACTCTCTACCCCAATCTGTCCATCTATCTCCTACTCTATTAGCTTTTAGACGATCCCTGAAAACCCTCCTCTTCAGAGAAGCCTATCCTACCCACACCTAACAACCGTATTTTCATTTTGTCCATCTGATCATCCCCCACAGCTACTACCCCTTGTTCCCTTCTACATTGTAAGCTCTAACGAGCAGGGCTCTCTGATCCCTCCTGTATTGTATTTGTACTGTCTTCCCCGATGTTGTAAAGCAATGTGCAAACTTTTGGCACTAAATGCTGTATATTAATTAATAATAATAATTCACAACTGTTGACAAAACCATCTCTTGCGACACATAATTCCCCATTGAGACCGGTGCTGGGACACCCTAACTTCGAACCAGGCCTCCACGACGGGAAATTTCTTGAACTACGCGAAGCGGGATTTAGCCAAGCGTCGCATTTTAGTAACAGGGGTAAGTGGAAAACCGCCGCGGAGCTAACGGACCCTACGGGCCCATACAAATTGGATTACATGAGAGCACTTCAGCTCGGACACATTTGAATAGCATGACACCCCCCAACGCCATACAGCAGCCACCCACGACTCTGGAGGAAATCTGTGACGGGACCGGGTGATTTTACACACCCTCTCCCTGATGTATGGCATACAAAACACTCCTCCCGAGGATTGTCCGATCCCATGTCTTCTTAAATGGGAAAGGGACCTGAACTGTGTCTTCCCGGCGGGCAAGAGACAGCGCATACTCGAGTTCGCCCATAAGTCATCCATATGCTCCAGAACCCAAGAAACGAATTACAAGATCCTTACACGGTGGTACAGGACCCCAGCATTACTATGTACCCTCTTTCCAGAGTCGTCAGACCTTTGCTGGCGCTGTCAGGAGGAGAAGGGTACCCTCTTACACATATTTTGGTTCTGTACCCGGCTACAGGGGTTCTGGAGAGAAGTCCGCCGGGTAACTCAGAATTTCACTGACCGCGTGATACCGGATGACCCGGCATTCTTCTTACTGCGACAGACATCCCATCTAAGGTTTTCAAAAAGTCGGTGGTACGCCACCTGCTGTATGCGGCCAAGGCCTACATCCCACTCACCTGGAAATCTCAACACCCACCGACCCTATCCCTTTGGCTTAAAAAAATAGAGAACATCAGCCAGCTGGAGGATCTTATCCTTACGAGCCAAGATAGACAGGAAACCTACAAAAAAACTTGGCAACTGTGGAATGTGTTTAAATATTCAACTGAAGGACAGAACCTCAGGGGGGAGCGAACTGAGGGTGCCTGTATCAGACGCACTCCTTAATCCCTGACTGCACCCCTTGGGAAACACCCCCTTATGCTCTCTCTCCCCTTTTCCTATCCTACCTCTGGAATCTCTGTGACTGCTTTCTTTAAAATCTTTTCAGCTCTAAAAATAGAAAATGGAAGGGGGACCGGGCCGGTACGGCCTAGACAACCAGGACAGGTCCCAAGTTTGGAGACTCATGGAACCCCGTAGTTGTAGACGGGGCGGGTCCCTAAGGGGCACACCACAAACATGTATGCACGCAACAGTGTTTCCTCCCCCCAATGCACCCAACCTCACACAAGCCAAGATGACACCTTGGGGGACACTAGAAGAAGGTTACACTTGGGTATACCTTGTAGATGGCATTGTTGAGTTGCATGGAGTTAGGTGGTTTGATCTGCCCTGCTGTACATGTTGTTAAATTATGTTGTTTTGGCCTGTGCGGGCCGGTCTCTCCGTTATAAATAAAAAATTTCAACAAATAATAATAATAATATCTGTTTGTTCTTTTGCAGGCTGATTTAACCCCATAGCAAAGTCACACTTAATGTTGATGGATTGCACCCATACTCTCTCACTGCGTGGTACCAGTACACTCTGTTCCACCAGAGCAAACTCAGAGCTTTCCTGGAAAACCTCTGGCTCCAACAAATGACGTTTCCACAAGATTTATAAGGACAACTTTGCCCTGCCTATATGAGATAACCCATGTTCATCATCATATTTTATTATTACTTCTATTATTATTATTATACAGGATTTAAATAGCGCAAACTTAAATATATCAACAGTATCATCAGTTTTCATAGTCATACCAGTAGTTAGCTTTAGTGGGCTGTCTTTGTCTCTTACGCACTAGAGCCTGTGGCCTGCTTATCACACGTGCTCCGTGCATTCTCGACCTCTCTCCCCAGGGCTTGAATCTGGTACCTGCCTGTTCCTACGGCGCACGATCCTAGGAGTAGGACGTGTGGCTCAGGCACCAGAACAGGCAGGGTCCCGCCGGTCCATCTCAGCCCCGATCGTTTCTGCCTTCTCCTGGCTTCTGGCTCCTTCCTAAGGTAAGCCCATGGTCACAGGAGTACCCCATCGCCCCACTGCTAGCAGCAGCCGTCCTTTTCAGCACAAGCCGTGGCGGCGGCCCTCGCGCCACCTCTGGATCTAATCGGCGGCCGCAAATTCAGGAAAGACCGCGGCTTCAGCCGCGGCCTAGCGACGTATGGCAGTTTTTTGCATTAAGCCTCTTCCAAAACCCCCCAAACGGCTCACCGCCCCCCATCCACTTCCCATCCACTTCCAGACACCCCAACAGCCCTTTGCTAGTAGGATCTAGCTACACAGCCCTCCAGTGGGAGTACAGACCTTTAGCTCAGGCCCAGTTTGGTACACCCCTTGATGCTCATCCCTCACCCCTTTCTCAACCCAATAACTCCCTATTGGTACTCCCCCCATCTCCCCCCCCCCCTAGAAGTTACCACAGGCTTCTATAGTATCTTGATCCAGGGTTCAATCCGATCAACCCTTGGGGGGTCAGGAAGGAATTTTTTCCCCTGCCACGGCATATTGGCGTAGCACGGACAGGGGTTTTTCGCCTTCCTCTGGATCAAACAGGGTAGTAGGATTCAGCGAATCTTCCCTCCCAGCATTACAGAGACCCCCCCACCGATAATACATCATCCCCCTGTGCGTCAACAATCATGACTAATCTGAGATACTCGGCAGTAACCATTTGGGGCATAAAGCCATATGCCTCAATATTACCGTCAGCCACCAAAAATGCCTTAAAGAAAGAACGACTGTTTAGAATCGATCGACGATCGACAGCTAAACATTACACCAACCTATCCCAACCAAAGCGCATATCATGCGCTCTGGTCAATACAAGATCGGCAGTAAGACACCGACTGGAAATCCATGATCTCATCCTACAATGCGATTTAGACTGTCTGTTTATTACAGAAAGCTGGCTTACAGCTGACTGTAACACCATTCTAAGTGAACTGGTGCCAGAAAATTATTGCATAATAACAGAAAACAGAGTGGGGCAAAGAGGTGGAGGATTGGCGGTGATCCACAAGAGTCACCTCTCGGTCACTAAACCAGTCCTCCAAAGCCCACTTCCATTCATGGAAACCCTCTCTCTGCAACTTCAAACAAATCCCCAGGAGACCGTCCATATCCTACTCTGCTATAGACCTCCGGGTCCAAAATCGCAGCTACTTTCTTCTTTAACAGAGTTCATCTCCACTTACACCCTAAACAGCAAACATCTTTTGCTGCTGGGTGACTTCAACCTCTGGGCCAACTCCCCTCAGGATCCCATTGCTGACGCCTGCATTGACCACTTGAAAGCACTAGGGCTGCAGCAAAAACATCAAAACCAGTGACTACGCACTGGACAAGATCTCAGAAGAAGCTCCATTCGGAACTCTTCAAAACAACATTAGGGAACAAAATAAAAACAATCCAATCTCATCAATCAGCCACTGAAACCCTGGATGCCATAAACGCAGCGTTACTACAGTCAGCCGACGTAGTAGCACCTAAACGCAAAACTTGCATCCGGAAAAACAACGCCGGCTGGTTTAACGACCAGCTGGCATTGATAAAGCAAGAGCGCAGAAGAGCAGAAGCAGCTTGGAAAAGAAGCGCCTCAGATGAAAACCACACCACCTATAAGGTAGTAACAAAAAAATATCACAAAGAAATTTTCAAGGCCAAAAAAAATCACTTCTCCTACATCATCACTAATGCCCTCAACCGCCCCCGCGAGCTGTTTAAGCTTGTCACCCAGACCATGAATCCGGTCTGTTTGGAAGCCCCCAATTCTGACACCCAAGAATTTTGCAATGAATTATCGGATTATTTCATTAACAAAATTGAAAGGATCCGTGAAAGCATTCTGCAAAACAGTACCCCCCTCAATCTTCCCCCTAGACCCACACCCAACTCGCACACTGGTTGGCCGCAGTCAACGAGGTTCGTCCTAAAACCCATCTCCATTGAAACTACCAAAAATATCATTGACTCCCTGCGTAATAGCACGGCGCCTAGAGACATTATCCCCACCAAACTGCTGAAGGAATGTGCCGATATTCTGGCACCACCTATCAAGCAGCTTATAAATCAATCATTTAAGGAAGGCTTGGTACCCATGTTGAAACAGGGCACAATCAAGCCTATCTTGAAGAAACCCACCCTCGACCCCAAGGCCCCTGAACATCGTCGTCCCATAACAGGCCTGAACGTCCTCTCAAAGGTAATGGAGAAAGCAGTGATACAACAGCTGCAACAGCATCTAGATACCCATAATCTGCTCGATCCTTTTCAATCTGGTTTCCGTCCTGGACACGGGAAGGAGACAGCACTGCTCAAAATATGGGACGATACTCTCGAGGCTGCAGACGAAGGAGAATCTTTTCTTCTGGTTCTGTTGGACCTAAGCGCAGCATTTGACACAGTAGACCACAAACTTTTACTGACTCGGCTAGTTGAAGTAGCCAGAGTCACGGAAGGTGATTTATCTTGGTTCTCCTCCTTTCTAGAAAACCGATCACAAACAGTGAAACTTGGTCCTTTCACTTCTGAAAAACGCACGTGTCATGCGGGGTCCCTCAAGGATCCCCCCTGTCGCCGGTACTGTTCAACATCTATCTTCGGCCCCTCTTTGAAATCATCAGCACCCAAAAACTACTTTATCATTCCTATGCAGATGATACACAACTGTATTTTCGCATCTGTAACAAAGAGGATCATCATCTCGGTCTAGAGAAATGTCTCTCTTTGATAGAAAACTGGATGACAAAGAGTTATCTTAAACTCAACGGGGCGAAAACAGAACTCCTTCTGTTTCACGCCAATCGTAAGAATCAACCAGCAACACTCTGGACTCCTCCGCCCATTCTGGGCCAAATCATCACCCCTAGCACCAAAGTCAAAAGTCTCGGGGTCATCTTCGACACCTACATGACAATGGATGCACAAATAGGGTCAGTAGTCAGCGGATCTCACCATCTGCTGCGCCTAGTACGCAGACTTATCCCATTCATTCCCAAAGAAGACATAGCGGTTGTAGTGGGAGCAATTGTAAACTCCAGACTGGACTATGCAAATTTCCTTTACCTCGGACTCCCAAAGTACCAAATCACTCGTCTGCAAGTCGTTCAAAACTCGGCCGCCAGACTGGTGACTGGGAAAAAACCCTGGGAATCAATCTCACCTTCACTGAGAACCCTTCACTGGTTGCCAGTAAAAGACAGAATTGCATTTAAAGCACTCTGTCTGACACATAAGTGCATCCATGGGAAGGCCCCCCAATATCTATGCGAAAAAATAAAAGCTCACAACCCCAATCGCGTTCTGCGATCCACAAATCAAAACCTGCTCCAGATACCCAAAGCCAAATACAAGTCCAAAGGAGAGCGAAGATTTGCGCTCCAAGGTCCCAGACTATGGAATGCTTTACCAACCAGCATTCGGTTGGAGGAGAATCACTTGACCTTTAGAGGAAAGATCAAAACTCATCTCTTTTGATATCAAAAGAGACAGGAACACCGAGCGCCCAGAGGCGATTTAGTTTGCATGTGCTGCGCTATATAAGTTCTTCACTCACTCACTCACTCACACAACCCATCCCTTAAAGGGACATTCTTGCCCACTAGAGTAACTCCACAATTGTCCTGGGAAACCTTAGGCTCTGTAGTTGTGGGTTCCCAGTATGTTTCCAGGTACAGGTCCAGGTTGCACCTGATGCTGTCACTAGGGGAAATGGCACATACACCTTTGTGGTCATCCATAGTACCTTGGTCCCAGAACTCTACTGCATTTTTCTCAGGCACACCCAGAGAACTGTCATTATCAGTCCTCATTGCTGCAGGTTGAGCAGTGCATTACATAGCAGCAAGTCCATTTCCATACCAACAGTAGATCTTACTGGCGGACTCACTCTCACTTCAGTGGAATTAGTCTCATAACCAGGTCTCTTTTACAATGACAACGGTCTTACACTTTCCTGAGGCAGGTGTTGTGATCTTTACTTGAGACCATTGTCTCTTCTCTGCTGCGCTCTCACAGGTTAATTCCCTCATACATGGGAACTCCGCAGCACCCCCAAACAGGTTCCCTGTTGCTAGGAGTAACAGCAGACCTGTACTGTACTTCTCAAGAACCTCACTATACTTCATGCAGGGCACCGTATATTGTGCCCTCTTCTCTGGGCTGACCACTGAAAGCGGATGTCCGCTGAAAAAAAAAATATTAAAAGCCAGCAGCTACAAATACTGCAGCTGCTGACTTTTAATATCAGCACACTTACCTGTCTTGGAGTCCAGCACCGTCCGCAGCTGCCCCCCCCCCGCCATCCTCGGTGAGGGAACCAGGAAGTGAAGCGCTCCGGCTTCACTGCCCGGTTCTGACTGGCTGACTGGCTCCCGCTGTGTTTTGGGAGCCGAGTGTTCCCAGAACACAACACGGGGGGGGGGGGGAACTGACATTCTGCCCGCAGTCTACCCGCAGACTGTGTGGTCGGAAGTGGGTGCAAACACCTGTCTTTAGACAGGTATCTGCAACCCCCCTCCCCCTGAAAGGTGTCAAATGTGACACCGCAGGGGGGAGGGTTCCGATCAGCGGGATTTCCACTTTAGGGTGGAGCTCCGCTTTAACATAAACATCCATAATACAAAACTCTTTTGTTGCTTTGGCCTCCTGGTGATACATCTCCCATTCCATGGGTAGCGATTCTGGGTAGTGATTCTCTTGTACTAGAGCATTGCTGGCGGTCCCAGTAGGTGTTCTCTTACAATAGGGTTACTGCTTTGTAGAGGTCATAATCTTTTTAGCTTGGGTCCATCTGATGGTAGGTTACCTGGAACTGCCTCAGTAGAAAAGACTGCAGAAACTCTGATCACCTGTCACAGAAACACATTGTGAAGTGTCATGTTCTACTTCCATTTGAACGCTAGATGGCAGCAAAGTTGTCAGTGAAACACTCACGCACCACATGACTTCTTGGCTGTCTATAAAAGCTCAGGAAGTGCTCAGAGGGATTGCTGGTTTGTCTTCAGCTTCCTGTGACTTGTTCCTGTGTTTGATTACCTGCTGTGACCCGGATTGCCTCTGACTCTGCTGATCTTCTCCTGGACCTAACCTCGGCTTGTATTACGGACTCCGCTTGTCTCCTATGTTTGACCCTCGGCCTGTGACCTGGACTTTGCTTCTTATCTCCTTGCCTTGACCTTTTGCCTGTGACCTGGACTTGCCTTGTGTGTTCCCTGCACAGTACCTCTGGCTGTGTTTGGACTATCTTACCAGCCCGTGCTTGACCCTCAGCCTGGTTTTGGACTCTCTGATTAAGTTCTTCCAGCAAGCGGCGCACCTGCCAGTTTGACACAGCTGCTTGACCACTTGAAAGACCCTGATACAAGTCTACTTGAACCTGCTGGGTAGCCTGTGCCTCTTTGTGCCTTTTCTCCCCTGTCTCACCTCCAGGGGTGGAAGTGCGCTTAGTCTCGGTATCTCGGCCTCGGTAAGTACTAGTCTGTCCGTGATATCACCTCTCGGCTATGCCCTCCATGTAGTGACCCTTTCAAATTTAATCAGGAAGTCCTCAATCTCCTTAGTATGCTACATTCAGTTAGACACCCTTATCTCCACTTCTCCCACTGCACCCCACACTTTGTCCTCGTTCCTTTCAACCAGTTTTCCACCCTCTTGTACACTAACCTATTCTCTTGACTGGCCATTACAGGTGGAGACATATTCTCAGTCACACATAACACCTGCTATACGCAATACACTTTTTCTGGCTCCCCTGGATGGAAAATCACCAGTTCCTGACAAAAATCACAGTTGGAGCGAAGACCTGGAAGACATCAGCGCTGATCTACTTGCATCCTCCACCACCTGTGATATGGGGGCTGTTTAGCTTAATGGTAGATGCATTTCAGTGAGTCTATGCAGGTCAGAAAGTCTGATTTGAAGCATAACTAAAGGTAAAACTTTTTGTTTTTTAGTTTTGGATAGGGATAGTGGAGAGGGATTAGAACACCTATCAGTTCTTATTGATATCTGTGTCCCCCGTTTCAAAGATTCATCCTCTCTATTTGTTCTGTTTACCATTATCATTGAAAGTGAAAGTAAAAGAAAATCTTACTTTTTGGGTTGTCCTTTAGAAAAGTTATAGTCTATAGAGGGGAAATCTTTCAATAGGGACACTATTTCTGGTGACCTGGGGGTCTCCAAGAGATTCCCATAATTTTCAGAAATGTCCTCTTACTTTTTGTTTTGGGTATTGGTCAGGAAGTGAATGTAAATCTCCCCAATGGGACAAAGATGGCAAACATAAACCTTACAGGGGTTATAACCTGCCTATAGTTCTATTTTAAGGCTGAGTGGCCCAATTTTATTAAATACACTTAAATTATTTATGTCAGGTTGTCCATGCATGGGTTTTTTACCAACTAAACAAGTAACCACATGGCTCCCTCTTCAGCAGCAGTGCTGCTCTTCTCACTGATTCCTCAGACTGTATCACACAGCTCTCCTGGCTCGTTGGGTTCTCCTGGTTCATGCAACCCACAGTTACAGCACCCTGCTGCATGGGCCCACTCCTGGACTCTCAATAGTCTCCTGGCACCCTTGGCTATCTCACTCCTCCAAGACTTTCAGATTCCTTCAGTTCCCTGGACTCGCCTAGTCGCCTCAGCTCTCCCAGTCCCCCAGACTCGCCTAACTGTCCTGACTTTCTCAGTCCTGTGGGTAAAAAATCTATCCTACATATTTTCTTATATTCTTGGCATAAGCTGGGGATAGCGGAAGACCAGGAAAGGTGGCAGGAGTTGGTAATGGTGTCAGACCAGTAGAGATGGCAGCAGCTGGTAATGATGGCATCCTAGCAAAGGTTTTGGGAGCAGAAAATGGTGTCAGGCAAGAAGCTTTTAATGGAGGCAGGCAAGCAGAGTCAGCGCTGGTAATGGTGGCATGAGATGGTAATAGTGTAAGGTACGATTTTTTTTATTTAGGCTAGATCACCAGTAAAAATGTAGCTTGTACTATAAACCAATAAATTTGACTACCTGAAACCAAATGAATTACAGGCTACTGTGTGAGAATCACAACTGATAAATCAATGCAAAAGCTGTGCATCAAACTCCCTACCCACAGAACCCACTAAGCCCTAAAATATAACTTGTATTCATACATAGCTAAATATACCGTATGCTGGCATATGCAGGTGGATGCAGGGAAACATTTGGTAGGAGTATTCAAAAGCTTTCCATGAGGAGAAACATTCCCTTACTTATGTCCAAAAAATGGTAATAATAATAAGTGCCTCCCACACCAGACTATTTTTTAATTTCACCCTGCATCCCCATATAATAAAAAGCACATCAAAAAGTGAGCATCCCATCCCCAAAACTCAATGTTCCCCCCCATAAAAAGTCAGTACTGAAAAGGGTGTAATTAAAAAAAAAAGTGTGCTCAAACACAAAACAACATGTGCAATGAAGACGGTCACTAGCCATAATCGGACCAAAATCACATCGGAATTCCTACAGAATTCCATCGGAGTAAAAGAGAACATTCTCTATCTAAACTTCGACGAAATTCCTCGGGATTTCCGATGGAAATAATCCGATGGGGCACACACACGGTGGGATTTTCCGATGGAAAAGGTCAGACAGACTTTTTCCATCGGAAAATCCCACCGTGTGTATGCCCCATCGGATTATTTCCATCGGAAATCCCGAGGAATTTCATGTCATGTGTACGAGGCATTACACTTATTTATATATTTTGGTCACCACTAGGAGGCAAACAGGAAGCCAGTCTAGACAGGAGCTCTATCATGCTAAGAGAGCTCCCCACTGTGGTCAATTGGCAAACTACTATCTATTGTATTAATTATACCATTTATATTTAGATTCATACTATCAATTCTCTTTGCATGTTATTACCAACATCAAAGTCACCAGAACAGATTCATATAGAAAAAAACATCAGACTAAAGCAAGCATAATCAATATTTTCATGTATAAAGGGGCCCTAGATCCTGAACTAAAAATCCTCTTGGCTTCAGCTCTTAGCAGCATTCTATCCAAATTGCCCTTTCTATGTCCTAATTTATTGTCCTGCACAACTGAAAATGTTAGCCCATTGTGTTTACCCCCATGTTTATCCCAGAAGGGCATCGCTCCTGGTTTATCCTTCTTCAGAAGTATATCATTTTACATGTTGCAGGTCACGTCTAGCTGTCTAATCGTTTTCCAAACATAAAATGGTGGGCAAGGACAACTGGCGACATATATAAGCCCACTGGAAGTACAGTTGTAAAAAGACCTTATCTGTATTTTTGTCACCATAATGACGCCTGCTCCGATCATCTGTGAACCAATCTCCTATTGAATTGGAGTTGAATGGGATGGATGTAATTTTTTTCCGTGTTTGTTCAGTTTGTGTCTGGCAGCCATGGGCAGACCTGTGTTACCTATATGGGCAAACAGATATAAATGGGCTGCCAATTCTGATCAATACTCACAACTAGATACTGGTTGAGATCATTATTTTAGCCTGGCCCACTCTCTTTGCCACCTCGGGTAGGTTGACAAATTGACTGAACGCTCACTATTGTAGGTTATTGATGTCTCTGTCCTTCAGGTAGACGCGGACGACTTTCTTACTCGCTGTTCTGACAAATTTATCCTTAGGCTCTATCACCAGGCCCGGACTGGCCATAGGGCAAACCGGGCAAATGCGACGGCCCGCGGCCAGCATGTCACGTCTCCCCCCCAGCAGTGCTGTGTCTGAAAGCCGCCCCCCCCATGATAAAAACTCGGGCAGTGATTGGCCAGACTGGCCGCACTCACTACAACTGCCGGAGGCGGAGCCTAATGCCACGCCATCCTTCCTGCCCGGGCTCTGTGGACTGGATGAGAGAGTGAGGGGAACTTACATGCAGACCAGCCAGCCCGCCTAGCAAGCACTATTGCATCCTCCTCCTAAATAATGTAAGTGCACTAGTTCCAGTGCAAGTGTTGATGGGCACAGCTGGCAGCATTTGATGGGCATGAGTGGCTGCATTTGACGGGGGACAAGTGGCGGCATTTGATGGGCAGGAGTGGCTGCATTTGATTAGGCACAAATGGCTGTATTAGATGGGGCACAAGTGGCTGTATTAGATGGTGCACAAGTGGCTGTATTTGACGGGCACAGTGACTGCATTTGACGGGCACAGTGGCTGCATTTGATGGGCACAGTGGCTGCATTTGATGGGCACAGTGGCTGCATTTGACAGGCACAAGTGGCTGCATTTGATGGGCACAGTGGCTGCATTTGACGGGCACAAGTGGCTGCATTTGACGGGCACAGTGGCTGCATTTGACGGGCACAGTGGCTGCATTTGACGGGCACAGTGGCTACATTTGACGGGTACAGTGGCTGCATTTGATGGGCACAGTGGCTGCATTTGATAGCACAGTGAGGCTGCAATTGTTGATTTTTTTTCAGTATTTTTCAATTAGTTTGCGCCCCTCCAAAAATGTTAAACACCACATCTCATCATTAACCGCCGCCAAGCACAGCCGCACCCCCCCCCCCTCCCGGGCTGCTCAGTCTAAAATGCCCGGGCCTATTTTTTGCCCCAGTCTGGGCCTGTCTATCACCAAGGGTTTTTTTTTATGTCCTATTATTGTTTTCTCATTTCCCCCCTTAATTTGCTAATGGTTGCTATATATGAGTATGGTTGTGTTATTTGTTCTTATGCATGACTGTTTGTACTCACTATACTGATTTGCTATACATGCGTACGTTTTGTATTTTGTACACCACTTTTTTCTTAATAAAAATGTTATTGATAAAAATAAAAATAAATATGGGCTACCTCCAATCCATCAAGGTTAGGACTACATCCTTTTTCATTTTTTATTCAGACTCAGAGATAGGCAGAGGTAAATGGACACAACACCATTTACATCAGCCAGTCTAGAGCTGCATTAAGCTTTTGATCAGGTCCTTCTGAAAAACTGACAGATATACCTGATTGGAAAGCCCATGCGAAAGAGCCTTTTAAACCTAGCTAAAAGTAAAATAAAATTAATAAATACATGCATGTTAAATAAAAGAAAAGGAAATATAACACACACACAAAAAAAAAAAAAAAAGACTTCAGGGGTGTCTAGCAGCTAACAGCAAATAAAGTTGTTGACACACACACACACACACACACAAAGGGTGTCTATTGGGTCTATGCACTGTAAACAGGTTAGTGAGGGAGTTCCATATGAATCCCACCACACTGCAATTTACACTAATGTGTTGGCCGGTACTTCCCAGATAGCAAGAAATTTAGCTGCAAGTTTGAATATTACTTGATAAGCTATTGTTAGACTGTTCAGGCTTCACAAGTTTGTTGCACAATGGCAGCAAATCCGCATTGCATGACTCCAGATCAACTTTCTTTGAAAACATTCTGCAAGTCTGCTGCAAATTCTGATTCAGTTATGTTGTGCGATAGTTATCCCACCACAGTGGTAGACTCACCACTTCAACTTTGCACTTGTACTTGCACTCGCTAGAGATTTGCCGCACAAATTTGGAAACAAATTGGAAAAGTGTCAACTAGAACTTGTGCTTCAAGTGCTCTGCAAGTGTACAACTTCCCAGTGAAAATGTGCAGAAAGTTAACAAGACAATTAAACCCTGACACAAGTGCCCCCTTGTCCTCAGTGTTGACCGTAAAGTGAATAACTCAACACCAAGTTCACTATATGGACCCCTTATATATTTGTACATGTGGATCATATCCCCCCTATTTCTCCTCTTCTCAAGAGTGAATAAATGTAGTTCTTCTAATCTTTCCTCATAGCTGAGCTCCTCCATGCCTCTTATCAGTTTGGTTGCCCTTCTCTGCACTTTCTCCAGTTCCCCGATATCCTTTTTGAGAACTGGTGCCCAAAATTGGACTGCATATTCCAGATGAGGTCTTACTAATGATTTGTACAGGGGCAAAATGATATCTCTCTCTGGAGTCCATACCTCTCTTAATACAAGAAAGGACTTTGCTCGCTTTGGAAACCGCAGCTTGGCATTGCATGCCATTATTGAGCTTATGATCAACTAAATCCCCCAGATCCGTCTCCACTACGGATCCCCCCAGTTGTACTCCCCCTGGCATGTATGATGCATGCATATTCTTAGCCCCCAAGTGCATAACTTTACATTTATCAACATTAAACCTCATCTGCCACTTAGTTGCCCAATTAGACAGAGTATTGAGGTCGGCTTGTAAATTGGCGACATCCTGTAAGGACGTTATTCCACTGCATAGCTTGGTGTCATCTGCAAAGACAGAAATTTTACTTTTGATCTCAGACCCAATATCATTTATAAATATATTAAAAAGTAAGGGTCCCAGCACTGAACCTTGGGGTACACCACTGATAACCTTAGACCATTCAGTGTAAGAATCATTAACCACGACTCTCTGAATTCTGTCTTTCAGCCAGTTTTCTATCAATTTACAAACTGATATTTCCAATCCTGTAGACTTTACCTTACACATGAGCCGTGTGTGCGGAACTGTATTGAAGGCTTTTGGAAAATCCAAGTATATCACGTCCAGAGCCACGCCTCTGTCCAGGGTTTTACTTACCTCTTCATTAACCACTTCCCGACGGCCGTACGAATATGTGCGGCCGCAGGGTGGTTCTAAATCTCTGACAGGACGCATATATGCGTCCTCCGCTCTTCCAGGCCACTAGAGGGCGCACGAGCGCCGCCGGCGGCGCGCGCGTGCCCGCCACATTCCTGAGATACCGATGTGCGTGCCTGGCAGCCGCGATGTCCACCAGGCACTCGCGATCGGCGGCTACAGGGACAAGACGTGGAGCTCTGTGTGTAAAAAAAAATGTGTCAAAAGTGTCCGATGTGTCCGCCATAACGTCGCAGTCCCAATAAAAATCGCAGATCGCCACCATTACTAGTAAAAAAAATTAATAATAAAAATTAATAATAATTCTGTCCCCTATTTTGTAAGCGCTATAACTTTTGCGCAAACCAGTCGCTTATTGCGATTTTTTTTTTTTACCAAAAATATGTAGAAGAATACGTATCGGCCTAAACTGAGAAAAAAAATGTTTTAAAAAAAAAAAAATGGGCTATTTATTATAGTAACAAGTAAAAAATATTGACTTTTTTTCAAAATTGTCGCTCTTTTTTTGTTTATGGCGCAAAAAATAAAAACCGCAAAGGTGATCAAATACCACCAAAAGAAAGCTCTATTTGTGGGGAAAAAAGGACGCCAATTTTGTTTTGGAGCCATGTCGCACGACCGCGCAATTGTCAGTTAAAGCGACGCAGTGCCAGAAGCTGAAATTTCACCTGGTCAGGAAGGGGTATACGTGCCCAGTAAGGAAGTGGTTAAAGGAAATCAAGTTTGTCTGACAACTTCTGTCTTTCATGAATCCATGCTGTCTGTTGCTTAAATAGTTTTTTTCCAGCAAGAACCCATCCATGTGTTTTTTTATTATACGTTCCAGTATCTTCCCAACTATAGAAGTTAAACTAACAGGTCTATAGTTACTTGGTAAAGACTTTGTTCCCTTTTTAAATATAGGCACCACATTGGCTCTATGCCAATCCAGTGGTACTATTCCTGTCATTAACCACTTAAGCCTCGGACCAAAATGCAGCTAAAGGCCCAGGCCAGGTTTTGCGATTCGGCAATGCGTCGCTTTAACAGACAATTGCGCGGTCGTGCAACGTGACTCCCAAACAAAATTGACATCCTTTTTTTCCCACAAATAGAGCTTTCTTTTGGTGGTATTTGATCACCTCTGCGGTTTTTATTTTTTGCGCTATAAACAAAAATATAGCGACAGTTTTGAAAAAAATTCAATATTTTTTACTTTTTTCTATAATAAATAACCCCCAAAAATATATAAAAAAAATTGTTTTCCTCAGTTTAGGCCAATACGTATTCTTCTACATATTTTTGGTAAAAAAAAATCGCAATAACCGTTTATCGGTTGGTTTGCGCAAAATTTATAGTGTTTACAATATAGTGGATAGTTTTATTGCATTTTTATATAAAAAAATGTTTTTACTACTAATGGCGGCAATCAGCGATTTTTTTCGTGACTGCGACATTATGGCGGACTCTTCGGACAATTTTGACACATTTTTGGGACCATTGTCATTTTCACAGCAAAAAATGCATTTAAATTGCATTGCTTATTGTGAAAATTACAGTTGCAGTTTGGGAGTTAACCACAGGGGGCGCTGAAAGAGTTATGTTTCACCTAGTGTGTGTTTACAACTGTAGGGGGGTGTGGCTGTAGGTCTGACGTCATTGATTGTGTCTCCTATAAAAGGGATCACTCGATCGATGCAGCCGCCACAGTGAAGCCGTGTTTACATACGGCTCTCCCCGTTCTTCAGCTCCGGGGAGCGATCGCGAGGGGATGGATAGAAACGAATAGCCGCCCCCTCACCCCGGATCGCTCCCACAGAAGAACCGACCGCCGCATGTACTAGGGGTGGTCCCGATTGGACCCCCGACCCGCGGAAAGGCGGGGACGTACATCTGTCTGTACGTGCCATTCTGTGGACGTATATGTACATGCGGCGGTCGTTAAGAGGTTAATGAGTCCCTAAAAACTAGATACAATGGCTTTGAAATCACAGAGCTCAATTCTTTTAGGATCCGTGGGTGGATGCCATCTGGTCCAGGTGCTTTATCCACCTTTATTCTGTCTTAATATTTCTGGACCATGTCACTTTTGGGCCATTGTGGATTTGGGGCTGTGCCACCACCACCCCCATTATGGACATGAGCTCCCCCATGCTCCTTTTTATACACAGAGCTGAAGAAAGTATTAAATAAATTAACCTTCTCTTTGTCCCCAGTCACCCACTGGTAGGCCCCTTACATTATTTTGTAAGGGGCCTACATGCTCAGACTTGACCTTTTTACTATTAATATATTTGAATATTTTTTGGGGGTTTGTCCTACTATCTTTTGCAATCTGTCGTTCGTTTTGAATTTTTGCATCCTTGATTTCCTTTTTGCATATCCTGTTATATTCTTTGTAACATTTAAACGACACTAGTGTTCCTTCATTTTTATATTTTTTAAAAGCTATTTTCTTATTGTTTATAGCTTTTTTAACTTTGACCGTGAGCCACATAGGTTTTATCTTTAGCCTTTTAAACCTATTTCCCATGGGAATATACTTTGTAGTGAGTTCATAAACGGTCTTATTAAAGAATTCCCATTTCTGTTCTGTGTTCATCTGTGCCAATATTCCCTCCCAATCTAAGTCCTGGAGAGCAGCCCTCATCCTTGGAAAATTTGCTCTTTTGAAATTAAGTATTTTTATCTTTCCTGTATGAATTTCTTGCTTATAGTTAACATTAAATGAAATCATGTTATGATCACTGCTACCCAGGTGTTCCTTTATCTGAACATTAGTAATAAGCTCTGCATGGTTTGAGATTATCAGGTCCAACAGAGCATCATTCCTAGTTGGGGCCTCAATAAACTGCACCATAAAAATTGTCCTGCAATAGGTTTTGAAATTTTTGCCCTTTAGCTGTCTCAGCAGTGCCATTATTCCAGTCAATTTCTGGGTAATTAAAATCCCCCATTATTATCACCATCCCAGCCCTTGCAGCCCTTTCCATCTGTGCAAGGAGCCGAGTCTCCACCTCCTCGTTAACATTGGGTGGTCTATAACAAACTCCAATGATTAACTTTGAACTACGCACATCTGAATGCAGTTCCACCCATAATGCTTCAGCTTCATCACACTCTCCATCAACCAGGTCCTCTTTCACGCTTGCTTTGAGGTCACTTCTCACATAGAGACAGACCCCTCCACCTTTCCTTTTTACCCAGATGTATAAGGGGAACTCTGCGGATTTACATGTAAAAGGGGAACTCTGTGGATTTACATGTAAAAAGGGAACTCTGTGGATTCAGATGTAAAAAGGGAACTCTGCGGATTCAGATGTAAAAGGGGAACTCTGCGGATTCCGATGTAAAAGGGGAACTCTGCGGATTCCGATGTAAAAGGGGAACTCTGCGGATTCAGATGTAAAATGGGAACTCTGCAGATTCCGATGTAAAAGGGGAACTCTGTGGATTCAGATGTAAAAGGGGAACTCTGTGGATTCAGATGTAAAGGGGGAACTCTGTGGATTCAGATGTAAAGGGGGAACTCTGTGGATTCAGATGTAATTGGGGAACTCTGTGGACTCTGATGTAATGGGGGAACTCTGTGGACTCTGATGTACTGGGGGAACTCTGTGGACTCTGATGTAAAGGGGAAACTCTGTGGACTCTGATGTAATGGGGGAACTCTGTGGACTCTGATGTAACGGGGGAACTCTGTGCACTCTGATGTAACAGGGGAACTCTGTGGATTCTGATGTAACAGGGGAACTCTGTGTACTCTGATGTAAAGGGGGAACTCTGTGGACTCTGATGTAAAGGGGGACTCTTGTTATTAACTTCATATGTTTAGAAATTGTTATTTAATAGCAAAATATATGTATAGTTTATACTATTAAAAAAAAAGTGCGCCGCTAAAGTGTTCGGGTTTGACTTTCAGAAAAGGTGGCAACCCTACTCAGAATTCTGCAATATTATCTCAGATTTGTGTTTTCATTCTGTCCTAGAGCTTTTTCATTTATTTTACACTTTATTTTTTGCTAAGATTCTTTGATAAATTGACTTTAATATAGAAATAACCCCTGCCCTATCACCCCCTATCTCTGCATAACGTGTGTTTCTAGCTGAGAACCTTCCCTGTGTAGTAAAGTCTGTAAATGTTTGGTCTCTGTGAGGCTGCACATAAAGTGCTAAAATGTCTCAATACTAATTAAATATTGGAAAGACATCTGTATTTATTATCTCTAATTGTTTCAAGGGATAGAAAATATTTAAAAAACACCAGATAACACAATTCCTGTATATACATTTCTAGAGATGAACTTAATCAATAATAAATGAATGAAAACTCACCAGTATGGCAGCTTTTCTGTATCCCTAGTGTGTAAGATGGTTGTCATGGGGACAGAGTGGCAGTATTGTGTGCAAAACAGCCGTATTAGTCCTGTGATAAACTGAATGGGAAAGCTGTACTGAGAAATTACAAGGCTGAATTTGTATGTTTAAATAAAATTATATCTTTTCTGTAGCAGGGAACATAAAAGTTCACTTTATAGTTCATCAGACACAAAAAAGAATCATGTTTGCACATCCCTGATCAGCAGCACACTGCACCTATCATTTCTCTGCCTTTTTGGCGAAAATCACGAGTTGCAGTACACTGGCCCAGATTCAGGTACATTAGATTAGTAGATTAGTAGATTCACTTATGCAAACGACGTAGATTTTAAATATCGCAACGCGGGAACGTGGGTATCCTATAGCATTGGCTGCGCCTGCTATTAGGATGTGTAACCTTACGCGAAACCCGACGTACGCAAACTACGTAATTTGCGTACGCAGGGCTCGCGCAACGTTGTGAATCGGTTTTAGTATGCAATTTGCATACTATACACAGATCACAATGGGGGCGCCCCCTAGTGGCCAACACAAGAATGCAGCCTAAAATCTGCGTGGCATAAGAGCCTTATGCCACGCAGATTTTAGGCTGCAGTCGGCGTAGCGATGTTCCTGAATCAGGAGCATTCGCTACGCCGGAGCAAGTAAGCAATTGCGCTGTGTAACCTATGGTTACACAGGCGCAATTGCTTCTTGAATCTGGCCCACTGTACCTACAATTGTCTATGATAACTATATTCATTTCATCTGTGCTCCTGCAAATAAGCTGCTCTCCATTCTAACATCAAAACATAAGTGCAAACAGGTCCAAAAAATGCAGCAAATGTCACTAAGTGATAAGCAATTGGTAAGTCCATACATCAAATGGTTAATTTGAGAGTAGACACCGTCACCACAGGAACAGATATCAAACTGGCAACACCCGGTGAGAGGTAGAGGTAAGTGCCTACTTACCAGACCAACATGACCCTTCATTTAAAAAAAAGGATCAGGTGGAGCATTAGTACAGTTGGTGGCCTAAGGTCTGTACTGGTACCTGGATGGGACTGGCCAGGAATGGACTTTACTCTCGTGGGTAGGTGTAGCATGCATTCCACCGCCTCTCTATGCCAAATCTGGAAGTAGCTGAACGTGACCAGGAACGCCTTTTGAGGCGATCATCTCATCGCTGGACCCCGGAGAGGAGATCACCCATCGCAGGATACCGACAGCGTTGGAGGGGAGACCGAGAGTGGATTCCACCGCTGGAATCTTTTTTTTTTTTATAAAAAGACTTTCCCAACGGTGTCTGTGTTTTTTTTTTTACAATTTGTTACACTTTCTTTGTGAAATGGTAGGGGTACAATGTATCCTATTACCAATTCACATGGGGGGGCCCGGATCTGGGGGTCCCCTTTGTTAAAGAGGTCTTCCAGATTCCGATAAGCCCCCCGCCCGCAGACCCCTACAACCACCGGGCAAGAATTGTGGAAAGAGGCCCTTGTCCCCATCAACATAGGGGCATAGTGCTTTGAGGGGTCACAGACCCCCAAAGCATCCTCCCCATGTTGAGGGCATGTACGGTTCAAGAGGGGGGGCACTCTCTCCCCCTCTTTTCCTGCGGCCTGCCAGGTTGCGTGCTCGAATAAAGGGTCTGGTATGGATTTTTGGAGGGGAACTCTACGCCATTTTTTTTATTTGGGGTGGAGTTCCCCTTAAAATCCATACCAGACCTGAAGGGTCTGTTATGGATATCTGGGGGGAAAACCCCACGTCATTTTTTTGTCCCTAACTGCTTCTAAATGCTACTAAAATCAGTTTTGTTTGTTTCCCCTTTTTTTCTTCATGTACTGCAAAGACGTTGATTAAATGCTCCTAAATACGTCTAAAAGCTTTTTAATGCTTCTAAAAAATGTAGGAGGATTTATTTAATCTCTGTGTATCATCTGAGGCTGCTCACTTCAAAGGGTATATGTAAGGGTTCACAGCAACTTTAACTAGTTGCAGACTTTGGGTATGCTACACACAAAAAATGCCCACAAAAGGTCATCATTGTACGCATGGTGTGTGTAGCACACCCAGTCCTTCTGCCCTTCTATCCTTCCTCCCTGTACACAGCAATTTGGCTGTGATTAATTACAAAAATCCATGAACTTGTCTTGCATACAAACGGCAAAGAATTGTCAGCCAACAAACACAAAACTACATTGTTTTTCAGCTCTTTAGCGCCACCCTGTGGGAAACTTCTGCTAATGTTGTGTTATGGTGAGCTTTGCTTCTGAGCATGCATGTTTGTACTTTGGAGTTTTGTCCAAAGGACTTGCGTACACACGATTGGATAATCCGACAATTCACAATTGTTGGCAGACAATTTTAAAACATGCTATCCCACATTTGTTCACAGAAAATCCGACAACAATCGTCCAATGGAGCATACAAAAGGTCGGATTTTCCAACAACAGCCTGTCATCACACAATTCCTGTCGGATAATCCGATCATGTGTACGAGGCTTAAAGGAGTTGCTGAAATGACTGTTTACAGGGTATAGAGACATAATAGTTAACTGATTCCTTTTAAAAATCAATCATATAATGTACCTGCAGTTTCTAGTTTTGTTTGTGCATGTTGTTTCCTGCTTCTGTGATGTACAGAGCCACAGAGCCAATATAGGGCAGTGATGGTTTGGAAAACCAAACTGATTGGTGCTGTTGGGTTTTAGACACACAGTAATCACACCTCCTTGATTAGTGACCACAGAGAGAAAGCTCCCAGTACTGTGGTTATCAGGAAACAGACAACCATGAAGTGTGGAGATCAGAGAAGAATTACAGCAACTTGAGAGCAAAAACAAATAATGAGGACATGAAAACAGTACTGCATTAATGTAAAGGAAGCTATTAAGATAAAAAAAAATCCTTTACAAACCCTTTAACACTTGCTCAGATGCTACAGAATGATACAATATTACATATTGTACAATTTGTATCATTCTGTTCATTCATCTGCAGATCAAAGGGATAAACTTTGCTCTGCAGATGAAAAGTTTTTTGTTTGTTTTTCTAATAAAATGTTTCTCTGTTGTTTTTACATCTTTAACATATAGTTACTAGTTATTAGATTGTAAGCTCTTCTGAGCAGGCCCTCTTAATCCTATTGTGTTTTATTGTATTGTAACGGTATTGTCTCCCTTTTATATTGTAAAGTGCTGCATAAACTGTTGACGCTATATAAATTCTGTATAATAAGGTTTCATTTCCATGGATGTTTTTGGACGTTTTTTACAGCCACTTTTCTGAGCGTTTTTTTGCAGCTTAAAAACGGCTCTCCATGTTAGTCTATGGCCTCATGCCCACCATGACGTTTTTGAGCTGTAGATGACTGAGCCGTTTTTAAGCTGCGAAAAAAACCCAGGACCAGTGCGTTCTGAAGCTCCAGTATTAGAGCTGTAAAAACGCCAGACGTTAAAAAACGCGCAAAAACGCGCAAAAACGCTACCGCTGCATTTTTAAACTCCAGCTCAAAAAAAATAATAATAATAATAATAAAAAAAAAAAAAACATGGACAGGCGTTTTTAAGCTGTAAAAAAGGCTAAAAAAAGTGGCTGTAAAAACGTCCATGGAAATGAAGCCTTAGGCCCCGTACACACGACCAGACATGTCTGCTGAAACTGGTCCGCGGGCCAGTTTCAGCAGACATGTTCGGTCGTGTGTAGGACCGAGCAGACAGAATTCCAGCAAACATTTGCCCGCCGGGCCTTTTCCCAGCGGACAAATATTCCTGGACTTGTTTTAAAACAGTCCGCTGGAATCCTGCCCGCTCGGACATGTTCGGTCGTCTGTACAGACCTACCGTACATGTCCGAGCGCCCGCCATCCCTCGCATGCGTCAAATGACTTTGACGCATGCGTGGAAGCATTTAACTGGCAGGCCCGCCCACGTCGCTGCGTCATCGTCGGATTTCTGTACGATGGTTAGTACAGCCATCGTACAGAAATCCCCGGGCAGACATGTACGGTGAAAACGGTCCGGCGGACCGGTTTCATCGTACATGTTTGCCCGTGTGTACACGACCTTACAGTTACACATTACACTTTTGAAAAAAGAGTGCAAATCTTGAAAAAAAAAAAAAAAACTTTAATTTGTTTGTAAATAGCTTTGTACCAGAATAATAATTTTAGTGTCATTTTAAACAGGACAAATTACAGAATATAATGCACACTATTTATCTACAGTAATACCATCTATTTTTTAAATTAACATTGATCAAAAACAGAAAAATTGTGTTTTGTTTAATTTTGTTAGGTTTAAAGTGGTAGTAAACTGCAGCCTTAAAAAAAAAAAAACAGCAAAACAATGGCATAATGTGCTAGTATGCGTCACATACTAGCACATTATGAAATGCTTACCTTAGAACTAGCGGCATGCTGTCAACAGTGACAGGGCTTCCCTCTTCACCTGGTCTTCCTTCCGAGTTCGCCCTATTAGCCAAGATGCGATGACGTCATTCCCATGCATGTGTGCAGGAATCATGGCTGCGTCAAAGAGCTCTGAAGGGACGGCATGGGTATGAAGAAGCCCATGAAGTCACGTGTCGTGACGTAACGCATAGGGCATGGCCGCATATACCATAGGAACCGGAAGTGACGTTGGAGGTGTCTACAATGCTCCGTTTGCACTTTATTTGTTTGTTTGTTATACTGCTTTTAAATGTAAGAACCCATTTGGCCGTTCAATAAATCGTTTTATCATACGTTTTTGTGCTATGGGAGGCTCTTTTTTATCTTTTTATTAAATCTGAAACCAAGAGATCCACATATAGTTGGAAATCTAGAAAACCATCGGCATCATTGGAGATCCCCAACCGGCTCCTACATCATCATGAACTCAAGATCCTGGGAGATTGGGAGTTGGCGTTTGCCTTGGTTTCGTGAGATCGAGAAGGTTTACTGTATTCCTCTTTGAGGTAAGCGCTCTGTGAGCATTAAGGGCCAGATTCATAAAGAAGATACAACGGCGTATCTCCTGATACGCCGTCGTATCTCCGAATCCGGCCGGTCGTATCTATGCGCCTGATTCATAGAATCAGGTTACGCATAGATCTCCCTAAGATCCGACAGGTGTAAGTGACTTACACTGTCGGATCTTAGGCTGCAATTCTAGGCCGGCCGCTAGGTGGCGATTCCATTGCGGTCGGCATAGAATATGCAAATGAGTCATTACGCCGATTCACAAACGTACGCTTTGCCCGTCACTGTAAAGAGATACGTGGCGTAAAGATAAAGATGCCTCCTAGGTGGTCTAGCCAATGTTAATTATGGCCGTCGTTCCCCGCGTCGAAATTTGAAATTTAACGTCGTTTGCGTAAGTCGTCCGTGAATGGCGCTGGATGCCATTTACGTTAACGTCGAAACCAATGACGTCCTTGCGAGGTCATTTAGCGCAATGCACGTCGGGAAATTTTAGGGACGGCGCATGCGCAGTCTGTTCGGCGTGGAAACGCGCCTAATTTAAATGATACACGCCCCATTTGAATTAGGTCGGGCTTGCGCCGGACGGATTTACGCTACGCCGCCGCAAGTTTACAGGCAAGTGCTTTGTGAATCAAGCACTTGCCCATAAAACTTGCGGCGGTGTAACGTAAATTCAATACGTTACGCCGCCGGGATTCTACGTGAATCTGGCCCTAAGTATTGAAACAATCATGAAGATTAAGCACAGAAGGATTTTTGACGCATTGCTTGGAAGAATTTTGTCACACTTTGAAGATTTATACGTGTTTTTTGGTTTTGCACCACTTAGAAGAACCACTGCTTTTGGATTGTGGAAAAGTGTGGACGTTTTATTTCTATCTTTATTATTACACACTATTTGATTTATTTGATTAAGTTTTAGGAAATTAGGAAGTTGCGCTGATCATTATTTATTCATATTCAATTCTTGTGCACTTGTACACTTTAGATCCAGCAGCATCTTTCGTTATTTTTTTTGGTTTATTTATTTATATACTGTAGTTCTCTTGGTAGCATGAGGGATCACACCCTTTCACAGCATAGGTATGCTGTCACTTCAGAGCGCATGCGCCAGTGACGTCACTGGCTTCATGCCGTGTGAATATCTCCTAAACAGTACAACTTTAGGAGATTTTCACTGAACCTACAAGTAAGCCTTATCATAGGTTTACCTGTAGGTACAAATTAAAAATAAATTGCTACAACTTTAATTGTGTAAAGATTGCAAGAAAAAAAATTGATGCAAGACAATAATTACAAAAAAACTTGTATGTCCTTGTGTATATACATACACATCTCACAAAAGTGAGTACACCCCTCACATTTCTGTAATTATTTTATTATACCTTTTCAAGTGACAACACTGAAGAAATTACACTTTGCTACAATGTAAAGTAGTGAGCTTTTATAAGTGTACATTTGCTGTCCCCTCAAAATAACTCAACACACAGCCATTAATGTCTAAACTGCTGTCAACAAAAGTGAGTACACCCCTAAGTGAAAATGTCAAAATTTGGCCCCAAGTGTCATTTTGTGTGGCCACCATTATTTTCCAGCACAGTCTTAACCCTCTTGGGCACGGAGTTCACCAGAGCTTCACAGGTTGCCACTGGAGTCCTCTTCCACTCCATCACGGAAATGGTGGATGTTAGAGACTAAGGCCCCGTACACACAAACAAGTTTCTCGGCAGAATTCAGCCAGAAACTCGATCGGAGCCGTATTCTGCCGAGAAACCTGGTCGTGTGTAGACTTTTGGCCGAGGAAGCCGACGAGGAACTCGTCGGGCCAAATAGACAACATGTTCTCTATTTCCTCGTTAGTCAATGGGGAAACTTGGCTCGCCGAGATCCTCGGCGGCTTCACAAGGAACTCGACGAGCAAAACGATGTGTTTTGTTCGTCGAGTTTCTCGGACGTGTGTACGGGGCCTTAGCGCTCCTCCACCTTCCGTTTGAGGATACCCTACAGATGCTCAATAGGGTTTAGGTCTAGAGACATGCTTGGCCAGTCCATCATCCTTCCCCTCAGCTTCTTTAGCAAGGCAGTGGTCGTCTTGGAGGTGTGTTTTGGACCACCGTTATAATGTTGGAATACTGCCCTGTGGCCCAGTCTCCAAAGAGAGAAGATCATGCTCTGCTTCAGTATGTCACAGTACATGTTGGCATTCATGGTTCCCTCAATGAACTGTAGCTCCCAAGTGCCAGCAACACTCATGCAGCTCCAGACCATGACACTCCCACCACCATGCTTGACTGTAGGCACACTTGTCTTTGTACTCCTCACCTGGTTGCTGCCACACACGCTTCCTGAACCAAATAAGTTTATCTTGGTCTCATCAGACCACAGGACAAGGTTCCAGTAATCCATGTTCTTAGTCTGCTTGTCTTCAGCAAACTGTTTGCAGGCTTTCTAGTGCATTATCTTTAGAAGAGGCTTCCTTCTGGGACGACAGCAATGCAGACCAATTTGATGCAGTGTGTGGCGTATGGTCTGAGCACTGACAGGCTGACCCCCTCAACCTTTGCAGCAATTCTGGCAGCACTCATATGTCTATTTCCCAACGACAACCTCTGGATATGACGCTGAGCACGCACACTCAACTTCTTTGGTCGACCATGGCGAGGCCTGTTCTGAGATGGTCTTGGCCACCGTGCTCAGGGTCTTGGCAATCTTCTTATAGCCTAGGCCATCTTTATGTAGAGCAACAATTCTGTTTTCAGATCCTCTGAGAGTTCTTTGCCATGAGGTGCCATGTTGAACTTCCAGTAACCAGTATGAGAAAGTGAGAGTAATAACACCAAATTTAACACATCTGAGACCTTGTAACAATAACGAATTACACCGGGGAGGGAAAATGGATAGTTTGTCCCAATTTGGATATTTTCACTTTTTACAGGGGTGTACTCACTTTTGTTGTCAGCGGTTTAGACATTAATGGCATTAATGGCATTAATGGCTGTATGTTGAGTTATTTTGAGGGGACAGCAAATATTTACACTGTTATACAAGCTGTACACTCACTACTTTACATTTTAGCAAAGTATAATTTCTTCAGTGTTGTCACGTGAATTTCTTATATAAAATATTTACAAAAATGTGAGGGGTGTACTCACTTTTGTGAGATACTGTATATTATATTAGTCATTATAAAGTTATCACCAGATAAACAGATCCATAGCCGAAATGTAAAAATTGCCCTGGTCCATAGGGAGTGAACAGGTGGGGTAAATAAGTGGGATAATCGGTAAATATTATATACAGTATATACACAATATATACACAAACAACCATGTGCACTTTTTTTTTTAACACAACACATTTTTTATTAGGAGAAAATAAAACACCTGTCACACTGATGATATATTTGTCAAATAAGGTGCCTGCGTTATCATAAGTACAGTATGTATTAACACAAAGTAATATAAAATAAAAATAAAATGACACACAAGTAATAAAGATAAAAAAAAGAGGGAGTGAGAAGTGTGTGTGTGGTGTGTGTGTGTTTGACATCCAGGTCCAGGACCACCTACTGTGGCTTATGTGTCAAGATGAACTATAGTGTTCCAGGCCTGCAAAACAGCTCTGTTGGCACTCTCGTCTATTATGTATGCTCGATCATTACGTTTTTATTCTTTTCAAGTCAATAAAGAGAATCAAGACAGACCAGAGGTTGTTAAATTGTATTTGCATTTTTCATAGCTTCATCATTCCATATGCAGAAGGTGAAAAACTTCTGAAAGCCATTCTTTACCAGTAAAGCCCTGTACACACGATCGGATATCTGATGGAATCTAATCCGATGTATTTTTTTGTTGGATATCTGATGAAGCTGACTTTCATCAGTCTTGCCTACACACCATCGGTCAAAAATCCGACCGTGTCCAAACGCGGTGACGTAAAACACTACGACGTGCTGAGAAAAATGAAGTTCAATGCTTCCGAGAATGCGTCGACTTGATTCTGAGCATACATGGATTTTTGACCGATGGACTTCCACACAGACGATCGTTTTTTTCTATCGTTTTTTTTATCCATTTATAGATTTTAAAACATGTTGTATTTTTTTTTCACAGATGGAAAACACACGATCGGTTTGTCCGATGAAAACGGTCCATCGGTCCGTTTTCATCAGACAAACCGATCGTGTGCACAGGGCTTAAGAGATGTGTTCTTTTTTTTTGCTTGGCTACTGCTGGGGCATTCTGCCCCTTAGGTTAAGTCCTGAAGATTATAGATAGAAATGTTATTGTTTGGGTGGGGAGAATGCATTTTGGTTACTTGGCAGATGGTACAATAAGGAAATGGTATGGGCTATTTTTTCATTTTTTCATTTTCATGTACAGAATTAGGGATGAGCCAAACACGTTGCGTTCGGTTCGCAGCAGAACATGCGAACAGGCAAAAAAAATGTGTTCGAACACACGAACACCGTTAAAGTCTATGGGACACATACGTGAAAAATCAAAAGTGCTAATTTTAAAGGTTAATATGCAAGTTATTGTCATAAAAAGTGTTTGGGGACCCAGGTCCTGCCCCAGGGGACATGTATCAATGCAAAAAAAAGTTTTAAAAACTGCAGTTTTTCAGGAGCAGTGATTTTAATAATGCTTAAAGTGAAACAATAAAAGTGAAATATTCCTTTACTTGGGGGGTGTCTATAGTATGCATGTAAAGTGGCGCATGTTTCCCGTGTTTAGAACCAAATGACATTTCTAAAGGAAAAAAGTAATTTAAAACTATAATGAATTGTTGAGTCCTGGCAATACAGATAAAAGTCATTGAAAAAAACGGCACGGGTCCCCCCCCCCCCAGTCCATTACCAGGCCCTTTCAGTCTGGAGTGAATATTAAGAGGAACCCCAAACCAAAATTTAAAAAAAAATTGCGTTGGGGTCTCCCCAAATTCCATACCAGGCCCTTGGGTCTGGTATGGATATTAACCACTTAACGCCCGCCCACTGTATATATACGTCCTGTTTTTAAAGATGGATATCTCGGTAACGGCAGCAGCTGCTGCCACAACCGAGGTATCCATCTTTTCAGTGGGCGGGCCTGTAAACGATAACGGCGGATTCGCCGCGAGATCGCCGTTATCGGTTTCTCCCGCGCCCTCCGCCGCTTACCGGAGCCGTCGGTAGCGGCGGAGGAGATCGGGTGCTGCTGCCTGATGTGTGAGGACTTGAGTGAGGGCAAGATGGCCCCCACCCGTCCTCATAGCTTTGCTGGGCGGAAGTGACGTCAAAACGTCAGTCCCGCCCAGCGTCTTAAAGAGACAATTTTTTTGTTGTCATTTTTTTAAATGACAAATTTTCCTTTTTTTTTTTTTTTTTTCTTGCATTTAAGTCTAAATATGAGATCTGAGGTCTTTTTGACCCCAGATCTCATATTTAAGAGGACCTGTCATGCTTTTTTCTATTACAAGGGATGTTTACATTCCTTGTAATAGGAATAAAAGTGATAAATGTTTTATTTTTTTATTTCAGTGTAAAACATAATAAAATAAATAAAAATAAATAAGAAAACAAAACAAATATTTTTTTAAAGCGCCCCGTCCCGACGAGCTCGCGTGCAGAAGCGAACGCATACGCGAGTAGCGCCCGCATATGAAAACGGTGTTCAAACCACACAAGTGAGGTATCGCCGCGATCGTTAGAGCGAGAGCAATAATTCTAGCCATAGAGCTACTCTGTAGCTCAAAAAATGCAACCTATAGAATTTTTTAAACGTCGCCTATCGAGATTTTTAAGGGTAAAAGTTTGACGCCATGCCACGAGCGGGCGCAATTTTAAAGCGTGACATGTTGGGTATCATTTTACTCGGCGTAACATTATCTTTCACAATATATTAAAAAAATGGGCCAAATTTATTGTTGTCTTATTTTTTAATTCAAAAAAGTGATTTTTTTCCAAAAAAAGTGCGCTTGTAAGACTGCGCAAATACGGTGTTACAAAATGTATTGCGAGGACCGTCATTTTATTCTCTAGGATGTTAGAAAAAAATATATATAATGTTTGGGGGTTTTAAGTAATTTTCTAGCAAAAAAAACTGTTTTAGTCTTGTAAACACCGAATCTGAAAAACACCTTCTGTCCTTAAGTGGTTAAGGGGAACCCTGCGACAATTAAAAAAAAAATGTGTAGGGGTCCCCCCAAAAATCCATACCAGAACCTTCTCCGAGCACACAACCTGGCATTCCACAGGTAAAAAGGGGGGACGAGAGAGCGCCCCCTCCTGAACCATACCAAGCCACATACCATCAACATGGGGAGGATGCTTTGGGGTCCAAAGCACCATGTATCCATGTTGATGGGGACAAGGGCCTCATCCCCACAACCCTTGCCCGGTGGTTGTGGGGGGTATGCAGGCGGGGTTCTTATTGGAATCTGAAAGCCCCTTTAACAAAAGGGACCCCTAGACCCCCCCCCCCCCATGTGAATTGGTAATAAGGTACATTGTACCCCTACCATTTCACAAAAATGTGTCAAAAAAAAAAAAACACAGGACAAAGCTTGGGACAAGTCCTTTAAAAAAAAAGAAAGAAAAAAAAATTCCAGTGATGTACTTCCATTCTTGAGCGGAGGATATGGAGAAAAAAAAATGCTGACATGATCCGCCTCCATGGGAGGTTCAGGAGAGGGGGCACTCTGTCGTCCCCCCTTCTTTTTCTACCGCGGTCTGCCAGGATGCATGCTCGGATAAGGGTCTGGTTTTGATTTTTGGGGGAACCCCTCGCCATTTTTTTATTTGGGCGCTGGGTTCCCCTCAAATCCATACCAGACCTAAAGGGCCTGGTATGGAATTTGGGTGGACCCCCACGCAATTAAAAAAAAAATGTAATTCTGGTTCGGGGGGGGGGGGGGGGGGGACCATGCCGTTTTTTTCAATTACTTTTATCTGTATTGCCGGGACCCGACAATTCATTATAGCCGCGAGTAGTTTTAAATTACTTTTTTTCCTTTATAAATGTAATTTTGTGCAGGGACTGTTCTAAACATGGGAAAATATGCCACTTTACAGGCATACTATAGACACCCCCCCCCCCAGGTACGAAATTTAAAAGAATATTTCACTTTTATTGTTTCACTTTAAGCATTATTAAAATCACTGCTCCCAAAAAAACTGACCTTTTTAAAACTTTTTTTGCATTGATACATGTCCCCTGGGGTAAGACCCAAGCCCCCAAACACTTTTTATGACAATACCATGCATATAAACCTTTAAAATGAGCACTTTTGATTTTTTCCATAGACTTTTAAAGGGTGTTCCGCTGCTTTCGAATTTGCCGCGAACACCGCAAATTGTTTGCTATTCGGAGAACAGGCGAACAGCCCTGACGTTCGACTCGAACAACGGGCTCATCCTTATACAGAATATATTAGCTTGCCTACTGTACATCTCTTATCAAACATGTTACATTTCTGGCCAATACAAACTAAATACCAATAAAAGCACAAATTACAGTCAGTAAAAGGAGAATGTCCACAAGAAAGAAAATAAAACATTTTCAAGCCTTATTAAGTATAACTACACAAAATCTGGAAGCTCATTGGTGTATAATGAGGCTCAGCCCAGCCTTGGAAACCCAATGAAAGTGATAGATTATACTAAAAAAAGCCAAGGCAGCTTCAGCGCTTATCACTAGCACTATTAAAATAGCTGACAACCCCCCCCCCCCACACAGTAAGAATCACTCACAGGGAACACATTAAACAATAAAAATAAAAAATAAATCATAATTCTATCCCCTATTTTGTAGGTGCTTTAACTTGTGTGCAAACCAATCACTATACGCTTATTGTGATTTTTTTTTTTTTTTTTTTTACCAAAAATATGTAGAAGAATACATATCGGCCTAAACTGAGAATTTTTTTTTTTTTTTTTTAATTGGGATATTTATTATAGCAAAAAGTAAAAATATTGTGTTTTTTTCAAAATTGTCGCTCTTTTTTTGTTTATAGCGCAAAAAATAAGAACCGCAGAGATGATCAAATACCACCAAAAGAAAGCTCTATTTGTGGGAAAAAAAGGACTTCAATTTTGTTTGGGAGCCACGTCGCACGACTGCGCAATTGTCATTCAAAGCGTGACAGTGCTGAAAGCTTAGATTTTGCCTAAGCAAGAAGGGGGTATATGTGCCCAGTAAGCAAGTGGTTAAGGGGCCCCCTGACTGGCTTTACACTTTTTGTATGAAAAACCTCTTTAAGGCACACCTCCATCTATCTAGGCCTTCAGCTATAGTACAAGTGAGCTCTGCTGTATTGTATTGTATGTGGGTGTATAATTGCACAGTAGGAGTTTCAGATTTATTTTTAGATGACTAAATTGGGTTGTTTGTTGTTTCAATGAGCCATCTATATAATCTAAAAAATAAGAAAGCCATCCTTTCTTGAAATAAAAGGGTTGCTGTCACACCCAAGCCCACCTTCTAGAGGACCATAAACTCATTTTAGACAGTTACAGACATCATTTAATAAAAAAACAAAACAAATAAATAAAAAACAGCTATAACAAACAGCCAAGACTTTGTGCCTTCCAAAATCTGAGCATAATGCAAGTTTTCCCACTATTTGTGCTTTTTATGGTAATCTTTAACATGTTAGTGTACTCCAAAATAATTTAATCTATACAAATCTGCTGCTCTTATTAAAAAATACTTGTTGATTCTGCCATGAAAATACCTCCTAATTTTAGATTTTCATATGGAAGCACAGCCTAAAAAAAGTTTAATGCAGTGCCCACATTATCAAGTCTACATAGCACTGAATTTTGTGCATGGTTTAAAGTTGTTCTATGCATCCCAATCTTGTTCCAGTGATATGCACAAGAGCAGCAGCTCTCTCTGCTCTCTTTCTCCTCATTGGTTCAGACACAGCAGCTGGAGCCATTGGCTTCTACTGATGTAAATCACAGCCAGTGAGAAAGGAGTGGGGAGTGGGCCTAGCCACGCTCTCTGTCAATGGACAAAGAGAGCAGGGCCCAGGAGCGAGCACACACACATGCTTGTATGGGGGTATTCAGCAGGGGTAAGGAGCTAGGCATATCAGTGGGGAACACGAGCAGAGGAGGATCGGGGCTGCTCTTTGCAAAACTCTTACACAGAGCAGATAAGTATGACATGTTTGTTATTTAACCACTTGCTGATCCCATGTACAGTATGTGATTCAGCCTGTTCTGGGTTAGGGGCGCACAGTATGGGATCACAATTAGCGGTAACCAGGTACTGGGTATCATGTCATCACTATGATTAGTCATAGCAATCACATGATACCAATGTGAACAAACGATCATGAATGAATTTCCATTCATGAACAGCATGCTTATAGTCGTGATCTGTGATTGTCACACAGCAATCACATGGTACCTGGCTACGTGTACCATGTAATTACCTGTAGTCAATCACAGATCACAACCATAAGCCAGCTATTCATGAATGTTAACCCATTTATGACAGCTAAAACCTTTGCTTATACAGTGATCAAGAATATGTAATATGTATTGTGAATATGTAATATGAATATGTAAGCAATAACAGTGTAAAAAAAAAAATAGTAAAGAAAGAAAAAAAAAAGTTTATATATATATATATATATTTATGGTCGTTACCCTCTGAGAGAGAGATGTGGATCACAT
Organism: Rana temporaria; assembly: GCF_905171775.1. NCBI lineage: Eukaryota > Metazoa > Chordata > Amphibia > Anura > Ranidae > Rana > Rana temporaria. The sequence continues at coordinate 87,380,515 of NC_053498.1, forward strand.
AAACACGCGACAAGACTTACAACATAAATAGACCTGAAGTGTGGCTTGGTGGTCTGGTCAGTATGCCAAGAAAAGGGGGCATACCCAAGGTAAGTAATGGGTAGTTAATTGAAGAAGGATATGCTGAGAAGTGCCCTGAAAAAGGGAAGGGCGGGAGGGTGTCGAATGCGATTGAATGCGCAGACTCACGGACATGAGGTGAGCTGGAAAGAGTCGGCCCAGTGACGTGTAGTACCGCACACTGAACCGACAAAGAGCATGTGTGAGTGGGCTGCTTAAATACCCTCCGGGCTCCTCCCATAAACTCAGGCCACCATACTGGCCTTCTTATTTATGGTCGTTACCCTCTGAGAGAGAGATGTGGATCACATAAACACGCGACAAGACTTACAACATAAATAGACCTGAAGTGTGGCTTGGTGGTCTGGTCAGTATGCCAAGAAAAGGGGGCAAAAGACTCAGATAGGGAAATAGTTTATATTGATTTCTTGTATTTATTTAGCCAGCTTGGTAAAGGCTTGTGCCATTCCTTCATGAGGATTTGGGATGTATGTGGCAAAACAAGGAGACTTCCATCAGCCTGGTATCTTGATTACGTAGTCTGGTACTCCCTGTTGGGAGGCAACTGAGGCTGCTCCAAAGAATGTCCAGAGAACTGACTGGGGTTTGAAGCCCAAGTTACTTAGGAGGATTCTGACATGCTTGACACACTGGCTGACACTCAGGGAGCTGGTTTAGAAAGGGTAGCAACGAGCTACCATCAGATTGGCTGGGTAGATGGAGCAGTAGTGGGTTGAGCACCGTCACTGGGCATCAGGCGTTGTCAGTCTGAAACAGGTTGATGTCAACCCCAGGGGCTGGTTTGTTGCGTTTGCAGACTGTGAGAGTGTAGTGGTTCGAAAGCGAGTCGGGTGGCGTCGGAGCAGTGTGTGACTGCCGGAGCCGCTGACTAAATTCACTAGGTTGTAGGGAACCGTAGAAGGCCTGGTAGATGGCTGTTCGGGTGACTAGTCTGGGCAAAGCCCTAAACAGGAAATGAGTAAGGATTTTAGACATGTCCCTAAAGATGGGACTCTAGAAAGGTAGGCGCTTGCCACTGACTACAGTTCGGTGCTTCTGTATGCCCTGTAAGAGGGACTTGACTGCATGGGCTCGAGAATACTGACGGTTTACTGGGGTCCTGTAGGGACAGGAAATGCTGGATGCCATCTAGATATGGTGTGATAATATTGAGAAATGGTCAGCTGCATGTGGCAATACGATATGAAGGCTAGGATGTGTCCAACTGCTGCTTCGGGGCAAGGGGCCAAAAATTTGCGATTAGTGTTCCAAGCAGTGCGATAGGCCTTCAGTGTGTTGCGTGCCAAGGAGTGGTTAATAAGTTGGATTGCGTTGGTGAGATGTGACTTCAGTCCATCGTCAGCAATGTCCATGGTGGGACAGGGATAGTTGTTGGGTCGGCTCCAGGCTCTTGCTGGAAAAAACATCCATTCCAAGGTTGGAATAGGAAAGCGCATCAGCTGCTTTTTCCATTTGCCTGAAAAAAGGTCTACATAAGATATTAACTGGTGACGGAGTGACAGCTGCGCGAGCCTGCGCAGGAAGTGATGGGGAGTGACTTAGATCTACCTTAATTGATGATGTCGGCTGTGGCCTGATTGTCTGTGGTGAAGAACAGTGTTTGTCCTGTTCAAGTGTGGTCCCAGACCTGGGCAGCTGCCACGATGGGGTGCAGCACAAGGTGTGATGAAGACTGGGTGAAAAAATGTAAGAGAATTTCTGGGGGCCAAGTTTTGGAGAACCAGTGGCGGCCTAAAAATGGCTGCAAAAGCCTTTGGTGGCTCGGCTGACACTGCCAGGATGAAGATTGAAATGCTGTTCTATCAGGTGAGGAAATTGTCCCACATAGCTAAGTCTGCTACTGATGCTTGGTCTAGTTTGAGAACTTGGACTGGATCTTGCATTGGTGTGAGAAAATCAAGACAATACACAGGTGCTCAACAAGACGATATACATGCACTCGCAGGCCAACGTGCACTCGCTGGTGCTGGATGAAAACCTGAACCAACTGCAGGGAAAAAACACAGAGAAAAGATGAGCGGCCCGCGCGCCACTGAAGACGAACGGCCAACTGGGCACCACTGTGTGTCTGTGTGGCTGATCGTTTGTCACTGAGGTGTGTTTGCAAGTTTAGTTTGTATTAGGGTTTGCACGTAGGTGCCTGCCGCAAAGTGTTTTATACTACTGCAGACAATATTGTGCGGTTGCAAGGGTGTCAGTGAGTGTCAGGTTGCTGGGACGATATTGTGTGGTTGCAGGGGCCTTGAGTATGAAGGTTTGTTTTGAGACGGCATTGGGTGGTTGCAAGGGTCTCAGTCTGGTTTGCTGAGACGATATTGCGTGGTTGCAAGGGTCTCAGTCTGGTTTGCTGAGACGATATTGCGTGGTTGCAAAAGGTCTCGATGAGTGTGGCGCTGCTGAGACGGTATTGCATTTGCAAGGGTCTGAACTACGGTGTGAGGCTGCTGAGACGGTATTGCGTGGTTGCAAGGGTCTCGATGAGTGTGGGGCTGCTGAGACGGTATTGCGTTTGCAAGGGTCTCAACAATGGTGTGAGGCTGCTGAGACGGTATTGCGTGGTTGCAAGAGTCTTGATGAGTGTGGGGCTGCTGAGACGGTATTGCATTTGCAAGGGTCTGAACTATGGTGTGATGCTGCTGAGACGGTATTGCGTGGTTGCAAGGGTCTCGATGAGTGTGGGGCTGCTGAGACGGTATTGCGTTCGCAAGGGTCTCAACAATGGTGTGAGGCTGCTGAGATGATATTGCGTGGTTGCAAGGGTCTCAGTCTGGTTTGCTGAGACGATATTGCGTGGTTGCAAAAGGTCTCGATGAGTGTGGCGCTGCTGAGACGGTATTGCATTTGCAAGGGTCTGAACTACGGTGTGAGGCTGCTGAGACGGTATTGCGTGGTTGCAAGGGTCTCGATGAGTGTGGGGCTGCTGAGACGGTATTGCGTTTGCAAGGGTCTCAACAATGGTGTGAGGCTGCTGAGACGGTATTGCGTGGTTGCAAGAGTCTTGATGAGTGTGGGGCTGCTGAGACGGTATTGCATTTGCAAGGGTCTGAACTATGGTGTGAGGCTGCTGAGACGGTATTGCGTGGTTGCAAGGGTCTCGATGAGTGTGGGGCTGCTGAGACGGTATTGCGTTTGCAAGGGTCTCAACAATGGTGTGAGGCTGCTGAGACGGTATTGCGTGGTTGCAAGAGTCTTGATGAGTGTAGGGCTGCTGAGACGGTATTGTTTTTGCAAGGGTCTCAACAGGTGTCAGGTTGCTGGGCCGAGATTGTGTGGTGACAATTTTCAATTTTTCTTTTTTTTCTGCACTTTTTATATATTTTTTTTTTTTTGCGTTTTGTAAGGGTCATGTGTTGCAAGGGTCTTAACAAGGGTGTCAGGCTGCTGAGACAATTTTATGTGCTTGCAAGAGTCTCCATGAGTGTGGGGCTGCTGAGACGGTATTGCGTTTGCAAGGGTCTTAACAAGGGTGTCAGGCTGCTGAGACAATTGTGTGCTTGCAAGAGTCTCCATGAGTGTGGGGCTGCTGAGACGGTATTGCGTTTGCAAGGGTGTCAGGCTGCTGAGACAATTTTGTGTGCTTGCAAGAGTCTCCATGAGTGTGGGGCTGCTAAAACGGTATTGCGTTTGCAAGGGTCTCAAGAAGGGTGTCAGGCTGCGGAGACGAATTTTGCGTCGTTGCAACGGTCTCAACAGGTGTCAGGTTGTGGGGCTGAGATTGTGTGGTGGCAATTTTTTTTTTCTGCACTTTTATATTTCTTTTTGCGTTTTTTTTTTTTTTTTGCGTTTTTTTTATTTATTTATTTATTTATTTATTTGTAAGGGTCATGTGTTGCAAGGGTCTTAACAAGGGTGTCAGGCTGCTGAGACGATTTTGTGTGGTTGCAAGAGTCTCGATGAGTGTGGGGCTGCTGAGACGGTATTGTGTTTGCAAGGGTCTCAACAAGGGTGTCAGGCTGTGGAGACGAATTTTGCGTAGTTGCAATGGTCTCAACATGTGTCAGATTGCTGGGCTGAGATTAAGTGGCGGCAATTTTTTTTTTTTTTTTTTTTTTTTTTTTTTTTCCTTTTTTCGTTTTTTTTTTTTTTTTTGCATTTTCAAAGGGTCATGTGTTGCAAGGGTCTCAGCAAGGGTATCAGACTGCTGAGATGATTTGCATGGTTGCAAGGTCTCAATCAATAAGAATTGGGTTACTGAGAAAGGATAGAAACACCTGGTTTGTTTGTACCTTAAGCAAGCAGTATAAGGTAGAAGGACAACACCTGTTTAAATCGTAGGTTCCGTAGGGGCCACTAATGAACGATATGGGAGAGAACGAATGGTAGCAAATTGATAAGTCATAAGGCATGTGTAAATCTTACTTGCGACAGTGGGCCATGCGAGTGAGTTTGCGGCGGACTGTGGCTGGAGTGAAACATGTCGGGAACGTGTAGCGTGCTGCCGTGCATGGGGCAAAACAACAAGGTTTGGTGTAGAAAATAGAACACGAGAAGTACGTATCAATGCTTTGTAAGCTCCACTGCGGGAACCAAACATATGGTACAGGTGACACCATGAGTGGCCACGAATTTGACATGACAAACAAGCTAACGAATCCTACCTGGGACAGTAAAGTGCGACTGGGTTTGCTTTGGACTGGAGTGGATGTGCAACACATCCCAAGAGTGTGGTGTGGCGCCATGCATGATGCACAGGCAATAACTTTAGTAAATAAATGAGAGAGAAGAGCCGTGTACAAGCAATTCGTAAGTTCCGCTGTGGGAACTAAAACACACGACATGGGGGAAACAATGAATGACAACGGTAGAAAGTATGCAATGTATGTGATACAAAATGGTTGTAAAATGCATGAAATGAATCCGATACGAATCGGTAGTAAGGAATATTGAACGAATCTGATACGAATTGGCTGTAGAGTGTATGCTACCCCTTTCTTTGAAACCGAACACCTACCAACCACCCATCCCCCCAGGCTAATCAAGTGCAGACAAGGCACCATGTGAGTCCAATTACCACCTCAATCTGCCAAAGAACCCATACAAACACATGTCAATCTCCAAATGGATTTACAAATCAATCGTATGTTTGGCAGAAGGAAGTTACAAATGTACTACGCCTGAGCCAAATGATGTTGAAACATGAGCAAAAGTAACTCAGAGGCAGTTTTTTTCCAAAAGGGATGCAGGATAGGAAGCATAACGAATTGCAAGATTGCACAAGATACGAAAAGGTTTGAATCCTACCTGCAACAGTAAGCGGGAACCGCCGGCGAAGACCATGAAGGGAGAAGCCGCAAAGCGCTTGCGATGTCGAATGCGATTGAATGCGCAGACTCACGGACATGAGGTGAGCTGGAAAGAGTCGGCCCTAGTGACGTGTAGTACCGCACACTGAACCGACAAAGAGCATGTGTGAGTGGGCTGCTTAAATACCCTCCGGGCTCCTCCCATAAACTCAGGCCACCATACTGGCCTTCTTATATATATATATATATATATATATATATATATATATATATATATATATATATATATATATATATATATATATATATATATATATATATATATATGGCTTTATTTTATTTATTTATTTATTTTACATACTGTCACCAGCCAGTGTCCCTGATCACCGCCACACCAGTCATTTGATGACGCTGTACTACATTGGTGACAGTATGTAAAAATAAAATGTGAAATAAAATTTATATTTAATTCATTCATTTTCCAAAAAATTGTGACATAAACTTACAACTTCAAAAAAATCACCATATCTCTTACTAAATACCTGTTTACTTTTTTTGAAAAATTGGTCATTTAGTGGTATTTGCACTGTCCTGGCATTTTAAGGGCCTCAATAAATTAGATAGGCCACCAATACACATGGATTGACCAATTTTTTTTTAAAAAAAGAAATATATATATATATATATATATATATATATATATATATATATATATATATATATCCTAGTTTGCAGATGCTATAACTTTCACACAAAACAATTAATGACATGTAGCACAATAATACATTTTGGCCTAAATGTATGAAGACATTTTATTTTATTGGATATGTTTTATAAAAGAAAGTAGATGTCAGTCTTTTTTTTTGTTTATGTACAAAAAAAAATAACATAAAGAAAACCCAGTGGTGATCAAATACCACCAAAATACATTATTTGTGTGAAAAAAAAATATTAAAAAAATATTTAAATTTCATTTGCGTATAGTTTTGCATGACGGCACAATTGCCAGTTAAAATAGCACTGGTCATGAAGGGGGGAAAATCTTCTGGAGTTCAAGTGGTTGAAAAATGACTTTAGCATCATTTTAAGTCCACACATGTTTTTTGCAATCTATGTGCTACTACCTGGCTATTTAGAAATCAGTGTAGCGCCCCCTTACTTTCAGTATGGGCACTACGCTAAAGTTAGTGGGGAATGGGAGAGTTATTTTGCTCCCATTCGCAATTTGCTAAATTGGGACTTCTGTCGTTCCAGAAATGTACACTGGGTCAGTCTGTGCTCCAGGGATGCGGTGCCATCCCTGGCCGGCAGTTGGCACCAGAGGGGTTCTGGCAAAGAAAGTTTTCCCCAGCAGCCAATCAGAGGATTTTTCCCTCGCAGGGCATGCTGGGGGAGAGTATATCTGTGACAGATGTCATGTGCTCTAAAATCTTTGCGGGGTCCTGGTTCCAGGTGCGGCATCCACCTTTAGGGTGCGAGCATCCATGAACCCCACCAGCGCGTCCACCTGGCCAAATTTGCAGGTTACACAGAACCTCATCCAGAGGTGAAAAGGGACTCCAGTGACTTACTCGGTCCCAAGTTCTATTGAGAGGATCCCAGGCTGGGTGCCGTTCGATTGGGGGGTCGGCTTGAGGAGAACCCGGAGGCAGGTTGTCCAACAGGGCTTGAACGAACCAATCGGGTATCAGGTATGCTTTGCTGTCATCCGGTGACCTATGCTAAAACTTACTGGGAGGATTCGCTCCAATCATCCATCAAGCTCGCTTAAAGTGATAGGCCTGTGGCAGAGGCCCTAGAGCCAGGCCTGTGAGAGAGATCTGTTCCTCCCAGCAAATCTAAAGTGACACCTCGGCTGCCAGGCTTATGATAGGGGTATGTCCGGGGGCACTTCACCCACTCTGGCTGGAGTGGCGACGAACCATAATCTGATACTACTGAGAGCAGGACTGCTCGGTTCATATCCAGGCCTGACACTGCAAGGTTTCTCTTTTTTTCCTTCATCAACCTTTTCTTTCCCATTTGATGTTGGCCGTGTTGGCCTGGAAATAAAGCATTGGAAAACCTTTATTCACTGTCTGGACCTTCGCTCACTGCTCTGTTCTCCAACTGCACCCCTAGACTGCATCAAGGTAACTTAAAACGCCGATCCCAACAACAAATCAGCGGCTCCTTCGGGGGTAGCGCTACACGAGCAATTGTTGAAATAACAAACACGTTGGTCAGGATTATGTAACATTTGGCACATATAGCAGCATAAAGATTGCAGTAGTTGAAATTATGCAACAGTGCCCCTTATATTGCTGCTCAATGGAAGAGAAAAAATGCGGTGCTTTTGGTGCTCAGTGGGAGAAAATGCCTAGTGTTATTAGTTAGTGGGAAAAAATGCAAGGTATCATCAGTCAGTGGGAGCAAAACGTAGAATCATTGGTACGTGGGAGAAAAATGCCTGTTGTTATTGGTCAGTGCACCGTTAGTGGCAGGAAAAATGGCTCTGGTGCCAGTGGGAGTAGAAATTACTCCAGCATCAATGGGATAAAAAGCCTGCTGTGTTTAGTCAGTGGGAGGAAAAAAGCCTGGCTTCATTGGTCAGTTAGAAAAAATGCCTTGTCTGATTGGTCAGAGGGAGAAAAATGCCTGGCACTGTTGGTCAGCAGGGAGGAAAATGCCTCAGATGGATTGAAATTCTACCAGTTCAGTAGGAATGGGACACATTTTGATATTTGTATGGCCATCCCTGTTTGAGAGAAGTTCATCGTTAGATCAACTTCTGTCAAATGGGAATATCGGAAAACTTTTTCAAATCAGTGGCTACAGCCAATTGACTGCAGCTACTGAAATATCCTGCTCTCAGAATTCCCACTATGCAGAGATGTGACTTGACAGCTGAGTGTTTCTGTCCACTCCCTCCTATGTTAGGGTGACCAGACATCCCCAGTTTCAGGGGACAGTCCCCTGATTGAGGACACTGTCCCCGGACCAAGTCTGTCCCTGTTTTTTTCCTGGATTGGATTTAATAGGGGGCAGGGGCAATTTCAAAGACAGTCAGTGCAGAATTAAAATTAAAAAAAAAAAAAAATTACACCCCCCCGCTCCGCCGTGCCTACTAGCATAGGGGGGTTGTATTTTTCCCATTTTCTGTGCCCCTTCCTTATGATCATGTGCTGGTCGGAGTGGAGGGAATATTTCTTCAGCTCTTCTCGCATGTTCTTCTGCCTTGGCTCAAATCCTGGCCAGCCACCTGCCTATCTCCTTGCCTTCCCTGGTGGAGTGATCTTCCTCGACTCCCCATCCAGTAGTAGCTGGGGCCCGAAGAGTAAGACTTGAGAGGCTGTGAGGCTGGCAGCGGCGGCGATGGGCAGAGTGTCGCTGATTGCCGCCATTACTAGTAAAAAAAAAAATATGTCCCCGGATTTAATTTTAAAAATCTGGTCACCTTATCCTATGTACTTGTATAACAATGGCTATACACTATGCAATCTGATTGTATATTGTGTATTTAGTAAGAAGGGTGATCACTGATTAATTGCATTTCATGGGTGGGTAGGTAGGAGGGTGGACGATGCAGGGTGTATGCTAATGAGGTCAGCTGGTCATCTCCTTCCTGTGTCATGACCTATAGTCTGTCCAGGAAGTAAGGCAGAACAGTAATGGATACGTTTAGAAACATGGATGGATAGCCTTTAATGCTGTGCTTAGTTTGGTGCCCCCGGGTGTGTTCTCTTGGTTCTGCAGGTGTATCCATCCACCCAGTACTCCTATTGATCTGAGGTTCCCTGTTGTTTTGAGACTGTCCATCAGAAGCCCTTACTATGTGATGAGCCTGATTTTAACTGTCACAATGTGAGTTGCCATTTGTCTTTTCACCACAATGAATCTGTTAAAATACCACACTAAGATTGTGCACAGCTGTTCTTCTCACCTGTTTGCCTAGAAATACTTCAGTCTCTTCTGAGGTGCTGCATCTGGTGCATTGAGATCAACACAAAGTTACCCTGAATGCTCCAAGTGGACTCCATGAACTTTTTGCTGTTTTGCATAGATATTTATGTACGCACAAACACTTATTGCACCATATACCCCATTACTACTGTATACACCTGTTCAATTGCTTGGTAACACAAATTGATAATCAGCCAATCATATGGCAGTAACTCAATGCATTTAGGCATCTAGACGTGGTGAAGAAGACTTGCTGACAGACAGAGCATCAGAATGGGAAAGAAAAGGGATTTTAATGACTTTGAATGTGGCATGGTTAAAGTCAGACAAGCTGGTCTGGGTAGTTCAAAAACTGCAGATCTTCCGGGATTTTTTTATTTTATTTCAAAGTAAATTAAAAGTTTGACAACAAGCCGGTTTAAAGCAAGCCTACAATCATTCTCAGGCCCTTTCACTTTGTCCACACATACCTTGGGCCTGAGGGCTGGCTGCTTAGGGGCAGTGACTTGTCTATGGCACCCGAAGGGAATACTGAGCACTAGTCCGCACTTGCCTGAAATCCACAGTCCTAGCAGGGAGCAGGATGCAGGGTTAATAAAAAGGCGACACTTCCCCTTTAAGAACCCCCCGTGATTCACGGGTCTGGGGCAGTGCTCACCTAGTGCAGGACCTGGAGAAGCTGCCACACACTGCCCACAAGTTTTCCCACAGAGGCAGGGGCTGAGCACCTTTTCCATCCCCCGCCCTGGTGACCTCACTGCCGTGCCCCTAGTGCGCCTGCGCTAAAAGAAACCCGGCGGGCCTTGCATCAAGCTCCACATGCATGAAACCAAGCCTCAGTTTCACCTGAAGCTTGCGCATGCGCAGAAGTCCCCCACGGCTGCAAACAGGAAGAGATGCAGCGTCCCATGAGAGTCCCCGAAGACACTAGAGCCAGGGAAAAAAGGGGGAGAGAGAGATTTACATATAATACACAAACTGCTGCCATGGAGAAATCCTGACGTGATGGAGACCGTCTTCATACCCTGCCAGTAAGCTGCACCATAATGGACGTCCCGTCCTGGGTATACACAGGTCGCCCCCCCCCCCCACCACTGGGACATTCCACCTGAAGCCACTCGTCCCGCCCATGGCTGGACCCAGGGCTCTTGCACCACATCACAGTATGCCAAACTCTGGCCCGCTAGGGGTTCAATCATCCGGGCTGTATATCAAGCCAAAATGTAAGTGCACAGCTGTGTTGGTCCAAGAGGAGGACAAAAAAGAAAGGCAGTCTCTGACTGTGAGTTCACATTTATGGGAATGGGGGTCCAATATAATTTTTGAGGAGGCGGGGTAAACCTCACACGTAGGCTGCCATGGAGTCCGTCAGGAAATAAAAGGTTTCTTCAGAACCGTTTCTATTCTACTGGACTGTTTGGCTGGAGCAAACAGGGCATCAGGACTAAAAGTTTTATTTTTTTTCTGGCTCTTCATTTTCCTTGCATAGTATATACTGTTATATATTTTATGACTGGTGTTATCTGATTCTCTGTATTAGTGTTTCCTGCAACCCCCTCCTAAACTATCCTGTCTTGATGGGATGCTGATCTTTGTTATACAGTAAAACCTTGGTTTGAGAGTAACTTAGTTTGAGAGCGTTTTGCAAGACAAGCAAAATGTTTTAATACATTTTGCCTTGATATACAAGCAATGTCTTCATATAAGAGTAGCATCATTTCACAGCTGAGTATAAAAAAGAAGAGAGGAGACTCTAATGCCCCGTACACACGATCCGAAAATCGTACGAAAAATGCCACTTTCGAAACGATCGTACAATAATCGGATTGTTAGTACAGAGCTTTTGAGAGCCGGTCAGGACAGTTCATCCGATATTATTCTATCGAACATGCACGGAATTTTGGTACGATGCCAGATCGTACGATTTTCATTTAATCAGTACAGCTGTCGTTCGAAAATGCAATACAAAGCATTACAACACATGACATCACTTCCGATTTTTTATTCTGTCGTACGAGAATTTTCGTGACTTTAGTAAACTCATCAGATTCGACGTGAGATTAGCATGAAAAAAAAACGGACGATAATCGGATTGTGTGTACCGGGCATTAGTGTAGCAATATGGTTACATTTAATAAAGGTACATTTATCAACTTATTGCTACACTTAGAGGTGCCTCTCTTCTCTTTTATACCCTGTAAAAAAAAAATTGATATACAAGTGCTTTGGATTACAAGCATGTTTCTGGAACGAATTATGCTTGCAAAATCTGAAAATTCTCTCCTGGAATGTCAGGGGGCTAAACTCAAAATTGAAAAGATTCCTGGTACTGCAATATCTCAAAGCTAAAAGTTCTAATATAGACTCATAAGGAAAAAATGGGAGAGCAACTGCGCTAATATAATAAGTGGTAGAAAAATGAATACTACTAAAGTGATACTCAAATGCGATAAAGTGAAGCTGCACCTTACTGGATATATAAAAACAGTGGTAACATAAGGAAAAAACAAGATGCGCTACACATAATAAAAATGAAAATACCCAAAAACGAATAAAATTAATTGTCCGTGAGTAATGTGAAGAATTTAAATGAACGACAAGATATCAAAAAAAGTCCTTGATAAAAACAACAAAGTCCCTTCACCAGTGAATAAGAAAAGAAAAATCCATGATGATAAAGTGACAATCCAATAAGAAGGAACCTCCACCAAACGAGTAATGAATCTGCTTACCAGATTCCCGGTGGTCTCTTAGTTAAAAGAAGACCCCAGGTAGCATGAAGACTGATACTTTGGAGAGTAAAGGCCTGTGTGGACAATCCGGATGTCGGTCTCTGTTACACTCCCGTGTTGGAGGATACGATGACCATACCACATAAAAAACATAGGGGGCCACAATAGTGTAAATCTGTATAAAAATTATTTTATTTAAAAGTAAAGACAAAAACACACTTACAGATTAGCAGTGTTTGAAAGGCTTGTCAAGCTGGAGCTCCGGCCGGAAGCAGACCAGACAACCCATCAATGGTGTGGAATAAGTGCAGTCAAACGGGGGGTGATACCGATGTAGATGCACGTTCCGCCCGACCTGGTTTCGCGACAAATCGCTTCCTCTGGGGCACTTGAGGAAGCGTGCCCCAGAGGAAGCGATTTGTCGCGAAACCAGGTCGGGCGGAACGTGCATCTACATCGGTATCACCCCCCGTTTGACTGCACTTATTCCACACCATTGATGGGTTGTCTGGTCTGCTTCCGGCCGGAGCTCCAGCTTGACAAGCCTTTCAAACACTGCTAATCTGTAAGTGTGTTTTTGTCTTTACTTTTAAATAAAATAATTTTTATACGGATTTACACTATTGTGGCCCCCTATGTTTTTTATGTGGTATGGTCATCGTATCCTCCAACACGGGAGTGTAACAGAGACCGACATCCGGATTGTCCACACAGGCCTTTACTCTCCAAAGTATCAGTCTTCATGCTACCTGGGGTCTTCTTTTAACTAAGAGACCACCGGGAATCTGGTAAGCAGATTCATTACTCGTTTGGTGGAGGTTCCTTCTTATTGGATTGTCACTTTATCATCATGGATTTTTCTTTTCTTATTCACTGGTGAAAGGACTTTGTTGTTTTTATCAAGGACTTTTTTTGATATCTTGTCGTTCATTTAAATTCTTCACATTACTCACGGACAATTAATTTTATTCGTTTTTGGGTATTTTCATTTTTATTATGTGTAGCGCATCTTGTTTTTTCCTCTAATATAGACTCACCTGGTTGGTAATGGAACGATCTCCTTTAACAGAAACTCGATCCAGAAAACTATACATTTCACCTATTCCTCATATGCCAGAGGTGTAGCCATTGTATTGCATAAAAAGCTAGCCTGAATTACTGAATATTTGGTCACAGATCCCCAGGGGCATTATGTGATTGTCATTCTGGATACTGAATGCCAACTGCTGGTGGTGGTGAATTTGTATGTCCCACCTCCTTGTGTGGTCTTGTACGCAGCCCAGGAAAGAGTTGCCACCTCTATGCCGGTAAAATTATTTATGGCTGGTGATTTTAATAATATCCTGGACTATGCTCTAGACACCTCAAACCCAGCCCGGGTGCAAAATTGGGCAGAGTCTGCGGCATTGGTTGAGCTGTGGCTCTGGAAACACCCCACGGAATGGGGATACTCCTATCTTTCTCACGTAACAGACTTTTCCTCCTGCATCGATCTGACCTTTGCCAGCTTGGCATTAATGCCCCTAATCACTGATGTCACTTATTTAGCCAGTGGGATCTCTGACCACACTCCCCTGCAAATGATGTTGTCTCTTGTTCTGGGTAAGAACCCTGGTGTTTGGCAGTTGCGCCTGAGCTGGGTGGCAGAGCCCTCAGTTTCCCCATGTTTGAAAGAGTTCTGGGAGCACAAAAAGGGCGCTGCTGCTCAGTCTGTGGTGTGGGACAGTTTCAAGGGGACCACAAGGAGGTTTATGTCTCTGCTATAATGGGAAATGCAAGGTATTAGCCGATTGAACCAATTGTATGAGGGCAGTACTTTGAAGTCATTCTCAGATTTAAGGAGAGAATATGGCATACCAAATTATTCCTTTTATAGGCATCTACAGATTAGACACGACCTGCATGTTCAGTTCAAGACACAAGCAGTGGAATGGAGTAAGATCTCCCTCCTCCAACGAATAATCAAACCAGATATATCTAAAGGACTAATTTCAGAGTTATATGCACAGTTGTGTAGTAAAACCATAGCTTGGGCAATGTCTTTTTAAAAAAAGGAAAGGTGGGAAGAGGATATGGGGGAAATAACGCCGTAGCAGTGGAGGAGGATATTAGAACTGGGGCCATTGGTGTCGGTTTCCCCTTCACAGAAAGTATCACATTTATTTTTGGTACACAGAGTTTATTATACCCCTAAGAGACTGTTTAAGTGTGGCCGGAGATCAGGTGACAAGTGTCCCAGGTTTCAGGAGACAGGGGACCTCATTCATATGATGTGGAGATGCCCAAATCTGTTTCGCTACTGGGCAGAGATACTCGATATCATAAACACAACCTTCGAGACTACATAAGAATTATAAGCTAGAGTGTGTTTGCTGGGATATATGAAGGAAAGCAGAGTGCCAGCAAGCACTACAGCTGTAGTACTGAGGTGCCTATTTCAAGCGAGAAAACTAATCTCACAAAATTGGCAAGAGTTGAGGTCCCCAACAGCTGAAGAATTGGTTAAGGTTATAAACACGAAAAAGGAGTACTTACTAGACGTGGCAATTTTGTAAAGATGTGAAGCCCTGGTTGGGCAAGATGGGTTGCCCCCTTTGAGAGAACATGAGGAAAGGTTAGAGTAGGAGTCCAAGGCTGGTTCTCTCCTTTTTTTTTCTTTTTTGATAGAAACAAAGGGTACAATAGACAATATTAGATCAGTTGGCGCTGCAAACAAAAAGTGGAGCATGGTGAGAGGGAGGAGGAAGAGAAGGAGAGAAGAGGAAAGGGAAAGGAAAAAAGAAAAAACATTTGTTACTATAGTAAGGTTATAAAAGATGCTTGAGTTAGTAGCCACGGCATGGGGAGGGGGGGTGGCTTGTATTGGAGTAAATGGGGGTGGTATATAGCTTAAGACTGAATTATTGACACAATCTGGCCACCCAAGAATTACAAAACAGGGAGCAAAGCTGCGCCCATACTCATGCTAAAACGCCCTCTCCCACCTCTTCGGTGGAGATACAAATGATTAGACGGGCGCTCCTGGTACATTATCAGGATCTCTCCCACTGTGCTTTAAAAAAAGGGAGGAGAATTTGCTTGAAGAGGGGGATAAAAACATGGCCCTTCTTACTGCGGATAATAAATCAAATACAGCGGTTCCCTGAATTTACTCCTCAGATGGCACCTTGTTATGCATATACAGTGGAACCTCGGTTTACGAGTAATGCAGTTAACGAGCATTTTGAAAGAAGCAAATTTTAAAAAAAGTTCTGACTCGGTTTTCCAGTGTTGTTTCGCAAAATGAGCAGAATTCAAGCTAATGGGGTGTGCAGTACCACATTTGGCCTGAGGTGCGGGGGCGCCGGAGCCGAGCGGAGCCGTTCGCAAATGCTCGTAAATACTCAGTTCTCGGGTGTTTCCGAGCCTTTCCGAGAGTATTCCGAGGTCAGCCGAGCTGTCCCCGTGCCTTTCGGAGGCTCTCCGGTGCCCCGCACCTCTGGCCACATGTGGTGCGGTATTGCATGCCATGGAAGTCAATGCGGATCTAATTATTTTAGTTTCCATTGACTTCTATGGGGAAACTCGCTTTGATATGTGAGTGCTTTGGATTACGAGAATTCTCCTGGAATGGATTTTGCTCATAATCCAAGGTTCCACTGTCTTTGTTGATTACTATTCCCTTTTATATTCTCCTATTCTTCCATATGAAACAAATGTCTTACTGATCTGCTAGATAGCTTTTAGATCCCAGGACTACCTGCCTCAGTCAAGGCACAATTAGATAACCCCTTTACGGAGAAAGAGCTGGCAGCTGCTATTTGCATATTTCCCAATTGAAAATCTCTGGATCCTGATGGGATACCATTTGACGGGTACAAAAACTACTCAGAGCTTAGTATACAGTACTTAGACTGCTAAAGCAGTACGGGGAGTGTTTGGAGACTGGGACTGTACCGCCATCTTTCTACGAAGCTTATGTGGTGCTATTGTCTAAGCCTGATAAAGACCCCCGATTATTGTTCTTCCTATCGTCCAATAGCATTGCTCAATATAAACCGGTACCCCTGGGAGATTCACCTTGGACTGCAGAATTTCTGTTGGGTCCCAGCTACAGCCTCTGCCCTATCCTTCTGGGAGTGCTTTCACAAAGTCCATTACAGATCCAGTAATTAGGCCACTGAAGCACTGATGTTTGCTGAACCTGCACTTGGCTGTCTGGAAATCATAAACAGTGAGTACTTGCCTGATGAATCCATAGACTTTCCTTATCTCCTTTGGAAGACCTTTAGTTGCTACTCTTTGCATTTAGGACTGCGTCTCTTTTGGAATTCCTGTTTGTTTGCTGCTCAGATCTACAACTTCAAAGGTTTTTTTTTCACCCTAAAGTGTTGGTTCACTTTAGAGTTTACTTTAGAGTCTTTAGTGTTCTGGAGTATCCCTAGGCTCATCCCTACCCCATCCAAGTTCTTCCCCAAAAATATCAACACACAACAAAAGAAGAGCTGCATGGCCTTATTACTGACTCTGATTATGAAAATGTGTGCCTGGCTGCCCTCTGCCCAACAGAGAATGAAACCCTGAATCAAATTGCCAGACCAATCCAGTCTATGCGCTACATTGCAATAAGCTGACTCTCAGTCTCAAATTGGCCTCCCGTTAATAAGGACGAGATTCTCTATCAGAAATGTTTACGATAACAGCCTTTCTAGCTGTGGTTCAAACTTGTATACAGTTCCAATCATCAGTGTTCAAAAAATATATATATATTTTTACAGATGCTAAATCTCTGCTAATCTCTCAGTAAGTGCAGCCTGTTTAAACAGGCTTTCTAGCTGTTATTCAAACCTGTGTGCTATTTCCATGGCCAGTGTCCAAAAAAAGGATACTTTTTTTATTACAGATCCTTAATCCCTACTCTCAGAAACTGTGGCCTGTTCAAACAGGCTTTCTAACTGTGGAGCAAACCTGTATGCCAGAGGTGCCCTACCTTTTGAAGAGCGAGGGCCACCTAAGCAACTTGGTAATCGGTCGTGGGCCACAATGAGCGGAGTGGGTGCATGGCAGCAAGTTCATTTACATCTGCTCCATTCTCTGAGGTGAACTGAGGATCCAATTGGGTCGGACTGACTGTGTGAAGCCTCGTACACACGACCGAGGAACTCGACGGGCGAAAGACATCGTTTTCCTCGTCGAGTTCCTTGTTAGGCTGTCAGGAAACTTGACAAGGCAAGTTTCTCCATTCCCGTCGAGGAAATAGAGAACTTGCTCTCTTTTTGGCTCGTCTAGTTTCTCGACAGTTTCCTCGACAAAAATGTACACACGACCGGTTTCCTCGGCAAAAAAATATCTCCCAGCAAGTTTCTTGCTAGTTTTTGCCGAGAAACTTGGTTGTGTGTACAAGGCCTGAAAGGCGCCTATGGCTCAGTACAGGTAACCCTGAGGTGCACTGCTCTGCACCTGCGGATCAGTTTGAAAGCAGCCCAGTAACCACTGCAGAACAGATAGGCCCACCTCAAGAAATGAGATAGGCCGTCAGTACATTAGGATTGATCAATTTTCAAATATATATACTATAGTTTGTAGACGCTATAACTTTCACACAAACCCATTAATCTCCACTTATTGGGATTCTTTTTACAAAGACATGTAGCAGAATACAAGCTGACCTAAATTTGTGAAGAAATTCTATTTTTCGGATATGTTTTATAACACAAAATAGAAATTATCGCTTTTTTTTTCTAAATGTTTAGCTTTTTTTTCATTTAAATAGCAAAACAAGAAAAAACCCAGCGGTGATCAAATACCACCAAAAGAAAGCGCTATTTGTGTGTAAAAAAAATTATAGAAATTTCATTTGCGTACAGTGTTGGGGACCCTGTTTGCATTTTTAATCTTACTCTGCACTTATTCCAGTAAATTTCAAATTAAAGCTACACTCTGTCTAATCAATTTCCATTGAGTGCTTTAACAACTTCAGCCCCGGAAAGGTTTTACCCACTTCTTGACCAGGCCATTTTTCGGGATATTGCACTGCGTCACTTTTACTGACAATTACGCAGTTGTGTAACGCAGTACCCAAATAAAACGGATGTCCTTTTTTTCCCACAAATAGAGCTTTCTTTTGGTGGTATTTGATCACCTCTGTTTTTTTTTTGCGCTATAAACAAAGAAAGACAGACAATTTGGGGAAAAAAATATTATTTTTTATTTTCTGCGTTAACACATATCCAAAAAATAAATATGTAAAAAAAATGTTTAGGTCAATATGTATTCTGCTACATACTTTTGGTAAAAAATCCCAATAAGCGTATATATTAATTGGTTTGCGCAAAAGTTATAGGCCCGGATTCACATACATCAGCGCATATTTATGCCGCCGTAGCGTATCTCTTTTAAGCTACACCGGCGCAGCGCACAGAGGCAAGCACTGGATTCACAAAGCACTTGCTCCCACTCGCTGTTAAAGATACGCTGGGTTTTCTCGGCGTAAGCCAGCGTAGGTGGAAGTGGGCGTGAGCCATGCTAATGAGGCATGACCCCATGCAAATGATGGGCCAAGCGTCATAGAAGTACTTAAAATGAACGGCACATGCGCTGTCCCGTGGCCGCATCCCAGTGCGCATGCTCAGAATCATGTCGAAACAACTGCCTAAGATACGTCGAATCACTGCCTACGATGTGAACGTAACCTATGCCTAGTCATATTCACATACAACGTAAACGACAAAAGATACGACGGCTTGTGTTCCCTGGTCCATACCTTTGCATGAGTTGCGCCTCCTATATGGGGAATAACTTTACGCCGGACGTACGACTTACGCAAACCGCGTATATTATGCGCCGGGCGCAACTACGTTTGTGAATCGGCAGATCTCCCTCATTTGCATATGTGCATAGAAAATCAATGGGAGCGGCAAATGCGTCCAGCGTAAATATGCGCCCACGATATGACGGCGTAGGAAAGTTACGTCGGTTGGATGAAGCCTATTTTCAGGCGTATCTCAGTTTATGGGCACGGCGCATAGATACGACGGCGCATACTTACACTTACGCGGCGTATCTGGAGATACGTCGGCGCAAGTGCTTTGTGAATCCGGGCCATAGTGTCTGCAAACTACACAATAGATTTAGGGACTTTTATTTATTTGTTTATTTAATAGTAATGGCGGCGGTCTGCGATTTTTAGTGGGACTGTGACAAATCTGACAAAGTGATACTTTTTGGTGACCAGTGACACCAATACAATGATCAGTGCTATAAAAATGCACTGATCACTGTATAAATGACACTGACAGGGAAGGGGTTAAATGTGTTCCCTAAGAGGTCTTTATAACTGTAGGGGGAAGTGTTACACTGGAGGCAAAGAGATTGTGATTCAGCTTAGCTGAAATACAATCTCTCACTTTTCCTCCCTGACAGATCAGTGGTGTGCTTTTTTTACATCAGCACACCGCTGATCCGTCTCTCCACAGAACAATCGGCAGGCCGCGGCAGCCATCGTAGCCGCCAGACCCACTGATTGGTTCTGCTGTGTCCAATCACAGCGGGAGCGGCGTGTGTGCGGCCCCCAAACCGTTTGCGCAAAATCACGTACAGGTATGTGATTTTGCGCACCCAGGCCGCCCTGCTGCAGTAAATGTACGTGGGGTGGTCTAGAAGTGGTTAATTAGGAACAGTTAGCAGAAATGAAATAGAAACAGTGTAACTAACCAGTAGCTCACCAGCCTTTGTTTTGCATCAGCTTCCCTTTCTTTGGGTACGAAATTTCAGGAGCAGATGAAAGGAACAAGGTACCACAAATGGGCTCCTACCAGTGTTATGAGTTCTTCTGTAATAAATGATCCAGTGTCATAGCTATGCAGGAGACTCTCCTTCACACAAAGTTTCACTTATTTTCATGTAAGTGTTTTGTACATCAAGCTATTCACTACAACAAACATTTGGGTAAGTGTATAAGATAGCATGACCCATTGTGTTTAAATACTTATGTAGCCAAGTCCCCAGGCCCTTGGGGCCTAATGGTGACCTCCAGAGTTAGGGACAGCCGACATCCTTCTGTTGTAGAGTGGATTCCAAGGCATGGTGGGAGACTGGGTGTGATGCAAGGGGGATTAATGGGCGCCAGACACTTCTTGAATGTAAAGAGATTTATTGTCTCTTGAACAGAACTGTTGGACAGAGGGTTGGAGCCAGGACACCCTTAAGTAGATTCAATGTTAATTGGCAGACTCCGAGACTTCTATAGGCAGACAGCCATGCAAGGAAAGGCATCCAGCGAGACACCAAATCTGCATTAAAAGGACCACTGTCTCCTATCTGGTAACAGTTTCTAACAAAGGTTGTAATGTACTCCTTCACTTCTTTTGTAGATCTTCACTCAGCTGAGCTCCCAGTCTTTCACTTAGAGTTGCTGATCTACTGCCATTGGATCCCCTGAGCTCTTCCAATATTCTTGCACAGTATCTTCCTCAAGTGTCACACCTGTGTTCCTGCTGGGTCCCTACTCCCTAGCTTGGCACTCACAGATACTCCTCAAACATCACCCAACTGGCCTGCTAAGTCCCTGGCTTGGCACACAATAATGCTCTGCAAGCGTCGCCTCCACTGGATGGGTCCCTGGCTTGACATTTGCTGAAGTTTCCCAATTCTTCATCGTCCCTGGTTAGTGAGAATACTGTTCTGGTACTTGCTTCAGCTACTCACAGTGGTCCCAGATAATCGGGTGTACAACAGCTTCCCCTCTACCTCCGATCACAACAGGTTCTTCAGCCGGCAGAACCATTACTTCTGGTTGGACTACAAGCTGCAATTACAACCCTATGCTGCTCTCTTGCTTCTGGATATGCCTTCAGACAGCGTAGCAGCCAGATGTCCCCAGGATAGGCCTCAGGTCTCTGACCTAGCAGTTGGGGGAACATGACACACATCCACCCAGACAACTGTTCAGGTGGCGCAGAACCCCAATCCCCTGACCTCACCCAAATAAATAGGCTCTCCCAGAAGGCCAAGGGACCCAAAAAAATCCCTGCCCATTGGCTGAGACACCCCATTTATTCCCAATCTGTCCTTGCAATGTCCTTGTCTTATCTAATGCCACCAGATACCCGGTCATCTAGTGGCAGAAGAGAGAAGTGCAGCAATTACAGAATTAGGGTGAAATAAATTGACCAACTATCACTTGGCAAATAAATTTACTAGCAACCCTGCCTAAACATCAGGGTGCTAAACTTAGAAAAGGGATTTAGTCATTTAAACTACTGGATTGTTGCACCTCATCCCATTGTCTTAAGCTGTCTATTGTGGGTGTGAAGTGATTCTATTTCTACTAGTTTATCTTGTTTTTAAATAGTGAATATTTTGAGATTTGCTTTGTGCTTTGTCAGCTCTGTTCTGGGGTTAAAGGGGTTGTAAAGGTACATCTTTCTTTTTCCTAAATAGCTTCCTTTATCTTAGTGCAGTCCTCTGTCACTTACCTCATCCTTTGATTTTGCTTTTAAATGTCCTTATTCCTTCTGAGAAATCCTCACCTTCTGTTCTTCTGCCTGTAATGCAAGGCTTTCTCCCTTGTGTGGAGTGTCGTGCTCGCCCCCTCCCTTGGACTACAGGAGAGTCAGGACGCTCTCTACGTTGCTGATAGAGAAAGGAGCTGTGTGTTAGTGGGTGTCCTGACTCTCCTGTAGTCCAAGAGAGGGGGCGAGCACGACACTCCACACCAGGGAGAAAGCCTTGCATTACTGTGTGGAGTTACAGACAGAAGAACAGGAAGTGAGGATTTCTCAGAAGAAATAAGGACATTTAAAAGCAAAATTCGAAGGATGAGGTAAGTGAAGGAAAATTGTACCTTTACAACTCCTTTAACTACTGTATATTGTAGAATATGTATCACCTTCCCCGCCTCATTTCTTTTATTCATGTGATCTCAACAATATTCAAAATATTCCCACAATGCAGAGATGCTCAACTGGAGTATCCATACCAAATTATGAAAGTATGCAACTGGACCTCAAAATACATTAAAAAAAAGAAAAATTTAAAACAGTTTTCTTTGCATTACTGGACCTGAAATTAAACATGGGAAATTGACAACAGCAAAAATCCTGCTATTTGTACCGAACTTGTGTATTTGTGATTTGCCTTTTTTATTATATACAAATATGATAAAAAAAATGTATGGCCCTCTTTCAGCTGTTCTGTTGCCAACTATTTATACCTATATATAAAGTAGCTATTGACATCTGTTACAGTTCTACTGGTACCCAACATGACTGGCTATGATGATGATGACAGTCTGGGGACACATTGGGCAATCCATTGGCGATTTGTAATCATAGATAGGTTAGGATCATCTGCCATAGTGGATAATTTGTGTAACAGGACCAGATTTTTGATGTTTGTCACAAAGGAAAAGAAACATTTAAATGTTTTAGAGAACATTCCACATTTTTTTTCTGAATCTTTAATATAACAACAGCCCCTTTTGCGTCCATAAAAATGCATCATTTAGGCAGATTACAATAATTCATACATTGGTTTCAGTGTCACAATAAGAATTATTTTTAACATATTCATTTTTTCCTGTGAGCGCAAATGAATACATTTATTTTACTGCTAGTATCACATTGGTTATTTACGGTGTTTTAAAAGAATGCAAGTTTTCATACAAGTCTTGACAAATCTTTGAGGAAATCCTAGTAAAGTGGTCCCCAGCCTTTTCTATGGTGGCACCCCAAGTGGCACACCAGGTGTCAAGGATCTAAGATTTCAACTCTTTATTTACCTTTGTTGTAGGACCCTGAGGCCTCGTACACACGACGAAACACATCATTTTCCTCGTCGAGTTCCTTGTTAGGCTGTCGAGGAACTCGACAAGCCAATTTTCTCCATTCCCGTCAAGGAAATAGAGAACATGCTCTCTTTTTGGCTCGTCGACTTTCTCGATGGTTTCCTCGACGAAAATGTACACACGACCGGTTTCCTCGGCTAAAAAATATCTCCCAGCAAGTTTCTTGCTGGTTTTTGCAGAGAAACTCGGTCGTGTCTACGAGGCCTTACAGATAAAGCTCCCATTGTAACCTGTCAGAGCAAATGGCATATATGATAATCTTGGAATCTCAAAATAGTTTTTGGGATGTTATCCCAACTCATAGGCTTCACACATATAACCCAAAATATTTTATGTGAAAAAGGTGTATGGAATTTTTTAATCAAAGAAAAAGTACAAAAAAATTTTTGTTTTAGATTACTCATGAAAGTGGTTCTGGTACTATTTGGCACTTAATACACTTGAGGATCTTATAAAATTTCTTTATTTCCTCTTTGCTGAAAACCATGAACTATATTTCAAAACATATGTTACAGTGGTTTGGCACAATATATCATAGTTGCTCAGTGCTCAACAGTCTAGCCACCAATTAAGTACAATTTTCAGCAAGAACTTTCATCCAAGTGGATGTATTGTTCATTAGTGGCTAAACTAGGTTGACCTAGAATAGTTCAAATGCTTTTTACACACAGAAGTAAGCCTTAAAGTTGATCAGTAAAATGTGGCAGTATTTTGACTTTTTTTAAACTGATACAGAGGAAAATAATCACAAAAATAATAACCCTAGAGGACAGACACCTATAAACTGGAATAAAGAACATAACAAAAGAAAAACATAAAAAATAAATATGACAACAATGCAAAGTGCAATCTTGTGTCATTTTATATCAAAGTTTCTGTATTTTTCTTCGCTTTTTATTTTTATTTCATTTTTTTTTCATCTTCATAGAATTTCTGAGATACAGAAAATATAACCTGTACCAGACATCATAGGATACCAAAAGTATAGTCTATACCTTTCAGCCCCCCAAAAAAGAGAATGATGAATATTAAAATGATGTCAAAGCAACTTATGAGAAAACAATATTAGGAGAGAGAATTAAAAAAGGAAGCAAATCCATATAATACTATATTGGTTGCTTACGTTATCTTGAAGTTGTGTTTTTATTTGTTTTCCTTTTTTTTTTTTTTTACATACACACACACAATTCATTCATCCAATGCATCATACTGTAATAACACTCACTACTTGCCATGCCCTTAAAAGAGCTTAGTGTTCACAGTTTGTCAGGGCTGACACAATGTAGTCCTTTAAGCACTGCGTTTGCACTACATTGCAGATTAGTGCAACAGTAAGGTAGACATAAGCAATGTGAAACATTTCCCTCATGAGAAAAAAAAATACCTCTGTAGTCGCAGATGACTTCCTTCATTTAATGAAGCATGTAATGGCTATAAAAATAATACATTCAAAATTTATATTTGTTTAGCATGTTAACTGCCAGTGCGCCTTACAGGTCCGGGGCCCTGTTTGATAAGTGTATGTATTTATAAAGGTTCTTTTTAATTTAAAATAAAGCCAGTGAAAGATTTTAATAATCACATATTTTCCCCCTAAACTTTCCAATACAAGAAAGCTTTTTTCTGTAAAAATGTGTCATAAATAGGTCCTATTCTAGCCCAATAGATGTTATACTTTAGTCAAGAATGTTTTATAATAATGGGCATATAGTATTTTTGCTTTTTCATAAAGAAAGGGTTTATGCTCACATATTTTACATTAAAGGGTAGTTTAGTAAAGGTTAGCAAGTATAGTGAAGTTTGTGTGTGTGCTGAGCAACCAGCAGTTCAAATGAATGTGTACCCTTTAAATAACCGTTATTGAGCTGGTTAAAAAAAGCTAAAAATAGGGCCAAAAGTGGATAATATAGAGCTAGTTTGCTGACAACTGAGGTATATAGAGGTGAAATCAATATCTGCAGTTTATCAAGGCTCAATTGGATGGAGGAATGGAGGATTGAAAATGTCATCCTTTGATATGTATGCATTTACCATATAACCATTTCTGGTGACCATTACGTGGTCTAAACACCAAACCTTCTGTGTGGGTACGTCCGATAAATGTATGTGTGGGTTGTGGGAGTCCAGTTTTATGGTAGTGAATGGATATTTAAATCTGAACTCTAAGCTACCAGATAATTATGCCCTTGAATAAACATATGGAAGATGTTTTGTCTGTTGAAGGATTTGAAATTTCTGTTTACCCAGTCCTGAGATTTACACAGCCATGCCAGACAACACAGCCAACCTGGTGACAAGATGTATCCTGCTGCAGATAATCAATACAGCTAGGTCAACTCCCTGCTCGCTCCCTCCCTCCTGATTGGACAGTAAAGTATCAGCAACAAACAAATTTGGTAATCTCTCTGATCTTTCCTCCTGTTCCTTGCCAGCACATGTACATGCAAAATATCTGATGCAAAGGATTTCAACAGGCTGAAATCAAGTCAAACTCAGGGATTTGTACTACCTTAATTTAAAATAATTGTAATGATTTTTAAGAACTCTTTAACTGCATTCATTGGGTTTTTCCTATCTGCCTAAGGGTTCAGCTTTAAATCAGGTTTGCTAGTTTGGCAAAACATTAGTTAATCACTCTCAGAATGTAGACCTACATTTATTGTCAATGAATGGATGAGACAGACATTCTTTGTCATATATTATGAATTTCATTGAACAAAATTATCTGTTTTAAACTTTCCCTAAATCTTTGTGGATTACATGATACAGTGAGGTCAAGTAATGTATACTCTTTATAGTCCAACCCATGAGTAACCCTGGGATGATGTAAAATAAAACCGAGCTCCAGGCTCCTTCAGATAAAATTAAAAGTCAGCAACAACAAATACTGTAGCTGCTGACTTTTAATATTAAACCAAAGATTCGCCCTTATGGGAATTTTCCTTTTTCTTCTTCTTTCGACTTTTAATAATAGAACACTTAGCTGTCCACGAATCCAGTGGTGTCTTCACTCGAGCCGATTTTCCATTTGGCTCTTGGGTGCTGCCACCACCATCTCGGCTAAGGAAAATCGACAGTAAGTCTTGCGACTTCACAGCCGGTTTCCTACTGTGCATGCACTAAGCACACTGAGCTTTGTGAATGGCCCGGCGGCCGGGGAAGGAGGAAGAGGTCTGAACTTCCTGTTGAGTTTGCTGCAGCGAGCTTAGCTGGAAATGGGAGTGGGTATCTGTCTAAACAGGTACCCACTTCCCCACGAAAGGTGCAAAATGTGCCAGGCGAGACAAACAAGAGGAGCTTCCCCTTTTGGGTGGAGTTCCGCTTTACAATTTTGTTCAAGAGATGATGATTATTGTGAACTATTTACTTTACTCCTGATTACCCTGGCAGTCACTGCTCTTTTCCTCTCTCTGACACTTATGGGTTGTGGGTAGGCCCTTGGCACTCTTATGTGCAATGTAGGACTGCTGGACTTGCATTATACATGATGGTGGATTTGTCTTGCCCTACACAACATGAAAATTTAACCTATGCAGTAAGGGTGAGGGGCAATGGAATGAATACATTTACAGCAACCTGGAGTGGGACGTTACATCTTCATGTTAAGTCACACTTTTAAGAAGCCCCTTTATGCCTTATGCCTCATACACACGACCAGTTTTCCAGTCGGGAAAACTGCCATGACAGCTTTTGGCCAGGAAAACTGTCCGTGTGTATGCTCCATGGCAGTTTTCCCAACAGGAAAACCGCCGGAAATCCTGGATTCTCGACGGTTTTTAAGCCGGCAGTTTTTCTATGGGGAAAGCCTGCGGAGCATACACACGGCTGGGTTTCCCGACCAAAGCTCTCATGGCAGTTTTCCTGCCAGGAAAACATGCCGTGTGTAGGGGGAAAAAAGCTACCAAGCAGGTTCTCGGTTTTCCCGGCGGATTTTTTACCGCTGGGAAAACCGATCGTGTGTACGGGGCATCACACATATTGTGGTTTGACTTTCATGTCTCTGTGGGAAATTAGGTCCCACACTTTATGAGCCTAAGCTGATCTGTTCCTGGCATAACCCAAAAAAGGCACAGACTCGTCCTTTCATTAACATCCAATATCTGCTTCCTCAATATTTATCTTGCTTTTCTTCATATTTGTTTTTTGTTTCCTTCAGAAGAGCTGCAGTATACTTTAGTGTGCATTCAAATGTCTTTCAGGTAATTTTTCAACCCTTTATGTCATTTTCATTACTTTTTTTGTGTCTCTCAATTCTCCTAATTCTCCTAATTCTCTATAAAGACTTTTAAGTGACAACACAGTTTATTGGTTTGAGTCTGGAAACATATTTAAACAGAATTATAGCCATCTTTATGTAATTACGACTGACACACTGTTTCATGGCAAATTATGGGCTGTTTCTGAATATGTACAAATGTTTTAAAACCAACAATGATCAAATGTAGTTATCTTAGTTGTTAATATAATGATAAAAAAACTATGGAACCAATTTGGAAAAAAATCATGAATGTGACTCAATATTTGGCATAAACGTTCACAAGTTTCATACTTCAAAATATCCAGCCATGACTTATATATAGAAAGGCAGACCACATGTTTGTGGGTTCCGAGTGAGCGGGATATCACCGGAATCTCTCAGACACAGATAATTAATTGGCATCGTTGTGGTTTAAGAGAGCAAACTATAGTTAACCATTTACCAGTAGATGCGGTGGGGCTTAAGAAAAAAAATATGGTTTGAACAAATTCAGAACATGCTTTTTGCAGGTTCGGAAGGACAATGATATGTATGATAATTTGCAACACAATGGCAATCAAAGATCTACTGTAAAAATAAAAAAATAAAAAATAAAACTTTACTTACATTACAAAAGTTAATTTAAAATTAAATTGCTCTTTGTTTGTCCACCAAAGTCTACCTATTAAAAATGGGGTAACCTTTGTGAGCTGAATAAGTCACTGGTTTATATTCTCTCTGGGATTTGGCAGCAAGATTTCTGCCTTCATGCTCATGGCTGTGCTTTACACTGATATCCCATTGTTCTTTTTACACTTTCTAGGTGGTAAAATAAATAAGTAATGACTCATTGAAGTGGCTGCAGATGGAGAGAAGTGCTGTGAATTCAGGTGCAAGATCTTTTCAATGGTCATCACTGAAGCCCTGTACACACGATTGGATATCTGATGGAATCTAATCCGATGGATTTTTTTGTTGGATATCCGATGAAGCTGACTTTCATCAGTCTTGCCTACACACCATCAGTCAAAAATCCGACCGTGCCAAAATGCGGTGACGTACAACACTACGACGAGCTGAAAAAAATGAAGTTCAATGCTTCCGAGCATGCGTCGACTTGATTCTGAGCATGTGTGGATTTTTGTCTGATGGAGTTCCACACAGATGATCAGATTTTTCAATCGGTTTTTTATCCATAGGAAAAATTTAAAACATGTTCTATTTTTTTTCACTGATGGAAAAAAAGCGATGGGGCACAGTCTGTGTTTTCATCAGACAAACCGATCGTGTGTACACGGCTTTAGTGATATATACCAAGTGGGTGGACTGACTAACCTGTTTAGAGAACATAAATCCAACACCATTAGCATAATAATAAAATAAAGTGATATTTCTTCCTACAAATTGTATTTTGCTTTCATTATTTTTCTGCAGTTGACAGTTGTAATTCCTAGTTAAGTTGGGTCAAGTGAGGCAAGAGAAGGTAAGATACTGCCTAGGCTATACATTTCAGTACTGAGGATTGAATTTCAAGTCTTTGCATGAAACAAGATAGCCACTGAACACCCTGGGTCAACTTGTCAGTCTTCTCTTTGCTTAGTGACAAAATATATCCAGGCTGTTACTTTGAATATTTTACCCGAGTACATTATTTCTGTAGAGCATATTATGTGTCATTTTACAGCCTTGGATGTAGTCACAAAACACATGTCACAGTGAGAAACAATGTAATGTAGTCTTACACCTGAGAATAAAATGGTGGCTTTTACTATTCAAAAATCTGTCGCTGCAGCGGTTATATTTTTGGAATAAAAGAACAACAAATGTATTGATTTTTTTTCCCACCAGAAATCCTAATTCAAGACCGCAGTTAAACAGATTTCCTGCTTCTCTTTTGCTTCCATTCACTATCTTAGGTGTACCTGTGCCCTGAATTTTGACATCAAAATACATGATATTAAGCAATAAAAGAGCTTTAAAGTGTTACTATACCCAGGACCCTGCATTCCCTATATCTTGTCTACCGCAGTACACAGAACATGGAAATGCAATAGTATACAGACTGATTTTACTGTTATGGGTTTAGTAATACTTTAATTAAATTACTTTATAGTACATGCAGCTAGAGAAGTCAGGAGTGACTTCTCTAGCTGCATGTACTATAAAGTAATTTATTTTCAAAGTTCCTCTTATATATTTGTTTTTATAAAGGCTAAGAAACAAATGTTGTGTGTTTGTATTGGATTGCTGGAAAGCTGCCAACATTAATAGACATTAAAAGTAAAACCTTACTGGGCATACTTAAAGCGGATCTTCACTTTTTAGTATTCAAAGCAAACTCCTCTATCAATCCATGTGTCTATGCTTTCTTTTGTTGAGAAATCACTTTGAAACCTGCCCCACCCCCCCCCCTAGCATTTCTTGCCGTGGCCATCTTGAGTCAGGGCAAATGATTCATGCAGGATTTACTTCCTGGTATCCATCTGCCCTTAGCTCAAGTATGCATGCAGGCGAGTGTGCTTAGCTGAGAAAATCCCTCCTCCTCTCCTCCCCTCCTGAAGACTCCTGGGATGTATGACATCATTTGCCTAGGCAAGAAATCACAAAGTAACTAAAGAAATGTAATAAAATGTTTTAAACACGTAAAAATAATATACTTTCCTATCTATTTACTAATGCTAGCAGCATGAGGATTACAAATAATCAAGGTTGATTGGGAGAGTGAAGTTCCACCACTTTAGGCATATGCCCATGCAAGGGCCATATTTGGCCACTTGGGGATGCACAGATGTTCCAAGTATCTCTGTGTAGGCAGTCTAGTGCATAGACACAGCTGCTGCAAGATAGTAGCACCCAGAATGCATGGGATTATACTGTATAGACAAGAAAGAAGAGGTAGGACTAATGCAGCAGTGCTATATAGGGGTTTTCTCATTTTTTTTTACTCTGACGCCTCGTACACACAACCGGGTTTCTCGGCAAAAACCAGCAAGAAAACTGATTCTTGCCGAGATTCCCGTTCGTGTGTACGAGGCATTCAGGTTTCTCGTCAGGAAATCTGGCCAGAATCTCGAAGAGAAAAAAAGAGAACCTGCTCTCTTTTTTCTCGTCGAGATTCTTGTCGGCCTGTTTCCCGACGAGAAGCCAGAGCGTGTGTATACTAACCTGTCGCCGTGGAAACCCACGCATGCTCGAAATGACTTTGACGCATGCGCGGAAGCTTCCACGGCATAGGTAGGGTGAAGCAAGATGGTGGCGACGGCATCGAATGTGACGAACGCATGCTCGTCATACGCAATGACGTTACCGTGTTCTTTCCTTTCAAGAGAACCGTGGTTCTTTTGAAATGTCAGTACACTCCGGCGGCAAGAGTTTCTTGCCAAGAATCTCGTCAGGGAAAACAACGGGTTTTTCCTCACGAGATTCTCGGTAGTGTGTACTAGGCCTGAGCTGTGAACTTTTAGTCCTTTATTAGAAGTTGATTTTATTTATTTATTTGCTTATTTATTATTTTTGTGTGTATTTTGTGTGTGTTTTGGATGAAGCAAGGAAGAGTTTGAGCCTCTGCCATGTTTTTATTACTGTGTCTCCACTGTGGAAATCTCTCCAACGGCGACACA
The DNA here is from genome assembly GCF_905171775.1 of Rana temporaria. Taxonomy (NCBI): domain Eukaryota; kingdom Metazoa; phylum Chordata; class Amphibia; order Anura; family Ranidae; genus Rana; species Rana temporaria. Next base: position 87,411,195 of record NC_053498.1, read on the forward strand.
GAACAAAAGAAACACACATTTTTAGTAGCATGGGTTAGGGCTAGAAGATTGTTAATTTATACCATGGAACTCTCACAAATTCACTAGTTGCAGAAATATCTCAAATGATTAATGAATGACAACTCATATGCTAGAAAAAGTATTTAAATATCCCAATAGCAATGGTATTAGAACCATTGGCATTTTTTGGCTATTTCTAGCTTTCTTTTCACTATGATTACATCACACATAATTTCTTGCACAGGCTCCCCAAGGAATTAAAGTGTTTTTTTTTTTACCTTCATGTGTATGGAAACCGTAAATGGATGACGTTTAGCTTGCTAAAGCACTGTGTACCACAAACAACTGATATTTCTTTCTTTTTTTATTCAGAAAATACTTGTTTGTACCCCTTATAAGCCCTTTTTGAATCTTGGTACTGCTGATCCTCCCCAGCTTCATTGCAATGAATTCCTGTCTTTGACATGGGACAAAATGGGCAGCTGCCCCAGGCCCAGTCATTGTTGAGAGATCCAAAGCAGCTGATCCACCACCTGAGACCACGCTGTTCCACTGCCTGCAAATAATTGATAAGTGGATTTAGCTATCACTCAGGAGATGAGGACGGAACTGAATGTCGGGGGCACTAGTGATTGGTTGGGTGTTTTGTCTGCAGCCTGTGCAGTGATTGGTCAGCTTGGTAAGGTAAACCTTGTCCAGGGAGAGCGCCTTTCAGTCCAGGGCACCGTCACATCAACCCCTCTCCCACACCATGTCCGACAAGCTGCAGACCATCGGCCCACTGACAAACTTATTTGCCGGAGGGTTTGGTGCTGTGTGCCTGGTGATCACCTGACATCCTCTGTAAACTATCAAGGAGAGACCGCTGGGGGGGGCATGCAGGGGTCTGTGGAGGGAGGGGGTCCTGTGTAATGATGGGGTAGTATAAGGGAGGAAGTCTTGTGTAATGTTTGGAGTAGTATGAGGGAGGAGTCCTGTGTAATGATGGGGGGAGTATGGGGGGAGGGGTCCTGTGTATTGATGTAGGAGGGGGTCCTGTGTAACAATAGGGATCATATGGGGGAGGAAGTCTTGTGTAATGATGGGAGTATTATGGGGGAGGGGTCCTGTGTAATGATGGGGGAGGAGGTCTTGTGTAATGATGGGGGAAGGGTCCTGTGTAATGATGGAGGAGAGAGTCCTGTGTAATGATGGGGTAGTATGGTAAATTAGGTATTTTGTAATGATGGGAGTAGTATTGGGAGGGAGTCTTGGGCAATGATGGGGGTAGTATGGAGGAGAAGGTCATGTATGATGATGGGGGTAGTATGAGGGAGGAGGTCTTGTGTAATGATGCGGATAGTATTGGGAAGGGGTCCTGTGTAATGATGGAGGAGAGGGTCCTGTGTAATGATGGTTAGTATGGGGAAGGAGGTATTTTTTATTGATGGGAGTAGTATGGGGGAGGGGTCCTGTGTAATGATGGGGGTAGTATGAGGGAGGAGGTCTTGTGTAATGATGGGAGTAGTATGGGGAGGGGTCCTGTGTAATGATGGGAGTAGTATGGGGAGGGGGTTCTGTGTAAAGATGGGTGTAGTATCCGAACAAGGACCTTCATGGCAGGTTTACCAGATCTTATTTGAATGAAAGCTGTAATTTTAAAAAGATTTAAAATTACTTTTGAAATCACATTAACATGATTGTATGACGTATAGTGATTGGGCTAACATCTATTTTATTTGTGCAAAGTCAAAATGCTTGAACGTAAAGCACTGTCATTACGAATAATACCTTTCAGTACTCTGTGTACAAAAGACAAAAACGATTAAACTTAGTTTATTAACACAATACAAGCATTGTGGTTTTTACGACCCTATATGTGTTTGGTGACTGTGTCCTTTGCCAAGTATTTACTGAAAGACAACACTAAAATCAAGGGATTTTACCTGTCGGTAAAAAAAGGCAGATGATTGATGGCCACCTCTCTCTAAACATCAAAAGGACTGGAATAAACAAAAGCAGTAACTTTCACTGGTGCAATGTGACTGCTCAACACAAGCTAATCTGACTTTCATGTTTCCATTCAATTATTTTCTAAATGAAACAAAAACCTTTACTAGTATATCCAAGCCCAGGTCTGTGATGTGGCTATACATGCTTGGAAGAGCAGAGCGGAGAGCGTTAACTGACAATCATTGCTTTCCACTTGAAGCAGACAGAGAACTAAGCAATCAGCAGTCATGTGATTGGTCATTTATTGGTCATACAGCCAATGTGGGACAGCTGCAGCATCAATGCCGATCCTAGGGTCACAGATGCCTGGGTGTGGAAATATTTCTGGCGCCCCCCACATGGTCAGAGACTGCAGACATACAGGAGATGGTCAGAGACTGCAGATATAGTACAGGAGATGGTCAGAGACTGCAGATATAGTACAGGAGATGGTCAGAGACTGCAGACATACTACAGGAGATGGTTTAGAGAATGCAGATATAATACAGGAGATGATCAGAGAATGCAGATATAATACAGGAGATGGTCAGAGACTGCCGCTATGGTCTCCAGCTGCTTCGCTCTCCTCCTCTGACAGGAGGAGGGAGGATGGACTTGGGCAGGAAACACAGCGACGGCACAGTCTCCACTCCTCTGATCCACTCCTGTCAGTTTCCGGCGGAGAGAGCTGCCTCTGGACACAGACAAGAAGAAGAGGAGGAGGCGGAAGAGGAGCACTCTGGCACTTCAGCGCCCCCAACTCTGTGGCGCCTGGGTGAGCTGCACCCTGTGCACCTGCCCAGGATCGGCCCTGTGCAGCATCATATTTATGCTGAAGCATGGAAGTAAGTTTGTGTTTATTTTTTTCAAATTATAATAATCATAATAATACCATAATTAAATGTAATTGTTTTCTGTAGTTTTGATTTAATGCCTTATATATACACCAGAATATGTTTTCTTATTATTATTTTTATTTTTTATTTTTTTTGTAAATACTATTGTCAGTAAACTGAAATGCTAAGATACCCTATTGTTTACCCAAAAGACTTGGGTAAAAAATTGGATTTAAAAGAAACATAAGAGCTTGAGTTTAGAACTTAGCCCTATGGTCTGTTGAGCTTTGGCTTAAGGCACACTCGACCTTTTCTTCTGCCTCTATTGGAGAGACAGAGACCAGGGTTTAATTTACACAGAGATGCACCCACATAGAATCCATGTCTCTCGGCTGACGTGCAATTAGGTCATTAAAGAAAGGGTAATGGTAATGATCTCTAATGAATGGTAATGATCTCTATGAAATAACTACTTTTTTCATCTAGTTTTGAAAAATGTAGGAAAGACAGTCTTTGAAATTCAACACAGCAACTGTATCAGGTAAATAGAAAATTATGGCTTTTGTTCACAACTGTTGTATTGGTTTCCCTAACACTGAAAAAAGAGACAGAACCCGGAGAATGTTGAATTGTAAGTACAGTGGAAAAGTCAATGAGGGTAGAGGGCTTCTTTAAAGAAGTCTGTCACTTCCAGATACTCACATCACCTGAGGCACTTAAACCATGCTGGAGGCTCCCAGAACTGGTACAAGTTCTGGCTCACTGCTTACCCAAGCGCCTTCTCACAAAGCAATAACTTAAGCCTTCGTACACACGACCGAGGAACTCGACGGGCGAAACACATCGTTTTCCTCGTTGAGTTCCTTGTTGCGCTATCGAGGAACTCGACAAGCCAATTTTCTCCATTCCCGTCAAGGAAATAGAGAACATGCTCTCTTTTTGGCTCGTCGAGTTTCTCGACAGTTTCCTCGATGAAAATGTACACACGACCGGTTTCCTCAGCAAAAAAAATTCTCCCAGCCAGTTTCTTGCTGGTTTTTGCCGAGAAACTCAGTCGTGTGTACGAGGCCTAAGTCCTAGGACTAATACCAAGCCTAGGTATCAGATGGTGGCATCTTCCAGCAAAGGTTACAAGCTTCATCAGCAAAATGTTGGGGTTTGTTCACATGATAGCTGGAGCAAATCTGAATGAATAACTAATTGCTAAAATGCAGAAAAACAATGTAAAACAAAATCTGATGAAAAACATACAACAATCAGGGTGTAAGGTTTGGCAAGGCGTTTGGTGCAAGGTATTAAGGAATATATAGGTATTCCGATAAACGAAGTTCAGCTCTAAAGCCCTTTTTTTCTAAGAAAGAGGGGAAAAGATACATTCTCTGTTAGGTGTGTATGTGTAGTTTGTGTTCTTTTTGCTTACTTTCTGTCATAGGGTTACAACACCAACTGATTTGGAATAATGAAGCTGTGAGTGTGCCCACACATTTAAATCTAGTGACACTTTAAATATGTATAATATTTCTCAGGAGATTAGATCTCAGAGAACCGTTTGTAAAAAAGTATAATCTATGAAGGTTTCTTGGATCATAAAATGTAATAGGCTAAGGGTAAGGACACACTTTAATGGCTGTCAGACCTGCTTTAAAATAATTCTCGAAAACATATTTCACACTTAGATTTTGATTAATCTATCTCACAATGCTGTACTCTGGAAATATGACTTTCATTTTTGTATAATTTCCTGGAAAAATTGCTCTCAAGCTAGTAGCTTTGCCCCTAGCCGTATTTCCTCTATACGCTTCCCGGTACTGCAGCTCCACCGGGATACAGTATCCCTCTCTCAAAGAGATCTTATGAAGCATTGCTTACACTCTCATCAGACACAGACTCCCAATGCATTCCATTACTTTGACATAGGAGATAGATGACTATTTTGCCAATAAAATGAAAAGACACAGCGGGTTCTGGCAGAGGTAAATTGCAGAGCATTTCATCACTGCTGTACTTATTGCAGAGGATGTTTCCCAGCACAGCAGCCGAGGAGACATCTGGCCCACACACCTGGCTGGATAGATAAACTCCTTTACTATCATAATCTTTCTTAATTTCTCTCTCACCTTGCTCTGAATGCATTACACTCCTAATGAATTCCATAATGGTCTGTTGATAGCAGCTCTGTACATTAACTACTGTGCCATTTTTTGAATTTTGAAATCCCTGCAAGCAATACAAATTAACTATGGTTACTGCAGACATTACTCACCACCCATTTGCCTATTACGCATTTACAAGTCAGGCCAATGCAATGTAGGTGAACCACTTGACATTTAGAAAAGTAATTGGCAAAAATAAAAATAAATAATAGTTACTGCATACATTTATCTATTATTATCCAGTACCCATTTTCTATTGTAAAAGATTACCTATTTGCCTATTTGTCTATTACCCACTCAAATGTAAGGGTTGTTTAATTAGAGCAGCGGTCTCCTAACTGTGGCCCGGGGGCTGGATGTGGCCCTTTGCTTGCCTTTATCAGGCCCTTGGAACTCTATTTCTTCCACTGATAAAATGCATAATTCCTGTCATTGACTCCAATCAATAGGGTTTCTTCCACTGCCCCCAATGATGGGACACTATTCCTCTCACTGACACCAACTGCAGGTCCCTATTCTTCCCACTGACACTAATGATGGGGCATTATTCGTTCCCCTGATACCAACAATTGGGCACTATTTCTCCTAAAGAAACCAATGATTTGGCACAATTTTTTTCACCTAAAACCAACAATGTGGCAATATTCCTCCAACTAATATCACTGATGGGACATTCTTTACTCTCATTGATACCAGGGCATGTTCTACTCCCACTGGACACAGTCTGGCCCCCTCAAAGTCTGAAGAACAGTAAACTGGCCCTTTGTTCAAAAAGGTTGGATCCCCTGAATAATAGAGGGTTTACAAATGGGCATTTGCTGAGAGCACACGAGAATTGGGTTACTAACAGAGCTATTTGAACTGGAGATTGACAGTAGCTGTCCCATACCTTCCAACTTTTTAAGATGGGAATCAGGGACAACTATCAGCAAAAGTATGCAGGCATAGGACACACCTCTTGCCATGCCCCTTAAAGCAGAATTGTACAAAAAAATATGTTTTTTTACTATTCCTTTATATTGGCTTTTGGAATTTACAAATACAGCAATTAAAGGGGTTGTAAAGGTTCGTCTTTTATTTTCTAAATAGGTTCCTTTAAGCTAATGCATTGTTGGTTCACTTACCCTTTCCTTCGATTTCCCTTCTAAATGTTTTTTTTTCTTTGTTTGAATTTCTCACTTCCTGTTTCTCCTCAGTAAGCATTCCACCATCATCCGAGTGGTGGAAAGTCAGTCAGGACAGCTTACTGAACACCTTACTGAGGAGGAACAGGAAGTGAGAAATTCAGACAAAGAAAACAAAGAAAAAAAAAATTAGAAGGGAAATTGAAGGAAAAGGTAAGTGAACCTACAATGCACTAGCTTAAAGTAACCTATTTAGAAAATAAAAAACGAACCTTTACAACCCCAAAATCAGGTGAAAGGTTTAGCATTGGAAAACACTTTTATTTAGCTAAATTGTGCATTTTGTATACATCTATATAGATCAGACCAAAATGAAGGACAAATAAGGAGGGATGATGGACAGAGGGACATTGCCCAAATCAGGGACCGTCCCTCCAAATCAGGGACAGTTGGGAGCTATTATGTCCTAATTGGTTAAAGAAAATAAAACTTGATTGTTCTTTAGTGAAACTCAAAGTCTTATTTTTACTAAATTTTTTCATAAATCAGTCGTATTCTCTGTAAATGGTCAAACTACCATGTAACTGCATATGTGTAGTAAGGCCTCACCCTCATAAAAAAAGGTTATAGCCATACAATTGTCACATACAGCATTCACTCATATTGTGTTGCCCCAGCTTGCAGGACATGTCACCTTCCAAACATTAAAATAAATGCATATTCTGTACAGCAGAGCCATCCGGTCTTTTGAACATGGACGAAGCCTACATTTAGCTTTTAACCTCCCTGGCGATATGATTATTTCAGATTTTAGGTGCTAAAAGCGGTACAATTTTTTGCATGAAAATTTGGCGTTTTATATTGTAGGCCTGCAATTCTTAGGAATAACTCACTTAAATCTGTCCAAACAAGAGTCTAGTAGACATTCCGGGTATGATAAAATTTGAAACACAAAATCATAAATTATAATATAATAAATACATACAAATAATATATTAATAATAAAAATTATTACTTTTAATGACAAATTTTCCCACAAATCACTATCGTTCAATTCTGCAAGTGGTTCTAATTTATTATCGCTGTTTTTTTAGCTGGTCTAAAACCACTTTTGACATAAAGGGACACTTTTGGTTGCTATGGACAATCTCCAGTTTCCAGGCAGAAAGAACAGTTTTTTTTATACAAAAGTGCATGTAGGACACTGGGCAGACCACTAGGGACAAAGGGTGTGTGTATTTTTTTCATACATTACTGTAATCTATAAGATTACAGTATTCTGTATGTATTTAGCTATATTCACGTACGGCGGCGCTTCTTTAGGTCGGCGTAGCGCAGCCCATTTGCACTACGCCGACGTAAGATAGTGAGGCAAGTACTGTATTCACAAAGCACTTGCCTCCTAAGTTACGTCGGCGTATCGCAAATGGCCCGGCGTAACCCCGCCTAATTCAAAATAGGCAGGTAGGGGGCGTGTTGTATGGTAATGAATTCACGATTCATTACCATATATGTAAATGAAGCGCCGATCGTACGGCGCATGCGCGCGCATGCTCAGTATCACGTTGCAAATACTCCTTGCTTTCGACGTGAACGTAACCTACGCCCAGCCCCATTCTGAATCGGCTTACGCAAACGACGTAAACGAAGTGAAATTTTGACGGCTGTCCCGTCGTCCATACTTAAGATTGGCTGTGCCATCATTTTAGTGCTTTATCTTTACGCCGGAAAAACGCCTTACGTAAATGGCGTAGCTTACTGCGACGGGCATACGTACGTTCGTGAATAGGCGTATCTTGCTCATTTACATATTCTCGGCGTAAATCAACGTACACGCCACTAGCGGCCAGCGTAAATATGCAGCTAAGATACGATGGTGTAGGAGACTTACGCCGGTCGTATCTTAGCAAGATTTAAGCGTATCCCAGTTTGAGAATACGCTTAAAGATGCGACGGCGCGGATTCGGACTTACGACGGCGTATCTAGTGATACGCCGTCGTAAGTGTTTCTGAATCTAGCTAATTGTGTTTATTTACTTTTTTAAATTTGGCACCGATCTCTGCCCCCGTGCGTCATAACGTCGCAGGGAACGGAGCTTGGCGGCACTCAGCACTGTGAATCGAGCGAGGAGGGCACAGCTCGATCACACAGCAGGGAGGCATCGCAGGATTCAGGGACAAGGTAAGTAACTTGTGCCTGTGGACACTGTGAGCCAGTCCCGAGTCTGGCTCGGGGTTACCGCTTTTGGTCCTGAAATTCCACCCCGAGCCAGACTCGGGATTACCGCTCAGGGGGTTAAATGAGAGGGTGGGTTGCTTTGTTGTACTTCATATAATGTAAAAGTTGCAGTTCAGGAGAATTACGGACTCGACAGTTTATGTTGTGTTGATCTGAATATTTGTTTTTGTATCTGATCTGCGGAAGACCATTACGTTTGCAAATCCACTCACAAATTGTATGATTCTCGAAAGACTTATTCAGTGTCTGTTTTTCATAATGACTTATTCTTCCCTATGTGGTAATATAAAATTGTTATAATATTCCTTATTTTCTCAAAAATTATCTTATCTTAGCTTATGTGTCCTGAATTTATGTAACAAAAGGTGTCTTTCTGCAGTTTGATAGGGTAGTAGATTTGACAGCATCCCAAAACAGAATAGATATGTATCATTCTGTCTGTATGCATGTTTTTCTGTGCTTTCAATTAATGGATTATGAAAAACTTTCTGGCAATTTATGGTTTTAAATGTCACAAAAAGGAAGAAAGTGGAAAAGCACTTTGAAGTAGTGAAGAATACACCCAAACCAAGGTATAAGCTGTATTACAAAGAAATCTGTGAGTGAAATCATTTATACATAGGGCTGCATTCATATATGCATGCAGTGGAAACTTGCAGTCCTGCTAACTTATATGCTTTCCTTTTTTCACGTGTTAACACGCATCACACATAGGGCAGCCCATTCCCTTGAATGGGCTGCCCTACATTCTACAAACACCCCAAAGTGGAGTGTGGCACTTTTTTTACTGTGCGTTTTTTTGAGTGTGTTTGCAGTGCGTTTATCATTCAACAAAACACACAGCAAACACGTGCCTGCTACCTGTACTTGGGTGGCATTCAAATTTAATGGTAAATCAAGCATGATGTGTTCGAATATGGTTATGGATGGAGCGGGGGAGTCCCTAGGTATTAAGGGTGTGAGGAAGTGTTTAATCTGGAGATAACAGAAGATTTCAGAGGGAGGAAGGTTATGCGATTAGCAAAGAGAGGGGAATGGCTTGATTCCAGTGAAGTCCATGAATTTATATGCATGGATAAGGTTTGCTGAAGACCAGGCCAGAAAAGAGGTTGGGGAAGCCCAGGCCAAAAGTTGGGTTGCGGAGGAAGGATAGAATCGGGTTGTGGGTTGATTGCAGAGTGTGGCTTGATTTAAGGTGGTCCTAAAGAATGGCTTGTAATTGGGTATAGTGCGGCAATCAGAAGGCTGAAGCCAGAAAAGATAAACGACTGAGAGGGGGTCACATTTAACAGACTCTGTGAATACCCATAAGGGTATTTCATAGGTGGCACGGTACTTGGGAAGTTGGGCCAGTTGGGCAGCGTAGTGTACTTCATGAAGTTTGGGCCTGTAGAGAGCATGGTCTAGTAGAATTCAAAATATAGAAAGATGCACGCCGTTGTTGCAGGCAGAGGAAGTAACCCAGTACGAGGCCTTACACACCAATTTTACTTACAGGTAAGCCTATAATAAGACTTACATGTAGGTACTGTAAATATCTCCTAAACTTGTACAGTTTATCAGATATTTACTGTATCAGCATGTGCCGACGTCATTGGCACATGTGCACAAAAGAAACGGCTCACTCATGCGTTTCTTCAGCTGCTGTGCCGTTACCGGCGACTCTCGTACGCATGCACGGCAGGGACGTCATTGCGGCTCCGGCCAATCACAGCCCGTGATACCTGGAAATAACTCCGGGAGACATGTCGCCAGCCACAGTGGTGTGCCGGATCGCTGCGGGGGCTTCAATCTAAGGTAAGTATTTCATAATGATCTAGTATACTATGCTCATTATGCCTTTGTCTTGCAGGTTTTTTGGGGGGTTTACAACCACTTTAAGGTCTGATTACAAAGTGAAACAAGTGGGAGAAAAGTTTCACAATAATTCAAAGCCAACAAAACAGTGTACATGAGCCTTTCTTTGATAGGGTTCCACTTAAGGTTTTTTAGAAGTTCCTTGAGCAGTGTGCACCGGTGAGGTATTCCCTACCTTCACTGCCACCTGCATAAGTTGGACATTTTAAATTGACTTCTCATGTAAGGGGTTATTTCTACACAATCCACAAACATCAGGGGACACCAAAATGTTGCATTTATTTTCATCCTACCATTATTCATTTAGTTTTAGGACTATTGCTGAAAATAACATTGGTGTATACAGCAGGTGGTGTTAAACAATGTTCTGCCTTAGTGGTCAAATACTCTACATACACCACATTCTTTATTCTCTTTCTCTTTATACCACCTAATGAGAATCAATCCTTTCCTTACATTAGATAATTTTTATAACTACTGCTGGTCAAAGATTAGATTAGAATATCATATCACTACGCACCCCTGTACAGATCAACCAGTGGAGCCGTGCTTTGCAATCTATAGATTGCAAAGCACGGACTTGTCAATAGAGGTGCACAATGTTTTCTTGTGGGGATGACCATCCTGGACCCTAACCTGCTTCTTTATCTATCAACTGCAATGATGGCATGAATTACCTATGGTTGATGTAAGTAGCTTTGATATTAGACATTAGTGTTGCTCACGAATATTCGCATTGCGAATATTCGACTCGAATATAGCATATTCGAGAAATCGCGCTATATTTCGAATTTTGCGGTGAATATTCGCAATTCCGAATATTCGCATTTTTTCAATTTGATTTTTAAAACATATCACATCCTATCGACGTCTAAAAGCATTGCTGGTATGATTAGAGACCCTGGGCCGAGTAGCTAAGCTGAGGCGATCCTTTTATGTGGCCAAATTGAAAAAAAAAAAATTGCGATTTTTCGCTATTGCGAATGCGAAAATGATTGCGAATTTTCGATAACTGTGGTAGGAGAACTCTGATTGTCTCTGATGCAAAATGGGGGGGCTTTGTGTATGTGTATGTTATGAATATTTGTATGTTTGATATTATTATTTTTTGTAAGAAGGAAAAAATTGTGCATACCTTAAAAAAGGGGAGAATACAGCAGCAACTCAAAAATGTTATACAACATAAATTAATACAAGACAGAAAATGGAGTCGCTCTACAAGAATAAAAAATATGTCTAGTGACAAGACATGTGGGCAAATTATAAAATAAGCAAGCTCAAATAACTTGTGAAATACACAGTGAAACAAATATATTAAGAAATATAGTCCCAATAATAGAAAAATAATCTTTCATAAAAATGTCTTTGATATGTGAAGTGAAAAAAAGTCCAAAGCATGCAGCATGAACGTGTTCAATCTTCAAGGTGTTTGATTGACAAATGGCGGTGACAGATGGATAGAGTAAAGAATCACCACCAATGCAAAACACTTTTTATTTTCTATTGTAAAATATCACGAATATTCTGAGCCAATCAGAGTGCTCCTTCCGCATTTGCCGAATATTCGCAATTATTTTGTATTGTAAAATATCAAGAATATTCTGAGCCAATCAGAGTGCTCCTTCCGCATTTGCCGAATATTCGCAATTATTTTGTATTGTAAAATATCAAGAATATTCTGAGCCAATCAGAGTGCTCCTTCTGCATTTGCCGAATATTCGCAATTATTTTGTATTGTAAAATATCAAGAATATTCTGAGCCAATCAGAGTGCTCCTTCCGCATTTGCCGAATATTCGCAATTATTTTGTATTGTAAAATATCACGAATATTCTGAGCCAATCAGAGTGCTCCTACAGCATTTGTCGAAATTGCGCAATAAATATCGCATTCGCATGTTGCGATATTTCGATAAAATATCACGAATATTCTGAGCCAATCAGAGCGCTCCTCCAGCATTTCTCGAAATTGCGCAATAAATATCGCATTCGCATGTTGCGATATTTCGATAAAATATCACGAATATTCTGAGCCAATCAGAGCGCTCCTCCAGCATTTCTCGAAATTGCGCAATAAATATCGCATTCGCATGTTGCGATATTTCGATAAAATATCACGAATATTCTGAGCCAATCAGAGCGCTCCTACCGCAGTTATCAAAAAATCGCAATTATTTTCGCATTCGCAATAGCGAAAAATCGCAATAATTTAATTTCGATAAAATATCACGAATATTCGAATTTAGCGAATATATCTCGAATATTCGAATATATATTCGAGATATATCGCGAAATCGAATATGGCATATTCTGCTCAACACTATTAGACATAAACCTCTGCTTCAATATTTCATGAAATATAGGAATATCCAGATTTTCAACTTATGCCTCGTACACACGACCGAGAATCTCGTCGTAAAAGAAACGTTGTTTTCCTCGACAAGGTTCTTGTCAAGGTTGATGAGATTCTTGTCAAGCTTTCCTTGCATACACACTGTTGAGACAAAATCTCGTTGTTCTCAAACGCGGTGACGTACAACACGTACGACGGCACTATAAAGGGGAAGTTCGATTCCACTGGCGTCACCCTTGGGGCTGCTTTTGCTAATCTCATGTTACCGCGTGTTAAGTAAAAGTTTGGTGAGAGACGATTTGCGCTTTTCTGTTACAGCGTGATGAATGTGCTATCTCCATTACGAACACTACTTTTACCGAAGGTGCGCTCCCGTCTCAAACTTTATTCTGAGCATGCGTGGGTTTTTAAGCATTCACACGAACATGTTTCTCGTCGTATACCAGCCCGTCGAGAACCACAACGAGAAAATTGAGACTCCCGACGAGAAAAAAGAGAGCATGTTCTATTTTTTTCTCTTGGAGATCCACGACAGTTTTCTCGACAAAAAACATACACACAACCCTTTTTCTCGGCAAAAAAGCTCTGCCAGCAGTTTTCTTGATGGTTTTTGCCAAGGAAAACGGTTGTGTGTACGAGGCATTAGACTTTGAGGTTGAAAAGTAGGACACCAACTTTAAGACCATTTAATGAGCACAAGGTGACAGAATCTCTTTAAAAGTAGTAGCCATTATTAAATTTTCCTTCCAATAATCCTAGATGACTGGCTGTCATACTGTTTCAGTGATTTTTAGTACCTTCAAAGTCACTGACCTGGAACATGTTCATAGACTTCTACCTCCACTGTGACCTTCCTGACTTTCCAGTCGGTGACTTTAACTTATACTGCATGTCGAAAACAACAAGGCAACTAGTAATTTCAGAAAGAGGTCAGCAAAGGCAGCCTCTATATTATTAGCAGTACAAGTTTCCTTTAATAATGTCAAAGGGTCAGTTTACACTTATTTGGGCTACACTACTCTGTAGTAAAAAAAAATTAAGGCAGTTTAAACGTGGCATAGTACATAGAAATGCACTAAAGCATGCACGTAAACTTTTTCATATAATTAAGAATGCATTAGGCCTGAGTAATTTCCTGGTTGTGTGCTCATTAGACATATGCACACTGAAATATTTTGTTTCGGAATTTTGTTTACGTCCGAAAAAAAAAAATTGACTTAGTTTCTCCCGAAATTAGTTTTTATTTATTTTGTTTCGTTAAAAAATGCATTTGTCTGAAAATCAGAATTCATTAAGGTTGAATCTGTCATTGAAGGCTTATGGTGTCGTTCCAATGTTATAAGAAGATTCGATGGAGCAGCTAAACTGTACAATGCCCAGATTGTACATTTCTGGTCGAATGTTCCGCCTACAAGCTATAGAAGAATTCTAATGTTGTATGACACTAGTAATAATTATATTTATAAATTATTATTACTTGTTAACCAACATTCAAATTCTTCTATAGCCTATGGGCCGAGCATTTGACCGGAAATGTACGATTGCGGCATCGTACAGTTTAGCTGCTTGTTGAATCTTCTTAGAACTTTCGACAGACACCATAAGCCTTCAATGACAGATTCAGCGTTTGTATGTTTTTCGCTGCTTCGTAGAATCTTTGTCGTTCATATCGAATGGTCTACCCCAACACTGTCTCTATAATGTCAAATCCTTTCTCTCTATGTCGAATCTTTCCTCTCTATGTAGAATAATCTTAGACTAATACAGTTAAGGTTAGGCACATTCGACCACAGGTTCAATAGAAACATATTGCTATTGTCAGCATCATGTCAAATCTCTTATCTATATCGAACTGTTGTTAGCAACGAAAATGAAAATAAAGCATTTTTTATGTCGGAGGTTTCAGATTTCGGATTCTGCGCGTCCGTTTTCGTTTATTAAAATGTTAACGAAAATACCCGAAATTCGGACGGAAATGCATGCACATGTCTAGTGCTCATATGGTGATCTATGAATTAAGGGGGTGGACATTTTAATCATCCATGCATCCTTCATTCCTTGATCCTGTTTCATTCACAGAAGGTAAAGTGTGGTTTGTATGAGTGGAGAAGCTAGGCGGAAAGGGCGGGCATTGTCAAGTACCCTTGATGAGTGCCTGTCACAGCTCTGTTGGTGCTAACATCCTTGCTGCACTGGAAGATTAGAGATGGTGGGGGGTCAATGGAGAAAGATTTTGGGTTATAGAGGGCACAGCAGTACAAGGGACACACCCTACTGACTGTAAGTAATGGCCCTTGTGCTGATTTTTTTTTTTATTTCTGATTAAACTTAGGTTTTAACTAAGTTAACTAGAGGTATTTGTGGTCTTGTCACAACTGACATAATATGGGCAGTACAATCTGATGTTTGTTAATATAGATTATAGAACTGTACCATGCAGAATGCTTATGAAATATTTTGCATTCTAGAAGCATAAGTGGATTTCTAACTTATGACACCCATTGGACATGTATAATTATGTATATGTACAATTGGAACTACTCTTTGTGATACAAGTCTGGGATTCCAGTGCCAGCATTTCATTTATAGGGGATGATCATTTTCCTGAGTGTATTATCTGTGCATGTGTAAATAGAGAGTCTCTATTGTCCTGCATGAATATGCCTATTTGCCAACACACTAATATCCCTGCATGCTGGTGGATATAGTATTTAAAAAAAAGATATGCATCGCTAAAAACCTCAGTCTGAAATTACCATCTGACTGTTCACAATGTTCTCATCATTTTACCTCCTTAAAAATAAGTCACTGGAGCCAAGCTGCTTCACAAAATATATTGAAATTAACTCTTAAGTCTGCCTATGCACATTGTTACAGGTACTGGTGTTTTTGGATGCTTTAAGACTGTACCCTTTTACAGTGAAGTTCTTTGACTTACAGCAGACACATATCGTATACCCGCAACACAAAGACCCTGAACACCAGCCTTAGATTAAAAAAAGTAGACTGTAGAGCCAAGCTTCCATGAGAGCCAGATCATTGCTTTGTATTTACACTGGTTCTCTCAAAGCTGACTGAACACAGTACTTCAGTTACACTAGTCAGCAACATAGACATTTATAGGTGTCTCATACTTAAGCTCATAGAAAAACTAATGGGCAGTCCATGAAAGTCTATGCAGAGACATCCAGTGCAAACACCACAGGTCTGCTGGCTGTTGGAATGGGAGCTCTGGTCTTAGAATCTCTTTTTTGTATTACCTTAAATTTTTAGAAAGGACATTGGGAGAATTTAGTACTGTATTTCTATATTTATAATTGCCTTGTGCGCTATAATTATTATCTTGACATAGGCTAAGGTAAGTTTGAAATTTCAGCTAGAATATGAAACTATAAGGGTTGGGGACAGATACATTCGAACATTATTAGGAAGTATTAGTTAAGTTTTCTCTGGAAGGTCATTGGAAAGTACCTGAGACCCACAATTAAGTTCTCGCCATTATTAAAACTGATATGTATCTCAAAGTATCAAAGGTTCCCTACTGAAGATGTTTAGATAAAGACTGTAGTGTGCACAGATGAAATGGAGATGCAAAGGAAAGAAAGTGGTAAAACATCACAGTCCAGGTTCTTTGAATAAACCCCAACTAAATGTTTTCTAACATTGGTTGCGTGGAAGCTATTCATCAAAGATGAACAGAGATTAGTGCAGCATTAATATGAATGTATATGAAAAAACTTGTCACTTGTCTTACAAATGCATGTTTAGGTCAACCATCACAGTTTGCTGATTTATTATTATCATATTTATAATAGTAGGAAACGCCCACCAGCTCCCTATATAGATAAGGGATTCTTAAGGCCCGTACGCACAATCGGATTTTCCAACAATAATTGTGTGATGGCAGGCTGTTGTCAGGAAATCCGACCGTTTGCATGCTCCATCGGACAATTGTCGGATTTTTCGCCAGCAAACATTGGATAGCATGCTTTAAATTCAATTAAATAATGTAATTAAAAAGTACAAACACGCATGCTCAGAAGCAATGCTAACCATAACACAACATTAGCAGAAGTTGCCCAAAGGGTGGCGCTAAAGAGCTGAAAAACAAGTTTTGTGTCTGTTGCCTGTCAATTCTTTGCCGTTTGTGTGCAATACAAGTTCACGGCCAATGCCCTTTGGACAAAAGTCCTAAGCTTTGTCCACGGAAAATCCGATTGTGTGTACCAGGCTTAAGAATGATATCTCTACACCATCTCAACAGGAGAAGTAAATTCCATTGAAAGTGGAAAAGAAGCAGAACCAGTAATTCCAGCAGAGAGATATTGATGCTGAAGACCCAAAGAAATTTAAATAACCGGTAGTAATAAAAAATGAACAATTGAGCCCGGCATTGCATACTAGGAGCTGTTACATTGAAATCTGCCACTAGCGTCTCTAAAACTTCTTTAACTTAAAAAGTGGAAACTTGTACAGGGCTGAGCAAACTCCTTACCCATATGACTTTGATTTGGCCACTTTGATTTGGCCAGCATTGCATTGCGGGAGGCAGGGAGGCTGTGTATGTGAGCCCTATACCTGGAGGTACAGGGTATAGGTGGGGGCTCTGAATGCAAAACCAAGCTACGGGGGACAAGGCAGATGTTACAACTGACACTTTATGGTTCCTTCTGTGTAGTGGAATGCTTATGTCTTCAAGAAGCTAGTGAATGTTTTAACATAAAATGAAAGATGTATGAGAACTGACCCTTTCATTTAGAGCTGTCAAGATATGAATATCGTTCATAAATTTAAACGATAGCCTTTCTTTCCCATTCATTTCTTTCACAGTATTCATTTACAGTGGAATGACGGTTTCAATTTACATTTAGAATTTGATTTTAAACATGAAACTGCTTTGTATTCTTATGATTATATTGTCAGAGAAACTACGGCTCAAGAGCAATGTAGTCCTAAGCATGTGAAATAACAAATGGTTGGATAATCCTTACCTTATCTTAGAAGAGAACAGCTTATCAGCAACCTAAAATGTACAATATCTCTTAAGTATATATGTGTGTTTATATATATATATATATTTATATATAATATATTTTTTTTATCAAAACACTATAATGCAGTTTTCAGAACATTTACCATTTGGTTCCAAAATTTCTTTCACTAGAACAGAGGGTTGGACTCCTGACACCTCTGTACCAGAAATTGGCAGCTACATGGCATAAAATGGCTCCTATCTCCATCCTAAAACGTACACCCTATCACACGCATTGCACATTCACTCACACACGCTCACTTAGAAGACCTTAGGCTTGGAACCACCTACACAGGTGTGGTTTTCCTGTTTAGAGTGTTGGTGTTTGAACCGTCCTTGCCCAGGGTGCCAGTGTTTGAGGCTGGTCCTGTAACGGTGACGGTGACCCCTGGTTCCTTAGGGAAGCAGTTGTGAAGCTGTAGAAAACTGTGATCTCCGCGCTCTGTATTATATAAGCTGCTAACATTAGCCTTGGAGGTATCTCTTGACAAGGTGTACATGGAGATGTCAGTTGAAGGTATCCCTTTGACTCCAACAGGGGAAGTGTCCCTCGATTGAGAAGGTTCAGTGGAGCGTGAACTTGATCTAGAACGTCGGCGATATCGAAAGCGGTAACTTGGTAAGCGTAGAATGGCAGAGGGGTTTTTGATCAGCTCAGTACGTGATTTACAATGGGCCTCTCTGTTCTTTTCAATGTAGATGTTGACCGCAAGGACCCCAATCATTTCAGCAATAATAAAAGAAAGTCCACCAAAATAAAAGGACCAACCATATGAATAATGACTTTTCTTCTCATCATCTCTCTTGGTTCCAGGATCTCCGGCATTGGCAGATATGTAAACAATTACACCAATAATGTTGCTTAGTCCTGTCATTAAATGTGAAAGAGAAATTATCAGACAATTAGACATATTTTGCTTTTTGAAATAAAAAACACATTTAAAAGTCAGTACAACATTTAAAGGGACTTTTTCAGTCATGTGTGAAAACTGGTGTTCTTGACCTCATTATTATGATAGCATAGTAGTTCTCAGCATAGTGCTTTGGTGTCAAAAACATGTCAAAATTAAACAGCTTTTAAAAATAACCCTGAGCTGTAATCTAATCCTTTATCTGACTCCTATGCCCCGTACACACGATCAGAAATTTAGACAGCAAAAGTCCGATGTGAGCTTTTGAACGGAAATTCCGACCGTGTGTATGCTCCATCGGACATTTTCTGTCGGAATTTCCACCAACAAAAGATTGAGAGCTGGTTCTCAATTAAAATCCGATCGTCTGTAGCAATTCCGACAGGCAAAATTCTGAAGCATGCTCGGAAACAATTTGACGCATGCTCGAAAGCATTTAACTTAGTTTGTCACAGCATTCTTGACGGACGAAAGTTCAGAGAACTTTTGTGTGACTGTGTGTATGCAAGCCAAGTTTGAGCGGAATTCCATCGGAAAAACCATCCAAGGTTTTTCGACGGAAAAAAATGATCGTGTGTACGCGGCATTACACTTAACCCTCACATGGGCCTGAACTGCATTGCTTAGACTAGTCCCTAAAATTAAGGAAATATATAGTGTTTTTTATGTATTTTCATTTTCATTTCTCATAATCGGAAATTAAAAAATATGGTGGTAAATATGAAATATTGCATATAAATATATAGAGGTTGAAATACTTAAGGCAAATATACTGTGCACTGCAAGTGCAGTTGCGCTTGATCTGAGGGTAAGCTCTGAGAGGAAGCTAATTCTATGATCCAATCATGTGCAAGCAAAAATGCTGTTTTTATTTTCCTTGCATGTGATTGGATATTCTTTAAAAAGTATATTTGCCTTTAATAAATCAACCCCACATTTCCTTAGTTCTTGCTAGCAAGTAGAGCTATAGGTTCTTCAATTTTTTCAAGTGTCTTATTTCATCTTGTTATAAAAAGCTTATTGTTTACAGAGTTCAATAGCTCAAGATTATATTTTTACAGACAGATTGATATGTCAGGGCAGTGACGTATCACCTTGCCTCACTTCCTCTATATAGCTCTGTTCAAATATTAATTCAGATTTAGTGTAATAGACATTTATCACTGACCGCTCTTTAAAAAAAAACATAAATAAATAAATTGGTCCCAAACAAATATACTTTTAACCAGCTCCTTAAACCTAAACTCCAGGCAAACAAACAGTTAACTACACAAAGAAAATTAATGTAGAAGGGTACTTTAACCTGCCAAATAATTTGTATTTCTGTTCATTATTCAAGAGATTTACAAAAACCTGCCACACATCGTAGCTAGTATGGAGACCAGACATTGTAGTTAAGTAATACAAATAGATTTTCTTCACCTGCCCCCAGCCTCTGACTAGACAGTGAAGGAGAAGCAGAAAATGGATGAGCTAATTTTTCTGTCACTGGGCTCTCTCCTCCTGTCAGTTGGTTTATAGTTGGCACATGGACACTGCAACACAACTGATTGGCTTTTGTTGCTGATTTTCCCTCTTCCTGTCTGAGTCATGTTGTACAAGTACAAGGGATTGCAAGAGGCTGGTGCCAATCAAGTTTAGATATTTACATGAGTTGCTTTTAAAATGGTGGCCCTATCAGTAGCACAATTTCTCTACCCCAGCACTCTATTTTGCCTGGAACGTCTGGTAAAGGAGCAGCATGTGACTTACTTTTATCCTAGTGCTTGGTGTTGGTGCATGGTGATTGCTCAGAGCCTGAGGCCTCTTACACACGACCGAGGAACTCGACGGGCGAAACACATCGTTTTGCTCGTCAAGTTCCTTGTTAGGCTGTCGAGGAATTCGGCGTGCCAATTTTCTCCATTCCCGTTGAGGAAAAAGAGAACATGCTCTCTTTTTGGCTCGACGAGTTCCTCGACAGTTTCCTCATCGAAAAATGTACACACGACCGGTTTTCTCGGCAAAAAAAAAAAAAAACAGCAAGTTTCTTGCTGGTTTTTGCCGAGAAACTTGGTCGTGTGTACGAGGCCTCAGGCTCAGGATCAGTATCATGCAGGTGCAAAAGAAGAGTTACAATCTTCAGACGGAGCAAGAGGAAAGAAAAGAGAAGGTATGTACAACTGGTGTGGTGAACATTAAAGTGAACCTGTTACTTCTCCCTGCTTGGCAATAATCCAGCTCACTAAAATCTCATATAAGGTTTAATATGTCAATGTAATCTCAATTATTTTTAAATATGCAGCTTTCATTAACATTACATCTAGTGATGCTACCATGAAGATCCTTGTTTGTCCTTGGGGTTGATTTACTAAAACCGGAGAGTGGAAAATCTGGTGCAGCTCTGCATAGAAACCAATCAGCTTCCAGGTTTTCTTGTGAAAGCTAAATTGAACTGAAGTTAGAAGCTGATTGGCTACCAAGAAGAGCTGAACCAGATTTTGAACTCTCCAGTTTTAGTAAATTAACCACAATGTGTCTGAAAGAGGCTAAAGTTATTCAGCTGCACTGAGATGTAACAAGAGAAAAACAGATGAAAAGCATGTTAATTAGAGAAAAAAAAACATGGCAGATGTTTATGGCATATAGTGCGTTGGGAAAACTACATTTCATTCAGATTAATTTGAGATCTACTTTAACTGAACCCTTACAATAAGCCCTTAATATTTAACTGGAACCTCAAAACATTGTGTATGACTTAGCATTTTGACTTTCTATAAACTCTGGGCCAGATTCACAAAAGGGATACGACGGCGTATCTCCTGATACACCGTCGTATCTCTGTTTCTATCTATGCGACTGATTCATAGAATCAGTTACGCATAGATATCCCTAAGATCCAACAGGTGTAATTGTTTTACACTGTCGGATCTTAGGATGCAGTACCGCAGCCACCGCTGGGGGGAGTTTGCGTCGTAAACCAGCGTCGGGTATGCAAATTAGGAGTTACGGCGGATCCCCGACGGATTTTCGCGTTCGCTACGTCGCCGCTAGTCTAGTTTCCCGTTGCAAAGTTAGTCGTCGTTTTAGGTGCCCTAACTTTAGTCAGCAAACGTATTGCTGTCTAAAGTATGGCCGTCGTTCCTGCGTCGAAATGTAAAAATGCATGTTGTTTGCGTAAGCCGTCTGGGAATACGGAAGTACGCTACGCGCGTCGCCGTTCGAAAAAATTACGTCACGGCGCGCAAAGCACAACGGGAATTGCGCAACTGAGCATGCGCAGTAGGTCCGGCGCGGGAGCGCGCCTAATTTAAATGGCACACGCCCATTTGAATTGGCCCGCCTTGCGTCGGAGACCGCCGGCCTAGTTTTCATCGCAAGTGCTCTGTGAATCAGGCACTTGCGATGAAAACTTGCGGCGGTGTAACGTATCTACGATACGTTACGCCGCCGCAGTTCTATGTGAATCTGGCCCTCTATCCCTAACCATTAACTTTAAAATGTATGTAAATCCAAAATGTTTTTCATTTTAGTTTTGGATAGAGTATGGATGTGTTATAACCCCTTTCAGGTTTTTATTGTGGTCTGTGTACCTGCTGGCGAGATTTTTCATATCTTATTAGGAAAATATTGTATTGCCTTTGGGAATAAAAGTGATGGGAAATCCAATATGTTGGAGCTGTTGTAGAAACAGGAAAAGAGAACAAATCTTTTATTTTCAATAGGGATGAGATGGGAATGGACTTTAACCTCCCTGGCGGTATTCCCGAGCCTGGCTCGGGGTGCAATTTCAGTACTAATAGCGGTAACCCTGAGCCAGACAAGGGATTGCATCGCAGTATCCAGGCAGAGGTTACTTACCTTGTCCCCTGGATCCTGCGATGTCTCCCCGCTGTGTGAGCGAGCTGTCTCCTCGCTCGATTCACACAGTGCCCGAGTGCCGCCGAGCTCCGTTCCCTGCGAAGTTACGACGCACGAGGGAAAAGATTGGCGCCAAATTCAAAAAAGTAAAAACACAGTACACATACAGTATACTGTAATCTTACAGATTCCAGTACTGTATAAAATAATTACACATCCCCTTTGTCCCTAGTGGTCTGTCCAGTGTTCTGCATGTACTTTTATATTATAAATACAGTTTTTTATGCCTGGAAACTGTAGATTGTCCATAGCAACCAAAAAGTGTCCCTTTATGTCAAAAGTGGTTTTAGACCTGCTAGAAAACAGCGATAATAAATTAGAATCACTTGCAGAATTGAGCGATAGCGATTTGTGGAGAAATTCGTCATCAAACACTGAAAGTAACGACAGCGACAATTCTGCAACTGAGCAAATTTCTGTGTTTTTGATTTGATTACATTATTGAATAATTTTTATTATTATTATATTATTATTTGTTATAATTATTTATAGTTATTTATTATATTATAATTTATGATTTTGTGTTTCAAACTTTATCATACTCGGGATGTCTACTAGACTCTTGTTTGGACAGATTTAAGTGAGTTATTCCTAAGAATTACAGGCCTACAATATAAAACGTCAACTTTCCATGCAAAACAATTGTACCGTTTTCAGCACCAAAAATCTGAAAGAATCATACCGCCAGGAAGGTTAATCAAGATGGTGTATTTTTTTATGTCATCATTCTCCACCCAATACTTTTTATATGTTGCCCTTCACTTTCACAAACTTTAGAGTTATTCTAAAATACATACTGTATGGACATAAATCTTTAAATTAAAAAGGCAGAACACAATTGTCAGTCATACACATGTGAATAATTGATTTTGAAATTTGGAACTAAAACACTGTAGCAGGAAAAAAAAAGCCTCATAGACAATGTTCTGTATGTCAATTCAATGTGATAGACTAGCCAATATATACAGTTTTATACAGTTCCATCCATCAGAAACATTCCCCATCAAGAGGTACAGATATAACCACAAAAATTTGCTATAACGTATACTGTAAGCTCTAATGAAGTTCACGTTAAAAAAAAAAAAACATTTGAGAACAATCAAGATTGATATTTTTGCAGGAGTTTTTCTTTAATGATCTCAAAAAAAAAATTCTTACCCGCAGCAACAAATAGAATTCCAGCTCCTAGGATGATGTTGCGCTTGGATTTGTAAACACGACTGGCAGCAACACAAAGGCCCCCAAGTAGCAGGAGCATGGCACTAAGGATAGGGAAGATGCTTGAGGCACGAACCACACCTGGGAATCAAAATAAATGGAAAAAGAGATGACTTGATAACAGTCTATAGGTATCAGCTGGTTTAAATTCTTTGCTACATAGAATGAATAAAACTAAAATTTTTGTTGGAAATGCCCAAATTTATTCTAGAAGCACGGCCTTTGAAACATTTTAAAGCAATAGCAGACAAGTACAGTTATTTAATAAAATGTGAGCCATCACATTGCCTCTATGACCTTGGAGGACCGGAGCGATGTCATGACGTCACTTCTGGTCGAGAGCAGAAGCAAACAATATTTTTTTTTTAATAAAGCAAAAGATCACCTTTTTTTTTTTTTGATCTTTTGCTTTTAAAGGTAAAGAAGAGATTTGGGGTCTTTTTGACCCCAGATCTCTCTATAAAGAGGACATGTCATCCTTATTTATATTACAAGGAATGTTTACATAAATAAGAAAAAAAAATGAAAGCGCCCCCATCCCTCCGTGGTGACGCACAGAAGCGAATGCATACCTGTTGTGAGGTATCACCGCAATTGTTAGACCAAGAGCAATATCTCACTAGACCTCCTCAGTAACTCTAAACAGGTAACCTGTAAAAAAAATAAAAGCGTCGCCTATGGATATTTTTAAGTAACATACTTTTTTGCCATTCCATGAGCGTGCGCAATTTTAAAGCGTGACATTTTAAAAAATAATTGGGGTATATATTGTTTTTAAGAAATTAATTAAAGAGTGTTTTTTTTTCCAAAATATTTGCGTTTGAAAAAGTGCTGCACAAATACTGTGTAAGATACAAAATTGCAACAATCGCCAATTTATTCCCCGGGGTCTCTGCTAAAAATATATATATAATGTTAGGGAGTTATAAGTAATTTTTTAGCAAAAAATACAGGTTTAAACTTATAAAAAAAAGTGCCAGAAAAGGTCTGGTTAAGAACCAAACAAAAAGAACTGTTAATTACACCTACCAGTATCAAAATGTTGATCAAAATAATAGGAAGACAAAAAAGTCAAGATATTTTCCATGGGGCTGATTTACTAAAGGCAAATAGTGCAAAAAAAAAAGTGTTGTAGGGATGATCGTGCATCGATGTCCAGAAAAGCCAAATGCTTTATTGTTACAATTCAAAATATGGAGACAATATCACAGCATAAACACAAGAATAGAACCTGTTAACCAATTCAGCCCCAGAAGATTTGGCTGCCCTATGACCGGGCCAATTTTTGCTATACGGCACTGCGTCGCTTTAACTGACAATTGCACAGTTGTGTGATGTTGTACCCAAACAAAATTGTTTCCCACAAATAGAGCTGTCTTTTGGTGGTATTTGATCACCTCTGCGATTTTTATTTTTTGCGCTTTAAACAAAAAAAGAGCAACAATTTTGAAAACGTTTTGCTATAGTAAATATCCCAATAAAAAAAAACAACAATTTTTTTCCTCAGTTTAGGCCGAGATGTTTTCTTCTACAAAAAATCGCAATAAGCGTATATTGATTGGTTATGGGAAAGATTTATAGCATTTATATGGCATTTTTTTTGTTTTGTTTTCTAGTAATGTCAGTGATCTGCGGTATTGCGATGTTGTGGCGGACAGGTCGGACACTTTTGACACATTTTTGGGACCACTGACATCTACAGAGCAATCAGTGTTGTAAATATGCTCTTATTACTATGTAAATGTCACTGGCAGGGAAGGGGTTAACACGAGGGGGCGATCAAGGGGTTAACTGTGTTCCCTATTTTGTGTTCTAACTGTGGGGGGATGGGGACTGACTATAGGAGATGACAGATCGTGTTTTCTACTTTGTAGAAAGACACAGTCTGTGGCGCGTGGCCGGTGGTGATCGCGCCTGCCAGCCACACGTATCGAATTCCCTCCTGTGCAGGGGGAGCGTGTGCGCCTCCAGCGGCACTCGCTCCCCCTCTGGTGGCTCTCCTGGGCGAAGCTGTATATATACAGGATTTCGCCCAGGAGAGACATTCTGCTGCAGTATATCTGCGTGAGCCGGTCGGGAACAGGTTAATGTGCTTCATTGTTGAATATCACCACACACCTTAATGGGTTAAAACTGCATGCATACTATAGGATAAGCAACACCTAGAAATATACATATATACTACACAGTATCGTGTCATATTTGCAGAAATATAAAAAAAAAGAAATGTGCAATAAAACAAGGGGTGAGATTCACTGGTCTACAAGAGGGATTAGCATCAAATCAATCATAGCAGTGGGTCAAATCCAACTCAAAATGTAATCCACCAGGAATCCTGGTCCGCAAATGCCTAGACAAATTATCAGTTGCCTAGCTCTTTACAGCAGTTAAATCCCTCCATGACACTGATTAAAATATTGAGCTACATTAGTAGAGTAATGTTGTTATATACTGTAATGGTGATTGTGTAAGCGATCCCTTAGCCTTTTTGTAGTTCTTCCAAAATATTGGATGGAACAAATTTTGGAACAAATTTGACAGGTAATGACATGATGTATTGTATTTTGCAATTCAAAAATGGGTTAGAACGTGTGGACTGACCTGGAGCAGTGTAACTCTTGAAGGATGTTCACTTTCTAAAGGAATTTTCTCTTATCTTAGGGAATGAGATGACGCTTTGTTGACTTCCATCATCCAATCATGTGCAAGTGTAGCACACTGCCCACTGGTGCATGGAACAGGATGTCATATGAAATGCTGCAGCCCCTCATAAACACAGTTTATGCAAGTGAGTGGAGGGGTGGCCGTGCATGGGAGGAGGAAAAGGAGGGAGCTGACTAGAGGACATTTTGGCAGGGCTGAGGTTGCAGCCACAATGAGCTGGAGGAGATAATCACTCACCACCCAAGGGTACAGGGGACACTGTGACTGTCTGCTGTGCAGTCTGGGAGAGGCTGCTGGGAACCACCTGGAACTGAGGGATGTATTACCCAGGAGACAGCCTCTATCAAGCCAAGTACTGGATGGAACTACAAATCCCAAGAGAACAGAAAAGAGGAGGAAAATGAAAGTGAAGCCCGGGGCTTGGGCAGTCTCATGTGTAAAGTGAGAGGTGACTGCTAGAGAGCGCTGCTGAGTTAGTGATGCTGACTGTCGTGAGTGCTCACTGTGGTGTTAGAAAGAGACTATGTTGTCACATCTGCATGGAGGGTACATCTGTTGGAGAGACCCAGCAGCCTTGAGAAAAGAGACATAACCATTTGCATGAGAAGATGTCACCATGGAGAGCAGAAGAATGCTTTATTACAGATGCCATGGTGGTGAGAGGCTATGGGGCCACAACTTTGTTAAGCATTTCGCAGACTGCTTTGTGGTAGGAGGCTGCTGGCCCCAACTTCCTTACCCACTTCTTAAAGGGACAGTGTCGCCTTGCCTATGGATACAATTTGGGTATTTACCCTCTGTACCATAGAATCCCCTTAAACTTGAATGCTCCAATTCAGGAACTCTTTTTTTTTTTTTTTTTTTTTTTTTCCCCACGTCAGACTCTGTTCACATATAGCGGAGAGGCTAGCTCACGGTTCGCCCGCCCTTAGCGTCTCTCTTGCGGCTTCGCATCATTCGTGGGTTTTTTTTTTTTTTTTTTTCCTTTTCTTATGATTAAGTTCCTTTCCCTTTTTTTTTTTTTTTTTTTTTTTGCCATTACAGGTTTGACATTTTTAAACTATTAATTAATCTTTCCCCGCTTAACAAGTCTGACTGCATTCCTTGCTAGTATAACATAATTAGTCCCAACCCCTTTTTTTTTTTTTTTTTCCCCCCTCCTTCCCCCCCCAGATCTGTGTGCCATGTAATCTTCTTTATAATTTCTCAGCTATCTGCTTCTATCATTCCCTGGGCGAACTTTTCTGAGGATTTGAATACTTTCCATTTTTCCCAAACCACCCTGTATTTGTCCTCTTCTCCTGTCTCTCTGCAGGCAAGATACTCCATCTCTTCTATATATTCCACCCTTTCTATCCACTCTTTAATTGATGGCCTCTTTGGATGTAGCCAATTTTTTGGGATCAGAGCCTTAGCTGCATTTAATAAAACTGGGACCAGAGTTGTTCCATATTGTTTTTTTGTTTTTTCTGTTCCATGAAACAGACAGGGCAGTGGGCTGCATAGAATCGTCTCCCCTGTTATTTCTTCAATATATTTCAAGATTTCTTTCCAATATTCCTGGATTCTCGGGCAGTCCCACCATATATGTAGAGTTGTTCCTTTTTGTTTACAGTTTCTCCAGCATAGCTCTGAATTTCTTGGATGAATCTTACTCATTCTTGATGGGGTCAGGTGCCATCGCACCATACATTTATAGTTTGCTTCTATGGTGGTAATGTCCGCGGCATGATTGTATACTGCACCTATCATTTGTGTTTTATCAATTTTTTTACCGATATCGCTTTCCCATTTTTCTAAGAAAGGCAGTGTGTCTTGAATCTCAAGTTCTGTTAGTATCCCATATGCCTTTGATATTCCGTGTGTCAGGGGCTTATCCATGCTGCATATTTTTTCTATTGGGTATAGTGTCTTATCTTCCCTAATTGGTTGTGGTAGTGTACTCACAAAGTGTTTTAACTGCAAATACTCCCATTCACTCATATTTTGTTCCTTTTCCCCTATTTTTATCTCTTGTCTTAGTTTAATTTTTCCACGTGTAACAATATCCTTTAATTTTTTCTCCCCTAGGTGCTTTCCAAAACGTGTTCCATTTCCTGGTGGAAAAAAATTTGTGCCTGCTAATGGGGTTAATGGAGAGTTATACTCCCATTTTTCCCGTCTAAATATTGTGTCCCATATTCTAAATACGTTCCTTGTTATGTTATGTGTGTTCGTGCTCAATTCCCTCATTTTCGGTGGTATCCATATATTTCTATTTAATTGTGTCCTACTTAATATTTCTTCCATACGTACCCATTTTTTTTTTGTGTATGCGTTTGTCCATTCTACCAACCTTGCTAAGTTTACAGCAAAATAATATCTTTTTATATCGGGGAGCCCCAACCCCCCTCCTTTTTTTTTCATGCTCAGCAATGAATAGCTTAATCTAGCCTTTTTTCCTGCCCATATATATTTCAAGATTACTGTTTTAATTACTTTAAAGAAGCTTTGCGGTATTTTTATTGGGAGCATTTGAAGTTTGTATGTTATCTTCGGTAATATCATCATTTTGAACGCATTAATCTTACCTATCCAGGAGATATGTTTTTTTGCTAGGTTTTTCAGGTCTTGGTTAATGTCGTTGATTAAGGGGACAAAATTGGCCGAGTAGAGTTTTTCAACTGTAGATGTAATTTTTATACCCAGGTACGTTATAGCTTCTTTTTCCCATGTAAATGGAAACTCTTTCTGAAGTTCTTCTGCTTCTTTTTTATCTATCCCTAAATTCAAAATTACTGTTTTAATCGGGTTTATTTTAAAGTTTGAGAGTTCACCGTATCTTTTTATTTCCTTTATGACATTAGGGAGGGAGACTCTCGGTTTGGTCAAGTATAGGAGTATGTCGTCTGCATACGCCGCCACCTTGTGTTCTTCATCTCCCACCCTCACCCCCCCTATCCCCGGGTTTTCCCGGATTTTTGCTAACAACGGTTCCAGGGCTATTACATATAGGAGAGGCGAGAGCGGGCAACCCTGTCTGGTTCCGTTTTCCATGTTGAATACAGACGACATACTCCCATTGACCTTCACCCTTGCCGTCGGGTGACTATACAAGTTCTTCACCCATTTCATGAACCTTGGTCCCAGGCCTATATTTTGTAAGGTTTCCATCATAAACCCCCAGTCGACTCTGTCAAATGCTTTTTCGGCATCTAAGGACATGAGTACGACTGGGGGTTTCTTTTTTTTTTCTTGTTGTAACAGTAACAGGGTCCTTATGCTATTGTCTCTTCCTTCTCTGCCCGCTACAAAGCCCGCCTGATCTGGGTTTATTAATTGCGGCATTAAACTTTTTATCCTAGTTGCTAGTATTTTCGCATATACTTTCAGATCTGCATTTAACAATGCTATTGGTCGATAGCTGGAGCACAACGTTCCATCTTTTCCCGTTTTAGGGATAATAGAAATATTTGCCAATAGAGATTCTTTTCTTATTTCCTCTTCCTCTCCTATTTTGTTAAAATAGTTGCACATCTCTGGGATCAAAAGTTCTTTAAATGTTTTGTAATATTTAATCGGCAAACCATCGGGGCCTGGGCTCTTACCACACGGTGTTTCCCGGAAGGCTCTGTGTACCTCATCTTGAGTTATTGGGGCCTCTAAGGATTCAATGTCGTTTTGGGAAATTTTAGGTAATTTCACTTCTTCTAAGTATTCCCTGATTTTCCTTTTTCTCACCCTTTCTTGCTCTTGGGTTTCATTAGTTCTTATTGAATATAATGAGCTATAAAAAGTCCGGAAGGACTCCGCGATTTCGGACGTCTTATATTTCATAAGGCCGTCTTGGTTTTTTATTTTTTCTATGTAGTTTTTTTTTTTTTTTCTCTAGATATTCTAGCTAAAAGTTTCCCTGGTTTGTTCCCCCATTTATACCTCTCCTTTCTAACATTTTTGAATATGTCTCTTGTTTCAAACTTCATAAGATCTCTAAGCTGGGTCCTCTTTACAACAATTTCTTGGTGTATTTCAATTTCTCCTCTCTCCTTATGCATTTGCTCCAATTCAAATAGCTCAGTTGTTAATTTTTTCATGTTTAATTTTCTTATCTTTTTCTTCCCTGCTCCTATTGAGATTAGTTTCCCTCTGATGTATGCCTTATGGGCCTCCCATACAGTAGCTACCCTTACTTCAGGTGTGTTATTGAGGGTGAAATATTGATCCAAATCCGTTCTCACTATGTTGTTTACCTCTATATCCTCTATAAGTTCTTCGTTTAAATTCCATGATCCTTTTCTTTGCTCTATCTCTTTGAATCTAATTTCCACTATTACAGGAGCATGGTCTGAAATTGTGGTTACCCCTATTGAAGTTTTAACTACCTCTTCCAGTAACTCGTGGTCTACCATTATATAGTCCAGTCTTGAGTATGTTCCGTGCACGGCAGAATAGTAGGTATAGTCCCTTTTATTTGGATGTGTAATCCTCCAAGGATCTATTAAACAGTAGTCATGCATTTTTTTTCTTAATATTCTAAGCTGTTTAATATTTCGCCTCTGGGCCCCGGATGTACTATCTAATTGATAGTCCATTGAGAGGTTGAAGTCTCCTGCTATTATTACATGTCCTGATTTAAAGTCCATTAAGGCGTTCAAGATCCCCCTCAGATATTTATATGGTTGGTTATTTGGGCAATATATATTTGCTAACGTGTATTTTTTTCCTTGGAGTACTCCTTTTAGGAACAGATAACGACCGTCCGGGTCTACCTTCCTATCTTCTACTGTAAAAGAGATATTATTCCCTATTCCTATGGCGACCCCCTTAGCTCTTTTCTTTGGGGAGTCCCCATAATACCAAATGGGAACTGCCCGAGAATACAATCTAACATTAGAATCCAACGTTATGTGTGTCTCTTGCAGAAAAACGATTTCAGCGGAATACCTTTCAATTTCTCTTAATACCATATGCCTTTTTTCAGGGCAACTAAGACCTCTTACATTATATGTTAAAAAATTTATGTTTGTCATATTTTTTTTTTTTTTCCCTTTTCTGTCTTTCTCGGATATATTTGTTCTTTCCTGCTACATGACACACAGATCTGAGTCCCTTTCCCCCCCCCTTCCCAATCCTCCCCTCTCCCTTCCCACCCAAACTCCTCCTCCCCCTCCCTTCTCCCTCCCCCCCTCCCCTCCCCTCGTATCTTGCCCCCTTGTTCTTCATTTGGGGCTTTCTCCCCCCCACCCCCTCCCCCCCTTCCCCCCATTCGATCCCTGACCTTCTGGTCATTTAGAGCTTTTTCTATTTGGCGCTCCTGGCGCTCTTTTGCTCCTCAGGCTGAGGTGGAGTTCTATTTTAGCCCGGTCTCCTATCTCCCTATACTGGGGAACTGGTGAAGAAGCGCTTTCTGGGTCTCCCCCCTCCCCCGTCCCACTCCGATGGCTTAGTTTACTATGTTGACCCTCCCCCTCCCCCTACCCCCCCCCCCCCCCCCCCCCCCCCCCCCCCCCCCCCCCCCCGTTCCCCCCCTCCTCTGTCGATCAACATTAATAATTTTTTGGTATTGGAATGCCCAGATTATGGCAAAATTCTGGTATCTCCTCAATAAACCTCAGTCTTGCCGAAATGCCATTTTTCCTGCCTATTAGGCACGCTGGGAATCCCCAATTATACTGAATATCATGTTCCTGCAGCACTCCTAACAATGGTTTTAAGCTTCTTCTTCGTTTTAACGTCTCTTGTGACAGGTCTTGATAAATTTGAATTTTCTGTTGGTCATATTCTAACGGTGATTTCCCTCTCAATTTTCTCCATAGGTGGTTTTTCTCTTCCCAACTTTCAAAACGTACAATAATGTCCCTTGGGTAGCCCTGTGCTGTCTCCCTGGGCCGTCTTATCCTGTGTGCTCGTTCTATTCTTAGTGGGGAAGTTGTTTCTCTCTCTAGTATTGGATTGCAAATTTTCCTTATTATTTCTGGGAGGTCCTCAGCCTGTGTCGTTTCTGGAACTCCGCGTATTCTTATATTCTTCCTTCTATCCCTGTTTTCTTGATCTTCTAATTTATACGCCTGTTCTCGTTGGTTTATTTTTAATGCTTTTATTTCATCTTCTAGTTTTTTAACTGAGGTTACATTGTATTCGACTTTTTTCTCCACTTCTTCCACTCTTTCCAATATATGCCCCATATTTCTCTCCATTTTTTCCATTTGCGTTTTAAGTGATCTTTCTAGGGCAGCGAACATTCCTTCCATTTCCCTTTTTGTTGGCAAAAGTGTCATATCCTGCGTTTCTTCCTTATTACCCTGTTCAAAGTCTGTTTCTTTGTCTGTTTCTCTATCTTTGTCTGTTCTAATCTCTAAGAGTGACTCTGAGAGTATTTCTGAGTCCACCATGGTATTCGCAGGCCCTTTTTTCTTATCCTTTTTCTTTTCTTTTTCTGCTTGGCCTCCTTTACCAATTGGTGGTTTTTCTATGTGCTGATTATCTCCATTTGTCCCATGGATCACAAATTTACACATCGGGCCTGGGCTTTGACTTAAGCGGGGGACCTTTGGGATTGCCCCTCCTTTCGCTATTTTTCCCCTTGTGGTCATCCTCACCCCTGAGTTGTAACTGCGTCACTTTAGAGAGATTTTATGGGAAGACCGTTTGAACTTGTGGTTGGTGTCTACTGCACAAGACAATACCCTTTGATGTTTCTTATATCTTAATTTATAGTTATAGTATTTCTAATCTTTAGCTTGACTTAGAGCTATTGGGAGCACCCAACTCGTATACTGACCCCCCCTCTCGGTCTCCAGCGCCCGTATACCTCAAGGACCTCCTTCTACGGGTTTTCAGGGCTCTATGGTCTGTTTACTTGCACTGTGTACTACGCTTTTACAGTTATATCTGCAAGGGATTTTTAAACACGTTTTCTGCCGACTCGCCTATATATTGTGAAATACTGAGGTATAACATGGAAAGAGTACAATGTGTGTTGCGTATAGCACCAAACAGTGCCTTTTGATGTTTCCTTTATCACAGTTTAGGGTTGCTATAATTTTTCCGCTCTTTGTCTTTGGCCTTGGATAAGGGTATTCGGAGCCACAAGCAAGTATACTGGCCCCCCTCTTCTCTGCGATTCTGGTGCCCGTCTATTGAATATAGTGCGCCAAAAAAAAAAAAAAAAACAAAAAAAAAAAAAAACAACGTTCCGTATGTCTCGTTTTGCAAAAAAGAGATTTTCACTGTGTTTTTTAATTAACCCCCATGGGAAGAGGGAAAGTGTCAAGAGGGAACCACCGGGGGGACTATAAAGTTACCGACATCTTTACAGACACTTCAAATGACAGTGTTGAGCACATGTCCCTTATGAGCATTATTTCATGCTTTCATGTCAGACCCATCCATTTGTCAATCTCCTCAGAGGGAGGTATCCAATTCATATATTTCTTTTTCTTAGTTCATATTTCTTAAAAGGACATTTGTACATTTGTACTCACCACTTTGATGGATGAAGTGTGCTCATAGAATGTACTCACCAGTCCAATAGTTGTCTGACTAAGAAGTGCTTACGAGCTGCTGCAGTGAGTTTCCAGGTTATTTCTGTACCTACTATTATGGCTTTGGCTTTGGCTTTAATGATGGGGCCAGTGCCTCACTTCGCTGGGCTGCAAGCTATGGAGCGACTGGGCCACCTGATACTGCGTGACTACGTGACGCCCCCTCCCCCCAGGCCCCCTTCCGACGCCGCACGGCACACCTCCGCAGCTCATCCACCCGCCCGCTCCAGCGAACCAGGCAGACCAGGCAGACCAGGGAGACGCAGCACCGGCCGACACAATGCAGCACCGCCGCACCGCCAGCCAGCCTGCAAGCCAGGGAAACCAGGGGAGCCGCCCAGCCCACGCAACAGCCCACCCGCCAGGTTAGCAGTTCGGGGAGACCCGTGCAAGTCCGTTTCGGCCGACCGGCCGGGAGCTACAATCCGGTGGGGGGGAGGAGGGAGGGAGGGGGGGGACTCTTCAGTGGAGGGAGCGGGGGATCCAGCTCACGCTCATATCGGCATCAGTTCGGAGCAGGGCTGGAGAGCAGGCATCCCGTCTAGCTGCTCCTCCACACTGACCGCGCCATCTCTAGACTCCTCCCTCAAATTCAGGAACTCTTAATAGTATGTAGGCAGGTGCAGTCTATTTTCTCCTCTGCAGGTGGTGCTCAACTGCAGTGGCAGTACAGAGGGAGAGAAAGTCAGGAAGAACATGGTTCCTCTATGGTTTCCTGGGACACTAGGGCAGAAATCACGTTGGATACTAACTCTGGTGCCCACAAGAAAAGTGGGGAAAGTGTAGGGATCTACTTATTATCCTGGAAACCTCCCCACTTAGGCTCGGACCTGCCTGGCCGTATTCTTTCCCTCCAGACAGACACTGTATTTTTGGCCAAGACCTGTTCTGCTGCACGCTGTTGTCATCCTTGACTGTTCCCAGTTGGGCTTCCTTCCATTGGGCCTGTTGTGAACTGTTCTAACTATACTCCAGTACAAGTTCTTTCAATTGCATCTGGACTGAGTGTGTGTTATTGCTGCTGCACCCACCTACAAGTACACTTGGGAAGCATTTGAAGAGACTGAAGGACCAATTGCTTCTAGTACCTACCCTTTGGCTAGGGCCTCCCTAGATCCTGGGTTCCAGTGCAGAGATACCTGGTCTTAATATTTTGTTGTATTGTGAAATCTTCACCAGTGTATGGGGCTTAAAAACTGACAGCTCAGGAGGAGTCACTGTGATAACTATCCAATGTCAGTACATTAATCTCCCCTGCTGTTCTATTGTGTTCTGACAAGGGGGCGGCCCCCCCACCAGAACACACCGGTCAGATTGGGAGTGGATAGGCAGACTTTTTTCAGTCATGAACAGCTGGATTCCAGTACAAATAAGCAGAATGTTGACTGGTTTCTATTGAATCGGCCAATGCCACTCCCCTATTCAGGCCCTGTGTATTAGACTTTACTCTGTACCTGTTTATTAGTATTGCTAATTTATGTTGTTTCCTTGTTGGGTGTGTAGCACAAATAAATCCTTCTTCTTTAGCATTGGTGTATTTGGTTAGATTTGGTGTGACATTGCCAAAGGGCTCAGGTCATCCGGAATCAGGAGACCCATACTTCAGTGTTACACCAGCAAAATTTTTTTTTTCCTTACCCATAATTGGGTATTCTTTGCAAAGTGAATTTTCATCACATTCACTAAGCCAAGGGAAAATTCTATGGAACAATTGACAGCTTATTTGTCTTTAGTAAATCAGCCCTAATGAGTGCATGTCCAATATACATTATCTAAAAATCTGTATTTATATAGGCAAAATCATGATGATTTCTATAAACACGATCCCTTTATAGGTCAATGAATCCAACTATGAACAAAACAGTTGGATAGTACACAATATAGACACTATCTTGATTATGGGGACATAATAGGGAATGCATTATGCTATGTATTTTTCACCCTGTAAACTAAAATAATTGGGTCACTAAATAGTTCCCCCCCCCCCCAACTGGCTTCACTAAGCTTTCCCCTAGCACTAAGCCCTGCCCACAGGGATGCATATTCTGCTTTAGAAAAAATTACCATTTTAAAAGTAAACCACTCCATTCCACTATGAATACAAATCAATAGTTTCCACAGTGAGCACAGTTTCATAGTCTGAAACGCATTAGAAATCATGTCAACTAGAACAGAAAAGCAAAGAAAAGGCACACTAAGTGAGACGAGACTGTGCCTTGCTGCTTTTCCTCTCCTCTTGTGTCTTTATAATGCACCCCCTAATGATAATAACAGCTGGCAGTGCCAATGCTGAAGCACTCTCTTGTTGTGCTTCTATGAATATTCTTGATTCTTGCATAGTTTTCTCCATGTCTATTCCGAGAAAAAAACTGATTAGCAGCCATGAAGCAAGATGGGAACCCTGCTCCAAAAGTGCAAGAAAAGTCTAACCTAATCCTGGGGTATCAATGGGCCTGGTAAGTTCCACTCCTTTATAAAAAAAAACAGGAATCAAACTGTCTAAGAGACATGTGTAAGCTGCAATGGGTTCAGCTCACATTTTTATTTGCCATATCAACCATTAAATCAATGAGGTACTGTATATCAATCAACAATGAAAGTCAATAAAAAGCTGGAGTAAGGAGAAAAATAATAATCACTACAGAAAATTACACATGTATTATAACTTAGTGAATTAAGCCTTGTGCCTGAAAACTATGTTGAGCATCCTGTCTTTAAATTTTTAGCACATTAATTGCAACAAATATTGTTTTTTTATATTTGGCTATTGACATTTCTTTAATGATTGAAAGATTGATAAAAAAATCTTGAAATCATCATAAAGAAGCTGTTTATTATTTTTTTAACGGTTTGTTGACCATATAACATACATATATGGTGGCAAGATGGCCATGCTGTGCAGGATCATGTACCTAGTATGTGATTTTGCACTTCCGGGTCTAGGGCGCCACCGGCGACCGGCTACTGATGTGATTATACACAGTGGGAGCTGATCTGCAGGTACCGCGGCCTTAATGATCACTGGCACCCGCCAATTATTAGGTAGAAAACCAGAATGGCGATCTGCCTATGTAAACAAGACAGATCACTGCTCTGTCAGTAGGGAAGACATGGATCCTGTGTTCCTGCAAAGCAGGAACATGAATCCTTGCCTTCCCCAAGTAAAAGCACCTTCCACACAAGCGTATCCACACAAGTACACAAGCACTGGTTAGACACACAGTTAACCCTTTGATCGCCCCTGATGTTAGCCCCTTCCTAGCCAGTGTCATTAGTACAGTGACAGTGCATATTTTTTAACAATGATCACTGTATTATTGTCACTGGTCCCTTAAAAGTGTCAGTTAGTGTCCGATTTGTGTGCTGCAATATCGCAGTCTGGCTATAAGTCGCTGATCGCCGCAATTACTAATAAATAAAATAAAATAAATACAAATTTCATAAATACAGTATATCCCATATTTTTCTATTATTAGCTTTAGATTGTGCCATATCTTGCCATATAATAAATCTAACGTTATAAACTACTCTAGTATGATCTAATTCTTGTTACCATTTGTAACCCTTTTTCCTGTTCTATACCAGGTTGTTTTGTGACATAAATAAAAATATAAAGCCGCGCCCAAATAATTAATGTAACAGGTGGAATTATGTCCAAATAAATGTCTATAACATTCAACAGATGATAAAGTTGGTTAGATCCTATATAACACTGTTCATAGATTGCAGATGGAGACTTCAAGTTGGTTGATATATTGGAATGTGGTTGATCAAAAACTCCAAAACACCAGGTGACATGCATGCAGTCAGTGCCAGCCCTCCACCGTAAATCAAAGCAGCTTACCAGATGGCAAGCCTTTAACACAATTGGCTATAGCCCAGCCACGGCCTTTTAATCCTCAGGACACTTGGTTGGAACACTCCGTCACTTAACAGGATCACAGGCTCAGGTGATTGTGGTAAAGGATTGCGAATCAGCCTCAAATAAGCTCATCAGCGGAGCAACAACGGTCAAACGATCCCCAATGCATAAATCGAAAGATAAAAAAGGAACGCAATAGCGTAATACCGCAGGGTACAAAAATTTAATAGAAGCAGTAATGTACTTACAGCATCTTTGTAAAAGCCGGCCGGCTTGAAGGAGCCCTCCTCCTTGGCGCAGTGACGTCACCACGCCAAGGAGGAGGGCTCCTTCAAGCCGGCCGACTTTTACAAACTTTGTTCGCTACATGCTGTTTTTAACTACTGATGCTGTAAGTACATTACTGCTTCTATAAAATTTTTGTACCCTGCGGTATTACGCTATTGCGTTCCTTTTTTATCTTTCAATTTATGCATTGGGGATCGTTTGACCGTTGTTGCTCCGCTGATGAGCTTATTTGAGGCTGATTCGCAATCCTTTACCACAATCACCTGAGCCTGTGATCCTGTTAAGTGACGGAGTGTTCCAACCAAGTGTCCTGAGGATTAAAAGGCCGTGGCTGGGCTATAGCCAATTGTGTTAAAGGCTTGCCATCTGGTAAGCTGCTTTGATTTACGGTGGAGGGCTGGCACTGACTGCATGCATGTCACCTGGTGTTTTGGAGTTTTTGATCAACCACATTCCAATATATCAACCAACTTGAAGTCTCCATCTGCAATCTATGAACAGTGTTATATAGGATCTAACCAACTTTATCATCTGTTGAATGTTATAGACATTTATTTGGACATAATTCCACCTGTTACATTAATTATTTGGGCGCGGCTTTATATTTTTATTTGCTTTTGTGTATCACACGTTAGCTGCTGCCTGTAGCCTTTTGCTGTGGTAGCGCGGTTTTCCTTTTTTCTTGTTTTGTGACATATATGCTTTGGTTACAGTAACAACACCCTACATGGTGATTGATTTATGAGTGACCATTATATCTAAATGGATGATTTTGTGCTTTTTCATTTTTTTTATGTGTAGCATGGTGGAAAGTGGCAACCTCCACTAAGTAGAACTGCGCTGGTAGGTCTGCCATACAGAGAGATTTTGTCTTATAAAAACTAAATGGGAAAATGTCATTAAGGTACAGTAAGATACTGTTCTGGAAAAATAATGATTGTCCTGGAGAGCCCCTAGAGAGACAAGGCCTATAGAGAAGTATCCGGACCCTCACCTACACAGGGATGACTGTATTCTAGTTTTAAGGAACTAACAGCATGGATCCTTACTTGTCAGTAATATCAATTATACTTCGTAGTAGTTAGTCACATTCAACTGGGCTCGTTTTGTAGTATTGAAGATGTTTTATAGCTTATCAAACCACTTTTCAGTTCCAATGTGTTTCAGGAGGATACAACAGCATTTATATCTTGGAGCAAATTGCTGTACTAGAGCTATATTGGGACTTTTAGAATGAGGCCATACCTAGTATGTACCTCCATCCCCGATAAGTTGAAGAAGGAAAACTAAATTTGGGACTTTTGAATGAAGCACACTGCTGAATTCGATGAAACAACTAAGGTAAACATATTTATTGATTGTTGATATTCACATCTATTTTACCTATCGATTTTTTATCATGTGTTTGTTATACCATCTTTGTAATCAATAAATATGTTTACCTTAGTTTTTTCATCAAATTCAGCAGTGTGCTTCATTCAAAAGTCCAAAATTTAGTTTTCCTTCTTCAGCATTTATATCTTCACCATATGACACCAATGTTAATTGTCCAAGAACAGGATATAAATGGAGAATATAAATGCTGGGGTATGTTCCTGACACACACTGGTACTGAAGAAGTGGCTTGCTAAGCTATGAACATTCTTCCACATTGCAGAACATGACCAGTTGTATGTGACTAACCACTATGAGCTATACCATGACCCGGATACAGTAATGAGAACCTTCACAGACATTTTCTGTACCACAAATTATTTTTTATGAAGTGTTAGCATATGTCCCCTTAACAAACGCTGTTACTTCCTGCATTCTTGGTCTTCATAGCAACTGGTTGGTCTCCTTGTAGCTGGCCAGTGCAGAATTATTTGTATCACCTTGAAGTGATTTTACCTAAGCCCAGGTGGTTTGCACACAGATATCTATATTAACTGCACTTCTGTTAGGCACAGCAGCCCATGCCGCAAGTTGCTAAAGGTGGGGGGGACAGAAGAAAAAAAAATGAAAAAAATAATAATAATAATTAAAAATTAAGAAAAAAAAATCAGGGGGGAGGGGGCGGGCCACTGCCACAAGTTTCTAAGGGTGGAGAGGTAAAAAAAAATAAAACAGGGGGACCATCGGGCCCCTTACAGGTGTAATGCCTGTAACCCCCTGATGGCGGCCCTGCTGATAGGTGCACTCAAACTAGGATGCAATTCCTAAATTAACCTTTTCCCCAGTGCCATACCCTTTAACAGTCTCTGTCAGGGATTTGTTTGTAACTATACCAATTGAAAATCATGGTTTCACCATGATTTGATTTTCCTTGAAATGATTTAGCTAGATCCACTATATTATAGGTGTTTTAGGAAGTATACTTGGTACATGCTGGAGAAATGAATATTCCCTTGAATGTGACTAATGTATAAGAATGCCTCCAAAACTTGGGTATGGGGCCATATTAGGCCATAAGAATGGTTTTACCTTAACTGACCTAATACTATAGGAATGTCATTACAAACTGACCATATAGCCAAGTCCACCAAGTCCTGTTAGGGATGTGTACTATCTTCCTTAAAGGGTACTATCACTTTCCAAACAATTCCTATTGGTTGTTACTTACTGACAAGTCATGTACAGTGGGGATCGAAAGTTTGGGCACCCCAGGTAAAAATTTGTATTAATGTGCATAACGAAGCCAAGGAAAGATGGAAAAATTTCCAAAAGGCATCAAATTACAGATTAGACATTCTTATAATATGT
Source organism: Rana temporaria (assembly GCF_905171775.1). Taxonomy (NCBI): domain Eukaryota; kingdom Metazoa; phylum Chordata; class Amphibia; order Anura; family Ranidae; genus Rana; species Rana temporaria. The sequence goes on from NC_053498.1 coordinate 87,451,866, forward strand.
AAAAAAAAATTAGATTTTATTTCCATCATTTACACGTTCAAAACTACAAAAAACAAAAAAAAATGGCGTCTGCAAAAGTTTGGGCACCCTGCAGAGTTAATATCTTGTACTGTTCCCTTTGGCAAGTATCACAGCTTGTAAACGCTTTTTGTAGCCAGCCAAGAGTCTTTCAATTCTTGTTTGAGGTATCTTTGCCCATTCTTCCTTACAAAAGTCTTCCAGTTCTTTGAGATTTCTGGGCTGTCTGTCACGCACTGCTCTTTTAACCTCCCTGGCGGTATGATTATTTCAGAAAAAAGGTGCTGAAAGCGGTACCATTATTTGCAAGGAAATTTGGCGTTTTATACGGTAGGTCTGTAATTTTTAGGAATAACTCATTTAAATCTGACCAAACAAGAGACTAGTAGGCATCCCGGGTATGACATTTTTTTAAAAACAAAATTATAAATTATAATATATTAAATAATTATATATAATTATAACAAGTAATAATATAATTATAATAAAAATTATTCAATAATGTAATCAACTCAAAATCACTGAAATTTGCTCAGTTGCAGAATTGTCGCTGTCATTACTTTTATTTTTTTATGACGAATTTCCCCACAAATCGCTATCTCACAATTCTGCAAGTGATTATAATTTATTATCGCTGTTTTCTAGCTGCTCTAAAATCATTTTTGACATAAAGGGATACTTTTGGTTGCTATGGACAATCTACAGTTTGCAGGGAGAAAGAACCGTTTTTATTACCGTATTTATCGGCGTATACTGCGCACTATTTTGCCCTGAAAATCAGGGCAAAATCGTGGGTGCGCGATATACGCCGATACCCGATTTCCCGCGCCGAGTTTGAATACTGGGCCGACATATACCGAGCGCAGTACACTCGTGTATAGTCGGGCAGTCTAGGCTACACTCGCGCTCACGTCCTGTACGTCCAGGACGTCAGCGCGAGCATTGCCGACTATACGTCGAGTGTACTGCTCTCGGTGTATGTCGGCACAGTATTCAAACTCAGCGCGGGAAAGCGGGAAACGAGCGAGGAGGACGCCGCAGAAGGACGCCGGACCCGACGAAGAGGACACCCGAAGCCGCAGACGGACGCCGGACCCGACGAGGCCGCCGATGGACGCCGTGCAAGACACCAAACTGTAAGTACAAAAATCTTTTTTTCAATAGGAATTTCGGGGCAACTTTAGGGGTGCGCGCTATACGCGGGAGCGCGCTATACCCCAATAAATACGGTATATAAAAGTACATGTAGGGCACTGGGCAGACCACTAGGGACAAGGGGGGTGTGTATTTTTTACATACAGTACTGTAATCTATAAGATTATAGTATACTGTATGTAATGTGTTTGTTTACGTTTTTGAATTTGGCGCCGTTCTCCGCTCCTGTGCGTTGTAACGTCGCAGGGAACGGAGATCGGCGGCACAGGAGGACACTGTGTAAATCGAGCGAGGTCCCGCTCGCTCACACAGCGCGGTGGCATCGCTGGATCCAGGGACAAGGTAAGTAACTTTGTCTGCTGCTGCAGCGAGGCAAGCCCGAGTCTGACTCAGGGTTACCGCTTTTGGCATAAAAATCTTACCCCGAGTCAGACTCTGGAATACCGCTAGGAGGGTTAAGGTTTATCCATAGATTTTCTATTATGTTGAGGTCAGGAGATTGTGAAGGCCATGGCAAAACCTTCAGTTTAAGCCTCTTGATGTAATCCCCCATGGATGTTGAGGTGTGTTTAGGATCATTATCCATTTGTAGAAGCCATCCTCTTTTAACTTCAGCTTTTTCACAGATGGCATCAAGTTACCATCCAAAATTTGCTGAAATTTTATTTAATCCATTTTTCCTTCTACTCGTGAAATGTTCCCTATGCCACTGGCTGCAATACAACCCCAAATCATGATTGATCCACCCCCATGCTTAACAGTTGGACAGAGGTTCTTTTCATTAAATTCTGTGCCCTTTCTTCTCCAAACGTACCTTTGCTCATTCCGGCCAAAAAGCTCTATTTTAACCTTATCGGTCCAGAGAACTTGTTTCCAAAATGCGTCAGGCTTGTCTATATGTTCATTTGCAAAGTTCAAACGCTGATTTTTGTGGTGAGGACGTAGAAGAGGTTTTCTTCTGATGACTCTTCCATGAAGACCAGATTTGTACAAGTATCTCTTTATAGTGGAATAGTGTACCACAACTCCATTGTCTGCCAGATCTTTCTGGAGAGATCGTGCAGTCAAACGTGGGTTTTGAATTGCTTTTCTCACAATCCTGTGAGCTGTTTTCTAGACAACTGCTTAAGCCTCGTAAACACGACGAGGAACTCGACAGGCGAAGCACATTGTTTTATTCGTCGAGTTCCTTGTTAGGCTGTCGAGGAACTCGACAAGGCAAGTTTCTCTATTCCCGTTGAGGAAAAAGAAGACATGCTCTCTTTTTGGCTCGACGGGATCCTCGACAGTTTCCTCATCGAAAAATGTACACACGACCGGTTTCCTTGGCAACAAAAAAAATCCCACTTCTTGCTGGTTTTTCCCGAGAAACTCGTTCGTGTTTACGAGGCTTTAGAAGAACCCATGGTGCTGATTGTTGGGGCAAGGTCAGATGAGTCTGGGCATTTAAAACCTTTGAGATTGACATCACCTGGTCTTCCCAGACGATGTTTGAGAACAATCCACGACACTGGCAGGTCTCAGCTTTGCAAAGGGGGCAGTGCATGCTATAAATTCTGCAGGGTGCCCAAACTTTTGCAGACGCCATTTTCTTGTTTTCTGTAATTTTGAAAGTGTAAATGATGGAAATAAAATCTAACTTTTTTTGACATATAAGAATGTCTAATCTGTAATTTGATGCCTTTTGGAGATTTTTCCATGTTTCCTTGGCTTCGTTATGCACATTAATACAAATTTTTACCTGGGGTGCCCAAACTTTTGATTTCCACTGTATATACCACAGCCAACATAAGGGTAAACTTGTCCTCTAACAGAACTGCAATAAGCCCATGTCTGTCCTGATCATCTGCCAAGCCACTGGAAAATGGGCAGGGACCCTTGGAATAGCAGCTTTAGTCTACTTGTATCAAAGTATTCTTGTTACTTTTTTAATATTATTACATTTGTTATATTTAATCTTTATCTGTAATTTCTTTATTAAATCGTATATACAGTTTGATTTTATCTAAGTGTTTCTGTGATCTCTCTTTGCACATCTCAAAAAAATAAAAAAATGTAAACAATTTCATAACTGTGATAAAACAGTTGATGTCAGAAGTGAGATATTCAGCGGGAACTAGAGATACAAATAATAGAATATGTAGTGGCAAGATTATGCTAGAAAGTGCAGAAAATGCATCAGTCGCTTAGCTGGATGAAGAGAGAGGTGCCAGATGATCAAAGTGTGAGCTCATTCCAGTGTTGGGTGCCCATGACTGGACAATGGAATCCGAGTGTTTTCAAACCTTGCCAGTCTGTGAAAGATTTGTCTTGTATAGAGCAGATGATGGACTTTGAAGGCGTAATGGGTTAAAAATTGAATATTTATTGAAAAAAAATATATATATATAAGAATAATTGAAATCATAAAATTCATGAATAAGGCCGTTCCTAAGAAAGCCTAAGAATACAAAAACACTAGCATGACAAAACACCTATTACATATGGGTACAGTACAAAGATGAAAGTGGGAGACTAGCAACCACTTTTTGTTGGTAATTATAACAAGACCCTTGAAGTTTGCAGAAGGTGAAGTGTCATACGATGCTCAGCCCGACATGTTGCGCATTGAAAAAACGCTTCTTCAGGAGCTTAAAACGAATTCTACAAAATAATAATAATAATAATGACAAATTTTACAATGGGCAAAAACACAACAAATAACCAATAAAAATTATTATAAGTCTCTGACTTAAGCCCATTTGAGTAATGCTACATAGCCCAAAAGCTGGTCCAATCAGGAGCTGCAGACAGGGACCCCCTCCCCCCTCGCTACTTCCCTCCCTTCTCCTCTCCCCTGCTCTCTTCTTCCTACCACTTTGTCCCTGTCTGCATCTCCTTATTGGACCAGCTTTTGGGCTATGTAGCAGTACTCAAACGGGCTTAAGTCAGAGACTTAAAATAATTGTTATTGGTTATTTGTTGTGTTTTTGTCCATTGTAAAATTTGTCATTATTATTATTATTTTGTAGAATTAGTTTTAAGCTCCTGAAGAAACATTTTTTCAACGCGCAACATGACGGGCTGAGCATCGTATGACACTTCACCTTCTGCAAACTTCAAGGGTCTTGTTATAATTACCAACAAAACGTGGTTGCTAGTCTCCCACTTTCATCTTTGTACTGTACCCATATGTAATAGGTGTTTTGTCATGCTAGTGTTTTTGTATTCTTAGGCTTTCTTAGGAACAGCCTTATTCATGAATTTTATGTTTTCAATTATTCTTATATATATATTTTTTTTCAATAAATATTCAATTTTTAACCCATTATGCCTTCAAAGCCCATCATCTACTCTATACATATATGTATTTATATATATATATGTGTATATTTTTTCTTAATCCAAGTTATCGGGTTGTGGCATTGTATTATTTTTTTCTCATATCCACAGTTCCACGCTGTGATGATCTGATTTGTTAATTCAAAGATTTGTCTTGGTTTAATAAATGGAGCAAAAGATTGATTTGCAGGTGGAATGGTTGTGATAGGAAAAAGACTCTGGGCTGCCGGCAGTTTAACCCCTTTTCTATTGGCGCATTGTAAAATGACGCTGGCAGGAACCTTCCCTCCTGGCGGGCGCCATATGATGTCCGCCCATTCTTGCGGCTCTCGCATTCCCCTGGGAGCATGCAGAGTGGCAATCATGGATGAGGCGTGTTCCCCAGGACAAAGCCCATCCTGAATCAGAGTAAAGAGCCCAATGGAAATGTCTCTTTACTACATGACCAGCTGTCCAATCACAGCTGCTCATATGCACTATCTTTGTGCACGCCGCTTGTGCGCGCCCCCAGGGGTGCGCAGGACTGCGATCGGGGATGAGGCGTGTCACTCTGACACAGCCCATCCCCAATCAAGGTAAAGAGCCAATGAAATTGATTGAACACAGCCAGTCACAAATGTTAACAAACCGCGGTAACTAGCTGTTACCGGGTTCTCCTCCTCACACACCTATCCTGTGTGAGGAGGAGATTGCGGTAACAGCTTGTTACCGCTTACAGTGTACAGCACAAAGCACAGATTGCCCAATAATAAAGCGTACCTGTCACCAGCTCATTAAAGTACCTGAGTACCTGTCTCCAGCCCAGAGTACCCAAGTACCTATCTGCAGCCCATCAGAGTACCCAAGTACCTGTCTCAGCCCATTAGAGTACCTATCTGCAGCCCATCAGAGTACCGGAGTACCTATCCACAGTCCATCAGGGTACTGGAGTACCTGTATCTAGCCCATTAGGGTACCCGAGTACCTGTCTCCAGCCCAGAGTACTCGAGTAGCTATCTGCAGCCCATCAGAGTACCCAAGAACCTGTCTCCAGCCCATCAGAGTATCTATCTGCAGCCCCTTTAGAGTACCTGAGTACCTATCTGCAGCCCATGCCTCATAGAATATACGTTGGGGTGTTTGCTTTCCAAAATGGGGTCATTTTGTGGGTGTTTCCATTGTCCTGGTGCTCCAGGGCCTTCAAAAGGTCCTGGAAATATGTAGTCAGGGAATCAGATATGTAATTTATGCTCCTAGAATGCCCGAAGGTGCTACTTGGATGTTGGGCCTCTGTATGTGGCCAGGCTGTGAAAAAGTCTCACACATGTGGTATTGCCATACATAGGAGGAGTAGCAGAATGTATTTTGGGGTGTAATTGGAAGTATGCATATGCTGTGTAATATTTTTTAAATTTTCACACGAATTGTGTGAAAAAATGACAACTTCGAAAAACTCACCATGCCCCTTACCAAATACATTATACTGATTTTCCAAAAGGGGTCATTTGGGGGGTATTTGCACTGTCCTGACATTTCAGGGCCTCAAAATGAGCTAGACTATCAGTACATCAGTTGTGATCAATTTTGTATTATTGGGGATTTGGCACCATAGCTTGTAGACTCTATAACTTTTTTTTTCCAAATTCTTGCACTTTTTTCACTTATATCGCAAAACATAAAAAACGCAATGGTGATTAAATACCACCAAAAGAAAGTTCTACTTTTGTGGAAAAAAATATAAAAATGTTGTTTGGGTACAGTGTTGCATGACTGAGTATTTGTCAATCAAAGTGTGAGAGCACTAAAAGCTAAAAGTTGGTCTGGGCAGGAAGGGGGTGAAAGTGCCTGGTATTGAAGTGGTTAAAAGCAATTAACTTTTTTTGAGGTTTGGAAATGATGAGCAGAAAACAGGTAGGAAAAGAAGTGAAAAATTGACACTGATTGTGATTACTGTAGAACCGTAAGATATACATGCATGTTCAAATCTAAACGTTGAGCTCTTCGTGTTGTCTTTTGTTTCTAGCTAAAGATAAGGAAATGTTACTTGTTTGAAGACATGATGAATGCATGTTGTTTTGTTTGTGGTGAATGTGAAAATGTTACACAAATTAAAGTGGAGGTTCACCCTATAAAAAATTTCTAACACTACATCCAGCCCAGTCCTGCATATAAAATGACACTGACCTTTTTTTTTTCTATTCGGTGCCGGTGCGCAGGCGCCAAATAGAGCCGAGCCGACCCGAGCTTCCTTCGGTAAGTCGTGACGCTCTGTGTGCGCCGTCGTTTAGCATGTCAATCAATTGGCATGACAATAGGAACGCCCACTCCCGCGGGATTCCCTACCTGGAAGCCGTGGTGAATTCCACGGCTAAACGCTATGTACGGCAAAGAAAAAAAAAAGGTCAGTGTAATTTTATATGCAGGACTGGGCTGGATGTAGTGTTAGAAATTTTTTATAGGGGGAACCTCCACTTTAAGACAGAAAATTGACATTAAGTTTGAATGATTGGTTGTAACGCTATTAGCGTTAATTTGTGTACTAGGAGCGCAGCTTTACCTATTATGACAGCTGCGCTCCATTCACAAAGACATCCGCGTCACTTCCGGTACGCGGACGTCTGCGCTCCACGCTGGAACGCGGAAGTGCGTTCCAGTGTGCGGCGCTCGGCGTGCATGGGAGACCGGGCTATTTAAACCTCCAGCACTGGCGACAGGTTGTTGGAATATTCCTGTTGGACCCTGCCGCCACCTGGAGACCCTCCACCAACCCACACCAACCTTGAAGTTCACTTGTGGGATACTTGGATCCAGACCTCATTGCTATACTGGATAGAAGGACCACCAGCTTTACACCTGTGCTTACTTTCCCAGTCTGGACTACCTCCTAACCGCAAGTATATAGAGTATATTACTGCATATTGGGATTACCATCTACTCCTGTGCAAACAGACCTGGTCCACACTACTTCTTAAACTGCATAAGGATATAGAGCATATTACTGCATATTGGGATTACCATCTACTCCTGTGCAAACAGACCTGGTCCACACTACTTCTTAAATTGCATAAGTATATAGAGCATATTACTGCATATTGGGATTACCATCTACTCCTGTGCAAACAGACCTGGTCCACACTACCTCTTAAACTGCATAAGTATATAGAGCATATTATTGCATATTGGAATTACCATCTACTCCTGTGCAAACAGACCTGGTCCACACTACCTCTTTAACTGCTTGTGTTTAAAGACTATTTTGTCACACAGATAGTGTTGCTACCCATAGTCTGGACTATTTCCTTATCTCTCTCTCAGAAATACATATTAACTGTTGATATACTTGCTCTAATTATATTGAGGCTTCCTTGTATATGTTATATCAAGAGTGCTAATTCCCTACATGACTCAAGTTCACTACCTATATATTCAGAAAGCACTTACTAAAGACTTATCTTTGTTATTCTTCTAGATAAAAGGTTACGACATAGTTTAACAAGTATTAAACTATTACTACATGTTTTGCTTCAATCAGAGGATATGATGATATAGACCCCATACTCTTATAGTTCAGTGAGAGTGAGCTGGTGGTTAATTCTGATAGGCCTCTACAGCTGGAGTTTAAACTTGAGACAGAGTGTTCTCAGAATCAGGGTTGTAACATAATATTCCAACCCCTTTAAAAAAAAAAAAAAAAAAAAAAACATTCAAGATGGATCCAGCTGAACTTGCAAATCATTTAGTTACACTCTCCCAAAGAGTGGATAACCTGACTGCTAACATGAATGAATTGCGTGTTCAGAATGATACCTTACGCAATCTCAATCATGCACAAGCTAGAGACAGACCTGAAGCTAAGGTCTGCCCACCAGAACTTTTTTCTGGTGAAAGGAAGAATTATAGACAATTCATTAGTTCATGTCGTTTGATGTACGAATTACGTCCGCGCACTTATTACTCTGATAGAATAAAGATCCTCACTTTAATTACCTATCTCAGAGGTGAACCCAGAGTGTGGGCTGATACATACATAGAAGAACATGGAGATCTTTTGGGAGCTTTTGATACTTTCATTAATGAGATGTCTCTCTTATATGAAGATCCTAACAAACAGCTAACAGCTGAAAATTCAATCAGAACCCTCAAACAGGGTAAGAGGCCAGTGGAGGACTTTATTTCAGAATTTAAATGCTGGAGCAGGGAGACCCAATGGTCAGAGATTGCTCTTAGAAATCAATTTCGTTTGGGATTATCAGAGGCTATGAAGGATGAGCTTGCTCGCGTTGTGCTCCCTGATACTCTTGAAGACCTCATGCACCTATCAGTGACTATCGATCGCCGTCTGCGTGAGAGAAAGGCGGAACGTGCAAATACATACCCAGTCACTTCCTTCAGGAGATTCAGATCGCCTTCAAAAGAGTCTCCAATGGAACTTGGAACTATAAGAGGACCTTTGACTCCAGCAGAAAAGCAACGCCGTAGAGCCAATAATCTATGTCTTTATTGTTCAGCTCCAGACCACATTGTCTCTACCTGTCCTATACTTAAGAAAAACTCTGAAGGTAAATTTTCCCACATTAATAAATTAGACTCATCCCTTTCCACATCTAATCGATATATCTTTATCCTTCTTACTCTACAGTGGGATCAAGAAGAGATTTCCATTGAAGCAATGGTCGACAGCGGAGCCTGCGGCAACTTTATAGATTCAAGTATTGTAGAATCAAATAAAATTCCCTGTGTGTTTAAGCAAAATCCAGTGTCACTCACTTTTATTGATGGGTCCAGTTCAACTCATGGTCCTGTTATATCTCAGACATCTCCCCTAAAGGTTACATGTGCCACTGGTCATTCTGAGACCCTCAAATTTGATATTATTTCGTCACCTGTCTTTCCCATTGTTCTAGGCCTTCCATGGTTGCTTCTCCATCAGCCTATTTTTTTATGGTCCACCAAATCAATTTCTTTGCAGTCTGATTATTGTAAACAGTTCTGTTATTCCCCATGCATCATCTCTTTCTCTGACGCCATTCCACATGACCTACCTGAATATTTACATGACTTCCTTGATGTATTCAGTAAGACTAATGCAGATAAACTTCCTCCACATAGAATTTACGACTGTCCCATAGACCTCATCCCCGACAGTCCTATTCCTACTGCTCGAATCTACCCCCTCTCTCAACCAGAGCTTGTACATTTAAAAGAGTACCTCGATGAGAATCTCAAAAAGGGGTTTATTAGGAACTCCACCTCTTCAGCACGTGCAGCTCTCTTTTTTGTAAAAAATAAAGATGGTTCACTCCGACCAATCATTGATTATCGTTCTCTCAATAATATCACTGTAAAAAATAGATACCCATTACCACTCATTCCGGAACTCATTGAGCGTCTACAGAACGCCAAGATCTATACAAAACTGGACCTCAGAGGTGCATATAATCTGATCAGAATCCGTTCGGGTGACGAATGGAAAACTGCCTTCAAAACCCGATATGGACTTTTTGAGTATTGTGTAATGCCTTTCGGTTTATGTAACGCTCCAGCAACTTTTCAGTGGTTCATTAATGATATTTTTCATGATCTACTTGATATTTGCGTTGTAATTTATTTGGACGACATCTTAATTTATTCTGAGAATCAGGATGAACATCACAAACATGTGCGCTGGGTACTGGCTAGGCTTAGGACACACTCTTTGTATGCAAAACTTGAAAAGTGTGTATTCAATCAAACTACTATTTCCTTCCTGGGTTACCAAATTACTCCTAGTGGAGTTCAGATGGATCGATCTAAGGTAGATTGCATTCTGTCCTGGCCTTCACCACAAACTAGGAAAGCTCTTCAGAGATTTCTCGGTTTTTCAAATTACTACAGAAAGTTCATAAAAAACTTTTCAGCTATTGTGAGACCATTAACCAGCTTAACCAGTTCAAAGATACCTTTTGTTTGGAATGATGATGCACAGAAATCTTTTGACACACTCAAGAATAGTTACACTTCTGCTCCTATTCTTCAATTGCCAAATCCATCATACCATTTCACATTAGAAGTAGATGCTTCGCATTTTGCTCTCGGCGCTGTACTCTCCCAACAACCTACATTATCGGACCCACTACATCCAGTTGCTTTCTTTTCCAGGACACTCTCCTCAGCGGAAAAAAATTATCCTATTGGTGAGAAAGAATTACTAGCAATAAGAGATGCTCTCTCTAACTGGAGACATTTGCTGGAGGGTTCAACACATACTATCACCATCCTCACTGATCATCGAAATTTACAACACTTAAAATCTTGCAAAACTCTCTCTGCCCGTCAAGTCAGATGGAGTCTATTTTTCGATAGATTCAATTTTGTTATTTCCTACCTTCCTGGTACCCAAAATACTAAAGCAGACTCTTTGTCTCGTATGCATGAAGAACAAACATTGGAGATTCCACCATTTTCAATTATTCCATCCAATAGGATTCTGGGTACTACTATGACCTTCAATAAGTTGCTTATTCAAACCCTCACTAAAGAGAGATCTCATTTACCTATGGGTTTACAACAAGAGTCTAACGGACTATTAACTTTTAACAACAAGATATATGTTCCACCAAAATTGCAACTTATGTTACTAAAACAACTTCATGATGCTCCACTTGCAGGACATCCTGGCATTACTAAGACCCTTCATCTAGTCAAGAGAAATTACTGGTGGCCAAATCTCACAAAGACAGTTCAGGACTATGTTAATTCTTGTCAGACCTGTGCCACCAACAAACATTCTAGAAAACCTCCCTATGGTCTATTAACTTCTATCCCAGTACCAAATAGACCTTGGGACGTTATTTCTATGGATTTCATAGTTGACCTCCCAAGGTCAAATGGAACAAACACCATCATGGTCACAGTTGATGTTTTAACAAAGATGGCCCATTTTGTACCTTTGAAGAGGTTACCAACCTCTCAAGAGACTGCAAAGGCTTTCATATCCAATATTCTTAAACTTCATGGCTTACCATCTCAGATCATTTCAGATAGAGGCTCACAATTTATTTCTAGATTCTGGAAAGCTCTCTGTCAAACTCTACAAATAGATCATCGCATGTCTACCGCCTATCACCCCCAAACTAATGGGCAAACAGAACGGGTAAATCAAACACTGGAACAATATCTGCGCTGTTACTGTACTCACCTCCAAGACGACTGGTTTCATTTACTTCCACATGCAGAATTTGCTTACAACAACGCTTCCAGTTCATCCTCCCAGTTTTCACCTTTTTACGCAAATTATGGTTTTCATCCTAATAATTTACCGTCTACTTTTCCTTCAACTAATGTCCCTGCTGTTCAGAATCTTTTATCAACCATAAAGGATACTCTAGATACTCTCCGTTCTAATCTTGAAGATGCACAGATTAGACAAAAGAAGTACTACGATTCTCATAGAACAAAACCCCCATCTTATAAGATTGGAGATTTGGTATGGTTATCTACTAGGAATTTACGACTCAAGATTCCTTCTAAGAAACTTGGCCGTCAGTACACGGGACCTTTTCCAATTTCCCACATCATTAATAATAATGCTGTCAGATTAATTCTACCCTCCGATTGGAAGATTCATCCATCCTTCCATGTTTCATTAATTAAACCTTACAAACCAAACCCTTTTCCAAACAGAGATCCACAACCTCCTCCACCAGTTCAAGTTTTTGGTGAGACTGAATATCAAGTAGAGAAGATTTTGGATTCTAGGAGGAGAGGTTCTTCCATTCAATACTTGATTCGTTGGAAAGGCTATTCTCCCACAGATGATTCCTGGGAATGCTCATCAGATATTCATGCCCCTAGACTTATTAAGCAGTTCCATCACAAATATCCTGATAAACCATCTCCTATTAGGCGCCCCGGATGGGCCCCCTTGAGGAGGGGAGTATGTAACGCTATTAGCGTTAATTTGTGTACTAGGAGCGCAGCTTTACCTATTATGACAGCTGCGCTCCATTCACAAAGACATCCGCGTCACTTCCGGTACGCGGACGTCTGCGCTCCACGCTGGAACGCGGAAGTGCGTTCCAGTGTGCGGCGCTCGGCGTGCATGGGAGACCGGGCTATTTAAACCTCCAGCACTGGCGACAGGTTGTTGGAATATTCCTGTTGGACCCTGCCGCCACCTGGAGACCCTCCACCAACCCACACCAACCTTGAAGTTCACTTGTGGGATACTTGGATCCAGACCTCATTGCTATACTGGATAGAAGGACCACCAGCTTTACACCTGTGCTTACTTTCCCAGTCTGGACTACCTCCTAACCGCAAGTATATAGAGTATATTACTGCATATTGGGATTACCATCTACTCCTGTGCAAACAGACCTGGTCCACACTACTTCTTAAACTGCATAAGGATATAGAGCATATTACTGCATATTGGGATTACCATCTACTCCTGTGCAAACAGACCTGGTCCACACTACTTCTTAAACTGCATAAGGATATAGAGCATATTACTGCATATTGGGATTACCATCTACTCCTGTGCAAACAGACCTGGTCCACACTACTTCTTAAATTGCATAAGTATATAGAGCATATTACTGCATATTGGGATTACCATCTACTCCTGTGCAAACAGACCTGGTCCACACTACCTCTTAAACTGCATAAGTATATAGAGCATATTATTGCATATTGGAATTACCATCTACTCCTGTGCAAACAGACCTGGTCCACACTACCTCTTTAACTGCTTGTGTTTAAAGACTATTTTGTCACACAGATAGTGTTGCTACCCATAGTCTGGACTATTTCCTTATCTCTCTCTCAGAAATACATATTAACTGTTGATATACTTGCTCTAATTATATTGAGGCTTCCTTGTATATGTTATATCAAGAGTGCTAATTCCCTACATGACTCAAGTTCACTACCTATATATTCAGAAAGCACTTACTAAAGACTTATCTTTGTTATTCTTCTAGATAAAAGGTTACGACATAGTTTAACAAGTATTAAACTATTACTACATGTTTTGCTCCAATCAGAGGATATGATGATATAGACCCCATACTCTTATAGTTCAGTGAGAGTGAGCTGGTGGTTAATTCTGATAGGCCTCTACAGCTGGAGTTTAAACTTGAGACAGAGTGTTCTCAGAATCAGGGTCGTAACATTGGTAAACATAAGTTTTGCTACCTATCTTTGTGGGTCTAAATAAGTTTAATATTATAAGGGTTATAAGTAGGTATGAGCTTCGAGTTCGAGTCGACTCGAACATTGCCTGTTTGGCGAACAGCGAACTATTTGGGGTGTTCGCTGCAAATTCGAAAAGACGCGGAACACCCTGTAAAAGTCTATGGGAGAAATCTAAAGTGCTAATTTTAAAGGTTAATATGCAAGTTATTGTCATAAAAAGTGTTTGGGGACCCGGGTCCTGCCCCAGGGGACATGTATCATTGCAAAAAAAGTTTTAAAACGGACGTTTTTTCAAGAGCAGTGATTTTAATAATGCTTAAAGTGAAACAATAAAAGTGAAATATTCCTTTAAATTTCATACCTAGGGGGGGTGTCTATAGTATGCCTGTAAAATAGCGCTTGTTTCCCATGCTTAGAAAAGTCCCCGCACAAAATGTAATTTCTAAAAGAAAAAAAAGTAATTTAAAACTACTCGCGGCTATAATGAATTGTCAGGTCCCGACAATACGGATAAAGGTAATCGAGAAAAACAACATGGGTTCCCCCCCCAGTCCATTACCAGGCCCTTTGGGTCTGGTATGATAATTAACCTCCCTGGCGGTATTCCCGAGTCTGGCTGGGGTGGAAATCCTGTACCATAAGAGGTATCCCCGAGCCAGACTCTGGATCGCATCGCAGTATACAGGCAGGCAGAGTTACTTACCTTGTCCCTGGATCTTGCGATGCCTCCCCGCTGTGTGATCGAGCTGCCTCCTCGCTCGATTCACACAGTGCCCGTGTGCCGCCGAGCTCCGTACCCTGCAATGTTACGATGCACAGGGGCAGAGATCGGCGCCACATTCAAAAAAAGTAAATACACAGTACACATACAGTATGCTATAATCAGCCCTCAAAATGTACACTCGCCTGCTCGCAAAATGCGGGTAAATTTTGAGGGCAGGCGAACAAGGAGAGGAGAGTTCCTGCTGCCGCTGCTGTTGCCGCCGTCTGGTCCCCCCACACTAATGTAGCCAAAGAAAGGGGAGGAGCCGCATGCACATAGCAGGCCGCCCTGACACCATTCTATTGGCTGACGTTCGATAGCTGCTCTGTCCCACCAAGCCAGACATCACCGATGACTTCTGAAAGCTCCTCTCTCTCCCTGCACACAATTAGATTATGCTACGTGATGCAGCTCCGCCCCCTTTCTTAAGAAGCCACATAATTGGCTGTTGTTCGATAACTTCTCTGTCCCGCCCACCCAGACATCGCTGATGACTTCTGAAAGGAGGAGGCGATTCGCAAGGGATACATGATGCCGATATGCCAGGAACCCTTGTGAATTTCCTTGAGACGTAATCGCCTAGGCTATTAGGACCAGGAAGCTATGCAGAAAAAATGGGAAAAAAGGTATTTACCAGCCAAAAAAATAAAACACTTTGCCCATTGTGAAAACTATGCGCTAAGGGCATGCAGCACAGCCAAACATAAAAAAAAATGGGTGGAACTCCACTTTAACTGCTTTGTGGAAAAAACATGATATGGGTTTATCATGTATTGAATGCTCATTTGTAAAATCTAAATTTATATTCATATTAAAATCACCCTATAAACTTAAAATAAAAAAAGTAGGTTAATTGCCCTTTAAACTATGAATGTGGTTACTCAGCACTTTTAAATCTGTACACTGTGAAGAAAGAAAAATAAAGAAGAATATCAATAAATTCCAGAAACTGAAAGTGAATACATTCTGTTGTCCTCTGTCTGAAATTTACCATGAAAGCTATATACAAGTTACAATTTCATCCTTAGTTCTGTGTGCCACATAAATATTGCAAATGAAAAGGATTTATTTTATCGTGAATTCTCTGATCTAAGTCGTTTTAACTAACCATGCGCTATCTGTACACTGTTTGTTCTTTTGGCATGCTTAAAGTATACCAACTTATCTCTAGATCTGCTGAGTGAAAGGAAAAATTCATTATTGCAGCTTTAATGTATTCAGACATGAGATAAGGAAAACGTCAGATGTCTTACTATGTAGTTCTTCATAACAATGAACAGCTGAAGAAAAAGAAGTCGCAAAGTTTGAAAGGAATATGTGGTCGCCGTGTTATGCCCTATGTACCCAGGCATCAATCAAAGCTCTTATCCCACATTTCTCATTCTCTGAGGACTCTGATGCCTGGTATGGAAACGGAATTGCTGCATCTTGCCATTTAAAATAAGCCCAAACCTAGGGCTTTCCACAATGTACAAATATCTAAACGCATTGGTAAACAAAAGTACCCCACTATTAATAAAGGGGTTTAAAAATATTTTTTACTTTTAAAGCTGACCATTTTAAAGTACTGATTATTTTTCTCTTCCCCATCACCCGGCCCCTATCACATTTGAATCATTTTCTATGGGGAGAGGGAGCCGTTATCTTTATTTGACAGACTCTTTACCACTTACTCAATTCTCACTTAGGCACAAATTACATCCACTTGGGCCACCCCTCCTGCCCACAACCTTTTGGAACATGTCATATGTCCCAAAGGCTGCAGGACCGGTCCAACAGTGCTACGGTCCCCGTTCATGAAAAGTGGGGAACCGACTGTGAGACATCAGAAAGTCACAGCTGGCTCCAATATCCAAGCTCGCAGTACTGAAGAGCAGAATCACAGTGAACAAAAAACTGTGGGACGATAATGTGGAGCTCCATGGGCTGGTAAGTATTTGTTTCTTAAAGGTCAGCAGATACAATATTTGTAGCTGCTCACTACCAGAGTGATGTGTGATCTGTCTATCAAATTTTCCCGGACAAGGGAAGGGGCTGTATATGAAGCGCACGGCGGGGAAAGCAGCTATTGAATTGAAAGCTGTCATGTTCCCCGCGGTTTGAACAACGCGGCTTCTCTCCTACCCAGCAAAGGTTGGCTACATTAGTAAAGGGCGTTCGATAGCTGCTCTGACTTCTGAAAGCTCCTCTCTCTCAAAATTTGTTTAAGGTTTGTACTGTACACATATGTTTCGTCACGTGGGACTTAACCATGATTAAGTCCCACGTGACGAAACATGTCGGCGCGTAGTTACTAAGTCACTATCTGCACCTATGTAAACTATTCGAATGTGTGACGCATTGATCTGACTCAGGCACCAGGAAGGATTATTCAATACACATCGCTACAAGGGCTGTGAGTACATTCAGGCTGTTCGTAGGTCCGCCGTGACCACTGGCTCACCTGGAAAAGAGATTGACAATACCTTTTTGATTTGGAGTGATTCACCGCTTGTTTGAAGAGTTTGTTTGTGAGTGCATATTTTGAAGAGTTTTTTTGCATGGTGTTTTATTAAAGCTGCTTTTACGGTATTACACTATTGTGCACCTTTTTCTTCATCATTTATGTGGAAACATTCTTGGATTACACTGTCTGGAACAGATTGCTATCAATATATCTAAATATTCTCTAACAGAGATAAACTTAAACATACCTAAGATAGGCTGGCTTGCGCCATTCTATCTTAGGCTGCAATGTTTCTTTTGCCCGCTAGATGGCGCTGCCATTGCGCCCGGCCTAGATTATGTAAATGAGGGACTACGCCGATTCCCGACGATTTGCGAGCGTACCTCGGGCCTACACCGTCGAGTTACGTCGTTTCCATACGCGATAGGCAGCCTAAAGTTAGTCCACCTATGAGGTGAAATAATAATGTTAAGTATGGCCGCCGTTCCCGCCGCGAGGTTCGAATTTTTTACGTTGTTTGTGCAAGTCGTCCGCGAATCGGGATTTACGTCGTTTACGTACGCGTCAAAATCAATAGGCCTGTACGGCCTACTTAGCTGCAATGCGCACTGGGAAATGTAGTCGCCCGGCGCATGCGCAGTGTAAAAAACGTCAAAAAACGTGAGGTCAAGCCTCATTTCGATAATAAACACCCCCCTCCCATTCATTTAAATTAGGCGCGCTTACGCCCGCTCGTTTGAGGCTACGCCGCCTAAAATTTGAAGGTAAGTGGTTTGAGAATCACTTTTAACCTAAATAATTTAAGGCGGTGTAGCCTAAAAAAAGTAGGCTAGGTCGTCCTAATTTTAGGCGCCCGTACGTGAATCTTCCCCTTGGTTTTGTTAAAGTAGTTGTAAACTCTGCACTACCACTTTTTCCCACAAGTAAGCCTATAATAAGGCTTACCTGTAGGGACCGTGAATATCTCCTAAATCTGCACTGTTTAGGAGATATTCACTGTATCCGCAAGTGCTGACTTTATCGGCACATGCGCACTGAAGAAACGCACTGAAGAAACGGCTCGCTTGTGCCGTTTCTTTAGTAGCTGTGCCATGACTGGCGGCTCCTGCCCGCATTTTGCGGGAGTGACGTCATCGCGGCTCCAGCCAATCATAGCGCTGGAGCCCGCAAACTGGAAATAACTCTGGGAGACATGTCGCCGGTCACAGCGGTGTACAGGGACTGCTGCAACAGCTAGCTCATCATTTGAGCACTGCAGACCACGTTAGCTCTGAGGAAAGGGGTACGCCCCCGAAACGCGTCAGCTATTACATTGACTGATTGGTTTAAACGATTATTCGTGTTCCACTGACGATGCTGGACATCTGCTGTACTCATTTTTAAAGCCTGATTTTAACTCCAATTTTGTGAGTATAACCATTGATTTTAATATTTGAATAAATATATTTTATCAGTATCACACGAGGTTGGTGCGCCCTCCGCTCTTTTTCTTCTCTTTTATAGTTTCATGAATTCCCACGATTCTGAGGAGGGCTGCAAGACTCTAGATGATAACTTTTAATTGAACTGCACCACTTCATAGTACTTCCTAAAAATATCAGAGCGTAGGAGACTTGTTTTTGTATATTAGCTAGCTCATCATGCCTTTATCTTGCAGTTTTTTTTTTTTTTAGAGTTTACAACCACTTGTATAAACATGTGTGTGTGTATATATATATATATATATATATATATATATATCAGCCAGGCTATTCTTCTTTGCCTCTAAGAATACAGGGTTCTGAAGAAGCAAATAATGCAAAACGTGTCAACCTTTTGGGCTATGTTGAGCAAAAACATTATTTGAATAGCATATGTGATTCACAAGGGTCTAAAATCCATGGATCCATGGGACCAATTTCTTGAATAATTCTAATCTGTGATTTTTAAACTTGTAATAAACTTTACGTAAACTTTTTTTTTATCTATATATGTGTCTGTCCTCCCTGTACCAGTAAAGTCCAAATACGATTTTGGTTTGGTTTAGTATGCACACCCAGAAGCCTTCCTATAAGGAATATAGTAAAAGCCTGAGGCCTCATACACAAGACCGAGTAACTCGTTGGGCGAAACACATCATTTTCCTCGTCGAGTTCCTTTGCGTACACACAGTCAAGACCAAATCTCCTCGTTCTCAAACGCAGTGACTTCAACACATAGGACGGCAGGGTAATTTCGATTCCACTGGCACAAATCTTGGGGCTGGTTTTGCTAATCTCATGTGCTTGAGTGTTAAGTAAAAGTTTGGTAAGAGACTATTTGCACTTTTCAGTCTGTTCCAGCTTTCAAAATGTGTTATCTCCATTACAAATGCTACTTTTACTCCCGTCTCATACTTTATTATGAGCAAGCGCGGGTTCCTTAGCATACACACGCTCGAGTTTCTCGTCAGAAACCAGCCAGACGAGGAACTCGACGAGCCAATTTGAGACTCCCGTCGAGGAAAAAGAGAACTTGCTCTCTTTTTGGCTCGTCGAGTTCCTCGACAGTTTCCTCAATGAAAAACGTACACGACCAGTTTCCTCGGCAAAAAAACTCTCCCACCAAGTTTGTTGATGGATTCTGCCGAGGAAACTGGCCGTGTGTACGAGGCCTAAGAAGGCTTCCAGGACCTTATTTATAAAGGCAACAAGAGCAACAAATTTCTCAAAATACTGTAGACACTATCCAGCTTTGGATCCCAGATATAGTTATAGTAGCCTAAGATCCCGAACGTCTGCCTTCCCTGCCAAAATTTAAAAATAAGATCTTTGGAGATAGACCAGGAATATTTTCAGATTGGTGCTTCAAAGTGTGCTATCTGCTTTGATAGGTACAAAATGTAAAGATACAGCAAATAAAAATAGTACATCCAAAAATCAATATACACATCTATATCTATATGTATAAAAAAAATTAAAATGACTCACGTAGAAGATATTCGGCACTGTCATGATCATAATCTGTGTCTTCAGGAAAGTGATTTATTTTTACACATATTCCTCTTCTTTGTCCTAAATATGAAAGAAAACACACATTATTAGACAGTAGTATGACATATACTACAAATTTTGTGGAATGACCATTGCACAAGAACACAGAATCTGTGTATTTAACCACTTAAGACCCGGCCGGACCTTTAGGCAGCTAAAGGACCCGGCCAGGTTTTGCGATTCAGCACTGCATAGCTTTAACAGACAATTGCGCGGTCGTGCGACGTGGCTCCCAAACAAAATTGGCGTCCTTTTTTTCCCACAAATAGAGCTTTTTTTTGGTGGTATTTGATCACCTCTGTGGTTTTAATTTTTTGCGCTATAAACAAAAATAGAGCGACAATTTTGATAAAAAATCTATATTTTTTACTTTTTGCTATAATAAATATCCCCCAAAAATATATAAAAAAAATGTTTTTTCCTCAGTTTAGGCCGATACGTATTCTTCTACCTATTCTTGCAAAAAAAATCGCAATAAGCGTTTATCGGTTGGTTTGCGCAAAATGTATAGCGTTTACAAAATAGGGGATAGTTTTATTGCACTTTTATTAATATTTTTTTTTTTTACTACTAATGGCGGCGATCAGCGATTTTTTTCGTGACTGCGACATTCGGACAATTTTGACACATTTTGGAACCATTGTCATTTTCACAGCAAAAAATGCATTTAAAATGCATTGTTTACTGTGAAAATGACAATTGCAGTTTGGGAGTTAACCACAAGGGGGCGCTGAAGGGGTTATGTATGACCTAATTTGTGTTTCTAACTGTAGGGGGGTGTGGCTGTAGGTGTGACGTCATTGATTGTGTATCACACACAGCTCTCCCTGTTCTTCAGCTCCGGGGACCGATTGCGGGACTCCAGCGGCGATCGGGTCTGCGGGTCCCGCGGTCCTGGTCACGGAGCTTCGGACTGGTTCCCGACCCACGGCTGGGCACTAGCACAGGACGTACCTGTAAGTGCATGTGCCCAGCCGTGCCATTCTGCCGATGTAATTGTGCAGGAGGCGGTCCTTAAGTGGTTAAAGAACATTTACCTAATCATACAGAAATATGAAGTTCAGTCTAATACACCCTCTAAATGCTGTGTACAATTGTAAACCTTCTAAAACAACCCATTCAGTTTAAAATAGAAATGAAAGGCAAAACATTTTTGTATAGATATATAGATATATACCTTTTTTTAATTTATTTTTATAAGTAATTACATTCTCATTGTTCTCAGCTGCATACGGGCTGGGGGGAGGAGAAACAGCAACACACTGAGCTTCCCAGTAAAATTCTGTAAGGGGGGGGGGGGGGTTTCAGGACAGATCTGATTATTTGAGGACAGCAGGCTGAGTTTCCAGCATAGCTAGAGAACTAACCATGGTGTGTTCTCCTGCTTGGTGTGGTCAGTTTTTAATAGGAAAGCAAAGGAACTAGCAGGAATGACAGGGATTTTACACAAAGGAAGCAATACAAAGAGAACAGGCTACTTTCTTATACAAGTACATGGTACAGCAGGCACATATCAGGAATATACAATGTTGGGGTAACAAATGCTTTAATATACACTCGCCCTTACTCACCTCCTGCTATCATTACTGTGAAGGATGCTTCAGTTTAAATTATCCCTGCTAAATAATATTGCTGTGTGTTAAGTGTAACAGGTGATTTCAGGTGTGACTCCCCCCTCTGCTAACAGGCTTTTGAAATGTTAATGACCCTTCCTCAGCCAGTCCTATTTCAAAGGGTAATTGTGTGTTTGAAGGAGCCCTGTGGTTACTGTTTACTGTGATTAGAAGTGGCTCATGTTAATTATTCTGATTGCTATATTGTGGTCAGGCTGTCTAGACAATGTATTCTGTACAACTAGTAATTACCTTCACTGATGTCATTATCTAAAGAAAATGTGTTTTCAGAGTCGGCTCCGAAATGTCTGCCTATGATCTGTATGGAAGCCCCAGTGTGAGGGGGCGGAGATTTGTCATTGTAACAGTTTTGTAAATTACATATAAGCTGTGTGTTATACCATTAAAGTCTGTCTTGTTCCAGCAGTAAGCGTGACCAATGTGTGGCTTATTGGGTGATTCCAGGAATATCCCTCCTCGTGGAATATTGGGGTGATTTTCTTTATGGGGAGAAGGGAAGACTTTGACGGGGATATCATTCTAATACCGTCACAATTGGTTGGCAGCAGCGGGATTTTCCCTTCTACTCTCCTTTACACCCGGATTCCAAGCAGACACTGGAAGAACTACTGGAAGTCGTGGAAGGATTGCTAGCAACAAAACCAAGCGGGACATCATAGCAGAAGTAATGGAGCTAGACCAGGAGAACTTGGTTGCAGCAACGCCAGCAGTACAAGAGATGGAGACACCAGTGATTCAGGAAGAGGAATCACCAGCCAACAAGCTAATGAGAGAGAAGCTAGCATGGTTCGGTCCGAACCCAACGGCGGATGTGGTGCTGAAAGTGATGGACCTGTTAGCGGAGGAGGCTAAACAAATAAGAGACGCAGAACTACAGTTAAAAACTGGCAGCAGTCCAACAAGCAGCCGTACATTCTCCAAACAGTGAGTACAGCACAGCAGACGCAAGGAAGATTCCGTTTAGCGCTTTTAAAGCTTTTGATGAAAAGGACTGTGAAATTGATAACTACCTGGCAGATTTTGAGCGACAATGTAACCTGCACCGAATAGCTAGAGGAGAGTGGGTTGCAATATTGTCAGGCAAACTGTCAGGCAAAGCTTCTGATGCATTCCGGACCGTGCCAGATCAGGATATCCATAGCTACGCCCGGGTTAAAGAAGTGCTCCTGGCTCGTTATGCAGTAACCCCAGAGTCCCACCGACAGAAGTTCAGGGACTCACGCAAAACCACGAAAGACTCTTACGCGGAATGGGCATGCCAGTTATCCCTGTCAGCCTCTAACTGGGTTAACAGCAGCCAGGCCACCACCGCAAAGGACATTTTGCAACTAATGCTCCTGGAGCAATTTTACAATCACATCCAGACGGATGTCAAAGACTGGGTGAGAGATCGCAGGCCCATGACTCTACCAGAGGCTGCGAAGTTGGCGGATGAATATGCGGATACTCGCAAGACAAACCAGGTCACACCACGGGTACAACCTCCACAACCAACGGCGCCCTCACACCCACCAGCCGCTAGATACCAACCTCCTAACAGACCGATGACATCTAGCCCTCGCTATCCACACCAGGAGGACAACGAACAACGCTGTTTCCGGTGCAAACAGCTGGGTCACTTCAAGCAGAATTGCCCCATGAATGACAACACTAGGTCAAATTGGTCTCAACCTGGGTACCGCCCACCAGCAGCAGCCCATTGTGTAGACTCGGCTTGGGATCCCCAGGAGCTGGGTCCGGAAGAACCATTGGGCACCCCTTACGAAGCCCTCATGGTACACTCTGTTATTACGGACAACAGGGAACACCATTGTCAGCTGGTCATGGGCGACAGCCATGAGCCGGAGGGGCCCTGGAGGGTGCTGGGCAGAAAGAGGCACCGCCGGCCACCCTCCAAGAAGAAGAGGTCCTGGAAGCCGTATAACAAGCTGACCTGGGAGGAGAAGTGACTGGAGGAGAGGGAGTCGCAGCGGGCGTCCCAGATGCGGGCCGAGATGTTCGCCAAGGGCCCACCGGTGGCCCCTTACACCACCACCCAGTTCCTGATGATGAAGGACCACGTGGAGAGCCTGCAGGACATGAGCAAGCAGGAGCTGATCCGTGAGTACATGGAGCTGGAGGAGTGCATAAGCCGCATGGAGGAGGAGAACAACCACCTGAGGTCACAGCAGGCTGACCCCCCCAGGCTCCATGAACTGGAGATGGAGCTGGAGAAGCTCAAAGAGGAGAACCGGCGGCTGCGGAGGGAGCAGGGGGTGGCTGACCCTATGGGGCACTGATCCCCCCCCCCGGACTCTGAGCACCAGTGCTACAGCATTCCAACAAATATAACTTTTTCTTTTTTTATGAATCTCCTGTGATTGTCACTTCAGAGCCATAACCTGCCCCCTCCCATAGCGGGACACCTAGACGGCGGCGCACCGACCCATTCGCCGTCTTCACACTGACTTCCGGTGACTCTGCAGATCGCACAAAGACTTGGGGATTAACCGGCGTGTGATCTGACGACCCGGTGACATACCTGAGTCGGAAGCAGTTGCCAAGGGAGGTCAGTCACGCCAAACGGAGTTAACCTCGGACTAAAAGCTCTGAACCCGTCAACCCTACTGGACCAGGGAAGGTCAAACCGGGTTGTGGAGCAGGGAGAAAAAGGGGGGCCATTGTGAAGGATGCTTCAGTTTAAATTCTCCCTGCTAAATAATATTGCTGTGTGTTAAGTGTAACAGGTGATTTCAGGTGTGACTCCCCCCTCTGCTAACAGGCTTTTGAAATGTTAATGACCCTTCCTCAGCCAGTCCTATTTCAAAGGGTAATTGTGTGAAGGAGCCCTGTGGTTACTGTTTACTGTGATTAGAAGTGGCTCATGTTAATTATTCTGATTGCTTCATTGTGGTCAGGCTGTCTAGATAATGTATTCTGTACAACTAGTAATTACCTTCACTGATATCATTATCTAAAGAAAATGTGTTTTCAGAGTCGGCTCCAAAATGTCTGCCTATGATCTGTATGGAAGCCCCAGTGTGAGGGGGCGGAGATTTGTCATTGTAACAGTTTTGTAAATTACATATAAGCTGTGTGTTATATCATTAAAGTCTGTCTTGTTCCAGCAGTAAGCGTGACCCATGTGTGGCTTATTGGGTGATTCCAGGAATATCCCTCCTCGTGGAATATTGGGGTGATTTTCTTTATGGAGAGAAGGGAAGACTTTGACGGGGATATCATTCTAATACCGTCACAATTACCAATAAAAAATGATCATCCTAACTTAGAAATAAATGGGCACACTGCATGGAGATATCAATATTGATCTGCTGCCAGCATGCTGTGATTTATTGTATTACCATGGGAATACAATATGTACAAATATATTTGAAAGATGTAATTTGGAAACAGTGCCAGACAGAAAAAAGTGTGGGAGAGCACAGGCTTAACTTTCCTCAAAAGATATATCAATTGGCCCGGATTCATGAAGCACTTACGCCGACGTATCTCGAGATACGCCGCATAAGTGCACATATGCGCCGTCGTATCTATGCGCCTGACTCTGAAAGCATAATACGCCTGAAAATAGGCTTCATCCGACCAACGTAAGTTTCCTACGCCGTCGTATCGTGGGCGCATATTTACGCTGGCCGCAAGGGGCACTCCCATTGATTTACGATTCGAATATGCAAATGAGGGAGATACGCCGATTCACGAACGTACTTGCGCCCGGCGCATTAATATACGTGGTTTACATAAGTCGTATGTCCGGCGTGAAGTTAAGCCGCATAAAGCAGGAGTAAGTCAGCAGCATCAATGCAAATGGCTGCACCAGGGAACACAGCCAACGTTTTGTACGTCGTTTACGTAGTGAATAGTGAATAGGGCTAGTCGTAGGTTACATTCACGTCGCAGGTAGTGATCCGTCGTATCTTAGGGAGTAGTTTCGACATGATTCTGAGCATGCGCACTGGGATACGCCGTTCGTTTGAAGTACTTCTATGACGTTTGGCCCATCATTTGCATGAGGTCACGCCTCATTAGCATGGCTCACGCCCACTACCTCCTATGCTGGCTTACGCCGAGGAAACCCAGTGTATCTTTAACAGCGAGTGGGGGTGAGTGCTTTGTGAATCCAGTGCTTGCCGCTCTGCGCTACGCCGGCGTAGCCTAAAAAACATACGCTACGCCGGCATAAATATGCGCCAATGTATGTGAATCCGGGCCAATGTAGATATAATTTGTCTTCCATTTTTGTATTTGTAAAGAAGTCTGTAAAGATAAATATGTATGTTCCAATTCTAACCTCCACTATTAAAAATGGATAGTTATATATCAAAATCGAGCCATGCTATAAAGCAGTGATAATCAAAATATGAATCAAAAAACAAACCGAGTGAAATTGGGTATTACAATGACAACATGAATATCATATGATCTATTGTATAACACCTGTGCACAAGAGAATCCAAGTGCAAATACACCAATATAGGAAACTACAATCCACTTCTCTGTAGAGCTACCTGTGAGAGCCCACCTTTGTTTTTTAGCCTAGGTTCACATTGCAACGATTTGGCATGTCAAATCTTATGCCAATTCTGCAGCTTCTGCCGGCAATGGCACCATCCAAATTGATGCGAGGCCGCATTTGTGGCGCGGCACCGATTCCCGAAAGTTGTTTCTTTACTATTTTTGGTGACTTCAGGGTTTGTATAGACATCTGTTCAGGAACCCCATTCAATACTGCTATCAGTCTGAACCTAGGCTTAATCATTTTTTTACTCAACAAGAATGTTTCAGCCCCTTGTCTTCCAAGTGCGGCTCTTAGGATCTGTTCTGTGGAAAATATCTTACAACTTTTCATCATTATTATTATATTTTCACAGTGGATAATTATTATTTTCCAAGCACAGTTTTTGAGTTGGTATATTGTGAAAAATACATAGTTACCTACCCGACTGTCACACTGATCTATTTTCCAAATTTCAGTCATGTTCCATATTATGAAAAATGGATAGTTACCTACCTGACTGTCCCACTGATCAATATTCCAAATTTCAGTCAGTCAACCAGTCAGGCAAGGTTGAAAATCAAAAGTTTAAACTTTACACTGATCTTATTTGGTACATGCTAAAATAGAATTGAGGATAAAGACAGCCAGGCAACCAATAGGGCAGATCCACAGAGCAAGTACGCCGGCGTATCTACTGATACGCCGGCGTACTTTCAAATTACCCGTGTCATATCTTTAGTTTAAATCCTCAAACCAAGATACGACGGCATCTGGGTTAGATCCGACAGGCGTGCGGCTTCGTACGCCTTCGGATCTTAGATTCAATACTTTGGCGTCCGCTGGGTGAAGTTTGCGTCGTTTTTTTCTGCGTCGGGTATGCAAATTAGCTATTTCCGACGATCCACGAACGTACACGCGGCCGTCGCATTCTTTTACGTCGTCTATAGTCGGCTTTTTCCGGTGTATAGTTAAAGCTGATGTTTTGCGGCGTATAGTTAGACTTGCCATGTTAAGTATGGCCGTCGTTCCCGCGTTTAATTTGAATTTTTTTTTTTTTTTTGCGTAAGTCGTCCGTGAATCGGGATGGACGTAATTCACGTCTATGTTAAAAAAAATGACGTCCTAGCGACGTCATTTAGCGCAATGCACTGCGGGAAATTTCAGGATGGCGCATGCGCAGTTCATTCGGCGCGGGTGCGCGCTTCATTTAAATGAAACACGCCCCCTAATCGCCAATTTGAATTCCGCCGCCAGAGATACACTACGCCGTCGTAACCTTTAAGGATTCGAACTAAAGCCAGGTAAGGTACGGCGGCGTAGCGTATCTCTGATATGCTGCGCGGGTGCAGATCTCTGTGGATCTGCCCCAATGTTTTTAAGGGAAGGTTGAAATTTTCAGATTTCATATACAGTATCCCTTTTTTACTTACTGCAGGTTTCCCTTAAAGCGGTAGTAAACACGCAGGAAATACTTAACTTGGAACGAGGCGTGGGGAACTTACCTGGTCCACGCCGAGGGAGATGTCATCTTGCCTCAGCATGTCTTTCGGGTATCGCCGCTCCAGCTCTGTGAGTGGCTGGAGCGGCGATGTCGTCACTCCTGCACATGCGCGCGGGAGACTTCTTTCCGGCAAGGTCCGGCAGCCAGGCCTTTAGCCGAGGAATCTCCCTGCGCATGCGCCGCTGCAGTCAGCGGCTCATTGCAAAGGGGAATATCTCCTAAACCGTACAGGTTTAGGAGATATTCTTTTTACCTACAGGTAAGCCTTATTATAGGCTTACCGTAGGTAAAAGTGGTAGTACAGAGTTTACTACCACTTTTAGTTGGAACCATGATGGTTTAGTGCTTCAGAGTTACCTTCTTCAGTCCTAGCTTGCGTTTTATGACAATAGCTCACAAACAAAAAAATAAGTTAAAAAAAGAATTGATAATAAAAAAATGATAAAATAAAAAAATACCGTAAGCTTCCATTGCTCATTTAAGTAATTTAAAGGCCCTATACACCCAATCATGTGCAAGTAAAAATGCTGTTTTTTTTTTCTTTTCCTTGAAAGTGATTGGGTATTCTTTGCAAAGTGAATTTTTACCACAATTACCAAGTTCTGGTAAAAATGTATTTGCAAAGTAAATAATACTTTTAGTAAATTAATTTCATTGTGTCTCCAGAAGGGACTCACTATTCTTTTGAACTTTAGACAAGCTTTCCTTTTATTTCTGGGTCTCATAATAATACTGTAGTAATAAGTTAAAGTGTTTGTTACACACAAAAAAAATATATACAGATCCTGGTCCCTTAAAGGGGTTGTACAAGTTCACTTTTTATTTTCTAAATAGGTTCCTTTAAGCTAGTGCATTGTTGGTTTGTCTGAATTTCTCACTTCCTGTTTCTCCTCAGTAAGCTTGCCCCAAACAGGGTCCCGTACGGCGACCGGGGGGGCACGCATATGTATGGAAGGACCTATGTGGACCTATGTGGGCTGGGTAAGGCCACAGAGATCCCAGGAGCAATGGAGGCTGGACCCTGGGATCTCTGTGGCCTTACCCAGCCCACATAGGTCCCTCCATAATTATGCGTGCCCCCCGGTCGCCGTACGGGACCCTGTTTGGTGGCACCCGCCTTGCTCGCTTGTGTTTTTTTTTTAGACATACTTCTGACGAATCGGCTCAGGCCGCAAAACTAGTCAAGATGATTGTTGTGACCCTCAACCCACTGTTCTTCTCCCCCTTTGGGGATTATTATACTGGTGTTGTGCATGGTCGTTACTATTTTAATTTTGTACCTCTTGTTGTGTCCTATTGATGCTGTATTTAATAAAAAAAATGTTTCTATATTTGCATTTGTACATTTTATATTCATGTCACCAGTACCGTGAT
The DNA here is from genome assembly GCF_905171775.1 of Rana temporaria. Taxonomy (NCBI): domain Eukaryota; kingdom Metazoa; phylum Chordata; class Amphibia; order Anura; family Ranidae; genus Rana; species Rana temporaria. The sequence continues at coordinate 87,480,740 of NC_053498.1, forward strand.
AGTTCAACCATGGCCCCACCCCCTTTTCTTTGGCTCTTTGGTTTGGGGACCTTAGATCCAATTGCTCTATATTATAGAGACAGTGTTGGGGTAGACCATTCGTCATAAACGATGAAGATTCGACGAAGCAGAGAAAAACATACAAACGTTGACTCTGTCATTGAAGGCTTATGGTGTCTGTCGAAAGTTCTAAGAACATTTGACAAGCAGCTAAACTGTACGACGCCGCAATCGTACATTTCCGTTCGAATACGCGGCCCATAGGCTATAGAAGAATTTGAATGTTGGTTGACTAGTAATAATAATTTAAAAATATAATTATTACTAGTGTCATACATTAGAATTCTTCTATAGCTTGTAGGCGGAACATTCGACTGGAAATGTACGGTTTAGCTGCTCCGTCGAATCTCCTTAGAACATTGGACAGACACCTTCAATGACAGATTCAACCTTAATTAATTCAGATTTTCAGACAAATGCATTTTTTTTTTAAACTTAATAAATAAAAACAAATTTTGGGAGTCACTAAATAAATGTATTTTTCGGACAAAAATGAAATTCCGAAAACAAAATATTTCAGTGTGCACATGTCTATTATTTTCTTGTAAAAAGCTTGTATTAGTTCTATACTCTCGTGCATCTATATACCTATGGTTAATGTTGTATGTTGGTTGCAGTAATTGCTTCCAATTACTTTGATTCACAGAGGCCCTACCTTGGGTGGAGGCACTGCCAACTTTATTATCAAACCCACTCTTCCACTTAGTGAAGGTTCTGATTCTCATATTTACCTACAGGTTTAGTGCGCTTTCCTGTTTTAGGAGGGCCATTTCTCATAGCCCTGCTCCCCGCAAAAAAAAGTTAAAAAGAGGGCTATACTAGCACTGCATTTTTAACAGCTCCAAGAGACTGAACATCCAAAGAACCTATCTCTACTAGAAAAAGTGGAGGGGGAGAGCGGTTGCTCTTCTTATAAACAAAACCAATAAAAAGGCAGGTTTGGGTATTTAACCACTTAAGCCCCAGACCATTTTGCTGGCCAAAGACCAGGCCACTTTTTGCGATTCGGCATTGCGACGTGCGACGTGGCTTTCCAAACAAAATTTACGTTCTTTTTTCCCCACAAATAGAGCTTTCTTTTGGTGGTATTTGATCACTTCTGTGGTTTTTATTTTTTTATTTTAATTTTAATTTTTTTTTTTAAATGCTATGGGGCATATTCTTATAGATCTGAGGCGGCGGAACGTATGTCCTTTACGTTACGCCGCCGCAAGTTTAAGTGGCAAGTGCCTGATTCCCAAACCACTTACCTGTAAACTTGCGGCGTCGTTGGGTAAAGTCCACCCGCGCAAGCCCTCCTAATTCAAATGATCCTGGTAGGGGGCGTGGATCATTTAAATTAGGCGCGCTCCTGCGCCGATCGTAATGCGCATGCTCCGTCGGGTAAATTACCCGACGTGCATTGCGCTAAATGACGTCTCACGGACGTCATTTGTTTTGACTGTAACGTAAATGGCGTCCAGCGCCATTCACGAACGACTTACGCAAACGACGTTAAATTTTCAAATTTCGACGCGGGATCGACGGCCATACTTAACATTGAGTACGCCATCTAGGGGGCATCTTTATCTTTACGCCGCGTATCGCTTACGGAAACAACGTTAAAACACTACGGTGGGCAAGCGTACGTTAGAGAATCGGCGTGACTAGTCATTTGCATATTCTACGCTGACCGCCACCTAGCGGTCAGCGTAAATATTGCAGCCTAAGATACAACGGCGCAGGCCGTCGTATCTTAGGCATGTTTAAGTGTATCTCAGTTTGACTATACACTTAAACATAGGATCGGACTTACGTCGGCGTATCTTCTGATACGCCTGCGTAAATTATTTGAGAATATGGCCCTATATTTTTTACTTTTTGCTATAATAACTATCACCAAAAAATATATATATAAAAAAAAATTTTTTTCTTCATTTTACTCAGTTTAGGCTGATAGGTATTCTTCTACATATTTTTGGTAAAAAAAAAAAAAACAATAAGCGGTTATTGATTGGTTTGCACAAAGATTATAGCGTCTACAAAACATGGGACAGTTTTATGGCATATTTATTAATATATATATTTTTTTACTAGTAATGGCAGTGATCGTGACTGCGACATTATGGCGGACACATCGGACACTTTTGACACCATTTTGGGACCATTGTCATTTTTACAGCGATCAGTGCTATAAAAATGCAGTGATTACTGTAAAAATTACACTGGCAGTGAAGTGGTTATACTGTAGGGGGCACTGACGGGGTTAAGGGTGTCCTAGGGAGTGCTAGTAACTGTTAGGGAGCATGGCTTGCCGTGACACATCACTGATCGTTGTTCCCAATGACAGGGAACACGATCAGTGACAGTGTCACCTAGGCAGAATGGGGAGATGTTGTATTCACACTAACATCTCCCCGCTCTTCAGCTCTGTGACCCGATTGCTGGTCCTGTGGGTGTGGTCACTGAGCTCACGGCAGAGTCACAGCCCATTTGCGCAGCCGTGCCATTCTGTCGACGTACATCCTTGTGCGCCAGTCAGAAACTGGATAAAGTGATTATAATTGTTCATTTTTTTCTTTTACTAACAACCATGCTATCATTTACCTGCTCTGTGTAAAGGTTTTGCACAGAGCAGCCCAGATCCTCCTCTTCTAGGGCCCCTTCACTGTCACTCCTGGCTCCTCCCCCTGCCAAGGGCCCCCATAGTAAGCCGATTGCTCCGTGTGCACTAGTGTATACTCACTCCTGAGCCAGCCCACATCCAGCATGGCTTGGTCTCACTCCCCATTCCCTCCTCATTGGCTATGATTGACAGCCAATGGCTGCTGTGTCTGAGCAAATGAGCTGGGAGAGAGCCAGGAGAGCAAGTTCTCATGCTCACTGGATTGAGATCAGGCTCAGGTAAGTATAAGGAAGGGGGGCAGGAGGAGCTGCATACTGAAGGTTTTTTACCTTAATGCAAAGAATGTATGAAGGTAAAAATGTTCAGGCTTTAGAACCACTTTAAGTTAGAAGTGGAAAGGGGAAAAGTCTATTGGTCATATTTTTTGCCAACTTACAGCTTTTCTTCCTCTATACCTTATTTCCCCGAAAATAAGACCGGGTCTTATATTTAGTCACAAAAAACACACTAGGGCTTATTTTCAGGGTAGGGCTTATTTCTAAAAAAACCTGTTAAAATCTAAAAATTCTGTGTCCTGTCTTCCCTTCAGGTCTCCCCCCACCACCACCACCCCCTTATCAGGTCAAGAGTCCGTTTTTTCCCTTTACATTGTCCGTTTTTTAGATAATTAATTCTGGTACTGTGGTTCAGTGCAGTTTTATACTGGTACGGTATAACAGTAAAAGTACCTGTTTAACAGCTTTTACCGGTATTCTTCTCTCCTCTGATGATTAGAAGAAGTTAGGCTGTGATGACGTCAGCGCGCTCGTCAGCCCGCTCCGTGCACTAAAGAGGGAGGGGGCACAGATGTCCGCGGGAGGAGGGGAGGAAAAAGAAGAGCCAGTGCGCAGACATCTGGTGGGAGGAGGGGAGGAAACAGAATAGCCGAGATCCCTGGCTGACGTGCGCACAAGATGAAGCAGAAGCAGACATCAGCCGGGAGGAGAGAAGAGGACCTCGCGCGGGGCACCGGTGGGTGCAAACAAGTTTTTCTTATATATGGCAGCAAAAGGGAAACAATAGCAAGCATTTAAAAAGTTGTTTTACGGAGATTGACTAGGTCTTATTTTCGGGGTAGGCCTTATATTGCAGCCCACCCTGATAATCCAGGTAGGGCTTATTTTCGGGGTAGGGTGTACTTTCGGGGAAACATGGTACTATTTCTTGCACTATAAGATACAAAAATGCATGTCAACAGGCAGCTAAAAAAAATTTGAGGTCAGATTGTTTCCTAAAAGTCTATATTATGCCTTTAAACAATTTAAACTTATTGTGTAAATGCTGTATTCCTTACTTTGTCACTTTTATGTCTAGCAGGTTGTTGTTGGTATAATGAGAATACATACAGTACTGTACCTATAGATGCATTTGTTTCTTTTTTTTTTTTTTTGAGTGTAGCACTAGCCCCGTAAGAGCTGCTGGTTTAGATTTGGGGTTTTGCACGTTACCTCTAAGTTCGTTGTCTAGGGAAGAAAGTCTGTAGAAATTGCAATGTCCACACAAGATGTAAAACCTTCAACTGCAGGCTTTATTTTTCCTGCTTAAAACTTGCGAAGGAAGTAGCGAGTATAGAGAGAAGGGGAAGGTTCAGCTTACGCGGTACAGAATGCACAAAGTATTCAAAGTTGCAATATTCGCCACTCACTCCTGAGTGGGTATTACTCACCCGGATGGCCCCTCTCACATGGCCTAGCAGCCGGAAGGACGCACGGACAGTATAGAAAAAGTTTCTGCCACAGATCGTCTGAGAACACAGAATGGATAGTCAGGAATCCTCTGCCACAGGATTTAAAGTCCTGAACTTCCTGTCTTACAGCCAAAGAGCCTTTAAGCCAATCAGGCAGACTGTAAGAGAACTTGCGTAGCGGATCCCTTTTCCTTAACGAGGTTACCAGGCCTATCCCGAGACATCAGTTTGCCTTGCTTGTCTCCTCCAGGGCAGGTTCTCCCCCGGTTTCCTTTGCTAAGAAGCTTCCTCCACTTAGATGGACAGCTTGGGATCCCTTGTAGAACCATAGGCCCCAGCCAGCATAGCTGGGCCTACTCCAGAGGGGCACAGCTTCAGACCAACATGGTCCCGAGATTGAAATCACGCACACCCACCTCGTGCCAGGAGGGCCACGAGGCGAAGGACCCAGAAAAACAGTGTCTATGCCTTAAGTACCCCCTCCCAGCACACACAGCTGGGCACCACTCCCACTGGGCTGCTACGGAGAGGGGTCACCTAACACATTATGGTTTGCTTGAGTTCCAACATAGGCCTGAAGTGGTAACGCCACCTACAGGCAACAAGGGAACATTTCTACAGAGCACAAGCACAGCCAGAACAGAGGCTAATTTAAATAGAATTAACAGAGTCTGAGCCCAACTATTGGCTCAGACACCCCTAAATTTACAATAGCGCCTGACTCGTTGGGAGACCAGCACTACATGAGCATATAATTAAAGTGATAGTAAAGTATTTTTTTTTACTTGTACCTACAGGTAAGCCTATAATGAGGCAGTGACATTATTGCAGCTCGGCCAATCAGACGGCTGGAGCATGCGAATCCAGAAGGAAGACTGGGTTAAAATGGAAGACCTGTCAGTGGGGACAGCGCTCCACTAAAGGGCTTCATTCTAACGTAAGTAATTCATAATGTGTTAGTCTACAATGCATACTAGCACATTATGCCATTGTCTTGCAGTTTTTTTTTAGTTTTTTTTTTAAAGGCTGCGGTTTACTACCACTTTAAGCAGAGGGTCTTTTGGAAGATAATACTTTGAACATAAGACACTTAATACATATTGAAAAGAGGAGGGGGAGGGGGGCAGTCTTATATGTTGATTTTTTATTTAACTACAGTTACTTTTTTTTGTGTAGCAGCCCTAGAGACACATAAATATTAAGAGTAGGTCAGCACAGAACATTATGGAGAAATCATTTTTAAGCTTATTACATCGTTATATAAAAACAACATAAACAGAGCCCATAATAATAGGAATAATAAATTACTGCCAGTTAGAAGGATCCTTTTATATTTTCTGCAATTCCTACAACAGTTTAAGGCACGTCTTACTAGTTACTTTGGGCATAAAATGATTTGAATGTGAAATCACAGCATTACCCAAGTTGGATAATATTATTCATTGGTTTGGTTGTATTATGTTATGCTCATAATTTAAATTTATGTAAAATGTATGCAGTATAGACTGCATCTCTCATTATTCTGCTCATTATCATAGCATGAATGATTGTATTGGAACTGAAGAGAATACCACCGAGTTTTTGGTAATTTCAGTGTTTAGTGTTACAATTTTGCTATTTGCAGATACTGAGTTGTGAAATATCTTGTCATTAAAGTAGCAAATCAAGATCTGTCAGCAAAAACTGTGAGATAAAAAAGGAAACCTTAAAAGATCAAATGTTTTATTTCTTTATTTTCCAAATCTACATAAGGTGCGTGCTCTCAGGATTGAGATCAGGATAAAGCAAAGCTAGACTCCATTATATAACACAGTTTATTTGTACTTTATATCATGTGTTTTTTTTTTTTTTTTTTTTAGATTGTAAGCTCTAAAGAGCAGGGCCCTCTGATTCCTCTTGTACCAAATTGTAATGTAACTGTAATGTCTGCCTTTATTTTGTCAAGCGCTGTTGGCGCTATATAAAACCTGTATAATAATAATAATAATAATAATAATAATGTCTATCTAAGAAAACATAAATTTAATTCAATTTTTTTTCCAGGCAAGATTAAGGAAGTGTACTAATAGTATACCACTAATGCATACCGTATGTCCTAAACTAACATTTCTCAACCTTCTTTCAATTGTGGCACCTGTTTAACCACTTAAGCCCCGGACCATGTTGCTGCCTAAAGACCCAAGGGGTTTTTACAGTTCGGGACTGCGTCGCTTTAACAGACAATTGCGCGGTCGTGCGACGTGGCTCCCAAACAAAATTGGTGTCCTTTTTCCCCACAAATAGAGCTTTCTTTTGGTGGTATTTGATCACCTCTGCAGTTTTAATTTTTTGCGCTATAAACAAAAATAGAGCGACAATTTTGAAAAAAATGCAATATTTTTTACTTTTTGCTGTAATAAATATCCCCCAAAAACATATATAATTTTTTTTTTCCTCAGTTTAGGCCGATACGTATTCTTCTACCTATTTTTGGTAAAAAAAAACGCAATAATCGTTTATCGGTTGGTTTGCGCAAAATTTATAGCGTTTACAAAATAGGGGATAGTTTTTTTGCATTTTTATTTTTTTTATTTTTCTTTACTACTAATGGCGGCGATCAGCGATTTTTTTCGTGACTGCGACATTATGGCGGACACTTCGGACAATTTTGACACATTTTTGGGACAATTGTCATTTTCACAGCAAAAAATGCATTTAAATTGCATTCTTTATTGTGAAAATGACAGTTGCAGTTTGGGAGTTAAACACAGGGGGCGCTGTAGGATTTAGGGATCACTGTGTGTGTCTTTACTAGTGTAGGGGGGTGTGGCTGTAGGATTGACAACATCGATCGAGTCTTCCCTATATAAGGGATCACTCGATCGATGCGCCGCCACAGTGAAGCACGGGGAAGCCGTGTTTACACACGGCTCTCCCTGTTCTTCAGCTCCGGGGAGCGATCGCGACGGAGCGGCTATAAACAAATAGCCGCGCCGTCGTCCCGGATCGCTCCCCGAGCGGACCCGACCTCCGCATGTACCGGGGGGGGGGTCCCGATCGGACCCCCCACCCACGTCTAGCAGAGGACGTACAGGTACGTACATGTGCCTGTCCGTGCCATTCTGCTGACGTATATGTACATGAGGAGGTCAGGAAGTGGTTAAAGCATGCCAAATTTCAAGGCACCCCAGTCTAAAATGTAAAAAACCTACAGTAAACCTTAGTTTGAGAGTAACTTGGTTTGAGAGCATTTTGCAAGACAAGCAAAACATTTTAAGAACTTTTAACTTGATATACAAGCAATGTCTTGACATAAGAGTAGTGTCATGTCACAACTGGGTATACAAGAGAAGAGAGGCGCCTGTAAGTGTAGCAATATGGTTACATTTAATGAAGGTTCAACATTTAGCAACATATTGCTACACTAAAAAAAGTTAGATTTTATTTCCATCATTTACACTTTCAAAATTACAGAAAACAAAAAAATGGCGATGATTGAGAACAATACATGACACTGGCAGGTCTCAGCTTTGCAAAGGGGCAGTACAAGATATTAACTCTGCAGGGTGCCCAAACTTTTGCAGATGGCATTTTTTTGTTTTCTGTAATTTTGAAAGTGTAAATTATGGAAATAAAATCTAACTTTTTTTTTACATATTATAAGAATGTCTAATCTGTAATTTAATGCCTTTTGGAGATTTTTCCATCTTTCCTTGGCTTTGTTATGCACATTAATACAAATTTTTACCTGGGGTGCCCACACTTTCGATCCCCACTGTACATCAGAGGATCTCTGTCACATCAGAGGTCCTTCATCATGTCAGAGGTCCCCATCATAACAGAGTCCCCACTATAATTCAGAGGCAGCCCTGTCACATCAGAGTAATCCCTATGCATCCGTCACCCCTATACAAGAGTCCCCCATCACTACTGAGCTACTGAGCCCCCCATTACATCAGAGTCCAACCATCACAGTGCCCTCCAATCACACATTAGCCTCCCAGTCACACAAATCCCCCCCCCCCCCCCAATCAGAGAGCCCTTCTTCATATCAGAGCCCTAACTTTGACTCCAGCAGCATGGCAGAGGGCAGGCAAACTATTTGCCAACATAGTAGCAATGAATGGTGCAGTTCATCCTAGCCCTGGAGCCCTAGAGCATCATTGCTCATTATAGTGTTGGCAGCCTGCCCACAGGCACCATCCATGACACCTTATGACACTGATCCAGGGCACCCTCATTGAGAAACACTGTTCTACACATTGGTACACATGAAATTATAGCATTTGTTCTCTATAAATAAGCAAAATAAAACACAAAAATCATTTTGACATTTTTGCAGAAATAAAGGAAATGTATATATTTTTTGGATATATTTTCAATCTTAAGTAACGTAGAATTCCAGGACAAAAATAGCTCAATAAAAGAATAAACAAAAAAAAGCAGCTTTTGTGGCAATATTTATTTTCAGTTCAAGGTTCAAGCCCCGCAGTACTTCTTTTATGTTACAAGGTGGTGTCATCAGTATTTCAGGTGATAGCCTTAATTATTTAAATTACTTTCTCCAGGATGTCATGTACCCACCCCCAAACAATTACTGGACAGTGAAGGAAAAGAATTACAGTGACAAGCTCGTCTTTATGTCACACTTTTCTTTTTTTTTTAAAGAAGAGGGGATTGCACTTGTGACCTTACTGGACGTACTTATATTTAAATGAACCAGGCTTAAATTACAAATAACTACAAATCCCCTGCATGCTGTTAATGCCACATATTAAACTTTTAATTGTCAGCCAGCCCAAAAAAGAAAAAAAGACGATCGTAATGTCTGTACAGTAAATCGTGCTTTGTGCTTCAGCGCTAAAAATATTACTGGCTATGGTCTCTCAGATAATACACTCTAATTTGTATCTTAAGTCAAAACCTGCCTTGTCTCTCCTTTTATATCACGGTCTGACCAAACTGCTTACTTACTGTCCAGTCAATGTCAATATTTGTAGCTATTGTCTCTCAAATAATATAGTCTAATGTTTATTTCAATATAAAACCTGCCTCACCTTTAACTCTTACAATATGGCCTTACCAGGCTGTTTACACACTATCTAGCCACAGAACAACATTTCTGACTATTGTCTCTCAGTAATTAAGCTCAAAATCTGATGAGCTAGAGGTAGTTGGGCAATTGATCTTCAGCCAGATGAGAGTCTTCTCTTCTCTTCTTGGTCAGAACCAGTTTAATAGCATGCAGCTTCTCCAACAGAACCAGCTACTGTGATGAGTCCCTTTCTGATTTCTAGCAGAGTACTTTAGTTCCAGTGGGGTGGTGCTTTGTCCTTGGGCTTTGAGTCCTTCCAACTGTTCACCTGTTTTACCAGAAATTCCTAGACTTCAATGTGAGGGATTCTGTTTATGACGATAATCACAGGTCGCTGTGTTGGGCGTAGTTTACTGTAGTGTAGTGAGTAGTGATTCTTAGCTTAAAGTGATTTTAACGTTTATTTATTTATTTATTTTAAATAACAAACAACTCATACTTACCTCCACTGTCCAGTTCATTTTGCGCGGAGTGGCTCCAAACATTCTCTTTTGGGGTCCCTCGGCTGCGCTATCAGCTCCTTCTCGCATCGTATAACCCCCTAGGAGAAGCGCTTTCCCGGGGGGTTACCTTGCGGTTGCACTCCCGAGTCCAGAATTTGCATTAATAGATGCAGGATGTAGGCTTCAGCCCCACCCCTGACATTTACGTCATTGGATTTTATTGACAGCAGTAGGAGCCAATGGCTGCGTTGCTATCAATCTATCCAATTAAGAGCAGAGAACCACAGGCAAAGAGGTATAGCGCATCTCTGCTGAGGGATCGAAGGGTGTCAGGTGAGTAAAACAGGGGGGCTGGGGGGCCGGTCACTGTCAGAAGTTTTTTCACCTCAATGCATAGGATGCATTAAGCTGAAAAAACACGAGGGTTTACAACCCCTTTAATTCTCTGTTGTTAAACATTCTCATAGAGACTATGCAATGCAGCAACATGTTACTCTGACACATGAATCACAGAAAGATTGCTTTGAAGAGTCCATGTTCATGCAGTTTTCTAAAGTTTGCACATGTTTCTTTATTCTGCTGTGAATGCATGTTTTTACATCCTTTTTGACATAACCTGTTTGCATTCTTGTCTCTAACATTGTACCTGTTTAGTAAACTGCAAGATACATTTACCCTATGTCTGATCCATCGGTTGATTACATATTTTGCTAAATTTGGTGTCTATGAATAGTATTGACCATGTCAGACAATAGTGATGGGAGTGGCATGACAGTGGTACTAGCCCCTTATTCCTGGCAGGGTTCCTGCTGCAATAATTACCCAAGTGCACAACGCGTGGTCATGACTTGTGTAACTGGTTGATAGTGCCATGAGATTGCAGGGCCTCATATGGAATCCTGACTGCCCACTAGGATGAATTGGCTATTAATATTTTTGAGGGGAAGGCAAGAAGGTTAATCCTGCACCTCTCACTGGAAAGTCTTGTCAAGATAGTTAACTGCTTAGAAGCAATGTATATACAAGATCCAAGTGGCAACATTAAGGGACTTTAGGGACCACTTCAACAGTAGAAACCATGAGGAGGAAAATCCATTCTGCAATAGGCCCAGGAACTGCAAAATAAAGCAGCAGAGATATGCCGTAGGGAAATGTGCCAAGTTGGACAGGCTGGCTGGGACAACGCAAACAGGCTGAAGGTAAATTTTGTAGATGACTGTTGTTTGATAAGGTCAGAAAAACTTTGCAAGAGAAAGATAGAGACAACCCTAATTAGAAGTTCCAAGAACTGTTGGAAGCAGACGTGATGTGACATGATGAGACGCGATGAGACATGATAACAGATGTGTCAGGCAAAGAGATGCACAGGCTAGGACACATCTGGACTTATCTCTTTAATTTAGATCTGAGAGTTTTATTGCATTTCCTGAAGGATACATTCCAGGGCGGTGGTTCTCAACTCCTGTCCTCAAGACCCACTAACAGGCCAGATTTTAAGTATTACCTTGGGGAGATGCAGATTAGAATACTGCAATCACTGAGCAGCAAATAATATCACCTGTGATGTATTTCAGTTATCTTGAAAACCTGGCCTGGGTCCTGAGGACAGGAGTTGAGAACCACTATTCCAGGGCTATGCAAGGAGAGAAGCACACACAGCATCTCTGCCCCACCTGCCAGAGCTATCCTTCTGAAGCTCCATATAACTGTCAGATGTAAATTAGATAAACAGGTCCATGAGGTGCCAAGTGCCTTGATGGACTTAACTAATAGAATGCCTCCACATTTATCAAAGTGGCTGAATTCCTGGATTTCAGCTTCAAATGAGCTTACATTGTAATTATAGCCATATATGTAGATTATTATTTATTATTATACCATTATTAATTATATGGGACCATACCAGTCGGTAAAATATATGAAGAATAAACATTTAATAAATTATTTCATTAAATTAAATAATACATTTATGTTTGAATCAACAAACAACCAAAAAAACTAAGAAACAGTAAAAAAAAAGCATGTATTTACCTTCCAAACAACAAATTCTCCATAGACCAGAATGGGTTAGCCCTCCAGGGTCTTTCTTATCTTTCAGTGGTGTATCTTCACTTGATATGTTAGTGGTATTGCAGATGAAGGCCCTGGCATATAGCCAGTAATCTGTTCCTATTGCGATTGTCATGAGCCCAAATGCAGCAAAAGCTCCCACCGTGGTCAGAAGAACCTGAACCCCTTTCTCACACCACACCATTCTGCCTTCATTCCACCTCTTCCACGACTCCAGGGTGACAGGTTGAGGGGGCCTAACTCACAAAAAAAAATGTGATTTGAGAAGAAGAAGCCTGAAGTCTTCTTCTTTGGTCTTCCTTGGCTCTTTGGTTCCTGGGACCCTCTCCCGTTTTTCCTCCTTCTTGTGGCTTTTCTGCTGTCAGCAATAGCTAAGATGCTTCTGCCAGAGGACAATGGAAGCCACTGAAATGCTCAGGACTATGTTACCAACAATCTTCAAGTTGTCTTCCATTGACTGTCTACTCTTAGTTCCGTATGCGTCAGTGCTAGCTGATAAAGTGCTCCTCTTGCATCACAAGAACCTGTATAAGATATGGTAACATGGTAACAATGTTAGCAAAGGGGGAAATAGACTAATACATTAATTAAAAAATAAATACATTGATGAACCTTTATCAGTTCTAATATTTCTCTATTACAAATAACATAGAGGAAGGAAAAACAAAACCTTAGTGAGGCAGCTGCCAATTTAGAAAACAAATCTTGACCCTGTCAGTAGAAGTAAGATTAATTTCCTGGATCAATAACTTCATTGACAAATTTTACCAACTGTATCTCATAGTAAGAAATACATTAATCACATATTTAAATGCATGTGTACTGTTAACTATCACTTAATATACTTTGTTATAGAATACAACAGTTTGATCACACTAACATAAAAATAAATCCTTGCATACTGGTAAAGAAATGATTTATTAGAAAAACTGAAAAGAAAAGGTGGATGTCTCTTAGTCATTAACACAATCCAGTACCAACAGTAAAGAAATCATTATTTATTTATGGTATTGAGCTCTGCAGACTACCCATTGACATCATTTATTTAATCCCATTGTTTAGGAGTTTACATATAACTATGCCCTTTAAAGTTTACAATCTAATGCTCCTAATACTCATGGGTCAGCTTTGTGAGAATGATAATTAACTTACCAGCATCAATGTAGTTGGATATTTTTTTTAGAAGTGTCTGGTGTCACAGAGGCATCTGTGGGAGGGTAGTACAGAGATGTAGAATAATGTGAAAGATAAAAGGTCTGAACCAAGCTTGTTGTGATGAAGGAAATGCATTGATAACACCAGGGTGGGTTTGATTTAAATCAAGTCAATTTAAATCACGATTTAAATTACTAGTAAAATAGCTTGATTTAAATCAACATGTAGAAGTGCAGTTACCAACAGGATATGCTGTGTTCCTTTTTGGTAACATCTGAGCTCGCCCAGCTATAGGTGTTTCTGTTAAGATATCGGGGTTCAGTTCACTTAGATAATATACTTGTGGGTAGATGCTGCCTTGAGGAAGTTTTTAAAAAAAAAGTTAACTTAAGAAATGTACTTTTGTGATAATTTAGAACCTTGGGCAGCATTAAGAGCCCATTCACACAGGGGCAGCACGACTTTGGGGCGACTCGGCAAGGCGACCTGAAGACGACTTCAGAGGCGACTTGCAAAATGACTTCTGTATAGAAGTCAATGCAAGTCGCCCTGAGTCGCCCCCAAAGTCGTACAAGAACCTATTTTTAAGTCGGAGCGACATGGGTTGCTCCTATTAGAATGGTTCTATTGAACAAAGCGGGACGCGACTTGTCAGGCGGCTGTCGCCCCTGACGAGTCGCCCCTGTTTGAATGGGCTCTAAGGCTAAGCTTATGTTCACCTGATTGTCATCTCGTGGTCATCAGCAATAGCTATGGACCACAATTTATAAGGTAGTGAAAGGGGTGGTATAAGTATAAATTTTTGTATATACGGTTATAATATGAGTAGGTGTAATGAGGAATATATTCATTATATTACCGTATTTGCATTTTTTAGAATGACCCTGGAATAAGGGCATTAAATAGATTATACTGAAGTATGTACCTAAGGTGACACTCTAATATCCTGCCTTATGGTAGGCATAAGGATAGAGGGACATATTTGTATGTGATTGTGTGACTATGATTGCAAATATTGGTCCTATTTGTTATTCTACTCAGATATAGTCAGTGGTGGCAGATATCCCTTGCTTGGTCTGCTGCGGCCCTCTCTGTCTCTTGCCTAAGGCCATACAGCAGCGCATAACCGAGCATATATGGTTTCATTTCAAGATTGTAAATAGATCCAGGATCTGGGCTTTGTATGTGTAAATAGTTTACAGTGGATAGGCAGTATAGTATGACATTAGCTTAAACATATGTGATATCTAACTACCTTGTTATTATACAATTTACAGAATCACCTCCTGATGAAATGGAATCAGATGCAATAAATGCACAGAGAGCCATGGCCCCTCTTCCATTTTCTCTGTGGCTACTGAGGATTTCACAGACATAAACACATGGATTATTAGATAATTGTTAAAATAATGACAAAGATAAACAGCAATGGGGAAATGGTGAGTTAAGGCCGTGAGGTGTTATTATAAGATCTGTATGTACATAACACATATGCCAATGTTACTGTTTTTTTTAAGTATGTTTTAATGAACATGAAATAAATCTTTTTATAATTATTATTTTTTTTATATTCATTATGTATGTCCTCATGTACTGTATGGATATAGAGGTATATACTGGCCTTAAATATACCAATACAGTCCCATTTTATAGGTTTTTGTTTGTACTGACCACCAGTGGCGGTGCGTCCATAGAGGGCGCCGGAGCGCCGCCCCTCTCGCTCTCGCACCACCACTAAATACAATACATAGATTCATGCATTGCATGAATCTATGTATTGCCGCTGCCGCCGACTATTCAGATGGCCGGCCCCCTGGCGAGCGCCGGCCATCTGAATAATGGCAGCTGGTTGGCTGTGGAAGTGCCTATCAGAGCCAGCTGGGCACAGTGGCGAAAATTGATAGGCACAGTGGCTACAATTGCTGGGCACAGTGGCGACAATTGCTGGGCACAGTGGCAACAATTGATGGCACAGTGGTGACAATTGATGGCACATTGGCGACAATTGCTGGGCACAGTGGCGACAATTGATGGCGCAGTGGTGACAATTGATGGAACAATGGCTGCGTTTAATGGCATAGCATAGTGGTGACAATTGCTGGGCACAGTGGTGACAATTGATGGCACAGTGGTAACAATTGATGGCACAGTGGTAACAATTGATGGCACAGTGGCTGCGTTTGATGGCATGGCACAGTGGCTGCATTTGATGGCATGGCACAGTGGCGACAATTGATGGCACAGTGGTGACAATTGATGGCACAGTGGCTGCATTTTATGGGCACAGTGGCTGGATTTGATGGGCACAGTGGCTGCCTTTGATGGGCACAGTGGTTGCAATTGATGGGCACAGTAGCTGCATTTGATGGGCACAGTGAGGCTGCAATTGTTTGTTTTTTTTGTTTGTTTGCGCCACCCCAAAAATTTGGAGGAACCGGCCACCACTGCTGACCACACATTCATATAATCGAGTGTCTACCCTGACAAACTTTTGTCAATAGAAAAAGCAACTGAACGGATTAGAAAGCTTGTCTGCTATTGTGACTATCTGCTCCTCTCCCATTCATCCTCCACTTAATGCACATATGATGGCCTGTCTTTTTTACTTTAATGCTTGAGTTACTGGGCCTTTTCCTCCCTAAAACCCCTTTGCTCATTGTTTCGTTTCTGTAATGTCTCAGTTTTACCCATTTTACCTTTTAGTGTCTCTAGTCTATCCAAACATTTTATATGCATTTTTTTTTTCAGGACACACAAGGCTTTCATTTGGTAGCAGAATCTGGATATATACATTTGCATTTCTTTGGTTTACATTGGGAATAACTAGTTAAAAATTAGAGAAATATGGTTTACATAAATTATCACAGTAACTTTAGTATAAGATTTAAGTGTCGCTCTACCCAAAAGAGGAAGCTCCGCTTGTTTGCTTCCTCCCCCTCTGCTGCCTCATTTGTCACCTTTCAGGGGGGGAATAGGGAGCAGGGACCTGTTTTCGACAGATACCCGTCCCCACTTTTGGGAGACCTCCCTGTGGTGATTTTGTATGTATATTGTATGGACTCTGACCAGGTTCCTTGGGCCGGAGCACCCCACCCCCCCCCCCCCCCTTCAATAACTTTTATTAGTGTCCACCAGTTCATAGGAGGAGTCCTTTTAGTTCTTTTTTTATAAAGAGTAGTTTGTCTCCCATGGTTGAGACACAGGATCTTTTTATTCTATTACTAGTGTAGGACCTACTGATAATGGGGTACTTTGCCACAATAAGTGGGCTTAGCACTATATGACCATATAGTTTGACCAAATCCCTGTATGTTTTGAATATGTTCAGATGTTTTAAAAAAGCCTTGCAGGATTTAAATGTAATTTTTGTATGTGTGCGCTGTAACCTATTTTGTACTCTCCGTGGTGAGGTCCCCCTGAAATTCACCCCCCCTTTCCTCCCTCCACCGCCGGGCTATTCACAAAGCGCAGGTCGCTTCACGCATGAGCAGTAGGGAACCAGCTGTAAAGCTGCAATGGTGGCGGCATCACCCGTGAGCCAATTAAAAAATCAGCTGGGGCACTGACATCGCAGGATCCCTGGACAAGTAAGGTAGCTCATATTAAAAGTCAGCAGCTACAGTATTTGTAGCTGCTGACTTTAAAATTTGTCATGGGGGGGGGGGGGGTTTGGGGGGTGCTGGAGCTGTAGATGTAGTAAATGTTACATCCTGTCTGAGGATTAATTTTAAGACATCCCAATTAACCACATTTATCTCTTTGTCCAGAAATGTGTGTGCCCCAAGTTTAGATTAAGAATCCATGATATCTATAACACATATTAGGTGTTTTCTGTACTAATGGTGTTATATCTTATCCAATATCGGTCTCCTTGGTGGACTGGTGGGATGTTCATGCACTTTAGGTAATGTATAGAAAACAGGTATGATAGGATACTGGACCCTAAAGAACTCCAATATTTCCTTGGAGTTAATAACCTCATGCAGGGCACCAGCTATAAAAATTCAATTTTTTTTCTTCAAACCCAGTACCAGATAACTGGGTTATAACTTATAAATTTGATGGTCTGAGGCCCCGTACACACGACAGAGTTTCTCGGCAGAATTCACAGAGAAACTCGGTCAAAACCCGGATTCTGCCGAGAAACTCTGTCGTCTGTACAGTTTTGGCTCGATGGAGCCGCCGAGAAGCTCGACGAGAAAATAGAGAACATGTTCTCTATTTTCTCGTTGTTCTATGGGAGAAGGCGTCCCGCCGAGCTTCTCGGCGGCTTCATCCCAGAACTCGACGTGCGGGATAATATGAGACCAGGAAAGGGTTTATTGATGATCGTGTCTCATTAAGGAGAAAAAATGTTATGGTTTTTTAATCTCTAAAAAATTTTAAAAGATTATTGGGGTCTAAACAGGCCAATAACAAATTAGCAAATTTTATATATAGCAGCTTTCTGCACTATGCGATAAAGGAACACGTGACAAATGAATTTGACAGCCTTATGAAAATACTCCTTCCCTTATTATTACTGACTTCTAGGCTAGTTTTTACTGAATTCCTTATTACGTATGGTTAGTAAACAACTGTTACAAA
This sequence comes from Rana temporaria, assembly GCF_905171775.1. Lineage (NCBI taxonomy): Eukaryota > Metazoa > Chordata > Amphibia > Anura > Ranidae > Rana > Rana temporaria. The sequence goes on from NC_053498.1 coordinate 87,498,460, forward strand.
AGTTACTATGAAGCTGTGCTATGTGTTATTTGGTGTAACCTTTTGCATCGAAAATTCTAATAATCCAGTTGACATTTTAGCTCATCCTAACAGCGGGTGTGCCAAAATTAGCTACTAAAAGGTTTAGAAAATTATAACAATTTCCAATTTTTATTTGACATGTTGACCAAACAACAGTCCCATAAAAATCTCAACTATCTTCACTTTAAAAATAAGTTTTGTAAAATGTGTTTGCATGCATAGAGTATTGTATATGCAGAGCCATAATCCTATACCTTCAGATGTTTGTCCTTTCTCAATACTGTACATAACATACTTGTCAGATACCTTTTAATCTTGAAGAATTTACAAAAAAAATAAAAATAATAAAGTTTAATGTGAGGAGGCAACGTAAGACCAAAAATGAACACACAGACAAGAAAAAAGAAGTCTCAAGGTAAAAGAGCAAGAAGTGATGGATGCAAAGACTAGCTGTACATAAAAATATATTTTTACAGGTGGACAGAAATTTTTTTAAGTAATGTACGACAGATTTTTTATTTTGTTGACTGGAGTGGTTCTCTAATATACAGAGATGTCTATTTTACAGACTATAGCCATACTAGTAGAACACCCATTCCAGGCAGTTCTCCCTCCACCAAAACCCAGACAAATGTATTATTCATAAATATTTATGGACCTACATCATGAAATATTAGAAACTATAATATCGATGAACCTAGTAAATCGATCTTAAATTATGTATTTTCCTCCTTTTTGTAGACTCTAATAGATTAGATAAAACAGCTTAAAAATAATTGTTACACAGAAAGATCCCTCCTCGATTTCATGGCCAGTAAAGAGTGCATGAGTGAGAAATATGCACCTGAGACTATATCTGGATGGTGTAATACAAGTAGAAATAAGTCTGCTCAAACCAGAGGAACAAATAGATCAAGCGACTGACACTGGTGCTGTTGCATATTGCATCTAAACTGCCGCTTTACAGCCCAGCACTAATTAGCAAGGTACATTGGATTTTCAATAAAGAGAAGGTAGCGTAACCTATCTTTCCATTATTTTAAACTTATTTCTTTAGACACATTTAATAGCTACTTGGGTTTAAAGCAGAACAGTTGTTCATATGTCATATTGACTATGTCATATTGCAACACAAATTCCCCCCCTGGGGGGTGAACTGCAGAAGGTAGGCTGATCCTGGATCAGCCTACCTTCTACAGTTCACCCCCCAGGGGGGACTTTGTGTTGCAATATGGCATAGTGTCAATCTGTCATTTACATGTCTTAAAATCTGTTTTGTTCTCTTTTCACAATATTATTTTGTATTTCAATGTAATTTTTGTACTTTTTCTACGTAAATGTATTAAAATATATTTTTTATAATTCTTGAATATATATTTTTTTCGTTGCCCACATAATCCCAACCCTAGAGGTTTCGCATTACAAATTTTTAAGGGATGATGGCAACCACATGGTCATTTGTATAGGCTGGTTTATTTGGACAATGTGGGTTTTCAGTAAATAGGGGTTACTGTTAGGGCTCAAAGGCTAATGTCGCGTACACACGATCATTTTTCGGCATGTAGAAAAAACACAGTTTTTCCAACTTCATCATTAAAACGACATTGCCCATGCACCATCGTTTTAAAAAAAATGCTCTAGAAAAGCGCGGTGACGTACAACATGTACAATGGCACTATAAAGGGGAAGTTCCATGCGGATGATGCCGCCCTTGGGGCAGCTTTAGCTGATTCCGTGTTAGTAAAAGACGATTCGCGCTTTTCTGTCTGTTACAGCGTGATGAATGTGCTTACTCCATTACGAATGGTAGTTTTACCAGAACGAGCGCTCCCGTCTCATAACTTGCTTCTGAGCATGTGCGGGTTTTTACAACCCGAAAAACTTCATAGTTTAAAACGTCGTTAAAAAATGTTCGGAAATTTTTTTTGTCGTTTTTCAGAACCCGAAAAATGATGTGAAGCCCACACACGATCATTTTAAATTACATTTTTTTAAAACAACGTTTTTTCATGCCGAAAAATGATCGTGTGTACGTGGCATAACTGTATTTTTAGTACCATTATCTATTATCTTTGCTGCTTTTCCATTTCCATTTATTGTGAATGCTGCTCCATAAAATTAATAATATAAATAATACATACAATCAAATAGTGTTGCTCACGAATATTCGTATTGCGAATATTCGGCTCGAATATGGCATATTCGAGTATTCGCGATATATTTCGAATTTCGCTGTGAATATTCGCAATTCCGAATATTCGCATTTTTTCAATTTTATTTTTAAAACAGATCACATCCTATCGACGTCTAAAAGCATTGCTGGTATGATTAGAGACCCTGGGCCGAGTAGCTAAGCTGAGGCGATCCTTTTATGTTGCCGAATATAAAAAAGAAAAATTGCGAATTTTCGCTAATGCGAATGCGAAAATGATTGCGAATTTTCGATAACTGTGGTAGGAGAACTCTGATTGTCTCTGATGCAAAAGGGGGGGGGCTTTGTGTATGTTTCTGTTATGAATATTTGTATGTTTGATATTATTTTTTTTTGTAAGAAGGAAAAAATTGCGCATACCTTAAAAAAAGGGGAGAATACAGCAGCAACTCAAAAATGTTATACAACATAAATTAATACAAGACAGAAAATGGAGTCGCTCTACAAGAATAAAAAATATGTCTAGTGACAAGACATGTGGGCAAATTATAAAATAAGCAAGCGCAAATAACTTGTGAAATACACAGTGAAACAAATATATAAAGAAATATAGTCCCAATAATAGAAAAATAATCTTTCATAAAAATGTCTTTGATATGTGAAGTGAAAAAAAGTCCAAAGCATGCAGCATGAACGTGTTCAATCTTCAAGGTGTTTGATTGACAAACGGCTGTGACAGATGGATAGAGTAAAGAATCGCCACCAATGCAAAACACTTTTTATTTTCTATTGTAAAATATCACGAATATTCTGAGCCAATCAGAGTGCTCCTTCCGCATTTGCCGAATATTCGCAATTATTTTGTATTGTAAAATATCAAGAATATTCTGAGCCAATCAGAGTGCTCCTTCCGCATTTGCCGAATATTCGCAATTATTTTGTATTGTAAAATATCAAGAATATTCTGAGCCAATCAGAGTGCTCCTTCCACATTTGCCGAATATTCACAATTATTTTGTATTGTAAAATATCACGAATATTCTGAGCCAATCAGAGTGCTCCTACCGCAGTTATCGAAAATTCGCAATTATTTTCGCATTCGCAATAGCAAAAATTCGCAATCATTTCATTTCGATAAAATATCACGAATATTCGAATTTAGCGAATATATCTCAAATATTCGACTATATATTCGAGATATATCGCGAAATCGAATATGGCGTATTCTGCTCAACACTACAATCAAATGCATAGAATCAATCAATACTGTTGAATACCAGTACATCTTTTCTACATCAATGCTACAATAATGCATAGAAAACAAATAGGTACACTTTAGAGATTATTCATGCCAATATCTTTGGGCTGCACTACGACGTGTTACCAAACGCAATCCCAACACAAGATCATGGACTTTATGTCCCATAGCTTCAGTTTACATCAGCATGATGCTTTGGTGTGCGATTAAAAAAAGTATATGTTCTATTTTTGCACACTATATTGCAATGCACTGTAATAATTCACAATTTGCTGCAATGCCTAGAAATATTTGTTAAAAAAAGTAGGTAAAAAGGAAAACAGTGAGTACTGCAAGGCATGATAATTATGTGTGGTGTGAATAAGCCCTACAAGCTAAAGTTTAGGTATTTTAGTTTTTTTTTAATAGTTATCTTGGTCCGGCTTGGACCAGAGTACATATGCATATGCCATACTTGGCAGATCCCAATGGAAGCTGGAAACCACTGTAGTAGGCATCGCAACACAAGTTGCTCAAGACTAATACCCTCTATTTCAGGGTTCTGTGGTGTTTGGTGGCTGGTCCCGGACTACAATGTGTCTAATGATTCTCCATACCTGGAGTTAGAAGGTTTTTTGGTGGCTGAATGTCACAGACTATATGTATATACCGCTAGGGAGAGGGTTGGACAATGCACAGGTTTGCTTGAAGATCTGCACTGAACACAAATTGTATTCCTACTCATATACAGTGAAAAGGGTAACTGGCAACACTCAGTAAAGTTGTTTAACCACTTATGGACCGCTGTCCCTAAGTGGTTATATGTTGTTATATGTTGGTACTTTGAACAGGAATATCGTTGTTATGGCAGCAGCTAGCAGCGGATTTACTGTGAGATCACTTTTATTGGCGGTGGGAGAGGACTTCGGTGCCCTCCGCCGTTGGTAGCAGCGGAGGCAATTGGGTCCTCTCCCTGGCTTGATACAGAGACAAGTGATGAGTGAGGGAGGGGAAGATGGCACCCACCCGTCTCCATACCATTAAAGGGTGTAGCGACGTCAAGACATCACTTCCGCCCATAGCTCTTAAAGGGACATGCTTTTTTTCTATTACAAGGGATGTTGTAATATGAATAAAAGTGACACCATTTTTGTAAAAATAAAAAAAATAAAAGGTAAAATAAATAATAATAAAAAAAATGTAAATGCACCCGGTCCCGCCAAGCTCACATGCAGAAAGTAACACATATGTGAGCAGCGCCCGCATATGAAAACGGTGTTTAAACCACACATGTGAGAGTAAGAGCAAAAATTCGAGCACTAGACCTCCTCTGTAACTCAAAACGTGCAACCTGTAGAATTTTTTAAACATCGCCTATGGAGATTTTTAAGAGTAAAGGTTTGTCACCATTCCACGAGCAGGTGTAATTTTGAAGCGTGACATATCGGGTGTAACATAATTTTTCTAAATATAAAAATAAACTGTTGTCTTATTTTTTAATTAAAAAAAGGGTATCTTTCCCCCAAAAAATGTGCTTGTAAGACCGCTACGCAAATTCGGTGTGTAGCGCCTGTGTACTTTATAGTACCGGTGCTAGTCAAATTTAAGGGTAAGACTAGAGTGTAGTTAGACTCTGATACAGATTGTTAAGTGCAAAACAGGGTCTCTGTCTTAGCTTGGCTGTGCTGTAGGCTATTCTGTTGCGTTGGGGTGTTCTTCCAGCCCCAGTGCTGCAGGTGGCAGCAGTGGAGTCAAGATTTGGAAGCTTTTTCCCAGCAGCCAATCAGGAGGGTTTGACCTTGCTGTGCATGCTGGGGAGGGGTATTTATGAGACAGACACCATTAGTTCTGGGTATTCTTCGTCCAGTGTGGCACCCACCTTTAGGGTGGCCACATCACGGCGCCCCGGCGTTATGGCCTACCTGGTCGGGGCGTGCGTGCCATGCGGTGTTCCTGGTTCTGGGGCCATACTGGCCCGGAGCATCTGAACAGCGACGGGGACCCAGTGAGTGACTGGGTTCCCACCTTTGAGGATCTCAAGCTGTACTGCTGTTCGGTGGGGAGTCAGTCTGAGGAGCGCCATTGAGAAGCTGGTGGTCCAAAAGAGCCTGGACAAACCACCAGGGATCAAGGTATTGATCACCTATGAATCGGTACCTGAGCGGCAGGTTGAAGGAGATCCAGGCGTAACTCATCTAAGGGAGAGGGCCTGTGGCAGAGAGGGCCTGTGGCAGAGGTGTCTTTCTGAGGCTCACCGAGGAGAGTCTGTGGCAGAGACTTTTCCTCAAGTTCAAGTTCACCAAGGAGGGTCTGTGGCAGAGACTTTATCCTACAAATTTTCGAGTGATACTCCGGCTGCCAGGTCAGTAAGAGAGAGGCCTCTCCGGGTACACTAAACCCACTCCGGCAGGATTGACGCAGAGAAGTGTTACGCTTGGGAGCAGGACTGTTTCCTATCATCACGCCTGAATCTGCTATTCTACCTTCTTCTTCAACTTTACTATCCTCACCATTCGTTTACTGCATGGGTCCTCAAACTATGGCCCTCCAGGTGTTCAGGAACTACAATTCCCATCATGCTCAGTCATGTCTGTGAATGTCAGAGGTTTACAATGCCTCATGGGATTTGCAGTTCTGCAACTGCTGGAGGGCCATAGTTTGAGGATCCCTGGTTTACTGTTTTTACCCGGCTGGGTAATAAAGAGCACAGCAAAGAGCACCTGTCGTGGACATTTCTTTACTTCTACTATATGCAATACGCATCATTCACCCCTAGGAATTAGAAGGAGCCATGAGGTAATGTGCCGCCCAAAAATCCAGCAACTCCTCCGGGGGTAATGCTACAAGGTGTGACAGAAAGTATTGCAACGGCCGTCATTTTATTCTCTAGGGTGTTAGAAAAAATTATATAATGTTTGGAGTTCTAAGAAATTTTCTAGAAAAAAAATGTTTTAACTCATCTCAGAAAGAGGCTCAGTGATTAATTTTATCTAAGGGCTCTGAAACCACTGGTCACTCATAGTAAGAATGTTAGTTTTGTGTGGAAGTACCGGTTAAAGGAAATGTGTTAAAAGAAATACAAAGGCTGCTTCTGACAGCCTCCTTCTGAAAATGCTAGTTGCTTTGTTGTCTTTGGCTTATACATGGGACTGCAGGCCACAACCCCCCCCAACTACCAAAACCAACAACACCCTAAATAAAAGACCAATACACAGATAATGGCATGAAATGACGGCAACTCTATTTATTGGTTTACAAAAAAATCCATAAACTTTATTAATCAAAAACAATTCAATATTTACCAATACCACAAATAATGCCCAGTTTTCGGAACTCAAGCAGTTTATTACCAGAAAAACACCTACCCTGGATCCAGGGTGGTGGAAAAACAAACACATTTGTGGGAGATAAAGCTACATGCTAGAAGGTCCAAAGAGGACAATTTCCTGTTCTGGCCACCTTTTATCAGCTCTCTGCCTGTTCCAGCACCTTACAGGTGTTCCCATTGGCCATACCTAACTCACCTGTGAAACCTGCAATCTTCTTAAAGGGGCAGCATATCCACCAACCCATTACTCTATACCTGCAAATTAAATGAGGGTAGAAGGGGGGGCAACCTCGGATCCATGAAGGAGGGCCCAAAAGGTTGTGTCCTCCTTTTACATTCTGAGACATGATCTGTAGCTCACATACTGTAGATCAGGAAGTTCCTTATAAAGTAGGTACTCTGGGCCAGATTCACAAAAGAGATACGACGGCGTATCTCCTGATACGCCGTCGTATCTCTGTTTCTATCTATGCGACTGATTCATAGAATCAGTTACGCATAGATATCCATAAGATCCGACAGGTGTAATTGTTTTACACTGTCGAATCTTAGGATGCAGTACAGCGGCCGCCGCGGGGGGAGTTTGCGTCGTAAACCAGCGTCGGGTATGCAAATTAGGAGTTACAGCGATCCACGACGGATTTTCGCGTTCGCTACATCGCCGCTAGTCTAGTTTCCCGTCGCAAAGTTAGTCGTCATTTTTGGTGCCTTAACTTTACACAGCAATCGCATTGCTGTATAAAGTATGGCCGTCGTTCCCGCGTCGAAATTTAAAAATGAACGTCGTTTGCGTAAGCCGTCCGGGAATACGGAATTACGCTACGCGCGTCGCCGTTTGAAAAAATGACGTCACTGCGTGCAAAGCACGACGGGAATTGCGAAACAGAGCATGCGCATTAGGTCCGGCGCGGGAGCGCGCCTAATTTAAATGGCACACGCCCATTTGAATTGGCCCGCCTTGCGCCGGACGTATTTACGATACACTGCCGCAAGTTTCCAGGTAAGTGCTTTGTGGATCGGGCACTAAAACTGGAAACTTGCGGCGGTGTATCGTAAACGGGTTACGTTACACGGCCGCAAATGTATGTGAATCTGGCCCTTAGTATCTGCATGTTTGGTCAAGGATCCAGAAAGTTCCTGAAGAACCTGAAGCCACTAAATCAACATGGCATCCCAAAAACTGTTTTTTTTTTTTTTAATAAGGGAGAGGTCAATAGTAACATCCTCCATGCCTTCCTACTATAGCTGTATTTTGATTTTGTATATTACAATACTAATGAAGGTCCCAAGAAGTCTATACCTAAAAGTCTTGTTTGTCAAGTCATATGCCGTGTACACACGATAATTTTTCGGCATGAAAAAAAACGAAATTTTTTAATAAAACGTCATTCAAAATGATTGTGTGTGGGCTTCACGTCATTTTTCGGCTTCTGAAAAATGTTGTTTTTCGCGTTGTGAAAAATTATCGTGTGTGGGCAAAAACAACGTTTTAAACCCGCGCATGCCCAGAAGCAAGTTATGAGACGGGAGCGCTCGTTCTGGTAAAACTACCATTCATAATGGAGTAAGCACATTCATCACGCTGTAACAAGCGCAAATCGTCTTTTACTAACAAGGAATCAGCTAAAAGCAGCTCAAAGGCGAATAGAACTTCCCCTTCAGAGTGCCGTCGTACGGGTTGTACGTCACCGCGCTTTGTTCATCATTTTTTAAAAACGATGGTGTGTGGGCAACATCGTTTTTAATGATGAAGTTGGAAAAACTTTGGGCCTGATCCTCAAAAGGGATACGCCGGCGTATCTACTGATACGCCGTCGTATCCCTGTTTCTATCTATGGAACTGATCCACAGAATCAGTTTCACATAGATAGGCAGAAGATCCGACATGTGTAAGGGACTTACACTGTCGGATCTTAGGATGCAGTACCGCAGCCGCCGCTGGGGGTATTTCTCGTCGAAATGCCGCTTCGGGTATGCAAATTAGCACTTACGGAGATCCACAAAGCTTTTACACTTCGTTTTTTCTCCGTAAGTATTAGTTTGCCGTCGCAATATTAGGGCTGCTTTTACAAGGCCTAAACTGTTTAGACCTTGTAAAAGTAGACCCTTCTATCCCGCGTCGCTGTCTTTTTTTTTTTCAATTTTTTTTTTCTCGCCGCAACTCGTATTTTTTTTTTTAAGCCCGTCGCGATTCTCAAAACCCGGCGCAACGTAAAACCGCGCAAAGCACGTCGGGAAAATGACGTCGGGAGCATGCGCAGTACGTCCGGCGCGGGAGCGCGCCTAATTTAAATGGGACTCGCCCCATTAAATTAGGAACGCCTTGCGCCGGCCGGATTTAAGTTACACCGCTCAAAATTTCTAGGTAAGTGCTTTGTGGATCGGGCACTTAGGTAGAGATTTTACGGCGGTGTAATTTAAAATGGCAAAAGTTACGTTGCGCCGGGTTTTTGAGGATTAGGCCCTTTGTTTTTTGGACATGCTGACATTTTTTTTTTATGCCGAAAAACGATCGTGTGAACGCGGCAATAGATGCAGTTTTTACAGAACCAATGAGATGTGTGAATAAATAAAAGTTCAAAGGACTCTCATCAAGTAAAATGTACATCTAGCTGTTTAAAGCAATGAAATATTCACACAGAAATTGCTTGATCCCCCTTACTCCATCCCCCAACCTCAAAGGCAAATAAGAACAGACAATGTCTTTTGAAGGTCGTCTTGACCAGACCAATTTCACGCACTGTAAGCTGTCTTGTTTAAAGATTAAAACGACTAAATATTGGCACTGGTTCCAGCAGATACTTGAATGTAATCAATGAATGAATGATGAGAGTTCAGTCCTAAATAAGATCATTTAACTCCCTGTGGTGTTACATTATGCAGATTTTTATGTTAACATTAACTTTTAAAATGAAATGCTGAACTGTGCCAGTTGGTTTTGCATGCATATTAGGCTACATAGAGAACGATGTGTTGGTATAGATGTTATTTTTCTAAACTTTCTTACAATATTAATAGTGTAAAAATTCCAGTTGTACATTAGTGTGTCTCTGGGCTTCATTTTTCAAACTGTCCTTCATAAAAACTGCTGTTGTTTTTCCATAGCAACTAATCTGCAGGTTTGGGTTCAAGGAAGCATTGTGCCTGGTCACACAAAGATCTTTAACAACCTGGAAAATGTCTGATCAATAACAATTGTTTTGAAAGTTAAACCTGCTTGTTTGGGTAGCCCTAAATAGCCCAAACCAGCAGAACTGGTTGTGAGAGGAAGGAGAAGTAGAAGGAGAAATTTCAGTTTATGTGTTCACAAGAAGCATGCTGATAGGAGGAGAAAACAGAGTGACAGAGTAATGAGCTCATCATTATGCTGCTTCTCCTTTCGCTATCCTGTAGCCAGTACAACCTGGTCTTAGAGGAAGTGGGTTGAATGATGCTGGTTATCAGACTGAGGACATCTAGTGGCAGAAAAGTACTGTGGGGGAAATTTCTAGACTAAAGGCAGAAAGTTTTTTGTTTTTTGTGTAGCGCTACCCCCTCAGGAGCCGCTGATTGTTTTGGGATCGGCGTATTAAGTTACCTCTAATCGTTGTCTAGGGGCGATGGTACTGAGTAGAGCAGTAAACGAATGTCCAATCAGCGAATGAGGTTTTCTGAATGCTTTATTTCTCGGCCCAACATGACCAACATCAACAAGAGGTAGACAGAAAAGGTTGATGAAGTAAATTAACTTTACAGTATCAGGCCTTGGATAGGTAGAAAGCAAGCCTGCTCTCAGTAGTAGTACATACAGTTCGTCGCCACTCCAGCCAGAGTGGGTGAAGTGCCTCCGGACAGTCTCCTGCCACGAGCCTGGCAGCTGGAATGCCACTTTAAGGTTATGGGAAGGAACAAGTCCCTGCCACGGACTTGGCTCTGATTAGATTAGATTAAGATGCCAGATGAGGCCTCTGCCACAGGCTCAATGCTGACAATGTGAACAGCAGAGCGAATCCTCCCAATGACAGTGGAAGTGTACCTGTCAGTGTCCCGGTCACCAGATCCCCGATGGTTCGTTCAAGTCTCTCAGACAACCTGCCTCCGGGTGCTCCTTGAGACGATCCCCCACCGCACAGCACGTAGCTTAGGATCTCTTCAGTAGAGCTGGGGACCCAGTAAGTCACTGGGGCCCCTGGTAGCATCAGTTGCCCCAGGCCATGAGGGCCCATAGTCAGGAACTCCGCATTGCGAGTGACCCCAGGTCAGGTAGGCCATAGTGGCGATGTTCGCACACCCTAAAGGTGGGTGCCGCACCTGGAACCAGGAACCCGCAAAGAACCCAGAACAATGGCTTCCGCCACAGAAATACTCCTCCCCAGCATGCCCCGCGAGGGAAAACTTCCCTAATTGGCTGCTAGGAAGAAGCGGCTCCGCCTGGACCTCTCTGGCGCCACCTGCCGCCCAGGGATGGTACCGCATCCCTAGAACGTAGTCTCACCCACAGAACAATCCAGATTTGGTGACAGCCAAATTTGACATAATTCGGAATAAGAGCAACTTATCTCTCCCATTCCCCCACTAACTTTAGCGTAGTGCCTTTACTGAAAGTAAGGGGGCGCTACATTTGTTTTTACCTTAATGCATTTTATCCATTATACTTTCCTGAGCCCAATCTTAATCCAGCGCTGTGCATGAGAGAGGAGGCTCTTTCAGCTATCTCCATCTTCATTGGCACAGAGACAGCATTTCAAGCCATTGTCTCCTGCCAATCACAATCAGTGAGGAGGGAGCTCTTTGTGTCTATGGACACACGGAGCCAGCTTGGGAGCAAGCCTGAATTACTGGCCCTCCTAGCAAACAACTTGCTAGGGGGCACCCAGCAGGAAGAGCACAAAGCACTGGTGTGGGACCACAAAGGAGGAGTATCATTGTTACTCTGTGCAAAACCATCGTACAGAGCAGGTAAGTAGAACATGTTTATTATTTTTATAACATAAAATGTTTTACAATTACTTTAAAGGTAAATATTGCAGCAAAGCCTGATTTTGTATTTCAATAAGCTATTTGTTTTTATCTTGTTATTTTTGTCTGGAGTTCTGTTTTAAACAACTTTTTAGATTGTTCTAAAATGAGGAACGTAGAAATGACTAAGACCCCTTTCACATTGAGGAGTTTTTCAGACGGTACAGCGCTAAAAATAGCGCTGCTATCCCGCCTGAAAAACTCCTTCACTGCAGACTCAATGTGAAAGCCCGAGGGCTTTCACACTGAGGCGATGCACTGGCGGGAGACAAAAAAATCTCCTGTCAGCAGCATCTTTGGAGCGGTGAGAGGAGCGGTATTGTATACCGCTCCTTCACCGCTCCTTCCCATTGAAAACAATGGGAAACCGCGGCAATACCGCCCACAATGCGCCTCTATAACCCTTATCGGCCACTAGCGGGGGTTAATACCGCACCGCTAGCGGCTGATTCCCGCGGCAATCCCGGCGGTATAGCGCCGCTATTTTTAGCGGCGTTATACCGCCACCGCGGCTCCCGCCACAGTCTGAAAGGGGCCTTACTGTACTTGTTTGTAATGCCACAAATGGTTGGATGGAGTTGTGTGGAGAGACTCAATTGGCTTACATGGAGTCCTGACTCACTGTTCTTTTGGCTGAATGAAAGCAAATTCCCACAGATACATTGCAGGATTCTGTAGAAAGGAATGTCCTATAAGGTGTGATTGTGAGGTGTCCACAAACAAGCGTCTTTATAGCGTATGTTTCCCAGTCCACTGAATACTATTTGATGTACAGTTTCACATTCTAAAACTGGCCAAACATTGAATTTCATTACATTTTCTAACAATTATTGGGGTCAAATCAACATTCATTTTGACCTTAATCATGAGAAAATTTGAAGGAGCATGGTGTAACATTTTTCTTGACCAAATTTAAAAAAAGGAGAAGCCTTTATCTGGTAAAGACTATGGTAGACATAAAACAGGAGCAGACTATTGTGTACAGCTGAAACGGGTCATGTTACCAGTTCTGCTATTGTTCATATCATGCTGATTCTATTCAGGATCACTGCAACATTTGTCCGACATAAAAAACAAAATCAATACATGCAACTTCTGCTTAAGGAGTAAAAATAGAGGAATAAAGACATCAATATTGTATCCTACTGTATATTGTTATTCGTCTGTTGATGATAGTTGTTAAACTTTCAACTCCAAGATTTTAAAGTTGTTTGAAATGTATGAATGTATTGAAAAAAGGCTAAAACAGAATAGCAGGCATTGCAAGCATCAGTAACTTCATTTTATTAAAAATCAGTTTTATGTTAGAAATAAGACTGCAGTCCTAAATAGAACTTAAATGTGTTCTGGTCTACAGTTGTGTTGCTGAGAAAAATATTTTCTGATGCAACTGAATTTAAATAGCTGCTAAAACAATATCTATTAGTTATAGAAGGTGTATCATTATTTGTTTAATTCCTGGAATACTAGTTTATTCCATTTAATACAAATCTCAACCCAAAATAGATTTTCATGGAAAGGAAATAAAGAAATTGTTTACGTACATAAATGAGCAGGTGTCATTCGGATCTCTTTCTGAAAATGCTAGCTACTTGGCTGTACCTGGCATCAGCATTTTCTGTGCCCCTGGAAACCAGCGTGAGAGCATAAAGCCCTGTACACTTGATCGGATAGCTGATGAAATCTAATCCGATGGATTTTTTCATCGGATATCCGATGAAGCTGACTTTCATCATACTTGCCTACACTCCATCGGTTAAAAATCTGATCGTGTCCAACACGGTGATGTAAAACACTACGACATGCTGAGAAAAATGAAGTTCAATGCTTCCAAGCATGCGTCGACTTGATTCTGAGCATGCGTGGATTTTTGACCGATGGACTTCCCCACAGACGATCGTTTTTTTATCGTTTTTATTACCATAGGAAAAATGTAAAGCAGGTTCTATTTTCTTTCACCGATGGAAAAAAAAAACGATGGGACCCACACACGATCGGTTTGTACGATGAAAACGGTCCATCGGTCCGTTTTCATCAGACAAACCGATCGTCTGTGTACATAAGAGTTCAATTGCACCATCTTGGGTGCTCTGTAGCTCCATTAGAGCTCTGCACATGCTCCAAGCTAAAAACAAAGCGAAGTATGGGAATTCCAAAAAATAAACTTATATTAAAATAAATAAATACATTTATACTTGTTGGAACAACAGCATAGTAGCTTTATATACTTTGAACTATACATATGCATTATACCTGTCTGTATTGGCAGGTGGCGCTGCAGTATTATAGTGTGTATGTATGATATGATGTAATGGGAGAAAGTACTGTTTTTCCTCTATGTGTACTTGTTTGTGTTTTGTTCCTGTTCCTGTCTCCATGCTGTAAGATATGGAGATTCTTATGTTTCTCCATCAATGCAAAGCTATTGCTGTAATTAAGAAGCTTCCAGCGCATGATTTCAATACTCAGCTAGCAATTCTCACTTATGTCCCTGGCTCAAAGACCAAGAACCAAGCTATCACATGACCTTTGAGGATTAATTACTTTATAGTGCATGCAGCTACAGAGGTCAGTGATAGTAGATTGATTCAAAGCTCTTTTGCCGTTTGTTGGGAAAATGTTAAAGCTTGCACACAGGTTGTGCTCTATAGGCCTAGAAGCCAGTCACTTGGCCTGAACACTGGCATGTGAGGGGTACTATGAAGGCATCAACTCTTTGTTAGTGGCCATTCTGGGTTTCAGTCTACTCAAGATCCAGTGTACATGAATGAATGAATGAATGATTGAAAAACTTATATAGTGCTACACATGCGAACTGAATCGCCTCAAGGCGCTTGGTATCCATTTCCTTCTAATTTGGCCTTCAGAATAGGTGGGTCTTGAGTTTTTTCCTGAAGGCCTGGTGATTCCAGGTTCCATAGTCTGGGTTCTTGGACTGCAAATCTTCGCTCTCCTTTTGTTTTGTAACGGGCCTTGGGGATTTTAAGTGGATTTTGGTTAGGTCACCTGAGAACGCGGTTGGGGTTGTGGCATTTTATTTTCTCACATAAATATTGGGGAGCGGTTCCTTGTACACATTTGTGCGTCAGCTAGAGGGCCTTAAATGCGATCCGGTCCTTCACGGGCAGCCAGTGAAGGGACCTGAGGGAGGGGGTAATTGATTCCCAGGATTTTTTTCCTGTTACAAGTCGTGTCGCCGTATTCTGGACGACTTGTAGACGTGTAACCTGGTATTTTGGAAGACCAAGGTAAAGGGAGATTGCATAGTTGAGCCTGGAATTGATTATTGTTCCCACAACTACTGCTGTGTCTTCTTTTGGGATGAAGGGGACGAGTCTACATAGCAGGCGCAGCAAATGGTGGGATCCGCTGACTACTGATCCTATTTGTGCATCCATTGTCATATCGGAGTCAAAGGTGACTCCGAGGCTCTTGACTTTGGTGCTGGGGGTGATGATTTGTCCCAAAATGGGCAGGGGGTCCATGTCGATTTAGCTAGTCTCTTTCGATTTGTGTGGAGCAGAAGAAGTTCTGTTTTTGATCCATTCAGTTTAAGGTAACTCTCCGTCATCCAGTTCTCCATCAAAGTGAGGCATTTTTTCTAGTTTCCTAAAATTACTTTGACATCCAAAAATATACTAACAGTTGCTGTAGAGATGAGGGGAACTAATAAAATCCTGTTATAATCTATCCATCTATAATTTACACAATACATGCTTGTCATCTGGTCTTGTGGTATGGAAATTTACCATAATTTGTTCATTTTTACTTTATGGAGTTTTAAAGAGTGAAAATGTTAAAACCGACAATGGCTGGTATCTGCTGAGTTTCCACACATCTTGCCCTGTACACATACTGTACCTGTAAGACCCCTTTCACACTGGGGCAGTTTTAAGGCACTTTAGAGCTGGAAACAGCCTCTGCTAAGTGCCTGAAAACCGCCTCCCATTTATTCAAGTGCAAATTGCTCACTTAGGTGGTGTGCTTGCGGGACAGCAAGCAGCATCTTTGGGGTGGTATGGGAGAGCTGTATTTAGCGCTTGCAAAAGGCCTTGCCCAAAAGGCCCTGCCCATTGGAATGAATGAATGGACAGCGCTTCCGAAGTGCCTGAAAACTGATTCCGAAGCGCTGCAACACAGGAGTTTTTAATCGCTTCTTTGGGGTTAAAAGCACCCCGCTAGCAGCCGAAAAGCGCAGCTAAAACAGCGTATGGTGCAGTAACAAATGTTTGGGACAAATGGGCAGGACACAGACTATTTGCATTCTAGGCATTCACCCCTGGGAACATACTACACATTCAAAAGTGTGAGAAATTTGCAAAAGAAAAAAAACAAAAATCAGGAAGAGGGTAAATACTTTTTCACAGCACTGTATCTTGAACAGGGCATAGAAGGTGTTATGTGACATGCAAAAAAACAAAAACAAAATGTCGTGCATTGCTGCCTACATATTATAAGCAAAAATAAATAGTTTTCAAAATATAAAATCTTTTATACTGTCTATTGATAACAAAGAAGAGAGAGGTATCACATTTTGTCTCCTACAGTAGCTGTGCTTTTTACAGTTTAACACTTTGCTTAACACGTTTGACAGTAAACCAACAAGACAGAAATGTCTAGTCTGTTTTAATGCTTGCCATGACTTTTGGGAGTTTTGTGCTTGCTTCTGCTGTGAGATTCTAAGGGAATCCGACTCTGGAATAGAAATGTACACATGTATGTCTTTTCATCTGACGGCTGCAGTAACTGTTTTTTATCTTTTTTTTGCAGAGTTGGATCAATGTCTCACTCATAAGCAGTAAAAACCTAAGAAATATATTAGGACATTTTCTGCTTGGTTTTAGGGCGGTTTAATCCTTAAGGGGCTCTTCTTGTAGTGACTGGTGTTTTTCTGCACTTGATCAATGCCTGTCACTGCTAGGACACATAGAAAACAATTACTTTCTATGTGCCCTGATCACACTGCAACACAAAAATTAAGACATGGTACTTACCTTAAAGTGGAGGTTTACCCTAAAACAATTATCCAGCATTACATCCAGCATACTAACGACATGTACAGTATGCAGGTATATATATATTTTTTCACCGTACATACCGTTATATTGTTATTTCCCCCCCCGGCTTCCGGGTTCTGATTCCCGCGGGACTGGGCGTTTCTATCCCTGGGTTAGATGATTGACGTCTGGTGAAAAACTTCCCATGGCGCACAAGGCGCGTCACAAGTTTTCCTTAAATAGCCGACCTGTGAGTCGGCTCTATATGGTGCCACTTTAAGTCACTGTCCATTTTAATGAAATGTCACATTGACATTTCAATAAAGCTAAATAAATGAAAACACCTTGCGCTCTGGGGGGCCCCTGCGGGGGCGCGCAAGGCTCGCTCTGTGATCAACAAGTCCATGAGACTCAGCTGATCACAGATCATGGTAAGGGTCCACTTACCACATGATTAGCTGTCAACCAATGACAGCTGATCACGTGATGTAAACAGAGCCAGTAATCTGCTTTTTTTCCTTCACAGCGTGAGGAGGAAAAAAAAGAAGATTGCCATCTGGAGTAAAAGGGACATCGGTCCCGCACACTCCAGACCTTCTGCTGCTAATCAGTGCCACCTACCAGTGCATATCAGCACTGCTATGCAGTGCCCACCATTGCCACCTACCAGTGCCCACCAGTGCCTCATCATCAGTGCTGCCTATCAGTGTCATCTACCAGTGCCTATCAGTGCGCATCAGTGCCACCTATCAGTGCCCTTTAGTGCTGCCTATCAGTGCCACCTACCAGTGCAGTCTCATCAGTGCCCATCAGTGCCACCTCATCAGTGTTTATCAGTGCCACCTACCAGTGCCCATCAGGGCTGCCTATCAGTGCCACCTATCATTGCCCTTCAGTGCTGTCTATTAGTGCCACCTACCAGTGTAGTCTCATCAGTGTCCAGCAGTGCAGCATAATCAGTGCACATAAACATAAGAGAACAATTACCTGTTTGCAAAATGTTATAACAAACTATGAAAACTGTTTTTTTTTTTAAAAAAAAAAAAAAAAACAGCGGTGATTAAATACCACCAAAAGAAAGCTCTATTTGTGTGTGAAAAAAAATCATATGGGTACAATGTACCATGACCACACAATTGTTATTCAAATAGTGAAAGCTGAAAATTGGCCTGGGCAGTAAGGGGGTTTAAGTTCCTAGTAAGCAAGTGGTTAACTGGAACAAAAAAGTTTTTAACACTTTTTTGGTGAATGGGTAGGGATACTATGTACCCCATACTCATTCACATGGACGGGTGGGATCTGGTTTGTTAAAGGGGGCTTCCATATTCCGCTAAGTCCCCGCCCACGGACAACCACAGCTCGGCGTTGTGGGGAAGAGTCCCTTGTCCCCATCAACATAGAGACAAGGTACTTTGGGGTGGGGGGGGCAAAGCCCCAATGCACCCCCAATGTTAAGGGCATGTGCCCTGATATGGTTCAAGGGGGTGCTCGCTTGTTCCCCCCCTTTTCTGACCTGCCAGGCTACACGATCTAATAAGGGTCTGGTATGGATTTTGGGGGGACCCCCCTGCTGTTTTTGTTTTTTTTTACATTTTGGCATGGGGTTCCCCCACACAGCTTTTTTGTTCACAGTTTTTTTTATCGGCACATGTTTTTTTTGTATTCAGCTGTGAGCCGCGAAGCCTATTGACAGCTGATGAATCGGTTGTTCCTGACCTCTCTCCTTAACCAGCTTAGAATGCACTGTAAAGCATTGCATTGCGTTCGGTGGGGTGAACACCTGCATGGTGTTCCCTAAATGGGGCGAACAGCCAATGTTCAGCCCAAACTCATACTCGGGCCAAACAGTTGACCCAACACTAGTGCCTATATTTATCTTAGTTGCTTGCTATCAACAGGCAATTACTTTGGCTTTACTACTACAAAGAATAAAATAAATGCATCACTATATTTAACTGTTAGAAACGGAGCACTTTATGGAAATGTTATTTTTGAGTTTACGAAGTCTTTAGACTTTAACCTTACCTTAACTACAAATATAATCCCCTAAACCTTCACCCTAACTAAACCCTGAACACTAAACTTCAAGCCTGCATTATTGATTGCCAAAGTCTTGGTGCCAAAAACTTCCTCTCCTGTGCTGAGATCTACCAAGGCTGAAATCTCAATGCCAACAGCCGGTGGCTCATATTTGTGTCAGCCAAGAGATGTAAACTGCAGCAGTGTAGAATATAGATTTAAATGTACAAAATACACATACAGGATAGAGCTCTTTACCTTTTGTGTTAGAAAGTAAGATAAAATCAAACACAACTCAGTTGGTATTTGTCAGCCAACAGCAATGAACTAATTATACTTGTCTGTAATCTTGTATATATGGTTTTTGTTTTACTTTTTCTTGACAGTCTGCATTATACATTCAGGCCCAGATTCTCAAAGGGATTACGACAGCGCAACGCAATGTGCGCCGTCTTAAGTCCTAATCTGGGCCGTCGTATCTATGCCACTGATTCTTAGAATCAGTTACGCATAGATAACCATTAGATCCGACAGGCGTAAGGCTCTTACGCTGTCGGATCTTAAATGCAATTGTTTTTTTCGCCGCTAGGTGTTGCCTCCATCATTTTCCCGGTCGAATATGCAAATTAGCAAAATACGCGAATTCCCGAACGTACGCGCGGTCGACGCAGTGAAGTTACAACATTTACGTCAGATTTGCGACGCGTAAAGTTGCCCCTGCTATATGAGGACAAACCAATATTAGGTATGGCCGTCGTTCCCGCATCAAAATTTAAAAATTTACGTTGTTTGCATAAGTCGTCCGTGAATGGGGCTGGACGTCATTTACGTTCACGTCAAAACCAATGACGTCCTTGCGACATCATTTAGCGCAATGCACGTCGGGAAATTTTAGGGACGGCGCATGCGCAGTACGTTCGGCGCGGGAACGCGCCTAATTTAAATGATCCACGCCCCCTACCCGGCTCATTTGAATTAGGCGTGCTTGCGCCGGGGGATTTACGCTACGCCGCCGCAACTTTACAGGCAAGTTCTTTGTGAATAAAGCACTTGCCTGTAAAACTTGCGGCGGCGTAACGTAAATGACATACGTTACGCTGCCGCAGTTTTACGCCCAGATACGAGAATCTGGGCCTCAGTTTCTAAATGAGCAAATAAAGACTTATGTATGAACTGTACCACATAGATACATGTTTTGTCACTGTAACGTGAAAATATCTATATGCATTGAAAATAATGTGAATTACAAATTTAGGTATAGGGGCAAATTGGCCCATCAGCAGTGTTGCCAACCGACAGTATTTTTACTGGCAGCCAGTAAAAAACAGGCAATTTTCTCCTGCCGGTAAATGCCAGTAAAAGTAAAAGGTTGCCAGTAAAAAATATGGCTGTGATGCTTGGCTTAGTCTGGAGCAGGCTGAGACCATCCAAGTGCCTGCTACAGTTTGATTGGGCGGCTCTGGCGGAGGCAGTGCCTGAGAACGTTGTGTGATGTCATGGTGTAATGGAGCCAAGCAGAGCGGCCTTGTGTGTGGATCTGCGGTATGGGAGCAAGACAGGCTGTGTCTGAAACTGTCAGTGCTGTTGGGACCGCTTGGCTTGGAGAGAGACTGTCACTGTAACTCAGGAGGGGACGTGTTGTGTCAGTGAGATCTCATCATCATCATCATCTGTGAGGCTACGGCTGCGGCTGCACACATGTCCGTTTACATCCGCCTCCCATAGAGAATAATGGGTGGTCCAAGCAGGTCCGCCCAAAAAGCAGAGAGGCAGACCCCTTCAGTCCGCTGGTGTTAAAGGGGCCCTAATTGCTTACATCTGCCACTGTGTGTCAATATTAAATGATAACAGCAACAAAAAACAAAAACATTTGAATACAATCACTTCAAAAACAACTATTATCCCTTCTGTGAATTTCCCACCAAAAAGGGAACATTTATATAGACAATCACCACAATGTGTGAACACAGAGAAAGAGATAATCTAAATCATGGGTTTTCAAACTTTCTAAACAAAGGGCCAGTTTACCGTCCTTCAAACTTTAGGGGGCCGCACTGTGGCCAGGGTGGGTAGAAGATGTCCTGATGTCACCGGAAATAAACAATTTCCCTTCTTTAGTATCAGTGGAAGGAATAGTGCTCCATCATTGGTGTCAGTGGGAGGAATAGCGCCTCTACCAATGATGTCAGTGGGAGGAATAGTTCCCCACCATTGCTGCCAGTGGAAGGAATAGTGCCCCACCATTGGTGTTAGTGGAAAGAATGGTGTCCCACCATTGGTGTCAGTGGGAGGAATAGTGTTCCATTATTGGTGTCAGTGGGAGGAATAGTGTCCCATCTTTAGAGTCAGTGGGAGGAATAGTGTCCCATCATTGGTGTCAATGGGAGGGATGGTTTCCAATCATTTGTGTTAATGGGAGAAATGGTATCCATCATTGGTGTCAGTGGGGGAATAGTGTCCTATCATTGGTGTCAGTGGGAGGATTAGTGTCTCATCAATGGTGTCAATGGGAGGAATAGTGTCCCATCATTGATATCAATAGAAGAAAAAGTGCCCCGTTGTTTGTGTTAATGGCAGGAAATACACCCCACTGTTAATGACAGAGGGGGGAAAATTGCCACAAGGGCCATATAAAAGCAAGCAAAGGGCCACATCGGGCCCCCGGGCTGCAGTTTGGAGACCACAGCTCTAAATAATTATCTTAATAAAAATTTAAAAATGGTATTGCGTGGAAATAGTAACATTTATTTGGGGGTCACTTACTGCAGGGAAGAACATGTATGGGAATGGGGCATCCAGGAAGAGGCAAGCGGCAGTGGAAGTTTGTTACTAAAGCCAGCCATAGACAAATCAAAATTTGACTGGTTCAGCAGGAAGTGGCTGAGGATCGATCTATCTATGGGCAGGCTAATTGTATTGACGCTGAGCCTGTTGATTGTTATTTGCCTGACCATTGTCATCAACAATAGCTGCCAGTGATCATTGTATTCTGCCAGTGGGGAAGGCTTCCCATGCTCAATGCTGGCAGAACACAATAGC
Organism: Rana temporaria; assembly: GCF_905171775.1. Taxonomy (NCBI): domain Eukaryota; kingdom Metazoa; phylum Chordata; class Amphibia; order Anura; family Ranidae; genus Rana; species Rana temporaria. Next base: position 87,520,251 of record NC_053498.1, read on the forward strand.
GCTGCAGGATGGATTCCCCCATCAACATTGACTGCAAATATTTTCAAAAATGTGAGGGGTGTACTCACTTTTATGAAATACTGTATGTTTTCAGAAACAGTTTGTTTCTAACTCTGCACCATCTTCAATGTCAAGCTTGTCAGTAATCAGGTGAAAGAACAGGCATCTTTACAGAAAATTATAGATGGTAACAAAGGGAGACCAAGAGAGTGTGACCATTCTGAATGCAGCAAACCTTGTACTTTATGTTCAGATATGCCTTCAGCAATAATAGAAAGTGTTATCTTCTGTGCAGACATGCCTCTTTCAATCACTGCATCCGCAAAATTTGTAAAGTCCTGCTCTGTTATGCTTTTCCACATCTGCAGAGTCTGTAATTTCTTCCCAATATATGTTTTCCACCTATGCAAAATCTATAAATTCATGATCAGGTATGCCTTTGCTTTCAGATAGGCTCTCTATTACTGCAGAATTATTTTCTTCTGATATGTCTTCTACATCCAGGTCTAAGCCATTTTTGGCAGACGTTTTTTTACAACTACTAAATTATACTTTATTTAAAATAAACAAAAGAAAACCCTGCAAGACAAAGGCATAATGAGCGAGTATGCAAAGCATACTCGCTCATTATGTAATACTCACCTCCGATTGAAGCCCCCACAGCCGTCCTTGTACATCGCTCGGGCGGCCAATATCTCTCCCGGGGGATACTTCCAGGTATCTCGGCTCCGGCACTTTGATTGGCAGGAGCCACAATGAAATCACTCACATGCCCACGGGAGCCGCCAGTCACGGCACAGGCTCCTTTAGGAACGGCACGATCGCTGTTACTAAAGTGCACCTGCGCCGTTGTCTACATTTCTGTACATATGTATTCATCTTAAATCTCTGCCCCCTCCCATTCCTCCCCCCCCCCAGCTATTCCTATTATTTCCCTTTTAAACTTTCTATCTGTTCACTTTATATATCTATATCATTTTCCTAACCCTTGAGGTTTTTATTTTCCATCTCTTTCTCTAAACTTAAACCCCCTTTTTTTCCCCCTATAAAACTCGACAGGTGTACTAATCCCTCTCCACTCTATCCACAGTTATACTGCAGCAGGATGGCTCCCCTGGACGAGCAGTCGTAGCTATACGACGGATCTTTAAGACGCTGTAGCGGGCGCTCGCCTGCATCGTGTCCTTGGTGCTGATGCGGATGCCCGGCGGGCGTGATGACTGCCGGGCATCTGTGATCGCTTGTGACAGAGCAAAAACCAGGATCTGTGTATGTAAACACACAAATCCCAGTTCTGGTAGGGGTAGAGGAGACAGATCGTGTGTTCTTACTAAGTAGGAACAAAAATCTGTCTCCACCTCTAGTCATCCACATTCCCCCCACAGTTAGAACACATCTAGGGAACTCCTTTAACCCCTTGATCGCCCCCTAGTGTTAACCCCTTCCCTGCCAGTGACATTTATACAGTAATCAGTGGCTATTTTTAGCACTGACCCCTGTATAAACGGTAATGGTCCCCAAAAAGTGTCAAAAATGTCCGATCTTTCCATTGAAATTTCGCAGTCCCGATAAAAATCGCAGATCACCGCCATTACTACAATAAAATAATAATAATAATAATAATAAAAATGCCATTAATCTATCCCTTATTTTGTAGACCCTATAACTTTTGCGAAAACCAATCAATATACGCTTATTGCAATTTTTTTTACCAAAAATATGTAGAAGAATACACATCGGCCTAAACTGAGGAAGAAATGTTTTTTGAAAAAATGGGGGACATTTATTATAGCAAAAAGTAAAAAAATATATATATATATATATATATATATATATATATATATATATATATATATATATATATATATATATATTTTTTTTTTTAATTGTCTCTATTTTTGGTTTATAGCGCAAAAATTTTAAATTGCAGAGATAATCAAATACCACCAAAAGAAAGGTCTATTTTTTTTAAAAAAAAGGACGTACATTTTGTTTTTGTACAACACCGCACAATTGTCAGTTAAAACGACGCAGTGCCGTATCGCAAAAAATGGCCTGGTCATTAAGGGGCTAAATCTTCGGGGGCTGAAGTGGTTGACAGAGGTGAATGAAAGCCATGTACTGTTAAACATAATGAGCAGTTTTATATGTGTACTCAATAAAAAAAAAGTCTACACATCTCGAGAATATTACTCTAGTTTCACAAATTGAGCAATGCCTGGCAAATATGTCTTCATGTACAGGCAGTAGAGTCAAGAGACTGGTAACATGCATTGTTGGTTAGATTGATCAGTTGACAGGTGTATTTACCACACACTGAGCTGCAAGTTGTGAACATTATCCTGCCTGACAGTCATTTGTGCTGTAGTACAGTTCTTTATCTGATCCTGGACATGAGCCAACAGTGTCTCGGTGGATGAAGACATCTGACTGTAATTGGGAATTTTCTTCTGAAGAAAAACATGAGTAGTCTTTAACGCATGTACTACCTTAAGGAGCTCATAATAAGAAAAATTCAATTTTTCTATAAACCAGTAGGTCAAAATATCTGCAAAGTCAAACTGCACAGCAAGGCATCTGTCAGATTAGCCAAACCAATGAACTGATTGAACCAGGATTCCATCACACAAGAAGCAGCAGGATTGCCATAAATATCTCTTCCTGAAGAGGACAAAGACAACGTTTGCCAGGTCACAGTATTCACAGTTATATTAAGAAAGTGTAGCGCCAAAAGTAAATGAACAGCGATGAGATCAGAATACTATGTTATAGATGGACAGCACGTTGGAATAAAGTCCAGAAAAATGTTAAAGGGGTTGTAAAGGTTTTTTATTTTCTAAATAGGTTCCTTTAAGCTAGTGCATTGTTGGTTTACTTACATTTTCCTTTGATTTCCCTTCTAAATGTTTTTTTTTCTTTGTTTTCTTTGTCTGAATTTCTCACTTCCTGCTCCTCCTCAGTAAGCTGTTCTGGCTGACTAACCCCCTCGGATAATGGGGGAAAGTTTACTGAGGAGAAACAGGAAGTGAGAAATTCAGACAAAGAAAAAAAAAACATTTAGAAAGGGAGATCGAAGGAAAAGGTTAGTAAACCAACAATGCACTAGCTTCAAGAAACCTATTTAGAAAATAAAAAAACAAACCTTTACAACTCCTTTAAAGTGAAAAAATGCTAAAGTGAAAAAAAATATATATATACCGTATTTATTGGCGTATAACACACATTTTTTACCCTGAAAATAGAGGGTAACCCGTGCCTAAGTGTTATACGCCGATATCTGTTTTTTTACCAAACAAGGGGCGGGGATCGGACTGTCTGCCCCCAGTGCCACCTATTGGGAGGGTGTCAGGCTGGCCACCCGCCTCTTCTGGCCGTGGGACAGCGCTGGCAGTAAACTTTAAAGTTCAAAAAACATTGTCCTTTGTCATATACCCGTACTTCTGTGTTCTTTGTGTAAATCTAAGCCTCTGAATCCCTTAATTAACGCCGCTCTCCTACTCCCGCTCTGCCTCCTCCCCGTGTGTAGCTTTTGATTGGAGGAGAGCGGTCATGTGACCGTCAATGAAAGAGAGGAGAGCAGTCACATGAACGGGTCCACAATAGAGAACGGCATTAATGGAGGTATTTAGAAGCTTTGCTTTACAATGAGAGTGCCACAGGGGGAGCGGTATATGAGAAGGGGCTGACAATGTGAAGTTTTCTCAACTTTAGAGTATGCTGGCTGCGCTGCCTGTGCCAGCGCTGGGAGTGCAGGGGGGGTCTTTATAATGAAAGGGGCCCGTGCTGTTGTACAGAGGGCTGCGGTGTTGTACAGGGGGCTGCAGTGTTGTACAGGGGACTGTGGTGTTGTACAGGGGGCTGCAGTGTTGTACAGGGGACTGCAGTGTTGTACAGGGGGCTGCAGTGTTGTACAGGGGGCTGCGGTGTTGTACAGGGGACTGCGGTGTTGTACAGGGGACTGCAGTGTTGTACAGGGGTGTACTAAGCAGGGGGTACATGTATTAAACAGGGGGTCCGTGTACTATGCCGGGAGGCTGTGCAAAGTTTTTTTCCTGAAATTTTCCTCCTAAAGTTAAGGTGCGTGTTATACGCTTGTACGTGTTATACGCCGATAAATACGGTAAGTCCAATCTTGTGGATTGAAATCAACAATAAAAAAAACAATGTAGTGAAAAATATAGGTTGTAAATGCACAGTCCCATGATAGGATCAGCAATATAAAATTAGAAGTGAAAACACAATAGTTAGTGCAAAGATGTGCACACAAATTTGGTGGTGAAGAGGTCATAGGCATGTGCACAGGGTGTGCCAGGTGTGCCCAGGCACACCCTAATCACCCTGAAAAGCACAATATCCCCCTACTGCCCTGGCTCCCATCTTTTCCCCTGCAGCGCTGAGAGCTTCCCTCCTCTCCTATTGGCTGTTGCTGCTGGTATGTTTTAGGAGTGGGAAGGGGGCCAGTAAATATGTAATTTACCAGCCCCTTCCCTTTCTGAATGAACATAGTGAGTCATCAGTAGAGTGTGTTTGGGCTTTGGGGTGCACACCCCAATGCAATAGACTGCGCACACCTATAGAAGAGGTGATACAGTACAGTGCTCCGGAATCATCCATCGCCCCCCTGCGAAATGGGCACTCACCGGAAAAGCTGGCTGCCGTTACAGCAGTAAACACGCACTCCGTGTAGATCCGTCATCTGTTGTGGGGATGGCTGTTCAGTAACTTGCACCATCCAGATGCAGCTGTAGTAAATAAAGCTCACCGGGAGCCAGATGAAGTCTCCATAGTGTAGCATTTATTAGAACTGTATGTTAAAAGCCAAAATAAAATGAATCATAAAAACATATGACAATGGGTGCCACTGCCAACCCGGAATCGAAAAGTGGCCCGAAGCTTTTTGTCCAATAGGACGTTATCAAGGAGTCAATTCACAGTTATGCCAACTTGACATTTCTCCTTAATTTGACTACCGGTACTTGAAAATCACCCTAAATTTTTTTTAAATTAAGGCTGGTTTTACATTGAGTGCGAACACGGCTTACGGCAGGGGGCCGGTGCATTGCTATTCTCCATTCCAGGGACAAATCAGGCCCAATTTTTTACCGGAAATGGCACCAAAGAAACACAGGGGAAGGTTGCAGCACCTATACATCTGCTTTTCTATGCGATGTGCTCTGCAGCCGCCCCAGAGATGTGTGAACAGGCTCCATTGTGAGCCGGTCACACTCTCCTGCCAATTTGCATTAGTGTAAACCCAGCCTTTAAGAGGAAGTAAACCCTGATGGGTTTTACTTCGTCAAAGTAAAAGCATAATGAGCATAATGCATAATATTAATGCATTCTAGCCCATCATGTGGAACTTACCTGCAAACGAAGCCTGCGATGTCCACGATGTCCCCGCTGGTGGAAGCATCCAGCTTCGCCCCTCCTCCTTCTGCTCTGTGACTGGCTGGAGCCGTATATTGTCACTCCCACGAAGCCACCAATCCCGGCATGGAAGGCCGTTTCTTCACTGTGCATGCGCTAATGACCTCATCAGCGCACTACAAGGTAAAAATCGCCTAAACGGCGCACGTTTAGGAGGTTTTTTCAGTACATATAGGTAAGCCTTATTATAGGCTTACCTATATGTAAAAATGTCTCAATGTTTACGAGCTGTGAAGCGATGACCATTGATTTCAATGGCAGGAGCGGTTTAGGAGGCATGTATACACTGCTCCCATACCATCCCAAAAGACGCTGCTTGCAGGACTTTTTTTTCAGGTCCTGCAAGCGCACCGCACCAATGTGAAAGCACTCAGGCTTTCACACTGGGGAGGCTTGAGAGGAGCTTTTTTTTAGGCGCTTTACAGGCACTGTTTTTAGCACTTAAATGCTTGAAAAGCGCCTTCAGTGTGAAATGGGTCTAAAGCAGGAAACATTTACAGTTAATACAAATATTTAATTTAATAATATTTGCTAGCCATGTATCGCACCCATAATAATAAGTGTGCCTTTGAATTAAACATCTTTGGCTACAATAATATATTTGCACTGAAAACAGCCTGCTGTAAGTGACCCTTGTGTTTTTGAGTTATTGATCTGTCAGGTGTACTTTGAGCTAAACAAAACCCTCTTAATGTGTCTCTCTCATTTTATAAAGTTATGTTTAACAACCGCTTAGTAAGTAATTCATTGTTTAAATATCTACATTTAGTTAAATGAATAATGGGATGCTTATTGATTTTGGTTTAGTGCCAGATCGGAAACCACAAACTGCACGATGGCCCTAGACAAGAGGGAGCCTTCCAGCTGTTGATCGACTACAAGGATAAGGCCGGATACATCTCAGTTGCTATCTCAATTTTCAAACACAGCTGGTTTGGCTTTTTGGGTCATTTTTTACAACCCTGATATTTTTTAAAGTTGAACAGAATTTTGAAGTAAACGTGTCATGAGACAAATACAAAGCATGTAGCAAATTCAACTCGGAGAAAAGTCATTGATCTTAATGATTGTCATAGGTCAGAAATGCAGGATGTATTGAAGTAAATTGATCAGTATGACAGCCAGGTACAGACTCAGAAAGAGAAGTCAGCAAGGAAAGCATATATATTATTTACAACATTCAACATAAAAACAGCCTATGTACAAACAAATCACACTAAAAGAAAAGACCACTATGCTAATTCCAAAGGGAAAATGCGATTCCTTGGGAAATAAAAACACACCTGATTCACCCAGCTGCCAGCGTATCAATGAAATGTTTTCTCAAAGGATGAACTGAATTTTAGTATCCAGTAGGTAGAAGATACAGTCCTTCATGCAGGGAATCCCCTCTTCAGCACACTAGAAAAGGCTTGTGTATACTGTGACATCACAGGCTCTATTCTGTGTACTGCATCTACCAATTTGTAATCTTCACAAAGCAGTTCTGTTTCCTAGGAAACTGCAAATTGATCGCATAAAGTCTCTGGCTTCTATGCCTCCCCAGAATAATGCTAAAGAAAAGCAACCCTCTTAAAGCCACACTCTGCTGCTGAGTTGGGGTGTGAAATCTGCTATAGAGCTTAACCACTTAAGACCCAGACCAATATGCAGGTAAAGGACCTGGCCCCTTTTTGCGATTTGGCACTGCGTTGCTTTAACTGACAATTGCACGGTTGTGCGACGTGGCCCCCAAACAAAATTGGCACTTTTTTTTCCCCCCACAAATAGAGATTTCTTTAGGTGGTATTTGATCACCTCTGCGGTTTTTTATTTTTTGCGCTATAAACAAAAATAGAGCGTCAATTAAAAAAAAAAAATCTATATTTTTTACTTTTTGCTATAATAAATATCCCCTAAAAATATAAAAAAAAATATTTTTCCCTCAGTTTAGGCCGATACGTATTCTTCTACATACTTTTGGTAAAAAAAATCGCAATAAGCGTTTATTGATTGGTTTATGCAAAATGTATAGTGTTTATAAAATAGTGGATAGTTTTATGGCATTTTTATTAATATTTTTTTTTTACTACAGCGATTTTTTTTCATGACTGCAACATTATGGCGGACACATCGGACACTTTTTGCACATTTTTGGGACCATTGTCATTTTCACAGCGAAAAGTGCTATAAAAATGTACTGATTACTGTGAAAATTACACTGGCAGTGAAGGGGTTAACCAGAAGGGGCGCTGTAGGGGTTGAGTGTGTTCTAAGGGAGTGTTCTTACTGTGGGGGGGGCGTGGCTGTGCGTGTGACATCACTGATCGTCGTTCCCTAACACAGGGAACAGACGATCACTAAAGTGTAACAAATAGTGCAGCGCAAGTGAAATGATAAACAAAAAATATTAAATATATATCAAAAGAAGTCCATAAAGTGCACAGGTGAAATAAATCCAAAAAGTGCTCCAATATAAAAGTGACTGAGTGCAGTAAGTCGAAGATCAGTGATCCACAGGTAAAGATCCTCCACCAATATATATAGATGGCCTCTCACCTCAGCCATTCGACCATGGCTAGGTCACATAGCATATTATACCTCCCAGGTATGAGCAAGACACCTCCAGATCTCAATAGATAAGCAGCAAGCAGCAAACAGCTCAGCCAGTTCCCGGATCCACAGAGAGGTATATGTAAATAAGAGAGGGGACAGACTAGTGCTCTCTGTATACCAAACTAAGTTTTAATAAAATCAACATAAAATAAACTCACATTATTTTGACCATTTATATTCGTTCCTGTTTGCTTGGCAATTTGCTAAGTTTGGCCAGTTGTCTTCTATTTAAAAGACACAGATCTGTTGAGGCTGTGGTCACCCCAAGGATGAGGAACACGCAACCTTCCAGGTATGTGGGTGGAAAAAACCTCTCCTCTCCACGCAGTATAAAGGTGGTCGTTCTCTATGCCTCAGGGATTTTCATTCTGAGTCATCAAGTCCCAAAGATCTAATCAGACCTGATGACATAGCACCTTCTCAAATAAAATCATTGTTATCATCCATGAACTGAGGACATGGCAAATTCTAGCGACAAAACATGTTTTATTTGGTAAATAAGGAAATCTAATGTTCATAAAGCAGGAGACTTTGACCCATTCAACATTAGACTTCAAGCGCTTCTGCTGATTGGACCAACAATGAGTTATTTTTGAAGACTCCTTTGTAAGTCAATTTATTTAAAGTGTACAAGTGCCCAATCTATGGACATAAACAAACAAAAAAAAGACAATGTATACACTGTATTGTCAAAGTCTTGGGATGCCTGCCTTTACACACCCCCTATCTTTAATGGCATCCCAGTCTTAGTTCGTAGGGTTCAATATGGAATTGGCCCACCCTTTGCAGCTATAACAGCTTCAACTCTTCTGGGAAGGCTGTCCACAAGGTTTAGGAGTGTGTCTATGGGAATATTTGACCATTCTTCCAGAAGTGCATTTGTGAGTTCAGGCACTGATGTTGGATGAGAAGGCCTGGCTCGGAGTCTCCACTCTATTTCATCCCAAAGGTGTTCTATCAGGATGAGGTCAGGTGCAAGGCAGTCAAGTTTCTCCACCCCAACTCACTTATTCATGTCTTTATGGACCTTTCTTTGTGCACTGGGGTGCGTAGTCATGTTGGAACAGGATGGGGCCATCTCCAAACTGTTCCCACAAAGTTGGGAGCATGAACTTGTCCAAAATGTCTTAGTATGCTGACACCTTAAGAGTTCACTTCACTGGAACTAAGGGGCCATGTCCAACCCCTGAAATACAACCCCACACCATAATCCCCCCTCCATCAATTTTTTTGGGCCAGTGCACAATGCAAGGTTGGGCCAATTTATTATTGAACCCTGTGGACTAAGACAGGGATGCCATTAAAGTTCACGTGCATGTAAAGGCAAGCGTCCCAATACTTTAAGTAATAAGTATGAGCTAGATTCACATAGCTCTTATGTCGGCGTATCTATAGATACGCCGCGTAAGTAGAAAGATGCGCCGTCGTATCTATGCGTGCCATTCTGGTAGCTAGATACGCCTGAATTCTAGCTTCCTCCGACCGATGTAAGTGTTAGTACGCCGTCATATCTAGGGTGCATATTTACGCTGGCTGCTAGGGGCGCTTCCGTAGATTTATGCGTAGAATATGTTAAAGACCTAGATACGCCGATTCACAAACGTACTTGTGCCCGCTACGCCATTTAAGTAAGGCTTACGTCCGGCGTAACGTTACCCCTGCTATATGAGTCGCAGCATATGAGATGCGCTACGCCGGCCAAACTATACGCTGAGCTACGTGTATCTAACTCTATGTGTGTATATAAATATATATATATATACACAGTTACATAATCTTAGCAACCAAATAGCTTTAAAACAAGCTCTTACTGGCTTCTGTAGCTACCGACACTGAGGAGACTATACAGTAATCATTCATCTTCTAAATTCACAACAGATAACTAGCATTCTAATGTTAACAGAGAGCAGGTAAGAAACTGATTGAAATCCTTCTTCAGAGTCTCTGTTGTGATTTTTGGAGACAAATTACTCCAAAATACCTGCAGCTAAAGACATTAGTGAGGGCTTATTTTAAAGCTTTTTTACTGGTTGTTAACAATATATAAAAGCTTTAGGCCAGGTTCACACTGTCGCACAGCAGGGGTGGGGTGCGTGCTGGTTCACTGGTTCATGTCCGGATTTTGGGCTGAAATCAAAGCTGAAACACACCAAAAAAGGCACGCGATTTTCCTGCACACCGCACCAGACCCGCTGCGGAGATATGGGAACCGGCTCCATAGAGAGCCAGTCACATTCTCCTGCTATGCGAATTGAATGCGGGGAAACGCGCATTCAATTTGCATTCAATTTGCATAGGTGTGAACCTGGCCTAAATTTATTCTGGGCACTGGTGCACTTTAACAGTGGTTGTTTCTTCCCAGTTTACCTGCACTGAAAGATTTATCACATTGTTCACACATGTAAAATGCATGTGTAGCTGATGTAGAGAATTATTGTTCACATTTTGAAATGGAGCATTAAAAAGCTTATCTTCGCCTCTGTTGAATTCCAATGTTTAAATCTAATCTATGTGTAGCGCCCTGCTCCCAAATGACTGGGCACTACGCTAAAATTTAGTGGGTGTCTGAGCCGATAGTGTGGTTCAGGCTGTATGATTTATTCTAAATTAGCCTCTGTTCTGGCAGTGGCTGTGCCTGACAGCATTTTCCCACTGTTGCCTGTAGGTGGCGATGCCCCCACAGGCCAGTGTTGGAACAAGGGCAAGCCATAGGTCATTGAGTATCTTTCCTCGGGAACAGCCCAGTGGGAGTGGTGACCCGCTGTGCATGCCGGGAAGGGATACTTAAGGGGCAGACGCCATATTTTAAGGTCCTTCGCCTCGTGGCCCTCCTGGTACAAGGTATGTATTGTGTGATTTTTATCCCCGGGACCACGTTGGCCCGAGGCTGCATCTCTACTAGTAGGCCCAGTAATTCTGGCTGGGGCCTACAAACCAAGAGGGATCCTAAGCTGTCCATCGAATTGAAGGAAGCTACACTTAATGAAGGAAACCAGGGGAGGACCTGCCCTGGAGGAGACCAAGCAGAAGGCTTATGTCTCGGGATAGGCCTGGTGACCTTATTAAGGAAGGATCCACAACTCAAGTTGTCCTACACTTAAAGGCACTTTAACTGTAAGGCTGGAAGTTTGGGTGTTACATCATGTGGCAGAGGATTCCGGACTGTTCAAATTTGTTCTCAATCAGTCTGTGGCAGAGACTGTTATCAAACTGGTTTGTGCATCATCCCAGCTGCTAGGCCAGGTGAGAGGGGTCTATCCGGGTGAGCAATACCCACTCAAGAGTGGAGTGGTGAATGACTTTGGAGTTTAATGGGTTTTTCCCCAGTGATCTGTACCGTGTACCTGAACCTTCCCTTCCCCTTCAACCTCCTAGCTTCTTCACAAGTTTTTCAGCAAAATAATAAAACCTGACAGTTGGAGGTTTTCCATCTTGTGTGGACATTGGAGTTCTTTCAGACTTCCTTCCCCTAGATGACGAATGTTGCGGTAATGTGCAAGCCCAAAAACAAACCAGCAGCTCCTACGGGGGTAGTGCTACATATGAATTGCATGTATTGATCTAGTTATACTATGTTGTATATGCAGTATTAAAAAAAGGCCTCTTCTTTAAAAATTTTAGATGAATTGTAACATGGTTCTAAAACTGTGTGATAATCCCATTCCCAAGGGAGAAAAAAATATTTTTCTCATAAATAGATGCTGTGCAAAAAACTTCCAAACCTATTAACACACTTGACTGCTGAGATGCAATAAGCCCAGGCGCAATTAACTGTAACGTAAATGTATAGTAAAAACTTTCCACCTTGTCCCTTCCCCCCCGTGTTAAATAAACACACTTACAACCATTAGGTTGGAAAATGCAAGGCCACGGCTTTATTAAATCTAAACATAACATGTGAACACTTTTCAACCAGTGCCAGTCACAGTTGTACTGTGAGCACACAGTTCCAAAGGGGAGGGGGCCTGTCCTTGCCATAAGTGCCCGACAGGCTGCCTACTTCCGATTTCCATCAAGGGCATAGCCCATTACAGCCATTTTATGCTGGCAAAGTCAAGAAACCGCAGCAAGCTGTGACATACCATATAAAAAAGGAGCGGGAGGGTGGTCAGGTCTTACCAACCACATTTCTTTAAAAAAAGACCCAGAATTCCCTGGGTGGCACTACTTTTACAGAGCTCAGGCCCAGCCCATTCCCCCTAGCAACCAATCTTTTGATCCGCCTTATCCTGCACCTGGCCATGCCCCCATCAGTTAAGGCTCTCTTTCCCTGAGGCCCCGTACACACGGCCGAGGAACTCGACGTGCCAAACACATCGAGTTCCTCGGCCAGTTCAGCCCTGAAGCCGCCGAGGAGCTCGGCGGACCGAGAGCTCCCATAGAACAACGAGGAAATAGAGAACATGTTCTCTATTTCCTCGTCGAGCTCCTCGTCGGCTTCCTCGGCAAAATTGTACACACGGCCGGGTTTCTCGGCAGAATTCAGCCAGAAACTCGGTCGGAAGCTGAATTCTGCCGAGGAAACTGGTCGTGTGTACGGGGCCTCAGGGGCTCAAGAGGCCTTCAAATGTCCAACAACAATAAAAGATTACACATTGCACTGTGTAAACACTTTATTGTCATTAAAAATTATCCAATTTCTGCACCAAAGCCAGTGGCCTCTGGCTCTAATCACGTGCTTAAAAAAAAAAAAAAAGAACATTGGATTCCATACACCTCAGCGCCCCGCATTAACATTAACACCACCATTAAAACTGATACACCTGTCAGTAAAAACCAGCAACATCAAGCTACCCCCATACGAACCATACACATTTAAACCACACTAAAAATACATAGCATCTCTCTAAGCATAAATGCTACAAAACTTCACAGTATTCTTCCACTAAAGCATTACAGTAGTCAGTGTCGGGATGAGTTCGTCTAGAGCCCAGGGTGATCATGCCAAACCCCCCAAGATGTTTTTAAGAAGTTCACATCTTCTCCCCCAACTTCAAATGCCCCCTCCCAGCACAAATTGCCCTTCCTAGCACAAATCATCACCGCCTCCGCAACTTTGACAGGCAAGTGCCGTATTCTCAAACCAAAGTTGTGACGGCGTAGCGTAAATAGGCCGGCGTAAGCCCGCCTAATTCAAATGTGGTAGATGTGGGCGTGTGTTATGTAAATTTAATGTGACCCCACGTAAATGACGCTTTTTACAAACGGCGCATGCGCCGTCCGTGAAAGTATCACAGTGCACATGCTCCAAATTAACCCGCAAGAAGCCAATGCTTTCGACGTGAACGTAAATGACGCCCAGCCCTATTCGCGAACGACTTACGCAAACAACGTAAAATTTTCAAAATTTGACACGGGAGCGATGTCCATACTTAACATTGGTACGCCTCATTTACGCCTCATATAGCAGGGGTAACTTTACGCCGGGAAAAGCCTAACATTAACGGCGTATCTGTACTGCGTCGGCCGGGCGTATGTTCGTGAATTGGCGTATCTAGCTGATTTACATATTTCTAGGTGTAAATCAGCTTACACGCCCCTAGCGGCCAGCGTAAATATGCAGTTAAGATACGACGGCGTAAGAGACTTACGCCGGTCGGATCTAATACAAATCTATGCGTAACTGATTCTAAGAATCAGGCGCATAGATACGACGGCTCAGACTCAGAGTTACGACAGCGTATGTGGAGATACGCCAGGGTAACTAGTACGTGAATCCGGGCCAGTGTGGTTCAGCCCTGACCCGCCCCCTGCTCACTGACTTTGACTGACAGTAGTTTCTGAGCCTATGAGGAGAGCACTGCTGCTCTGGGGCACAGCACTGGATTGAGATCAGGCACAGGTAAGTATTTTTTTTGGGGGGGGGGGGGGGCTGCACATGAAAGGTTTTTTACCTTACTGCAGAGAATGCAGGTGAAAAACCTTTAGCCTTTATAACTATTGTAAAGCTGAATTATAGCCGTTTTAAGCAGTTACAGCAACAGTTTGATTTTCCTTTTGGGATAAAGGTTTTACATAAACAAATAAAAGCTGACCATTGTAGGTACCCAGTCATTGTTAAATGTTTTGTCTCAATCCTCTAACTGCCACTTTTCCTGGACAGCTTGGTATGTTAAAAGAAGTTGAGAAATAACCTTTTACTGCCTGGATCACCATGTAAAAATAAAGGAAACAAGCCTAAAAAAATTAAAACGAATGCAGCCACTACATCTAAGAATTGGTAAGCTGCAATATAATATTTAGATTTTTTTGGATTACCACTTCAGCCCCGGAAGATTGTACCCCCTTCCTGACCAGAGCAATTTTTACAATTTGGCACTCACTGCATCGCTTTAACTGACAATTGCGTGGTCGATTGACGATGTACCCAAACAAAATTTGCGTCCTTTTTACCCACAAATAGAGATTTCTTTTGGTAGTATTCGATCACCTTTATTTTTTGTGCTATAAACAAAAAAAAGAGCGACAATTTCGAAAAAAAATAACAATATTTTTTACTTTTTGCTAAAATTAATATCCCCCAATTAAAAAAAAAAATTTTCATCAGTTCTTCATCAGTTTAAAAAAAAAATCCTAATAAGTGTATATTGATTGGTTTGCGCAAAAGTTATAGGACCAGATACGCCGTCGTATCTCTGAGATACGATTGTCGTATCTATGCGCCTGATTCATAGAATCAGGTTACGCATAGATAGCCCTAAGATCTGACAGGTGTAAGTGACTTACACCGTCGGATCTTAGGCTGCAATTCTAGGCCGGCCGCTAGGTGGCGAATCCTATTGCGGTCGGTGTAGAATATGCAAATGACTAGTTACGCCGATTCACGAACGTACGATTTGCCCGTCGCTGTAAATTTACGTCATTTCCGTAGAGATGCGCGGTGTAAAACTAAACCTGCCCTCTAGGTGGTCTAGCCAATGTTAAGTATGGCCGTCGTTCCCGCGTCAAAATTTAAAATTTCACGTAGTTTGCGTAAGTAATCCCTGAATGGCGCTGGATGCCATTTACGTTAACGTTGAAACCAATAACGTCCTTGCGACGTCATTTAGCGCAATGCACGCCGGGAAATTTTAGGGACGGAACATGCGCAGTACGTTCGGCGCGGGAACACGCCTAATTTAAATGGTCCTCACCCCATTTGAATTAGGCGGGCTTGCGCCGGGCGGATTTACGCTACGCCGTCGCAAGTTTACAGGCAAGTGCTTTGTGAATCAAGCACTTACGCTGAAAACTTGCGGCGGTGTAACGTAAATGTAATACGTTACGCCCCCGCAGCGTAAGGCAATTCTACGTGAATCTGGCCCATAGTGTCTACAAACTATGATAAAGATTTATGGCATTTTTATTGTTTTTTTTTTTTACTGGTAATGGCGGTGGTCTGCGTTTTTTTTTGCGGTACTGCGACATTGCAATGGACAGATCTGTGACTTTTGACACTTTTTTGGGACGATTTTTACAGTGATCAGTCCTCTAAAAATGCACAGATTTCTGTGTAAATGTCACTGTCAGGGAAGGGGTTAACACTAGGGGGCGATCAAGGGGTAATTGTGTGTTCCCTCAGTGTGTTCTAACTGTGGGGGGATAGGATTGACTAGGAGGGGAGACATATAATTTTTCCTACTTAGTAGGAACAAACAATATGGCTCCTCTTCCCTGACAGCACAGGAATTTGTGTGTTTACACACACAAATCCCCATGCTGGCGCTCGTGCACGCGATCACACGTGGCCAGCGATGATCGTGCCCGCTGGCCACGCTCTTTGGGTCCCATGCCATGCAGCGGGCGTGTGCCGCTAAAGGAATGGACATACCCATATGGGATTTCGCCCATGGGGGAGCCATTCCGAGGCAGTATATCTGCGTGAGCAGGTCGTGAACCGGTCAAATACTGATTTAAAGCGGAGTTTCAACCACAATTAGCATTTTTTAAATGTATGTCCTTTCATCCTGTGTTTTTATAATATAAATCCGGTCACTTACTATTTTACAATCCGACACACATTTCCCAGGAGCATTAGAGGGAGATGATGTCAGAATCCTAGGTGGTTTCAAAGGCAGATTTCGTGGGACCGCATAGCAACAGGCATTTCCAGATGAGTAAAAAAAAAAATGTCTTTTTTTTTCTTTTTTAGTCGTAAGCTACAGTTTAAAGCAACATTTTTTTTTTTTTGATGGAACCTCCACTTTAAGAGACAATTCTGAGATGCAATACTACATAATTTGCCCCAGCAGAGTAGTTCATGACTTTAGCATCCCACCAATAACATTTTCAAACTTGATGGAGTTGTCCATATTACAAAAAATTTGGCATACTATAGATCAATCAAAAAGTATATTGTGCAAAGTGATTGCATATGGATATTGATCTGTGTTTACATTGGCTCACATAGTCTGTTTCAAAGACATGCAGATGAGTCCCAAATTAAACATCCCCCATGAGGTTTAAAATCCTCACTTCACAGAGCGTCCAATTAAGTAACTACTTATTGCTAACAAAGCACATCTCAAAATTCCCTTTTTCAAAACCACATACAGTAACTGTGGTTATTGAGCTAATCTAGGCATATACAATATAGCACTGCTTATTCATGTGTCGCCATCATCCAATGCAAACTGACAAATCAAACAATCTTAAAAGGTAAGTTTACCTTTTTACACAAAAAAGGTGGACTACTGTACCTCCAAATATCCTGGACACCTATTTAGACCCCACGGCACATCACGGCTATGATGACCCCATGCTGCCACTGTGAGGCCCCATACACACGATAGAATTTATCCGCGAATACGGTCCAGCGGACCGTTTCCGCGGATAAATCCTCTCGAGGATTTCAGCAGATTTTAATGTGATGGAGTGTACTCACCATCGCATTGAAATCCGCGCCGAAATCCTCTGGCGATGACGTGTCGCGCCGTCGCCGCGATTATGACGCGGCGACGTGCGTGACGCTGTCATATAAGGAATTCCACGCATGCGTCGAATCATTACGACGCATGCGGGGGATCCCTTCGGACGGATGGATCCGGTGAGTCTGTACAGACCAGCGGATCCATCTGTTGGGATGGACTCCAGCAGATGGATATGTTCTGCATGTCAGCAAATATCCGATCTGCTGGAATCCATCCCAGGGGAGATATATCCGCGGAAATAGATCCGCTGGAGTGTACACACCATAGGATCTATCCGCTGAAACCCATTTGCTGGGATTTATCTGCGGATGGATTCTATGGTGTGTACGGGGCCTAAGGATTCATACACCGCAATACACAACTCCAGATTTAGTATTATTCATAATGCTTGTAAGGGCAAGAGGTAATTGGTTGGTGTGACCACGTGACCGAACTGACCCTTTATTCTGGGACACGTTACTGGAAGAATAAGTCTCAGATGCACTTCTCATTGGTCAGAGAAGTCATGGGGCTGTGGTGACACACCATTTCAAGCATTATGTTGAATACTTACCTTAGGGCTGTGTATTACGGTTGCCACCTCATCCCTTTAAACCCAAACCCATATGAATTACACGGGTTCTAAGGCTAATTTACTGCAGAGAAGGCACCACGTGAGTTTATTATCGCTCAAATTGCAGCAAATTGCATCGTCGTATTTCGCTTATACTCTGAGCTTTATTGGGATACTCTACCATATTTTCCTATTTTTTTCTGTCAGCAGGTATTTCTAATTTAAACAGAGAGCAGGTGTTGCAACCTGAGACAAACTCTCTTGAGATTTTTGAAATGCATTATCCAAAATATCTTCAGCTACTAACACCAGCAATGGCTTGTTTTAGCTGTTTTATCCAAATTTTAAAAAATGTACTGCCTATAGTCTGGGCACTGGTGCACTTTAATGCCTTGTACACACGGTCAGACTTTTGACCGTGCAAAAGTCCGCCGTGAGTTTGTCGGAAGTCCGACGGAAAGAAAGAGACCACATGGATGAGTTCTTGCTGGAAACAAACTATTTAAGCAGCAGACAACATGGATTCATGAAAGACAGAAGTTGTCAGACAAACCTGATTTCCTTTTATGAAGAGGTAAGTAAAACCCTGGACAGAGGCGTGGCTGTGGACGTGATATATTTGGATTTTGCAAAAGCGTTCGATACAGTTCCGCACACAAGGCTCATGTGTAAGGTAAGGTCTACAGGATTGGATATATCAGTTTGTAAATGGATAGAAAACTGGCTGAAAGACAGAATTCAGAGAGTCTTGGTTAATGATTCTTACTCTGAATGGTCTAAGGTTATCAGTGGTGTACCCCAAGGTTCAGTGCTGGGACCCTTACTTTTCAATATATTTATAAATGTTATTGGGTCTGAGATCAAAAGTAACATTTCTGTCTTTGCAGATGACACCAAGCTATGCAGTGGAATAACGTCCTTACAGGATGTCTCCAATTTACAAGCCGACCTCAATGCTCTGTCTAATTGGGCGACTAAGTGGCAGATGAGGTTTAATGTAGATAAATGTAAAGTTATGCACTTGGGGGCTAAGAATATGCATGCATCATACATACTCGGGGGAGTACAACTGGGGGGATCTGTAGTGGAGAAGGATCTGGGGGTTTTAGTTGATCATAAGCTCAATAATGGCATGCAATGCCAAGCTGCGGTTTCCAAAGCGAGCAAAGTCCTTTCTTGTATTAAGAGAGGTATGGACTCCAGAGACAGAGATATAATTTTGCCCCTGTACAAATCATTAGTAAGACCTCATCTGGAATATGCAGTTCAGTTTTGGGCACCAGTTCTCAAAAAGGACATCGGAGAACTGGAGAAAGTGCAGAGAAGGGCAACCAAACTGATAAGAGGCATGGAGGAGCTCAGCTATGTGGAAAGATTAGAGGAACTGAATTTATTCACTCTTGAGAAGAGGAGAATAAGGGGGGATATGATCAACATGTACAAATATATAAGAGGTCCATACAGTGAACTTGGTGTTGAGTTATTCACTTTACGGTCAACACTGAGGACAAGGGGGCACTCTAAAGACGTAAACGTCTAGAGGAAAAGAGATTTCACCTCCAAATACGGAAAGGTTTTTTCACAGTAAGAGCTGTGAAAATGTGGAACAGACTCCCTCCAGAGGTGGTTCTGGCCAGCTCAGTAGATTGCTTTAAGAAAGGCCTGGATTCTTTCCTAAATGTACAGAATATAACTTGAGTATTAAGATTTGTAGGTAAAGTTGATCCAGGGTAAATCCGATTGCCTCTCGGGGGATCAGGAAGGAATTTTTTCCCCTGCTGTAGCAAATTGGATCATGCTCTGCTGGGGTTTTTTGCCTTCCTCTGGATCAACTGTGGGAATGGAGTTGGGTGTATAGGATTTTACTGTGTTTTTTATTTTTGTTTTTTTATTTTTTGTGGTTGAACTGGATGGACTTGTGTCTTTTTTCAACCTGACTAACTATGTAACTATGTAACTATGTAACTATGTAAGGTCCATCGGACTTCCAAGAAAAAAGTCTGATGGAGGCTACACACGGCCGGACTTTCCAAAAAAAAAGCCTGTCTGACTTTGTTCCTCGGAAAGTCCGGCCGTGTGTATGAGGCATTAGATTGTTTCTTTCCATTTTACTGCACTGATAAAAGTATCATATTGTTCACACGTGTAAAGCATGTGTAGCTATTATCAAGATGTAGAGGATTTTTGTTTACATTTTGAAATAGAGCACCAAAAAGCTTGCCTCTGTTGAATCCAGGTGTTTATCCCATACCCCATGCATTGCATATTTTGGTCTAGTTATGGGTTATATATACACTATGGGCCAGATTCACAAAAGGGATACGACGGCGTATCTGCTGATACGCCGTCGTATCCCTGTTTCTATCTATGCGACTGATTCATAGAATCAGTTACGCATAGATATCCCTAAGATCCAACAGGTGTAATAGTTTTACACTGTCGGATCTTAGGATGCAGTACCACGGCCGCCGCGGGGGGGATTTTGCGTCGTAAACCAGCGTCGGGTATGCAAATTAGCAGTTAGGGCGATCCACAAAATGTTTTCCCGTCGTTACGTCGCCGCAAGTGTTAGTTTGCCATCGCAAAGATAGGGCACCTTTTACAAAGTGTAAACTTAGTACACCATGTAAAAGTATACCCGTCTTTCCCGCGTCGCTTTCGATTTTTTTTTTTTTTTTTTTTTTGGCGCAAGTCTTTTTTACCCGTCGCGATTCACAAAACGTTGGCGCGTCGTAACTTCACGCAAAGCACGTCGGGAAATTTGCGACAAGAGCATGTGCAGTACGTCCGGCGCGGGAGCGCGCCTAATTTAAATGGGACTCACCCCATTCGATTGGGCCCGCCTTGCGCCGGACGGATTTAGGATACACCGCCGCAAATTTCCAGGTAAGTGCTTTGTGGATCGGGCACTTAGCCAGAAAAATTGCGGCAGTGTAACCTAAATCAGTTACGTTACGCTGCGCCGCCTGGCTGTGAATCTGGCCCTATATTACCAAAAGTAATGGGATGCTTGCCTTTACACGCACATGAACTCAAATGACAATCCAGTCTTAGTATGTAGGGTTCAATATTGAGTTGGCCCACCATTTGCAGCTATAACAGCTTCAACTCTTCTGTGAAGGCCATCCACAAGGTTTAGGAGGTTGTCTATGGGAATATATAACCATTCTTCCAGAAGCGCATTTGTGAGGTCAGGCACTGTTGTGGAGTCCACAAGCTCTGTCTCGCAGTCTCACTCTAATTCATCCCAAAGGTGTTCTGTTGGGTTGAGGTCAGGATTCTGTGCAGGCCAGTCAGTTCCTTAACCCCAAACTCACTCATCCATGTCATTTTTGGACCTTGCTTTGTGCACTGGTGTGCAGTCATGTTGGAACAGGAAGGGGACATCCCCAAACTGTTCCCACAAAGTTGGGAGCATAAAATTGTCCAAAATGTCTTGGTATGCTGATGCCTTCACTGGAACTAAGGGGCCAAACCCAAACCAACCCCTATAATAGCTATGATTAAGCACTAATTTATAGTGCGAAATGCGTCAGCTGTTTTACTCCCGTGTAGTGCATTTTTCCTTATTTAAATAAAGATAACCATCAAGGTTTTTTGGAGTGCGACTGTCCATATTTTCTTTTTCCATTTGTAGCCTTCCCAAAAGACTTGAAGCTGTTATAGCTGCAAAGGGTGGGCCAACTCAATATTGAACCTTACAGACTAATGCCGCATACACACGATCGGAAATTCCGTCAACAAAACTGTGGATTTTTTCTGACGGAATTTTGGCTCAAATTTGCATACACACGGTCACACAAATCTTGTCAGAAATTCCGAACGTCAAGAACGCGGTGACGTACAACACTACGACAAGCCGAGAAAAATAAAGTTTATGATTCCGAGCATGTGTCAAATTGGTTCTGAGCATGCATAGGATTTGTGTGCATCGGAATTGCATACAGATGAAGAACTTTTGTTGTCGGTAAATTTGAGAACCAGCTCTCAAATTTTTGTGCGTGCTTGGAAATTCCAACAGCAAATGTCCGATGGAGCCTACACACAGTCGGAATTTCCGACCAAAAGCTCACATCGAACATTTGTTGTCGGAATTTCCAACCGCGTGTACGAGGCATAAGACTGGAATTCTATTAAAGTTCATGTTTACTTTTGGTAATATAGTGTATATAGCAATATGGCTACTGTTGGGAAATATATTTATATAAAATGGTCACTGCAGAGATTTTGAATACCTGAAATGTAATTATTTTTTGGAACTATACATGGATTTGAACAATTTGCTAACCAAAATGTTTCACATTCAAACCACATAACAAACAACATCCACTTCCAACAATACATATTAATACTTCACAGTGTCTTCCAAAAGCCATTAGCATATAAATGCAGTAAAATCAATATAAGACATCTACTTGTCAAGCGACTCAAAATTAGGTTTAGGGTTAGGGTTAGGGCTTAGGGTTAGGATTAGGGCTTAGGGTTAGGGTTAGGGCTTAGGGTTAGGGCTTGGGTTAGGGTTAGGGGTTAGGGTTAGGGTTAGGGGGTTAGGGTTAGGGGTTAGGGTTTCCCATTGAAGAATATGGCTAGGACTCAGGACTTGGAACAGGGACCTCCCCCAAAGGTCAAAGATCAGAAGGCGGGTTCCCAGAGGTCAAAGGTCACACTGTGTGGCTGACCCACCCCCACCAAAGTGTACCGCCTACCCCAACTAAGTCGGGGAATGAACAAGTCGGGGAATGAACAAGTCGAGGAAAGCGTCCTTTGATGTCCTCCAACTTTCACATGCCAGTTTATTCTAAAAGATAACACAATGGGGTTGATTTACTAAGACTGGAGAGTGCAAAATCTGGTGTAGTTGTGCATGATAGCCAATCAGCTTCTAACTTCAGCTTGTTCAATAAATCTTTAACAACAAAACCTGGAGGCTGATTGGTTTCCATGTAGAGATGCCCCAGATTTTGCATGCTCCAGTTTAAGTAAATCAACCCCAATGAAGATTACTCCACTAGGGTTCTCAGCTTTGCCCCTACCCATTATCATTACAAAGTCTGCTCATTCTTTCTGTTCTGCAACCGCCATACAGAAGAATATATGGGGAATCTAGCTTCTATTTGGAGTTATACAGTAGGTGTAGTAATCCATATCTAAAGTTAGCCTTGCCGAATAATGATACAAAAACTGTTTATTCTGCATGGGCCAAAGACACAGTTTTTATTAAAGTAGTACAGTTTAATACCAAGTTCAGAAAAGAACCTTGCAGCTTTAACCTTGTGCCTACAACATTGTGCCTATAACCTTTTGCCAGTCACACATACTGTATACTGTGAGCATGCCTGGATAATATTCTGAGTAGTATCCTTAAAGTGTAACCAAAGGAAAAACTTTTTTGTGGAGGGGAATAAGAACACCTATCAGTTTTTATTGCTGTCTGTGTCCCTGTTAAGGCGATTCATTCTCTCTATTTGTCTTATTTACCATTATCAGTAAAAGTGAAAGTAAAAGAAAATACCCAATTTTGAGTAATCCCCAGAAACGTAATAGAGAGGAAATCTTAAAATGGGGACAATAGTTATGGTGACCTGGGGGTCCCCAAGAAATTCTCCTAATTTGCTAGATTTTCTCTCGCTTCTTGTTTAACTATGGGACAGTAAGTGAAGGAAAATCTCCCCAATGGGACACGGAGGGCGAATAAAAAATTTGACAAGGGTTGTAACCCTTCCTTGCTCTATCCCACATGATCAAAAAAAACAAAAAAAAGTTTTGCCTATAGTCCTATTTTAATGTCTATCCTTACGAGGAGTGCCAGACTGGCATCCAACTATCCCAAAGTCCATTTCAATATACTGGCACGGCAGTGGCCCTTTTACTCAGGATGTGGCATCTATCTATAAAAAAAAACAATAATGCTTTGCACACTTTTTGTTCTGATGTATCTAGAATGTGTTTAGACGATTTAAACTCAACATTCATTTGGATTTTTAAGCATGTAAACCAAAACCTCCAATTTTAAATGGCACATTTCCAACAGTTAAAACTTTCTTCACTAAGGCTCAAGGGGACAGCAAGACTGTGAGGCCTCGTACACACGTCCGAGGAACTCGACGGGCAAAACTCATCGTTTTGCTCGTCGAGTTCTGTGTGAAGCCGCCAAGGATCTCGGCGAGCCAACTTTCCTCATTGAACAACGAGGAAATAGAGAACATGTTCTCTATTTGGCTCGACGAGGAACTCGTCGGCTTCCTCGGCCGAAAGTGTACACACGCCGGGTTTCTCGGCAGAATTCAGCTCCGATCGAGTTTCTGGCTAATTTTTGCCGAGAAACTCGGTCTTGTGTACAGGGCCTGATTCTTTGTATAAAGACATTGGCAGGATGGCTGACTGTTGCATGTCTATCTTGCCACTAGGGTCCCCAAAGAAGTTACTATGTGTTTGGGGTCTACTACCAACCATACCCAAAAGATAAGTTTTAGGCATAGTTGGCATTTAAAGTTGACATCTTTTGGACAAAAATGTATAGAATGACACTTTCGAAAGAAAGCAGGTATGATAAAGAACTATTTTGCTAATCATACAACAACCACCTTATGCCCACAGGATTTTTTTTTATTTTTTTTAAGCCTACAGCACCTGGTATTTCCAGGCGGTCTCCCATCCAAGTATTAACCAGGCCCGACCCTGCTTAGCTTCCAAGATCAGACGAGAGCGGGCGCATTCAGGGTGGTGTGGCCATAGACTCCCACGGGAATTTTAAGTCACACCTCAAACATATATAAAAAAAATATAAAGAAAAATTATTTATTGACATACATTTTAAAACAACACATAATACATAAATTGGTATTCAAAAAGTACACATTAAATACTAAATATAATTCAATGAAGGAACAATTAACATGGAACCTACGAAATGGCTGTGATCTGACTGCTGGATATTCGCTGTTTCTTCACCTATAAGGATTGGGGTGATTTATTTTTCCTTAACGGATCTGACACCAACTTGCCGGGTTCCACACTCAGAGCGGTGTCATCTTTCTCTCATCCTCCTGCCCTTCCACAGCTCCCGGTTGGAGAATAGTGGACCCATGGTTTACCTCATTCTGACCTCTGCTACCATATATTTTTGGAATACTGTTTGGAAAATATCTGACTTTCATCCACCTGCTGGCGATACCACTATTGGGGTAAAGATGGCGGTTAATTTCTACAAATTATACTTTCATCTGCATTACTTGAAGAAGCGAGGTCTCCCTCGCGAAATTAATTGAGAATGTTAGCACAGATTTTTCAGATTGATGGTAGATATATTAACACGGATTGCAAAGGTTCCTTCATTAAATTATATTTAGTATTTAACATGTAGCTTTTTTAATACCAATTTATGTATTATGTGTTGTTTTTAAATGTATGTCAATAAATAATTGTTCTTACATTTTTTATATATGTTTGAGGTGTGACTCCTTAAAAGTCCCATGGGCATAAGATGGTTGTTGTATGAATACTAATTGGGACTGAGACATCACCTCCACCCACCTCACACCAGCTTCTTCTTTCTTATCTAACTATTTTACTAAGGCCCCCTAAAGGGCCGGTGAAAACACTGATTTCCTAGAAATTATAGGCAAAGCCATACAATGGGGAAAATAATTATTTGATCCCCTGTATATTTTGTAAGTTTGCCCACTTACAAAGAAATGAAGGGTCTATATTTTTTTATCATAGGTGTATTTTAAATGGTAGAGACAGAATATCAACCTCCCCCCCCCCCAAAAAAAAAAAAAAACACATGATACAAATGTTATAAATTGAATTGCAGGGGATCAAATAATTATTTTCCCCACTGTACCTGCATCCAGAAATGCATTCCTTAGTTCTTGTGCAAAAAAAATCTATAGACAGCTGCATTGCTGAAAGGGAGTCAGTGGGTGCAGTTAAGGTACAATTTTCAGAAGCTGTTTCAGTGGTATAGGTTTGTTGAAATCTTTTTCACAGTATGTTAAAAGACATAGACCATCAGTCATTGCATGACACACATAATGGGGAACTGTTTAACCAGAAGAAGTGGAGACAGTGCTTTCCTGGGAAAATCATGCAAGTTTAAGCTGAAACTAAGCCAAGAGTGATCATACTGACAAGTCAAGGGCACGGTTTTAAAACAATATGTATTGTTAAAACTTCATGCATCAACTGGTGCATTGTAAATGTTGCCCCCCGCAACCACCCCCCCCCCCCCCTCAAGTCAAATTTGAGCTTTAAATATGTTATTACTGGTAAATTCAGCATATATTTGATGAACCAGTCTACTTAAAAGTGATAATTTAGTTATAGGTGCTAGGAGTCAAGTGAAGTGAGTCAGGCACTGGCTTCCTTTATGCCCTGGATATTCCAATAACAAATTCTCCCTGTCATTATCACTGACCATGTCCCTGTTCTCCTGGGGGGGGGCATTTCTGCCCACTTTTTGTGTGTTTCAGTATAACCAATTATATATAAAAATGGGAGCCACTCACAAAGGCCACAACAGGTATACACAGGCCACAACCATCTAGACCTAATCAATAGACCCCCTGGGAGATGTAAAAAAATATTGTCATAGTGGTTAACACTGCAATATCTACCAAAAACTGAAATATCACTTTTGTGTGGTCCGATCCTGTAAAAATACTCTTCCTTAATCTCTTTCCTTATTTTATTTTTTCTTTTCTTTTACTCAGTACACATTTTTACACTTTGCCAGACTCAATTCATTGGCTCCCAAAAGCCTAAACGATCCCCCTTTGACAAACTAGTCTGGACAAAAAAAAAGAGTTCCTATGAATTTTTGTCTAAACTCCTTGATGATATAGGGCCCTGAAGACTGTAAAAAATGGATGTAGAGTGTATCACCCATATTAGGGAGTTAATATTTCTCTACATATGTGCTAACAGGCACTAATTTATTTCATTATTTTCCAAAAACGTCCCCGCTTTTTAAGGGCAAACATAAGAGTACCTTAGAAGCATGTATGGCAAAATTACAAAATAAACAACTAAGGCTTCTTCTGGCACAGCTAATCATAACCACTTGCCGACCAGCCGCCGGTCAGCTCCCCTGCGTGAGATCACGTAATATTACAACATCTCGCGTGTCAGCCAATAGGAGGCGTGCGCGCATGCCCCCCGCTCGCTCCTGGTCCCGGCGTGCGTGCCCGGCGGGCGCGATCACCACCAGGCACCCGCGATCGCTCGTTACAGAGCGAGAACCGGGAGCTGTGTATGTAAACAGTCCTGTCAGGGGGAGAAATGCCTGATCATCTGTTCATACAATGTATGAACAGCGATCAGTAATTTCCCCTAGTCAGTCCCACCCCCCTTCAGTTAGAACACACACAGGGAACATAATTAACCCCTTCCTCACCCCCTAGTGTTAACCCCTTCCCTGCCAGTGGCATTTTTATAGTAATCAATGCATTTTTATAGAACTGATCGCTATAAAAATGCCAATGGTCCCAAAAATATGTCAAAAGTGTCCGAAGTGTCCGCCATAAGTTCGCAGTACCGATAAAAATCGCTGATCACCGCCATTACTAGTAAAAAAAACAGCAAAAAGTAAAAAATATAAATTTTCTTTCAAAATTGTCGCAAAATTTTTGTTTATGGCGCAAAAAATAAAAACCGCAGAGGTGATCAAATACCACCAAAAGAAAGCTCTATTTGTGTGAAAAAAAGGACACCAATTTTGTTTGGGAGCCACGTCGCACGACCGTGCAATTGTCAGTTAAAGCGACGCAGTGCTGAATTGCAAAAACAGCAATATGGTCCGGGCTGAAGTGGATAATCATTCCTTTTTTTTCTGTATTTTGGCATACTGTCAGCAATTTTGTAATTTTGTTTATCCACTCTTGCCATTTACCCATCCCTGCCACATTGCACAGCCAACAAAAAAAACATTTGCTACTACCTCAGTTCAACGGTCAAATTACCGCTTTCTGGTTTATCTGCATGCTCTTTGAATAGAGGTTATGATGTTGATTAATTTGGATTGCTTGATAAAGGTGCAGGGACTGTGTGAAGGTTCACCAAACTTAAACTAGTTGAAGCTGTGTTCATATTGAATACTCAATCATGTGCAAGGGAGAAAAAAAAAAAGGATTTTTTACTCACACTTGATTGGATAATTAAAATGAATACAGCCTTATGTTCAGGGCAGGACACAGAAAGTAAGACATAAAAAAACAGTTTGTTACCTGTCCAGCTGTGCACGTTTTCAGGTTTAAATGAGGCATGAGACCATCCAAACAGAATTGCAAACCCAACTGCTTTTCTAGAGTTGTGCTTTGAATTATGAATTTCGATCTAAAAGTTTCCTTCTGATGGATTCCAGTTGATATTTACATATGCCAATTGTTTGAATTGTTCCTTATCACTATGTACAGTATGATCTTTGCTTATGCCCTACATTTACTACGTCGGTACATTTAAGGTGAAAGATGGATATATCGTAAATATTCCATGTATTTGAAAAATGGGAATGATACAACTAGAAACAAAAATAAAACTGGAGTTGCTGTGTATACTGACCATTTCAAATATAGAAAATGAAAGGTGAACTCTGTTTTGCTTTTATAGGAAACTACTTCAATGTTCTCAGTTTCATTTTTCCAGTACTACTGTATCAGCATCCACTATGTTAAACAGCCGAAAAAGTGCACTAGTCACAAAACACAGAGAGTGATACGTATACTTTGGCCTTGTTTCAACAAATAGGAAAAATTATCAAATAGATTAACCCCTGTCCATGGCTTCTTTCCTGATTTTGCTTATATACATAACTGACATATTGGTGAATGATGTAATTTTACAGGTTTAACTGTGGTGGTAAGAGGGGGGAGGCTGCTGCAAAGCCCATATGGCTGGATGGCCTGCAGCACTCCCTACATTTGCAGTAGAGAACTGGGCCCTCTGTATGCTTTCTAGCAAGTCTGTGTGTTCAACAACACTTCAGGTCAAGATCTGAGGAGAACTCTCAATGCTCAGAAACACCTGGATTCCCCTGCTTTACATAAAAGGTCATAAAGTGACATTTTTCTATATATTCTTTTTACATAGACAACAGGTCGATTTGAAGTGTTAAACTCGTTGTTACACATTATAAACAGATTTTACTTTTCAGTTTAATTTGAAATGCTCAACACATCTCAAAATTTGTAGAGTCTTTATAGATGACCAACAATTGATGTTTTTTATGGCATTAAAAAGTGTTTCATTTGAGCTCCGCAGTCTGCATGGTGTTGCGATTGTACCAGGGATGGACATACCATCTGTGTGAGCTCTACTGAGATAATGTCCAATGCTTCTCTCTATTCCTCTCAACACCATTTGGACTGGAAGTATTGGGAGTGTTCGCTGTCTGACCCCAGTTGTATAATATAAACCATAAGAGAGCTAAGAATACATTTCTATCTATCTATCTATCTATCTATCTATCTATCTATCTATCTATCTATCTATCTATCTATCTATCTATCTATCTATCTATCTATCTATCTATCTATCTATCTATCTATCTATCTATCTATCATGAATAAAGCTGGGTATAGATGGATCGAAAATCAGCCAGTTCAGCAAAGGCCAAATTTGAATCCATCTCTGGATTTGAGAGAAGTTCATTTAATGATCGGCTTCTCTAACAGGGAAATGTTAGAAATTTTCATTTGGTCAGCACATGAAGCCATTCGGCTGCAGCTCTAATCAGTGTATTCTGACAGTGGAGGAGTCCCTTCTGTTAGAATACAATAGCACAGTGGGAATTATTCCTTTATCCAACTCACTTGTGTAAGTGGGGGAATCTTTTATTCTGATCAACCTGCTGGATGATTGAAAAAACTGACCTATCTATGGCCAAGTTAGGTGTCTGTACATGTGGCAATAGTTGTCCCACACAGGGGCCATTTAGGGATTATGACTGTCAATGGATTGCTCTATGCTTTTTAACACTCTCTGTATAGCTGTTGAAACCTTCAAGCAAGTAGGAATTTCGTATAGTCTTTTACAATATACAATGTCCATTGGATTGCAACATGTTATGCTGTGAATGGTGATATTGGAAGACAGTAATTAACAACAAGCAAAACACACATAAAAAACTATACTGTTAGAAAAGACTCTTACATGTGTGACCACTGCCAGCTTAACATATCAGTCAATAAGTAACACCATGAACAAACTGTAAGAATAGTCACAAAAATGACTATACCGTATGTATCTGAGATAAGTCTACTTTATACTTCTCACAACTCCTTTAGTTCTTTTCATTTGAAGTCCTCTTGTGGATTACTCATTACTGCTGTAGCATAGCAATAGTTTGAGCGTAAAATGAACACCACTTCTTATGGTACAGTGCCATAGACTCATAAATACAGTTTCATTCTATTGTCAGTGTTATAGTGCTCTTTTTTTTAATATATATATATATATACATTGTGTCCCATTTTATATCATTAAGGCATCATTATTCAATACAGAAAGTGAATTCACTGTTGTAAAAACTCAAATCAACCAATCAGAAATGTGTACTAGGTCTGACAGATCTCTGTACCTGGCTTCTCAAGTTAGCCCACCTGCTGTGGTCATTAAGGGTCTCAATTTCCCAGCTGGCATTTCCTTTATTTTACAAAACAGAGAATATAACAGCATGACAATCCTGCTACAGTAGGAGGAATCAAACTGCATGATCGGTGGGAGCAAAGCCGGAAACTCCAGCGGGAGATCTTGTTGATGAAGGGCCCAAGAAACATAAGAATGAATGACTCAACCCACTACTGTCCACCTCTAATTTAAATATCCATTTTGATTGGATTGTTCTTTTAAATAAGACGAACAATCAGCCAACATGGGGCACAGACCCTTTACTTGATTGATGCTTAGTGGTTAGGGCATTCATCTCAGAATAGTTCACCTTTCCTCCTCACAGTATGAAAAGACATGGCAAAATATTTCATGGCTGATACCAGTTACTGCTATCTAAGCACAACAATTCTATAGCACCAACAACGAGTTATGAGGTGCCAGTGTGAAATATGACCTCATTAACACTTAATATCCTGCAGGGGGCTGAAGTTTATCATTAAGCAAGGCATCGTAGGCAACAAGAGTTAACATCCCTCTGGGTTTTAAAAGGCCTATTTGTTGATCTTCCTGTTAATGAGATTGATCTGGAAGGGTAGATGTCACATTATAGTCAAGGCAATTTTAAATTCGTAAATATGAAATTAAGTTAGATTACCAGCAAGGGCACATATGAAATGACAGGCAATTATGGATGTAACTTTGAGAGAAGTACACTCCATTTCCTATAATAAGCTGTAGTTTACTATAATTTATCAATATAGTCTTTCATTACAACCAGTCATCCAGCATTACCATAACCATTTATCCATGTTATGGCATAAGAATAAAAATAAAATAGGCTTTAAACACCATACCATGGCACAAACTATATGAACAGATATATAATACCTAATTAGTTATGCACAGCCACCCACAGACCAAAAACAGCTCACCTAATACCTCCAGTCTTGCTGTGGGAGGTAAAATCTCCGGTCTGTTAGCGCTAGTTCAGTGGCCACCTGCCCACAACCTGCTGAAGGGCTGGAGAGGGCACTTCTACTTCACATGTACATTTTATGGAACGATAAAGATCATGTCAGTGTTTCAAACACCACTAGCTGGGAGGAGGGAAAGGACAACGGAAATAAAACAAAGCGGCTTCCTGACCCCTCTATCTTTCTAGGAGACATTCATCTAAGTAATATATATCTGTTTAGGGACCAGTGCACAGGCAAGTCAAATTCACTTGCATAATACACATCTGTGCTACATTTTGTCTGGCATGGCATAAGCATGTATAATGTATGGGCATTACTAAGTCAAACAGATTGCTACACATTCTATAAATGCATAGAAAAATAAAAAAAGATAGCTAGCTAGATAGATAGATATCTAGATATCTAGATAGATAGATAGACAGATACCAGCACATATGAATGGTCATGCACATTTGTGTTGGAGTGATTAAATATATGACATATTAGCTTTAAGAAAATAAATTAGCTATATACGTTCATTCGATACATATATATTACGATTTTCCTTTTGCCACCCAAACTCCTAACCTCACAACTGTAATTATTCATTTAGCACCACTTGCTAATCAGCCTTTCACTATATGTCATACATCACCAGCTAATACAGAGGATACATTAAAACTAAATGATATCCATGTAAAATAAAAAAATAACCATCTGTCCCTCTTTAGCGGATAGCATTAGAAAACCAGTTTGCTAATTGCCAGCATTTGTCCAATCCCTTTTGAAAATCCAGATAAAGCCAATTGTTAAGCATGTTACTAAGTATCTGTTGCATTTTCCAAAATTCTATGACCGCTGATTACAGATGGGCTAGAAGGAAAAAAAAAACTGACAGTCATGCAACAATTTTTTTTTAGACAGGCACAGATAGACACATCTAAATAATAATTATTGGAAATATTGGGTATTATATACATGAATGAAATTGGGTAATACACATAGAAAGTGCTGCACAGCTGACAAAAGCTGATCCTGTAGCTAGCTACCATGTTGCTAGAATGATGCTCTTACCTTGCTTAAATCGTGTGCTTGGATGAGAATGTATGTCTGTGTGTCTATAGGATGATCAGGAGATGCTCATATAAATCCCTGGATGTATTAGCATCTCTCCCTCATGCCCTGGAAGGTTCTGTGGAATGGCATTTATTTTAAGAGGGGATATTTTGCAGAAAAGGAGAAAGACTTCAGCATCCTGTTATTATGTCACTGGGAGAAACCACTGTGAAAAAAGTACACGAGAGAAAAGGGGAGAGATGGAGGGAGAGAGAGAATGAGGCGAGAGCATGTACACAGCATTGGGATTGAGGTGGGGGAGGGGGAAGAAAAGCAGAAGGAAAAGAGTGGGACAAAGAGGTATAGACGTCGGTTTAATATGGATTGAACGGAGGGATAGCAATAAAGAGAAGGTGAGAAAAAATTAGGGATTTTCTGGGAAAGGATTTACAAAGGATAAAAAAGATCCCTAAAATCAACGAAGCTGATAAAATCTATGGAGATTTGGTTCTCTTCTCACTATCTATAGTATATTATTCATATTTTCTGATACAAAAATGAAGCACGGCCAGGCTGGTTTATGAATCTGTAGGGAGGATGTTCTATTAGGAAAGCAGGGAGGATGCTGAAGAGAGGACCACAGGCAGGAGAGGAGGAATTTAGAACTGGTAGCACTAATGTTGTGAATGATGATCACACACACAGCAAAGGATGCAAAAATGAAAGAGGTCTATAGAAATGACAATAGGTAATTAGTCCTGGGTCGACGTGTGTATTTGCAGTGTCCCCGAGGAAGGGATCAGCATATGGCTAAATTGCTTGTGTTCATTCACTTTGGTTAATTCTGCTGGAATATACGAATGTGCCATAGCCAGGCCTTTTCTCCCTATTCCAGTTCGCAGGGTCTCCATGGCAACGTGAGATGCTCATCTCCAATAGTCTTGTGATAAAATCATTTACAAGGATAAAGTGGTTCCCATACACATGCTTGCAAACCTGTTTCTAATCACAGGGGGTGGGCTTCCACCGCAAGACCAGAAAGGGTCATTTTTATGGGTGTTATAGAACTATTAGAATTATTGGAATGACATGCAAGGAGCTTTGATGATATACAAAGTGCTGCAGCCCACAGTAACCACCCAGATCCACCTCATCAGCTCCAGAAACATACAGACTGGCTCATAGGTTGTAATGGACTACTGTATTTTATACATTGCTCCATAGCATAAAATGCTGGATACTGGCATCAGAGAGTACACAGAACGTAGATAGATAGATAGATAGATAGATAGATAGATAGATAGATAGATAGATAGATAGATAGATAGATAGATGTGATAGGAAGATAGATATACTGTATAGATCAGATAGACAGACAGACACATAGAACAATAGATAGGTAGATAGATAGATAGATAGATAGATAGATAGATAGATAGATAGATAGACAGAAAGATGTGATAAATAGCTAGATATATACATTAGATAGATAGATTAGATAGACAGAAAGATGTGAAAGAAGATAGATATATAGATCAGAAAGACAGACACATAGAACGAACAATAGATGGATAGATAGATAGATAGAGAGATAGATAGATAGATAGATAGGATAGACATAAAGATGTGATAGGAAGATAGACATATAGATCAGATAGACAGACACATAGAACAATAGATAGATAGATAGATAGATAGATAGATAGATAGATAGATAGATAGATAGATAGATAGATAGATAGATAGATAGACAGACATATGTGATAGATAGATATATACATTGGATAGATAGATTAGATAGATAGATAGATAGATAGATATATAGATCAGATAGATAAGATAGACAGAAAGTGATAGGAAGTTGGATATATAGATCAGATAGATCAGATAGATAGGTAGATAGATAGATAGATAGATAGATAGATAGATAGATAGATAGATAGATAGATAGATAGATAGATAGAGTTGCAATAAAAAGTATACACTTTTGAAATGTAGCGCTACCCCCGCAGGAGCCGCTGGATAGAATAGGGATAGCGCGTTACCTCTGTGAGCGTCTAGGGCAGGGGTGGGCAATCTCGGCCCTCCAGCTGTGGTGAAACTGCAAATCCCATCATGCCTCTGCCTCTAGGAGTCATGCCTGTGATTGTCAGGGTCTTGCAATGTCTCATGGGACTTGTAGTTTCAAAACAGCTGGAGGGCCGAGTTTGCCCTCGCCTGGTCTAGGGGTAAAGATGATGATGAAGTGATGAGAGCAATAATGGAATGTCCAAGCAGCAGGTGTCTTTTCTTGTGCTTTATTTCACCCAACACGGCAAAACAGTAACTTGAGGTAGAATAGGAAGAAGATGGGTGAAGAGGAGAGTTATCAGATTCAGGCTTGAACAATATAGAAGCAGTCCTGCTTCTAGCGGAACTTTTACTTCGTCGCCTCTCAGCTGGAGTGGGTATAGTGTATCCGGACAGGCCTCTCACACCGACCTGGCAGCCAGAGTATCACTCAAACACTTGAGGAGAACATAAGTCTCTGCCACAGGCCCCTTTTCCAGAATGTAGATCATGAGGTAGATTCTCCTTAGTAAATTTAGTGCCTGAATCTCCCTCAGGTAGTCTCTCAAATGGTCACCAACTGACAGGTTGCCAACAGACAAACTGTCAATGTAAGGTCCCCTCTATCCCCAGTGGATTGTCAAAGCCCTGTTGGATCACCTGCCTCCGGGCTCTCCTCAGACCGACTCCCCACCAAACAGCACAACTCGCTTGGGATCTTCCTCAGAAAGTTGGGGGACGAAGTAGATCACTGGGGCCCCACCAGCTTCAGTTGCTCCGGGCCGTCATGGTCCCGGAACCAAGAACACCACATAGCACATGCACCCCGGCCTGGTAGGCCACATCGCCGGGGCCCGTGATGTGCGCACACCCTGAAGGTGGGTGCCGCACCCGTAACAATACTCCCGACCAAAGGCGTCTGCCTCAGAAATACCCTTCCCCAGCATGCCCCGCGAGGGAAAACCCCCACTGATTGGCTGCTGGAGAGAGGCACCCCTGCATGGGCCCCTCTGGCGCCATCTGTCTCCCCGAGGTGGAAAAGCATCTCTGGAACACAGATTGAAACCACAGTGCGGCCCAACCCGGCAGAGACCCAATTTACATAGATTAACCGGATGAGAGCCAAGTAACTCTCTCATTCCCCTCTAAATTTAAGATAGCACCTGGACTGAAAGTACACAGGCACTACAGAAATTATATGGATTTCTGCACAAATTGGTCATAAAATGTGATCTGATCTTCATCTAAGTCACAACAATAGACAATCACAATCTGCTTAAACACACAAAGAATTAAATGTTACCATGTTTTTATTGAACACACCATGTAAACATTCACAGTGCAGGTGGAAAAAGTATGTGAATCATTGGATTTAATAACTGGTTGAACCTCCTTTGGCAGCAATAACTTCAACCAAACGTTTCCTGTAGTTGCAGATCAGACGTGCACAACGGTCAGGAGTAATTCTTGACCATTCCTCTTTACAGAACTGTTTCAGTTCAGCAATATTCTTGGGGTGTCTGGTGTGAATCGTTTCTTGAGGTCATGCCACAGTATCTCAATCGGTTTGAGGTCAGGACTCTGACTGAGCCACTTCAGAAGGCGTATTTTCTTCTGTTTAAGCCATTCTGTTGTTGATTTACTTCTATGCTTTGGGTCGTTGTCCTGTTGCAACACCCATATTCTGTTGACCTTCAGCTGGTGGACAGATGGCCTTAAGTTCTCCTGCAAAATGTCTTGATAAACTTGGGAATTCATTTTTCCTTCGATGATAGCTATCTGTCCAGGCCCTGATGCAGCAAAGCAGCCCCAAACCATGATGCCCCCACCACCATACTTCACAGTTGGGATGAGGTTTTGATGTTGGTGTGCTGTGCCTGTTTTTCTCCACACATAGTGTTGTGTGTTTCTTCTAAAAAACTCAACTTTGGTTTTATCTGTCCACAGAATATTTTGCCAGTACTGCTGTGGAACATCCAGGTGCTCTTGTGCAAACTGTAAACGTGCAGCAATGTTTTTTTTTGACAGCAGTGGCTTCCTCTGTGGTATCCTCCCATGAAATCCATTCTTGTTTAGTGTTTTAAGTATCATAGATTCGCTAACAGGGATGTTAGCATATGCCAGAGACTTTTGTAAGTCTTTAGCTGACACTCTAGAATTTTTCTTCACCTCATTGAGCAGTCTGCGTTGTGCTCTTGCAGTCATCTTTACAGGGCGGCCACTAGGGAGAGTAGCAGCGGTGCTGAACTTTCTCCATTTATAGACAATTTGTCTTACCGTGGACTGATGAACAGCAAGGCTTTTGGAGATACTTTTATAACCCTTTCCAGCTTTATGCAAGTCAACAATTCTTAATCGTAGGTCTTCTGAGAGCTCTTTTGTGTGAGGCATCATTCACATCAAGCAATGCTTCTCTTGAAAAGCAAACCCAGAACTGGTGTGTGTTTTTTATAGGGCAGGGCAGCTTAAACCAACACCTCAAATCTCATCTCATTGATTGGACTCCAGTTGGCTGACAGCTCACTCCAATTAGCTCTTGCAGATGTTATTAGTCTAGGGGTTCACATACTTTTTCCACCTGTACTGTGAATGTTTGCATGGTGTGCTCAATAAAAACATGGTAACATGTAATTCTTTGTGTGTTATAGTTTAAGCAGACTGTGATTGTCTATTGTTGTGACTTAGATGAAGATCAGATCACATTTTATGACCAATTTGTGCAGAAATCCATATTATTCCAAAAGGGTTCACATACTTTTTATTGCAACTGTACATGGAGCTCAAGTTTGTGTAAAAGTTTAATCTTCATATAAGGTTCTTATGCTGGCTATACATGGATCGAAAATGGGCCGGCACAGCAAGGACTGGCTGAATTTGGATTAATTTATGGGCTTGCTGTATTGATCGACTTGTGAACAACCAGCCTGTGAGGTTTTTCCTAAATGATCAGTGCCAGCAACATTGATGATTGAATTATGATGGCAGGGAGGGCTCACCCCTCTGGTTAAAATAAAAAAAGAATAATCATTATAAATACTATCATTCACTGGATTGATTCCCCTCAACAATCGTTGCTAATGTAAATCATGCTAATGTATGTGCCAAAACATTTTGTTTTTCCAGTAAGAACGACTATACAAAATACTTAAAGGGGTTGTAAAGGTTCATGTTTTTTCACCTTAATGCATTTAAGTTATGCCCCATGGAAAGAGATATTCCAGTAAGAATGACTATGCTAATTATATAAAATTCACAATATAAACAGGGATCTAAATTGTATGAATACAATTGCAATTCAAAATGTATTCTAGCAAAAATTCAAAAATATAAAAAACAAACAGAAAAAAAAACAAGCAAATAAGTAGAAGTAAACTCAAAAGAATACTGTGAATAATAGCACAAGAGACACATCAAACTCAAAAAGGGCTAAAAACAATTAAAATTGCTCACCCCTGGGGATACCTAGCCATAAATCACAAGTTGTAAAAAATGTCAGATAGATAGATAGATAGATAGATAGATAGATAGATAGATAGATAGATAGATAGATAGATAGATAGATAGATAGATAGAAAAACTAAGATTATAGCCAGAATAACAATTGTCAATAGATTTTTTGGAAACATTAAAACCACATTTTTCAAAGTTACATTGGTAGTTATATGAGTATGCATATACTACAAAGTACCTGTAGGATTGCTGGAGAAGTGAAGACTCACTGTAGTAACCACCACTACTACAGGCAGTCCCCGGGTTACAAAAAAGATATAGTCAGTAGGCAGGGGAGGGATGGCAGCCTTAGGCCTGGGGGGCAAGTCCAGTCATGTGGCCCATAGAGCGTGGAAAAGTGATGGATTGAGGAAAACAGTCTAAGATTTTTCATGATCACAAGAGTCCGCACAGAGGCCCTCCTTACATCAGAGTCCACACAGAGGCCCCCCTTACATCAGAGTCCACACAGAGCCTCCCCTTACATCAGAGTCCGCACAGAGGCCCCCCTTACATCAGAGTCCGCACAGAGGCCCCCCTTACATCAGAGTCTGCACAGAGGCCCCCCCTTACATCAGAGTCCACACAGAGGCCCCCCTTACATCAGAGTCCGCACAGAGGCCCCCCTTACATCAGAGGCCCCCCTTACATCAGAGTCTGCACAGAGCCTCCCCTTACATCAGAGTCCGCACAGAGCCTCCCCTTACGTCAGAGTCCGCACAGAGCCTCCCCTTACATCAGAGTCCGCACAGAGCGTCCCCTTACATCAGAGTCTGCACAGAGCCTCCCCTTACATCAGAGTCCGCACAGAGCCTCCCCTTACATCAGAGTCCGCACAGACCCCATATACATCAGAGTCCGCACAGACCCCATATACATCATATCTGATGTAAGGGGTGTTCTGGGAAACTTGATTTAAGGGTGCATGCTGTGGACTATTGTGTAAATAGGGTCTCTGCTCACCAAAGCCTGCCCCCCTCCCCTTTAACAAAGTCCACAGAGCACCCCTTTTTCTACACTGGGAGGCAGGAGAGACTAGAGGGTGAGCTTACCAGGATGGAGGCTGTAGCGCAGGCAGCCTGTCTGATGCTTTTTTGGGTTCAGACTTCCTGTCCAGTGCCCACACATGTCCGGGGAGTGTGGGCAGGGCAGACTCAGAAGGAGGAGGAGCAGATAAGCTCTATCTCTCCTCGTGTCTGTGCAGAGAGAGAAGGGGATGTCAGCGATGGTGTGCACTGAGGCTGAGCTATGTGTGAGGCGAGACATAGCTCAGCTCTGCAGCCATCTACCTCGGAGCTGACACAGGCACGGCTGCACAGTGGGAGGTGAGCAGCGGCCGTGACCTGTGTTAACAGAGCTCCAGCAGGCATATTCCTGCTCTGCAAAAACAGCATTTGGTAGTGGCAGCCAGTGGCTGTGCATAGTGTCACCAGCCTGGGGGGAGATTTCCACCCTGCCCCCCCTGCCAGCCCTCCCCTGTCAGTAGGTGTGTTCTTAAGTTGCATTTGTAGCATAAGGAAGGGTTAACACCCCTGTAAAGTATGTTTTGCTGTCTGTGCCTTTGTACAGAAGATTTCTCCTCACTTTCTGTCCCTTGACAGTTGAATATAAAAAAATTTGGGTTGTCGTGGAAACAAGGATTGGTAATAAAGCTTCAGTGGAGACACCTTTTTCCTATGATAACTATAACAGGAGTGAATTTCCCTTCCTAGGGGTAGATTTCCTTTCACTTCCTGTTGTCTCCCTCCTTTGGAAGTATGAGAAGTATGTAAGTCAGATGTTTGTCTGTACAGTGATCGTAACGGACTTCTGGGTGCCCTGCTGCATAGTAAACACGGGGTCACTCGCTCAGCATGGACGTCATTCAGAGAATAAAAAAGGGGCATTAATTAGTGCCCACAACATGGGATTGTGGCTGGCAAAAAAAAAAATGTGTGTGTTTTTAAAAATAGGTACTGTTACTTTAAGGCTTCATATTTAAAGACATGTGTATCTCGGGCGGGAAAAACTTGATTCTGAGGGGGAGAAACACATGTTTCCCGGGCTTTGTGCACGTGTGGGGGGCTATATAAGCCCCCTACCTTGAGGCATAATTCAATTGTGACCAGGTAACGGTTGTGTGCTCCCCCTCTCTGTGGTCTGTCACATACCGTTAGTCATGAAGAATCTCGTCAAGAGGATCCTGGAGCGTGCGGCAGCTGAAGGTGGAGAGGAATGGCTGAAGAGATGCCTTGCTGACATGGAAACTGAGCCCGCTCTTGTCGCGGAGGAAGATGAAGCCATAGCGGGTCCTTCTGAGGTATCTCAGGACCCTCTTCCATCCCAGCCATCTTCTCACCCCCACAGGTTTCCCAGAAGCCAGCCTCCTGAACGTCATATCGCAGCAGCAGCGTCTCGCGAGGATGAGGAAGTCAGCCAGTGTGAGGTGGTCAACGTCACTCCGCAGCGCAGCAGCTTGAGGATACAGAAGAAGAAGAGAATGGCCTCTCCTTCACCCATGCGCGTCACTACAGGGCGGGGTAGAGCCCATCAATCACCAGCTGGAGGAAGGCAGTGTCTTTATTCTTTTTAAGTTCCCACAGCGTCGGAGGAGCACACAGCGTCACTGGTTGCCAGGCAGATTCAGCTGGATGAAGTGACGGCTCAACAGTGGCTTGAATCCTCTTCTCAGCCGGCTGCAAGATCAAATAGGACACAGAACAGCGACAACCCAGCATTACAGGCAGTAGCAGGTACATCTTCAGATGGTGAGTCTGCTAACCTGCTTCTGTTAAGCCACCTATTGAATTCAGTTAACAAATTACAGGAATATTTTAATAGCCAGAAGCAATTGCATTCATCTCCTGCAAATGTTTGGTCAGCACAGCCTTTACCAATTGTTTCTCAGGCTCCAGCTAACATTTTTAATCCTAATTCTATGCAGGAATCTGTATATTCCTTACCAGTTGCCTCTCAGGTCCCACAAGTTTGTTTTAAAGAGCCATTACCTTGTGAAATCTCCCCTTTAGGCTTTCACTTAACATCTAACATAAAAGAAAACATTTGGAAAGGTGATTTTATTGACCTATTAACTTTACTCCCTGGTAAAGAATTTTCTGTTAAAAGTGTTAAAAAAATTGAAGAGATGTCTGATGATATGCCGCGCACTGCCCCAAAGTCTTTTAATAACTGGTTGCAGGCTTTTTGTATATATTCAGACATTATGAGTGAGAAATTCTCTGATAAGTGTAGTGGTTTATTCCAACATCTGGAAAACATTCTTGAAGCTTACAGGAATTTTGACGGTTTTGGTTGGTTTAACTACGATGAATCATTCCGCCAAAAAATGTTGGTTTACCCCAACCTAAAATAGGGAATGAAGGACGTTGGTTTGTGGTTGAACCTTATTTTGCCACAAACACCCGCTTTCACAAGGCAGTCACCAGTAACCCAAAATGTTGCATCAGTATTTAAAAAAGGTTTTTGCTATGCATTTAATGAATGTCAGTGTAAGTGGTCCACGTCATGTCGTTTCAAGCACGAATGTTCCTTTTGTTTGGGGACTCACCCCGTTACAAAATGTTTTAAAAGAAACTCCCCTCATCCCCAGAACAGAGATAATTCAAAAGGCGAGTCGGTTGTAGTAGGGTGAGTAATTTAAAATCGGTTATTTGCATAGCGAGGTGGTGACAGAAACTAATAAAAGAAATTGCAGCCGGCAATTGCTGGTCCTTTTGTCTCACCACCGTTTAAAATTTTCCGTGTTTCCCCGTTAGGTGTGGTACCAAAAAAGGAGCCCAACGCATATTGTTTGATACATCACCTTTAGTTTCCCAAGGGTGATTCATTAAATGATGAAATTGACAGCTCTTTAGCTTCTGTTTCATACGCTAGTTTTGATGATGCAATAAGGCTTATAAAAAAATTTGGTACTGGGGCTTTGTTAGCAAAGTCTGACATTAAATCGGCCTTCAGGTTATTGCCTATTGCATCCGAGTCCTTTAATTCCATAGGTTTTTGTTTTGAGGATACATTTTTCTATGACATGTGTTTGCCCATCGTGCCGGTATTTTGAAACCTTTGCCACTTTTTTTGCAATGGGTCATTACTCATGAGTCGGGTTGCGATGGAATTATTCATTATTTAGATGATTTTCTTTTTATTGGCCCTCCGGATTCTCCTATCTGCTTTTTATTGCTAAAATTATTTTTGGGCTTCGCTCAGTTTTTCGGTGTTCCAATCTCCTTTGAAAAAACAGTCCTTCCGGTTACGGTTATAGAATTCCTGGGTATTAACATCAATACCATTCGATGTGAATATCAGCTTCCATTGGTTAAAATAACCAGGATTCAGAATTTGATTTGTCTCTTTTTACGCAGAAAAAAGATCTTGTTAAAAGAGCTTCAGTCATTTTTAGGGTTACTGGCCTTTGCCACTAGGGTTATGCCAGTCGGCAGGATTTTCTCTAGGAGATTATCCATGGCAATGTCTGGATTTAAGTCTCCTTTTTCACACATTCGCCTTACATCCGATTTAAAAGATGATCTGTTGGTTTGGTCACAATTTTTGTCAGATTATAATGGCCGTACTTTCTTTCAGGAGGAATTTATTTTTTCAGCTGACATGGACCTTTACACAGATTCAGCAGGTTCTTTTGGCTTTGCAGCAATTTGGAGTACCCATTGGTGTTGTGGTTCTTGGCCTCCTTTTTGGGTGGCCAATAACGCAACTAAAAACAAGTCAATTTTCGTAATAAAACTAAGATAAGATGTTAAGATATTTTGTTTTATTGTGTTTAAAGTTTAATATTTAGGTAAAAGCAAAGCATGTTCCTGGAAAAAGTAACGTGATAGCTGACGCCCTGTCTCGGTTCCAGGTGGCTCGTTTCAGGCAGCTTTTTCCGGAGGCGGACCTAGTTGGTTACACTTGCCCGAGTCACCTATGGGATTTAATATAGCCCCTGTTCTCTCGGCTATCAAGAGCTCTATTGCCCCCAAAACGTGGATCGAGTATTCGGTCGCATGGAGAA
This sequence comes from Rana temporaria, assembly GCF_905171775.1. NCBI lineage: Eukaryota > Metazoa > Chordata > Amphibia > Anura > Ranidae > Rana > Rana temporaria. The sequence goes on from NC_053498.1 coordinate 87,562,902, forward strand.
AGTGGCTCTTGTTTACCGATGAGATAGGTTTATCTGGTTTCTCGCCTACAGAGCAAACGGTCCTAGCTTTTCTTTGCTCCCTCATGCAGAAAAAATTATCTTTCAATCACATTAACAAGAGTTTAGCGGGTATTTCCTTTTTCTTAAAATTACATAATTAACCAGTTTGCAACAGTTTCTTTTCTGTTCGCCAAGCCCTGAAAGGATATAGAAGACAGACTTTCATGCCAGATAAGCGTAGGCCTGTCTCAATAGTGCTTTTAAAAGATATTTGTTTAATTATCCCTAATATTTGTCGTTCAGAATATGAGGCGTTGCTCTTCCATACAGCTTTTGTGCTAATTTTCTTTGCAGCATTTTGCATCTCTGAATTAGTACCAAACAATAAAAGTGGTGATTCTGGTCTAAAAGTTTGCATTACACAGGATACAATTCAGGTTTTTATCAGCAAATCAAAAACAGATTTGGTTGGCAGAGGTCATTGGCCCACTCTATATGCCTGTGGTGACCCCATTATTTGCCCTTACTTAGTCCTTTCCAAATAGTTTTCGGTTAGACCTTCTTGTAGGGGAAATTTTTTGGTTCATTTAGATCTTTCTCCATAACGAGATTTCAATTTTTATCTATTTTTCAGCATTGTTTGAATTATCTAGGTCTTGGTCATCTTAAATTTTCCTCTCATTCCTTTCGCATTGGCGCCGCCACTGAAGCAGCTAGATTGGGCCTCAATGAATCTGTAATTATGAGTCTAGGTAGATGGGAATCTAAGAGGTTTAATTTATATATTCACCCTAATCTATCTCTCTGATTTTAGGTTCAAAAACTTCCGTCTGGATTGTTGGACATTCATTTGTTCACTGGGCTCACAGACGGGCTTGTCAGCGATGTTATTCTGCTAATCTATCTTTATCACCTGATTCTTTTAAAGTTTTCTGGAAAGATATTCATGGTCTTCGATGGAACAATCTTTTTCATCACATTTCTTTGTTATCTTATATTTTGCCTTATCCAGATGTTTTGATAATTCATCTTGGGGGAAACGATGTTGGTAAAAATTCAACTTTAGATTTAATTTTCATAATAAAATGCGATTTGCAGCGTATTTATTCACTTTTTCCGGGTACTAGAGTAATTTTTTCGGAAATAATTGCACGTCTGATTTGGTTATCGTCTCCAGAGAATAAAGTTTTAGAAAAAATTCAGAGACGTGTTAATCACTCAATTGCAAAATTCATGCCTATGTTGAATAGCTTCTCCTATAGGCACATTGAGTTAGAAGGAGGTTTTTCTGGTCTTTACAGACAGGATGGAATTCATCTGTCTGATGTAGGCCTAGATATATTCAATCTGGATCTCCAAACTATGATAGAAATGGCCACGGTGTTGGGGTAGGCCGTTTTTTGGTAGCAGGCAAAACCGGCTGGTGGGGACTTTGTATTTATTATTTATGGTATTCGCTCGAGTTCTATGACTGAGCGAGATCTTAAGAGATAATTTTAAGTTTTGAAAGTTTTATTCATTAAGAATTTAAATAATATTTATACTTATATGTATATACCAATAAAGGTGCCGCGGCCATTTCTATTACCAAAAATAAATAAAAAATGTAATAAAGTGGTTAGACTTATTTTGGTCTATTGAGTTTTATTTCATATATGTATTTTATTTAATTTAAAATGTTGTACAGTCTACACTCCCATGCCTTGCATTCATTGAGAAAATGCAAGTCCTGGTATCAATGGTCTCCAGGACAAATAGAGTGATTCCATAGATACATACAGTAGTTACATAGAAGGTGAGGTTGAAAAAAAGACACACGTCCATCTTCTCAGAAGCAACAGAAACAGCAAAAAAAGAAACTTGGTAGATGTCCTAACCTTCCCCCAAAAGCAGGAAAAAATACTTTAGGAACAGTTAAATCTAGACTGAGCACTTCTTTGAACTTAAAATACAATCTGAATAGAGTTGATTCTCTAGAGAAGGATACTTCATAAACTTTTATAAATGTTTTGTAGACTTTTTAGCCAACACATTTTTTCTTTCATTTTGGATGGAGATTTAGAACCCCTGTCAAGTTTTTTTTATTCTTTTGCCATCCTTTTAGGATAGGAAGTAATGGGAAATCCCCCAAAGGTGTAAACAAATAAATACAAAACACAGTTTAGTAGACACGGGAAGAACTACTGTAGGGCAACTGATAATACCTTTATTGCTGTTTGTGCATTGATTCCCTGGTGACAACTGCACCAACCATTTCTGTGTTTTAAGTATCATAGATTCGCTAACAGGGATGTTAGCATATGCCAGAGACTTTTGTAAGTCTTTAGCTGACACTCTAGAATTTTTCTTCACCTCATTGATCAGTCTGCGTTGTGCTCTTGCAGTCATCTTTACAGGGCGGCCACTCCTAGGGAGAGTAGCAGCAGTGCTGAACTTTCTCCATTTATAGACAATTTGTCTTACCGTGGACTGATGAGCAGCAAGGCTTTTGGAGATACTTTTATAACCCTTTCCAGCTTTATGCAAGTCAACAATTCTTAATCGTAGGTCTTCTGAGAGCTCTTTTGTGCGAGGCATCATTCACATCAAGCAATGCTTCTCTTGAAAATCAAACCCAGAACTGGTGTGTGTTTTTTATAGGGTTCTTGATGAACATTGTATATGTACTGTACAATAAATAATATATTTTTATAGAATATTGGTATTTCGGTACATTACTAGCACCCACATAGGCCCATCACTATCCTTTTTGGACTGTTTTTATAATTTTGCTTACAAAGGGATGATGGTGCCAAAATAACTTTGAACGTAAATTGATCAATCAAGAACTATGAACTGAGCTATGCCTTGTTTACATATCTCAGTTCTCTGTGTTTACTGACGATCAGCAGATGCTGAAGAACATTGAGTCCCTGGGACCCACAGATTGGCTTCTGCTGTAAATTATTGCAGCAGAAGTGGTCCACTAGTGGTGCACACGCACCCCCTGCAGGCGGAAGTCCGGAATCATGTAGAAAATATACAGTATTCAGAATGGCCATTTTCGACGATCTGAATACTTTGAAATGCAAAGGAGGGATCGGGGGTCTTTTAGACGCCCGATCCCTCCATAAAGAGTACCTGTCACCACCTATTACTGTCACAAGGGATGTTTACATTCCTTGCAACAGCTATAAAAGTGATCAACATTTTTATTTTTTTAAAAACACAATTTAATATTATAAAAATAAATAAATGAAATAATAATAAAAACAAATAATTTTAAAGCGCCCCCGTCCCCGCGAGCTCACGCAGGAAAAAAAGGCATACGGCAGTCGTGCCCGCATATGTAAACGGTGTTCAAATCACACATGTGAGGTATCGCCGCGATCGTTAGAGGGCGAGAGCAATAATTCTAGCACTAGACCTCCTCTGTAACTCTGACCTTCCTCGCCATTCCACAGGTGCATGCAATTAAAAAGCATGTCATGTTTGGTATCTATTTACTCAGCGTAACATCATCTTTCACATTATACAAAAAAAATTACTAACTTTACTTTTTCATTTTTTTTAATTCATGAAAGTAAATTTTTCCCAAAAAGTTGCGTTTAAAACACAGCTGCACAGATACTGTGTGACGCAAAATATTGCAACTATCGACATTTTATTCTCTAGATTCTCTGCTAATATAGGCCCTGGCCCATAATCGGAAGGCAAGAGGCTCGCATTAAGTCCTCTCCAAAAGCCTCTGTCGCAGCTAGGTCTTTCACAATATACATATATATAATGTTTGGGGGTTCTAAATAGGGTTACTTGTACTCGCGAAAATGCTCCTGATGCCTGACCGGATACCTTGGCTGGCGAAGTTTGTGAGCAGAGAGGGCAGGCAGAGTACGAGTGGAGAGGGCGGGTGGAGTGATTGAGCGGTGAGGGTAGGCGGAGTTTGTGAGCAGAGAAGGCCGGAGAGGGCAGGCAGAGGGCGGATGGAGTGATTGAGTGGCGAGGGTAGGCAGAGTTTGTGAGCAGAGAAGACGGAGAGGATGGGCAGAGTTTGCAAGTGGAGAGGTCGGGTGTAGTCTGTGAGCGAAGAGGGCGGGTGGAGTGGGCGGGAGGCATCCATAGGCGGAGTCAGTAGGGCAGAGAGCGAGTCCTCAGCTAGGTAAGCTGGAAGTGTGGAGGGCGCAGCCGCATCAGGATTGGTGAACGTCAGCGTGGACATCCCGACGCCCATCTTGGTACACCCTGCACTTGGCCACAGTAAGCCAGCAGCGGACATCTTGTTACACCCAGCCCATATAGTTTGGGCTGGGTGTAACAAGATGTCTGCTGATACTTACTGATGCCGAGTGCACGGTGTACCAAGATGGGCGTCACAGCATAGCATTTCAAAATCCTTCCTCAAGTCATTTATTGTGGCATTTCAGTGCCAGCCATCAGTGCCAGCCACATGTCAGTGCCCATAAGTGCCGACTATCAGTGCCATCAGTGCCAGCCACATGTCAGTGCCCATAAGTTCCGACTATCAGTGCCAGCCACATGTCAGTGGCCATAAGTGCCGACTATCAGTGCCAGCCAACTGTCAGTGCCCATAAGTGCTGCCCATCAGTGTCAGCCACCTATCAGTGCCAGCCATCAGTGTCCATAAGTGCCAACTATCAGTGCCATCCATCATTGCCACATGTTAGTGCCGCCCATCAGTGCTAGCCACCTGTCATTGCCAGCCATCAGTGTCCATAAGTACCAACTATCAGTGCCATCCATGATTGCCACCTATCAGTGCCCATAAGTGCCATCAGTGCCACCTGCCAGTGTCGCTCATCAGTGCCAGCCACCTGTCAGTGCCCATAAGTGCCGCCTATCAGTGCCCATCAGTCAGTGCCATCTTTCAGTGCCCATCAGTCAAACTGTCACATGACATAAAAAAATTATCGGTAATCAGTATCGGCGAGTACATGAAAAAAAGTATCGGTACTTGTACCAAAGTGGTATCGGGACAACCCTAGTTCTAAGTAATTTTCTAGCAAAAAATACGGATGTTAACTTGTAAACACCAAATGTCAGAAATAGGCTTAGTCATGAAAGGGTTAAAGGTTTACTTTAAATACTTTGGGACATCTGCTTTACAGAGTAGAGTTATTTTGATGTTGGGCAATTGCAAACAATGGCCAATGGCTCCTGCTGCTGCCAAGTCCCTCTACCAAGAGGAAGAGAGGTGAAAGGAGATGTTGGATCTATTTTCCCCTCTTTTCGTTCTCACACAGGGAAGGAGGATGGGAATTTTGTTGGGCTTAATGCAGAGAATGCACATAGCCTCTGTTCTCAGCTGCTTAAAGCGGTGGTTCACCCTCCTTAACATCATTATAGCATTACATTCGGCATCGTAGCGCGAGCTACAGTATGCCGGTCTTAAATTTTTAATCCCCGTACTCACTGTGCTATTGATCATTGAAGATTCCGACTCCCGCGGGGAATGGGCGTGCCTATGGAGAGGGAGGATGATTGACGGCCGGCTCTGGCACGTCACGCTCCCCGAAGACAGCCGGAGTAGGTCTCGGCTCTTCACGGCGCCTGCGCACAGGCTATGCGCAGGCGCCGTGAAGAGCCAAGCCTATTTCGGCTATTTCCGGAGAAGCGTGACGTGCCAGGGCCGGCCGTCAATCACCTTCTCTCACCATAGGAACGCCCATTCCCCGGAATCTTCAATGTGGAATAGCACAGTGAGTACGGGGATAAAAAATGTAAGACCGGCATACTGTAGCTCGCGCTACGATGCCGAATGTAATGGTAGAATAAAAAATTTTTTTTTTTTTTTTTTAATAGGGTGAACCCCCGCTTTAAGGGTGTTAAGCCACATACACACTATTCAATTTTCTGCTGGTTTTTCTCTTCAGATTTACCAAAACCATATAATATGAGGTCAAACCTTGAGGCCGCGTACACACGGTCGGTTCAAACCGATGAAAACAGCCTGAAGTCCAGTTTCATCGGTCCAAACCGACCGTGTGTATGGCCCATCGGTCTGTTGTCCTTCGGACAAAAATGAGAGAACTTGCTTTAAAATCGAACCGATGGACGGCTGACCATCGGTCAAAACCGATGGTTAGTACACAAAAGCATCGGTTCAAAACCCGTGCATGCTCAGAATCAAGTCGACACATGCTTGGAAGCATTGAACTTCGTTTTTTTCAGCACGTCGTGTGTTTAACGTCACCACGTTCTGTCCCGATCGGTTTTTGAACTGATGGTGTGTACGCACATCAGACCATCGGTCTGCTTCAGCGGTGAACCGATAAAAAGGGTCCGTCGGACCATTCTCATCGGATGGATCAATCGTGTGTACGCGGCCTAAGAGTTTCAACTTGTTTGCAATCAAGCAGGCCCTTGCACTACATGGCTTTGGTAAATCTGAAGACAAGAAGCTACAGAAAATCTAATAGTGTGTATGGGGACATAGAAAGATGGGAGTGGAGACTGTGGAGGGGTGGGAGCTGGAAATCTTTGGCAAGTATATAGTGAGGGATTCTACACTGACCACCAATGTGAGGGGGGATTTACACTGACCAATATGTAACAGGGATTGTATGTCACCCACCAATCAGTAGATTGCTTTAAGAAAGGCCTAGATTCTTTCCTAAATGTACAGAATATAACTGAGTACTAAGATTTGTAGGTAAAGTTGATCCAGGGTAAATCCGATTGCCTCTTGGGGGATCAGGAAGGAATTCTTTCCCCTGCTGTAGCAAATTGGATCATGCTCTGCTGGGGTTTTTTGCCTTCCTCTGGATCAACTGTGGGTATGGAGTTGGGTGTATAGGATTGTACTGTGTTTTTTATTTTGTTTTTTATTTTTTGTGGTTGAACTGGATGGACTTGTGTCTTTTTTCAACCTGACTAACTATGTAACTATGTATAAAGAGGGATTTCTACACTTACACCAATGTAATATGGGCATTTACACCAACCTCCAGTGTAAGGGGGAATATACAATGACCTCCATGTAAGGGGGGAGTTACAACCATTGAGGAGATTTGTACTGACCATCAATGTAAGATGACACTTCTACACCCACCACCCATGTTAGGGGGGATTTACACTGACCACCAGTGTAAGGGCAATTCTGCACTTACCACCAATGTAATGGAAATGTACACTGATCACCAATTTAATTAAGAATTAACACTGACAACCAATGTAAGGTGGACATTCACACTAGCCACTAGTGTGAATGAAAGGATTATACACCAAGCCACAAATGTAATGAGAAGATTTAGGGCCAGATCCACAAAGCATTTACGCTGGCGTATCTTACAGTGTATTTCCGTATTCGCGAAGAATTTGCGTCGTAAGTTACGACGGCGTAGTGTAACTGTGTCGGCGTAAGGGCGCGCAATTCAAATGGATGAGATGGGTGCGTGTTTTATGGTAATACGTCTTGACACCCCCATGCATCTGCTGAGATGTGCACATTCACATCCACCAAAATTCACGATGCTGTGGTACCATGTTATTTTGAAAAAGGGTTCCATCTCCAATTTTCTTAACTTTGCAGAAAAGGCTGATGATAGGCTTAATGACCATAGTTGTAGGCAGGACTTTCAAGCATGCTCCTTTACCTCCCCCGTGGCAACATTCAGCAGAGGTGAAACAAGAAAAGCTGCTCCAGGTGAGTGAGTCTCTGGTTAATCCCCACACACACTAGTCAGGTGCTAGCCCAGCTGGCATGCTGTGTAACATGATGAAATAATTCCAGACGGCTGCACTTCCAAAAATCCTTTTATTGAAGCTTTATATGACAAGTGGTTGACAGATAGAGCAGGGGACAAAGAGGTAGATGCGTTTTGAGCAAATCTTAGGTAATGACTAAGCGCTAACATTTCCGCAAAATGTGCCTACCTCTTTGATCCCTGCTCCATCTGTCAACCACTTGTCATATGAAGAAGCAATAAAAGGATTTTTGGAAATGCAGCCATCTGAAATTATTTCTTCATTTAGCAGAGGTAATGGTTGATATGACCTCTGGGGGGCATGATATACCTATGAATGCCGCTTTTGTTTACATATCAATGCAATCAGTCCGTGGATATTTACATATTAATGCCGCCTCTATTTACATATCAATTTAGGTTATTTACATGTAAACACAGGGTCTGCAGGTGATTCATCTGTACACAGCAATACGGCAGAGCTGGGCAGCATTAGTAACAGAACTTCACACAGAGATATTGGGACACATCACACAAGACTAAAACTTCAAGGGATAAGGAAATTTAAACTGGGATAGTTGGCAAGTATGTGGCAGCTGCTTTGGGCCCCACAGCACAGCTAGAAGATTGACCATGCTGGGAAGGATGTATATAAATATTATGTTGTTTTCTATCCCGCCAGCAGGCGGATCCCTTTTTCTCTTTCCTATCATTTGCTCAAATTTTTTTTTACAGTTTAACAACTTTAGCTAAAATGTATACACATAGTTAAATTAACCACTTCCATACAGGGCATTTTCACCCCCTTCCTGCCCAGACCAATTTTTAGTTTTCAGCGCTGTCGCACTTTGAATGACAATTGCGCGGTCGTGCGACGTGGCTCCCAAACAAAATTGTCACCCTTTTTTTCCCACAAATAGAGCTTTCTTTTTGTGGTATTTGATCACCTCTGCGGTTTTTATTTTTTGCGCTATAAACAAAAGAAGAGCGACAATTTAAAAAAAAACACAATATTTTTTACTTTTTGATTTAATAAATATCATATTTTTAAAAGAAAAAAACATTTTTTTCCTCAGTTTAGACTGATACTTATTCTACATATTTTTGGTAAAAAAAACAAAAAAACGCAATAAGCGTATTTGATCGGTTTGCGCAAAAGTTCTACCGTCTAAAAAATAGGGAATAGAATTATGGCATTTTTTTTTTTTTTTTACTAGTAATGGCGGCGATCTGCGATTTTTATTTTTGTGACCGTGACATTGCGGCGGACATATCGGACACTTTTGACACATTTTTGGGGCCATTCACATTTACACAGCGATTGGTGCTATAAAACTGCACTGATTACTGTGTAAATGTGACTGGCAGAGAAGGGGTTAACACTAGGGGGCGCTGAAGGGGTTAAATATGTTCCCTAAAGTGTGTTCTAACTGTTAGGGGAGGGGGACGGGGACTGACTGGGGGAGGAGATCGATGTGTGTTCCTCTGTACTGGGAACACACATCAGTCTCCTCACCGCTGACAGGACATGGATCTGTGTGTTTAAACACACAGATCCATGGTCCTGCCGTGATTGCGGGTAATCGCGGGTGCCCGGCGGACGCGCACCGGGTCCCGAGGAATGCGGCGCGCGCACCCCCTAGCGGCCGGAAAAGACAGGATGTCATATGACGTCCAGTCTGAAGGACGAGAGGTCCCAGCCGACGTCATTTTACAATGGCTTGGTGGGGAAGTGGTTAAGTAACTCATTCCTCATCATATAACTACATGCTTTTCAGTTAGTCTAAGCTAGCCAAAAGGCAGGCAACTGTCCTGTGCCTTTAGAAAACCCAGTGTGCTCTGGGAATCCTTTGTTATATATGTAATGTTTATTACAGTTGTAAATACAAAGATATAAAACATAATCTAAAACATAAAATGTTAAAGATAAAAGTGGTCTCAAACCACTATAGTTTCACTTTAACCATTGTTAAAGGAATGGCTAATTTTGAGTGCATCTGTACCTAGACTTGACATAGAACTATACGCAAAACATTCTTTTTCCATTTAGGATAGAGAGGAAAGGTTATACCCCAGTAGGTAAATTTACTTTCACTTTTGTTTTATAGCTAAAACTTAAAGTAAAAGAAAATCCTTACAAAGTGAGGTGATCCCTGGGTATCACCAGGATCACAAGAACTAGTGTCCCCATTTGAAGATTTATCCTCCTTTTCTGTTCTGAAGAAAAGCTACAACTTTTATTTATTTATTTTTCACTTTTGTGATTAAGGTAAACAGGACAAAAAGAAGAGATAGTGAATATCCATAACAGGGACACAGACAGCAATAAAAACCTGACAGCTTATGAAATCCCTCTCCACTATCCAAAATGTAAAAAAAAATGCTCTTGGTTATACTTTAACCACTTGCTGACTCGCACCAGTACATATATTATGGCAGGTTGGCATGAGCAGGCACCATCTCGTACATGTATGTCATGTGCCTGCACTGGATTTAGGAGCACACTGCGTGACCCCCCTGCCCCTGACCGATGTGTCTGCCAGATACCAGTTTGCGGATCCCGGTACTCAGGGCTCAGTGATCATGTGATTGCTGATGTCAAGAAAGCTATTAGGAATTATTTAATTCATAACAGCTGTGCTGCCTATGCCGTGATTGGCCCACATCTATCACACGATACCTGGACCAATTATAGCTACATGTACCATGTGATTAGCTGTAGCAAATCACAGATCACTAGTGATTACTGCTGTCATGTATGGTTAACCCGTTCATGACAGCTGAAAATGTTGCTGTTACTATGATGACAGGAAAACAATGTTTAAAAAAAAAAGAAAGAAAATATTGAATTTACTGTCACCAGGCAGTGTCCCTGGTCACTGCCATGTCAGTCATATGATGACGCTTTATTGTACTGGTGGCAGTATGTAAATTTATACAATTTCGTCATTTAGAAAAAAAAATTGTGATAAAAATTTACAACTTCAAAAAGCTCACCATTCCTCTTACTAAATGCATCACGCTGTCTTCTGTACAAAAAGGGGTAATTTGGGGGATATTTGTACTATCCTAGAATTTTAGAGCTTCAAGAAATGAGATAGGCCATCAGTACATTGATCAATTTTCAAATATATCTATCATAGTTTGTACTCTATAACTGTCACACAAACTAATTAATTTATATCTATAAAGAGATTTTTTTTATCAAAGATATTTAGAAGAATACATTTTGTCCTAAACGTATGACAAAAAATAAAAAAACCCAGTGGTGATCAAATTTTACCAAAAGAAGGCTATTAGTGTGAAAAAAAATACAAAAAAAATTCATTTGTGTACAGTTTTGCATGACCACGTAATTGCCAGTAAAAAGTGCCCTAGTCATAAAGGTGGTAAAACCTTCCAGATCTCAAGCTCAAATGGTATATTTGTTTAGCATTTTGTACTGTTTGAAAACAATGTGGCATAAGCCTTAATTTTACTTTTCACGACCCAGCCTATCCGACATAAGGACAATCTCACTAAATCAGAAAGATATGCTATTGTTGGTCTCAAATCACACTTTGATCTAGTGATAAAAGAGGCCAACAAGGGGGCTTGGTCGTCATTCTAAAAGCAAGTAGTTATAAGGAAGAGGCTTTGCGCCAGTTGCAAGACACCTCCACATATTGAATTTTGGATAGGGATTCCACTCCTGTCTCCAGACAGCAAATGGCCAATCTTCTGGACAGAGGTGTGGAAATGGGAGTTTTTGACAGAAAAGTGGCAGAGCATCTTATGGTCAATTCACCTATAGTCCCCATTTTCCATCACATGCCCAAACTCCATAAAAACATAGTTCCGGTACAAGGTAGACCGAGAGTGGCAGGTATCGTTTCCCTTTTTGAGCTTTTGGGTCATTGGTTAGACCAGCATCTTCAGCCATTGGTTGTAAGATTACCTGGCTATATCAAGGACGCCACATCAGTACTGGCTTCTTTACAGGAAGTAGTGTGGAAAGAGGAGTACCAGTGGCTCACCATGGATGTAAAGTCACTATATTCCTGTATTCCGCACAATCTTGCAATTAAAGCCATTGAACATCATCTCACATGCTACAACACCAATTTGAGAGTTCATAATTATGGCAGTTGAATTTCTGCTCAGGAGTAATTATTTCATGTTCAATCGAGTCTTGTATCTGCAATGTATAGGAGCCTCGATGGAGGCCCATTTTTCACCATCCCTGGCGAACCTGTACATGGGCTAGTGGGAGGAGAGTTTTCCCATGTGCAGGTTCTATCGTTAGTTATGGTCGCTACATAGATGACCTTCTGATTGTATGGGATGGTTCCCTTATGGACTGTGTCACCTTTGTATCCTTAACAAAAAAAAATAATCTCAATTTGGAATTCAGTTTTGATAGTCAGAAGGATACCATTAACTTCTTAGATCTTACTTTAACAGGCTTGCACTCCAGGGTTTGGTTACAGCATGTACCTATCGTAAGGCATGTGCAGGCAATGCCTTGCTTCTGGCTACTAGTTGCCATCCTGCACACACCAAACAATCCATACCGATGGGGGAAGTTCACCAGGGCCAGATGAAACTGCTCTACTGAGGAAGGATTTAACATTATAGCCTCAAGACTCCATTCACGAAAAAATGCGAAAAATGGAATATAGATAGAGCAGCCCGTCTGGCCATGGTGAAAAATAGAATCACCCTCTTGGGAAATGCTGGTTGCAAAAACAGCTATAGCAAAAGTAGGAGTTCTAATGACAGGAAAACAAGTTCAGTCACTTTTTTAACTGCCTTCTCCCTGGAATTTAACAAAATAAAAAACATTGTAAATAAATACATACCAATACTTTACACAGATGGAGATTTGGCACCAATACTTAAGTCGGGCTGTAGGTTTTCAAGCTGCCGTGCTAAAAGGCTTGGAGGCCCTCTATCCCCAAGTCTGTTTAAGTTGCAGCAACACAAAAAAACTTGGTTGAATACTAAGGGCTCTTACATTTCTGGAAATAAAGCCGTTTCTGTAGTAGAGACTCCAGACAACACAAGACAGTAATTTCATGTACCATCGGACGAGAATTCACGATTTGTGAATATATCAACTGTGGCACTAGTAATGTTGTATATGTTGTGGAATGCAATAAATGTAACAAACAATATGTGGGTTGCACCATGAGACCACTGAGAATTTGAATCAGAGAACATTTTCATGGTGCATCTTACAGCACAGACAAAGGCTTATCCAATGTGTCTAATCACTTCAAGTACGAACATAATGGCATCCTTCTCATACTCAGGCTTGGAAAGAGTTAAACTATCCTCACGTGGGGGGGGGGGGGGGATCCACCGTGCACTTCTTTTACGTGAAGTTTGGTGGATTTTCCACCTACAGACAATGGCACCTGTGTGAATGAACAATTGTCCTGGGACAATGTCTGTATTATGCCTATCGCTTGTCATACGCTTTGAATATGCACTATCTTTTATGTATAGTCTTTATATTTCACATCAAGCAATATATTTTTTTAATCTATACATTTTTTCATTAAAGATGCTCTCATAGAGCTTTTAATATATGTATTTTCTCACATGTCAAGATAGTCTTTGTATGTTTTGTATCTCAAGTGTTGTATTATAGCTAGACTATTTGCTTCTCATTTGTCATCTACACATCTGTTGACAATCTGTAACCAATCACCTGATTTTAATTGAACACATTGTTGATTGAAGAGGAGCAGTAGTCATGTGACAGTCTTTTATGTATAAATGTTCATGCTTTTTAACATACATGTGTGCTGTGAACAAGGCTTATCACCGAAACTAGTCTGCTGCTGACTGTACTCACTGTGAAGACTTCACAATAAATACGCTTGATATTATGGAGTTGCCGGCTCCTTCTTTTACTCGATGACAATTTATATATTGGTGTGTGGGAAGGTGGGAGGACACCTCAGCTTGGACACCCTTACTGCAAACTTCCAAAGTTAGACCTTGTTTCCCACTGTTCTGAGCCATACAATCGTTGATCAAATCTTTTTCCAATGTCATTTCTGGCCCAGCCATCCCATTGCGCTTTTCTCTCACTTACCTTGTCCACACAATGTATAAAATCTTGTCAGTTAATTTGTATTTTTGAACAGTTTTTAAGATTCCATCAATTTCTGTAGCTTCTATCAGCACTCACTTCCTGTTAGGTCATCTCCCAGAAACCTTCACTCCCTTGCTGCATCATAGAAGAGGGCATGACTCTGCACCACACCTTCCTCGTTGCAATACCACCTTCTACCTACTTCCTATACAATCTTTAGATCTCCCATTAGCTATGTAGTGCAAGGGCCTGTCTTGGTTTTGGGTGCTTTGGAGTGTTTTTACTCATGATGCATAGGGCATTGCCCCAGAGAAGCTCCATAACTTTTTTGGAGCGGAGCATGGTGTGTTACTGCAATTTATGGTGCATTTGCTGCACTTGGAGATCATTTAACACTTAATGACAACACAAGCACGATGCACATTTTTCAGCATTTCTGAAACACATGACAAAGTGCGCATTTTCTGTGCAGTTTGCCATGCGCTTGAAAACACACAGATGTGAATGGAGTCTTATTGTTCAGGTGGTACCAGAAAGTTGAACCGGATGATTGTATAAAATAGGAAGAAGAAGAGAAGGCACAGTGGAGTCCACTGTTGCTGAAAGTACTTTGATAAGCGCTGTTTTGACTTCTCTAATGTAAGTTTTCCCACTCCATTAAAAATCCAATAATATTACAGTATTACGCTATGTGCCTTCTCTTCTTCTTCCTATTTTTATACAATCATCCGGTTCAACTTTAGCGCTACACTTTATGTACTACTTGTTTTTACCATTTGGTTAATTGGTTGTGTTAGCCGCTTACTACCAGGGCAGTGCGAAATTATCCATATTTCCATTTCACTTTCAGGCCCCATTCTCACATAGTGTAGTAGGAGTGCATATTTTTTGCCTAATTTTTCCAGTGACTGGCAAGGTAGCTTGTGGGACATTTTTTTTTTGTTTTACTACATTTGTCACCTGTTTTTTCATGTGGCAAAATGTGTGTTTCCTTCTGTGTTTGGTGTGCCGTAAACAATTAATTAGGGTTGTCCAGATACCGATACCAGTATCGGTATCGGACCGATACCGAGTATTAGCACTAGTACTCGTACTCGCGCAAATACTCCCGATACCAAAATAGAATACTTTTTTTTTTTTTGTGACATCGAACACAAATTGGATGGCACCATTGGATGGCACTGATAGGTGGCACTGGCATTGATTGAATGGCACTCATAAATGGATGGCACTGATAGGTGGCACTGGCATTGATTGGGTGGCACTGATGAGATGCACTAATAAGCTGCCTCCCTGCACTGATGCACTAATGGGCACTGATCTGCACTGATAGGTGGCACTGGCTAGCTGCACTTTTGGGCACTGGCACCGATGAGCTGCACTGACAGTGATCACTCCTTCAATGATATGTAGTTTTCCAGTACCCTATGCTAAAAAACAGCCCCACACCATGATGTACCAGTTCTTCATAATTCTAAAGAAAATATCTTTGGTCTATATTGTGGTTTGAAAACGGTCACATGACATTAAAAAAAAGTATCGGTATTCGGTATCGGCGACTACTTGAAAAAAAGTATCGGTACTTGTACTCGGTCCTAAAAAAGTGGTATCGGGACAACCCTACAATTAATGACACTGAAAGTGCAACAATGTAATTTTAGGTGTATAAATGTGGCCATACACTATACAATCTGATTGTGCAATCCCTGTACAATTTTGTTCAGATTTACCGAAACAATATACTAGGAGGACACACCATCAATTCAATCACTCTGTATCCAATCAGGATATCAGGGGTGTCCATGGGCTGCATGTTATGGGAATTTAGCATACAGCCTGAGCCCATCTGAAGGGACACTGGTGAAGCCAGTCAAATGCACACATGAAGGAATGCCAGGGTGCTGTGAACTTAGTTGGTGGGTGAAGGTGTGCTAATGAGGTTAGCTGGTAAACTCCTCCCTGTGTCATACTGGCTAGTCTGTCCTGTCTATATAACAGGGAGTCTCTGAAGTGATCTTCAAAATATAGCCATAGATGAGGTAAGGGCTTGTTTCCAAAATCAATTGTGAAATTTTGGTATTAATATTGAAAATATGACTGATCATGCCAAAAAAACTTTCTTTTATTTGTCGTGGCTGCAATCTTTCTTGGTCTACCTGAACTTGGATTGGTATAAAAAAAAAAATACGAATTTTCCACTTCTTTTTTTTTTTTTTTTTTTTTTCGTTTCCACTTCAGACTCTACCTCATAGAGTGCGTGTTTTATGCTCATGTTCTGCGTACCGGCCCATTGCATCTCTATTTTGGTTTAGCATCATTAGTGTCGCTTTTCTTTATATGGATTTCTTTTTTTTTTTTTTTTTTTTTTTACATATGCTATTGTAACATGCACATATACAAGTAAACCTATATGAACCCTTATGTTGCTCCATTTGAAAAAGAGCAAATGGAAGTACCAAAAATTAACCATTTCAAATTTTTACCCCCCCTTACCCCTACCCCTCCCCCCCCCCCCGTCTCACCTTAGACATTCTCTTCAGACCTGTAGGTCTTTCTAATTTTCTTCTAAGGGAGCGTTTTAAATTTCTTCCCTTAGCTTTTCTGCGTAACTCCATGTTTTCTTGAAAATTCTCCAGTTTTCCCATTTTGTGCTTAATAAGATATTATTACCCTCTAACCCCTCTTTCAGTTCCTCCATTTTGTATGTTTCTTCGACCGCGTCGATCCATTCCCACACCAAAGGGGGGTCTGGATCTTGCCACCTTCTAGGGATTAATCTCTTAGCGGCGTTCAGGAGGTGTGGTATCAGAGAGTCCCTGTACCTTTTAATGCCTTCTTCTCCCCCATGAAATAAAACAACCCATGGGTCCATCTTTATCTTTTTCTTTGTGATCTCTTCCACGCAACCCAATATATTTTCCCAATACTCTTTTATCTTGGGGCATCCCCACCAAAGGTGTGCCATATTTCCTAGTGATCTACAGCCCCTCCAGCAGTCCCCTGTCTGCCCCTCTTTAAATTGTTTTAATTTATCCGGTGTCATATACCAACCGGCAATGCATTTAAAGCACATTTCCGCCGTGCGGCTATCCACCGCGGAGGAGTGAGTCAGAGCCAACATTCTCTCTATTGTGGTCCTATCCCGCTGTGTGCCCAATTCCCTTTCCCATTTTTCAATGAATGGAGGTATGTCCGGCTCCCCCATCTTCAGTAGGATCCTATATAGTTTTGAAACAATACCTTTGGATCTTTCTGTGGTGCAGATTTTCTCCAGATCTGACAACTGGTCTCCTGACCTCAAGGGGTGAGAAAGACCTTGAATAAAATGGTTTAGCTGCTGGTATCTCCACTCATTGATTTCCATTAAATTTTTATTAAGTTTTAACTCCTGCAGTGTTTTAATGTGACCCTCACTCATAATATCTCTTAGTTGTGCAGTGTCTTTTTTAATCCAATGTCCCCCTACTTGTGTCTTACCCGGTGCAAAAAAATCGTTGTTTTTCAGTGCTATGAGAGGAGAGTTGTATTCTTTCTCAATTTTTTTATATACTATATCCCATGTTTTCAGTGCCTTTTTTGTTATCTCGTGTAGATTTATATCCAGTGTCCTAAATTTAGGGGGATTCCAAATTATCTTATCTAACCTTGCCTGTGATATTTCATTTTCTAAACTTACCCACCTTTTTTCTTTATTGGCTCTGGCCCACTCCACCACCCTTGTTAATATCACCGCATCGTAGTATCTCTTAACATCCGGAACGGCGAGTCCACCCTTTTTTTTTGGTTGCCTTAATGTTTGAAAAGATATCCTATGTTTCTTATTCTTCCAAATAAAATTCATGATTAATTTATTAAGGGCTGAGAGTAGCGTTCTCGGGAGGGCTATAGGGATCATCTGGAATTTATATAGGACCTTTGGCATGATGATCATTTTGCAATAATTAATTCGTCCTATCCATGATATTGCTCTGTTTTCCACCCTTTTTGTCTCTTTCTTAATTTCGTTTAACAATGGGATGAAATTTATCGTGTAGGTTTTTTTGATTGATTTTGCTAACAAGATCCCAAGATATTTAAGTTCACTAACCCAGGCGAAACGATGGTTCATTTTCAGGGATTTTTCTTCTGTCTTGCTAACATTTATACTCATGATCTCCGTTTTGGTGATATTTAATTTGAAATTTGAAAATTCTCCGTATTCATGGCAAAGGCTTAATAGGTTTGGAATTGATGTTTTGGGTTCAGTTAGATAGAAGAGGACGTCGTCTGCAAAAGCTGCGAGTTTATGTTCCTCCTCTCCTATTTTGATCCCTTTTATTTTTTGGCTGTTGCGAATCTTGGCTAACAGGGGTTCCATAGACAGCACAAACAGCAGTGGTGACAATGGGCACCCCTGTCGCGTTCCATTTTTCATTTGAAATGTTTGCGAGAAGCTACCATTTATTTTTATTTTTGCCGAAGGGAACTGATAAAGGGCGGCCACCCAGTTCATCATCCCCTGGCCAAACCCCATTTCCTTTAAAGTAGAGAGCATGAGTCCCCAGTCTACCCTGTCGAACGCTTTCTCTGCATCTATCGACAGGAGTAGACCTGGGGACCCCGCTGTCCTCATTTTCCTGATTATCAAAAGTGTTCTTACACCGTTATCTCTCCCCTCTCGCCCCTGAATAAAGCCCGTCTGATCTGGATACACTAATTTATTCATTTCCTGCTTAACTCTCCCGGCCAATATCCTTGCGAACAATTTTATATCCGTGTTTAGCAAGGATATTGGCCGGTAGCCCGAGCAACCTTCCAAGTCTTTGCCTTCTTTCGGGATAACGGTTATGATTGCTTCCGAGGCCTCCTTACTTAATTTGTACCCCTTCCCGAGGCCGTTAAAGTACTTACATAGCCTTGGTAGTAGTATCTCTTTACATTTTTTGTAATACATTACTGTAAAGCCATCTGGGCCTGGGCTTTTACCTGAGACTGAGTTGGTTAATGCTAACATGATTTCTTTTTCCGTGATTGGCCTATCCATCCCCTCGGCATCGATTTGACTAATTTTTGGAAGTCTTGCTTCTTTTAAAAAGGTTGTGATCTTATTTTCTTTCTCTCCTATCTGCCATGTCTTTTGTTCTACTGAGTATAATTTTTCATAGTATAATCTAAATGTTTCGGCAATTTCTTTTGTTGTATGGAAAACCTCTCCTTTTTCATTTTTAATTTTGTCAATATAGTTCCTTGATTTCTTTTTTTTCACCAGCCGAGCCAAATGTTTGCTTGTTTTATTTCCCCACTTGTATCTTTCCCATGCTATTGAGTTGAAATCTTTTCTTGTTTCCTGTTCCATGAGATCTTTAAGTTTATTTCGTTTATTGACAAGGGTTAGGTATACCTCTCGTTGCTTACCTTCTTTTTTGTGTTTTTGTTCTAGGCTGAAAATCTCATCTATTAATTTTACTTTTTTACTGATCGCTTCTTTTTTTCTCCTTGCTCCTTCCGAGATCAAAACCCCTCTTATCACTGCCTTGTGGGCGTCCCATAGGGTTGCCGCCGAAATTTCCTCAGTCTCATTGATCTTAAAATATTCTTCTAGTTCTTTTTTAACCCTTGTTAGGCTTTTCTCCTCAATCAGTAGTTCCTCATTTAATCTCCAGCTTTGATAGGGCCTTTGATTGCCTGAGATTTTTATAGATATACTAATGGGCGCGTGGTCGGAAATCGTCATGGGCTCTATTCTCGTCTCGACCACCTCCTCCAGCATTCTATGATCAACAAGGATGTGGTCGATCCGAGAATAACTACCATGCACCTGGGAATAAAATGTATAGTCTCGCTGACTAGGATTAAAAATCCTCCATGTATCCACCAGTTGACTTCTATGTAGGCTAGCTTTGGCCTTTCTTAATTGTGTGTCCTGAGTTTCTAATGTCCGGTGTGATTTATCCACTTTCGGATCCATGCAGAAGTTTAGATCTCCTCCTAGTATTATCTTTCCCCTACTGAAGTCTTTTAATTTCCCTAAAATTCCCAATATGTATTTCATCGGGGAGATGTTAGGTGCATATACGTTTACCAGAGTATACTCTTCTTCCTCCAATTTTCCTCTCAGAAAGAGGAATCTCCCTTCTGGGTCCGTTAGTCTATCTGTAAGCACAAACCTAATCCCCTTGGCTACCCCTATTGCGACCCCTCTGGCTCTCTTGGAGATGGTGTCTCCATAAAACCAAGTGGGAAAGTCTGGCGAGTACATCCTTACGTTTGACCCTATTGTCAAATGGGTCTCTTGTAGGAATACGATATCTGCCCTATAGTGTTTCAGTTCCTTTAGCACCTTATGTCTCTTGTATGGGCTGTTTAGACCCTTAACGTTGTATGAGATGCATTTAATTACTGGCATCTTCGTTTTTTTTTTTTTTTTTTTTTTTTTTTTTTTTTCCACTAGGTCTAGGTCTGCAATTTTCCCTTCTATGGTTTACGCTCTCTTCTAATTGTCCAGGTGAGACAGGGCTTCTTCCCCCCTCCCTCTGTCCCTCCCCCCTCTTCCCCCCTCCCCCCTCCCCTCCTCCCGCCCTCCCATTTGGTCTATTAAAGACCTCTGAACCAACTACCATGTCTTGGTCCAGATCGCTCTGGGTGAGGTTTTAGGGTTTTCCTCCCCCCCCACCATCGTTTAGATATGGGGGGAGGAGGGCAAACCACAATTTCATCTCCCCCATAACTGCCCAGGGCCCTCTCGGGTCCAGGTAGCAGACAGGGGGAAAAAGAAGAATAAAAAAAAAAGGGGCACAACACACCTAGGAAGCAAAAAGAGGGGTCCTAACAAGGCACAATGTACCAAGGGACAGGGCTGGGTGGGGAGAGATGGAGAGGATAGGGGGGGCCTCGGAATAGGGCCCCCCCCTCCCCCCCACCCCACCCCGAGAGAATGGAAACCCGAGTGTCCAGTTCCCCTCGGCACTCATTTAAGTCCTCGGGGATTCTTAACACTGCAGATCTCCTCTCACAATTCTCGGTTTAGCAAACAGGGAATCCCCAGGTATATTAAATCCCTTTGAAAAAAGGGACTAGTCACGATCGTCTTCCTCTTTGTCCACCGTGTGTCCCCTCAACTCTCAAAACAAAGGGGGAGAAGGGCTTCATTGATGGGAACCCTAAGGAGGCAGATTTTAGCCTAAGTCAGAGCCGGATGGGTAGGAGAAGGAGAGGGATGGGGGGTCTCAAGAAAGCGGCCCCCCCCTCCCTCGTAACTCCCCCCCCCTAACCCCAGCCCGGCAAGTCAGGGATCCGAATATCCAATTTCCTGCAGAATTCACTTAAGTCCTCGGGGAATCTCAAGGTCGCAGATCTTCCCTCTCTTGTCCCAATTAGACAGGCGGGAAATCCCCAGTTATACTTGATATTCAGATCGATCATCTGTTTTAGGAGTGGTTTTAACATCCATCTCCTCGCCAAGGTTTCTGGGGCCACATCAGTGAATATCCGGAGCTCGGCCCCCTCAAAAACTATCGGGGGTTGCCCCCTCAGCTTCTTCCATATTTCTTCTTTCTCTTCATAGAATCTGAATCTTATTATAACATCTCTTGTTCGTTCAGGGGGCCCTCTTTTCGGGTTTCCTAGTCGATGTACCCTTTCGATCATGATTGGGTTGTCAACTGTTCTTTCCAATACAGGATTAAATATCGTTTGCATAATTGTCCTGAGATCCTCTCCCCTCTTCTCTGGTATTGATTTAATCCTTAGATTTTGTCTCCGGTTTCTATTTTCCTGATCTTCTAATTTGTAGAGAATATGCCTCTGTTGTAATTGGATCTGATCGATCTGAATTTTTAGTGAGTTAGATTCTTGTTCTTGTTTCTCAATTTGTTCCTCTGCTGATTCTATTCTGGAGAGCATTTGACTAAAATCTGTCCGTAAGTTCTGTATCTCCCCCTTTATCGCATTTTCCAGTTTTAGCAGCATCTCAGCCATTTCTCCCTTTGAGGGGGACTGTGTGTTTACGCTTTGTTCTTCCATCCTGCTACTTTCCAGTCCATTTCCCCTGGGCCCTTCCTCTCTTAGTTCTATAGATGTTTCTCTAGAAATATCACTCTGGGGTATCTTATTATCAGTCTTTTTATTTTTATTCGCTTGTTGTTGTTGCTTCATTGCTCCCTGGGCCCCCTGGGCACGCGGGCTTTCCCCTCTAGTCACAAATGGTCTTATTGAGCTTGTTGCTGTTGTATTGCTTGGGGTAATTGGGGGCCCCCCTTTTGTTGATCTACTCGTCATTCTACTCATATTATTCTCTCTCCTTCTAATTCTCTTCCCCAGCTTGACCTCCTTTTTCCAATTATTGGAAGAATTAGAGATTGGAGGGAGGCTCCGTTGGAAAGGGGAAACTCATGTAAAATGCAGGGATGGATAGAACGGGAGATTTTCTCTGATACTAAACTCCTCCGGTTTTGATCCCCCCTATGTCACTTCATCTTATCGTACGTACTTGCACCGTTTGAATATCACCCTCTTATAGACCTTAATCACGTATTGGAGAGAGGGGGGGTTATTACTAAGAGGTGATAGGGGAACGTGCCACCGTGTTATTCCTGTGTGCTTTAGTTTTCAGGAGGTCTCTTTCGTTCCCCCTTTCACTCCTATAGCCCCGGCTCAATAGTACTTACTGAGCCAGGAAGCTAGAGTAACCCCAAAAAAAAAAAAAAAACAAAGAGACTAATGGCGCACTTACACCAAGAAATCGCAACTTCACGTGGGAGCTTGCCTGTTATTTATTAGTCACTTCCCAACCCCTCTTCTCTTCTCTGCTCAACCTTCTCCTGTGCCAGAGTTATGTCACCGTTAGGTCTTAAATAATCTCTTGGTCTTTCCCCCAGTGTATGTGTGACTAAGCTTCCTTCAGTGAGATTTCAAACCAATAACAGGGGGGTCACATGCGTTTACAAAAGACCTGAATTTATAGTTCAGCGGGACCCGCGGGCTGACTTGAAAACCATGCCGATAACTTTTGCACCAATATAAAATGTATTGCATAGATTCGTTCAGCATGTAGAGTACAGAGTTCAGAAAGCCCGGATACCAATATGAGTGAGCTGTTTGAGATACCTTGGGTGTTAGCACCTTGTGCTTCTTTTGCATCTGGTGATTTAATGGTATCAATAACAATTTACGGTTTGTTTTCTTCAAACACCCCCCTTCTGGTACACTCCCCCAAATTCAGGTCTGATTCAGATTCTTTTCTCACACATTTCTTTTACAGTACATTTTGTTGGTTTTATATGCATATCGCACGGTGCAGTCCCTTACAGTTTTTCAATAATATAAATTCTCATACCTTAGGGATCCAGCAAATAAAAAGTAAATAGTGCATAACAGACGTACCTCCGTGCTTCCTGGTTTTTGCGTAGGGGGTTTCTTACCGCTGACCTTACTGATTACTGTTTGCAGCAGTGGATGAAGCAATAAGCTTCAATAGAATTTAGACACATTTAGACCCTTTTTTTTAAAAGAAGAAAAATGTACCTCCCCTTCTGGGTCCACATGGAGACGGGGTGCAGACTCTTCATCTAAGCTCAGCGTACCGCTGGCTCACCATACTCACGTCGATGAGACCTGGCCGGGGATAGTGTGGGTTTACGTGTGCTGTCCTCCCGATACCTGCTCCGCTCTGCTTTCTATATCTCCTCTGCTTATTGCCTGAGCTCCGTCTTCTTAGTGTAACGAGCGGGGCTCCGCTATCTGCGGCTCCAGATGGTCCCGACGACTCCGTGGTGTGCCGGACAGAAGCAGCATGCGGCGTGTGTATGGTGTGATGTCCGCTCTATCTCGCTCCATGTTCCGCCCCTCCTCCCGTTGCTCCCTAGTTCTTCCTCCTCACCCGAGAGCGCAGCGCGACCTCACGTCTTCACGTGCGCGTGCACGCCATGGATGCAATAGCTTGATTGAATTTTCCACTTCTTAATAAGTGATTAGACAGTACTGACTGGCATATTCAAGGCTTTTGGGTATATTTTTATATCCTTTTCCATCTTTATAAAGTTCCATTACCTTTTTACGCAGGTCTTTTGACTGTTCTTTTCTACCTCATCATGGCTCAGCTGTGAACTTAGTCGGTGGGTTAAGGTGTGCTAATGAGGTTAGCTGGTAAACTCCTTCCTGTGTCATACTGGCTAGTGAGTCCTGTCTGTATAACAGGGAGTCTCTGAAGTGATCTTCAAAATATAGCCATAGATGAGGTAAGGGCTTGTTTCCAAAATCAATTGTGAAATTTTGGTATTAATATTGAAAATATGACTGATCATGCCAAAAAAACTTTCTTTTATTTGTCGTGGCTGCAATCTTTCTTGGTCTACCTGACCTTGGATTGGTATAAAAAACAAAAAACAATTTTCCACTTCTTAATAAGTGATTAAACAGTACTGACTGGCATATTCAAGGCTTTTGGGTATCTTTTTATATCCTTTTCCATCTTTATAAAGTTCCATTACCTTGTTACGCAGGTCTTTTGACTGTTCTTTTCTACCTCCTCATGGCTCAGTGTTTAGCCTGCTTAGTGTATCCATGGAAATTAACCTTTAATTGCCATTTTAACATTCTGTGTCTGTACCAAGGCCAAACATTCCAGGGTATGTAAACTTTGTATCAGGGCCATTTGGGTGATTTCTGTTATCATTATGATTTAAGAAGGATCCAAAAAACTATGTCATAATAAATGGCTTCATTGCTATCCTTAAATAAAAGACAGTTTTTTGGCAAGTTCAGTCATCTTTTCAATATTAATGTCAAAATGTCACAATTTCTGCCAGGGTAAGCAAACTTTTGAGCACAACTGTATGGCTGCTGGATTTTCGAAAAAAATTGACGAACGTAGCCTTTAAACTAAGCCATCACTGAGTTTTCTGTTTGCTTGTTTTGAAAATTAATAAATTCTTAAATATCAAAGCAAAGATTCAACAGTCAGGTTTTCAGTTGTTGTCTAATTCTAAGAAATGCTGTGTGCTTATATAAGGGTTAGATTACACTTGCTTCAAAACAAGACTTTGGACACGATTTGTTAAAGCTTTGTTAAAGCTCTCTGAATGCTAGTCAAAGCTCCTGTCATGTCTAAATAAAATGGTTAGCTTAGAGTCCTGTTTACCCCTTGTGTTTGCTTTGGCTTTGCTTCAAAAATTATACCCCATGTCGCTTTAGTGGTGCTTCAAAGCGTCTTTGACCTCTAATGCCGATGGACTGTTTTCATCGGACGAACTGATCGTGTGTGGGCCCCATCGTTTTTTTTCCCATCGGTGAAAAAACGTAGATACTGTTTTAAAATTATCTGATGGTTAAAAAAACTATAGAAAAAAATGATCGTCTGTGGGCAAGTCCATTGGTTAAAAATCCACGCATGCTCAGAATCAAGTCGACGCATGCTCGGAAGCATTGAACTTAATTTTTCTCAGTATGTCGTAGTGTTTTACGTCACCGCGTTCTGACACGAACGTTTTTTTAACTGATGGTGTGTAGGCAAGACTGATGAAAGTCAGCTTCATTGGATATCTGATGAAAAAATCCATTGGTCCGTTTTCATCAGTTGAACCGATCGTGTGTACAGGGCATAATCCACCGCCCGCCATCAAATGACGGCGGGAGGCAGACCCTGTTGTTCTGGGTGGATGTCATATGACGTTGCGCCCTTTTAATCCACTAGGGGGCGCGTACACGCCCGCCGTCTCACTGGGGAACGGGTGCACATGCCCATCGGCCGCAATCGCCGCCGGGCACCCGCGATTGCCCAGTAACTGAGCACGTCCTGTCAAGGAGAAGGGACCGATGGTATGTCCCTTGTACATAGGGACAACTATCGCCCCTAGTGTTAACCCCTTCCCTGCCAGTCACATTTATACAGTAATCAATGCATTTTTATAGCAGGGATCGCTGAATAAATGTAAATGGTCCCAAAAATGTGTCAAAAGTGTCCGCCGCAATATCGCAGTCACGATAAAAATCGCTGATCGCCGCCATTACAAGTAAAAAAAATAAATAAAAAAAAATGCTATAAATCTATCCCGTATAACTTTTGCGCAAACCAATCAATATACGCTTATTGCGATTTTTTTTACCAAAAATATGTAGAATACATATTGGCCTAAACTGAGAAAAAATTTGTTTAAAAAAAAAATGGATATTTATTATAGCAAAAAGTTAAAAAATGTGGCCCGGATTCAGGAAACACTTACGCCGACGTATCTCTATATACGCCGCGTAAGTGCACTGATGTGCCATCGTATCTATGCGCCTGATTCTTAATGCAAGATACGCCTGAAATGTTTCTTCATCCGACCGACGTAAGTTTCCTACTCCGTCGTATCTTGGGCACATATTTACGCTGGCCGCATGGGGCGCTTCCATTGATTTACGCGTCGAATATGTAAATGACCTAGATATGCCGATTCACGAACGTACTTGCGCCCGTCGCAGTAATATACGCCGTTCACGTAAGGCTAACGTCCGGCGTAAAGTTATTCCACCATATAGGAGGCACAACCCATGCAAAGGTATGGACGACGGAACAGCCGTAGTTTTTTTACGTCGTTTACATAGTACTACGTGAATAGGGCTGGGCGTAGGTTACGTTCAGTGATTCGACGTATCTTAGGCGTTCGTTCCGACGTGATTCTGAGCATGCGCAGTGGGAAGCGTCCACGGGACGGCGCATGCGCCGTTCGTTCGGCCCTTCATTTGCATGGGGTCACGGTTCATTTAAATGTATCACGCCCACTTCCTTCCTACTTTAAATTAGGCAGGCTTACGTCGCCCAATTTACGTTACGCCGGCGCAACATTGGGAGCGAGTGCTTTGTGAATACTGTTCTCGCCTCTCTATGTTACGTTGGCGTAGCGCATGTCAGATGCGCTTTGCCGGTATAAAGATGCGCCATCTACGTGAATCGGGCCCATTGTGTTTTTTTTCAAACTTGTCCCTCTTCTTTTGTTTATAGCGCAATAAATAAAAAACGCAGATGTGATCAAATACCACCAAAAGAAAGCTCTATTTGTGGGGAAAAAATTATAAAAATGTTTTTTGGGTACAGCGTTGTATGACTGCGCAATTGTCATTCAAAGTGTGACAGCACTGAAAGCTGAAAATTTGCCTGGGCAGGAAGGGGGTTAAAGTGCCCAGTAGGCAAGTGGTTAAAGGCTCTATAGAACTGTATGACAAAGCTCGCTTGAAGCTCGCTTGAAGCACCTGTGGCTGTTGAAAGGCTTTAATTCAGCTTTAGCTTCACTTTATTTTGGAGAAATTGCAGGTATGAGATATCCACAAACACACACATCTGTCAAGCTTCAACAAAGCTTCAACAGAAATGAGGAAAGGTGTCTCTAAATGGAAACACTAACAGCGCTCTGGTAAAAGATTGTAATAAATCTAAAATTACCCCTCTGCTTATGGTGATAAATAATCACCCTTGGTGAGAGCAAGTGTTAATCTAAGTCAATCATAAGCCATGAGTGAAAAAGAAGAAAACAAAACCTCACTGCAATGATAATGGTTAAAATTGAAAAAGAATCCATTCACAAAAAAAAACTCATTAGCATAAAAAAGTCTCTAAAATCATTGTGATTCCTGTGCGTAGATATTCCTGAAGTGTCCAAAGATCTTCACCTACAGGTCTCCCTTAGGAGTTCTACTCACCAGATGCCTATGGTGTAATCAGCCTTGAGAACTCCTGTAATCCTGCTGGGATCCTTCAAATGGAATGCCTAGGATGTATCCTGGACAACTCTCAGGCCTCGTACTCACGACCAAACATGTCTGCTGAAACTGGTCCGCGGACCAGTTTCAGCGGACATGTTCGTTCGTGTGTAGGCAGTAACGTACAGAATTCCAGCAAACAATCGTCGGCCAGACCGTTTTCCAACGAACAACTGTTTCCTGGTCTTGCTTTAAAACAGTCTGCTGGAATCGTGTCCGTCAGACATGTTCGGTCGTCTGTACACAAAAGCAGCGTACAAAAACCCCGCGCATGCTCAGTCCAAATGAGGAGACGGGAGCGCTCGTTCAGGTAAAACTCGCGTTTCTTTGGGATATGGCACATTCGTCATTAGAAACCTTTTATTCTAGCAAGAGAACAATGTCTTAAAAAGGCGCACTAAACCACATTTTAAAGCCTCGTTTTCTTAATTCTTCTCTTGCTAGAATAACCCCGTTCTCTTGCTGATGCAATTTCAATAGAGTTGTCCCATACTGAAATGTCACATTTCTTGCTTGTGATGTAATCCTTTAATAATGTTTTCTATGCCAGACGTGTGTTTTGGTTGGTGGTCCTCCATAATTTAGAGTAGTCATTTTTGTAAAGGAATGTTCATTTTTTAATTTTTTTTTTTTGTTTCTAGTTATGTCACCATTTAAACTATTTTTTTTTTACATGTTTTTTTAATTTTTTTTTTTTTTTTTGGTGTTTCATTAGAGAATATTAAACCATGTTGGCACACCAAATGTACCCACCCCCCAAGGAGTGTGTCCTTTGTAAATTACCCATTGTATATTTATTAAAGGTTTGCTGCCTAATAATCCCCACAGTATATCAAACAATAGACATGTTTTCAAATGAAAGCAAAAGGCCTTTTATTCAGGCAAATGTCATCACAAAAAATAAAAAGAACGGCAGCACTAGAATAGATAGCAAACTATATGCAAACTTGCATTTCCAACATGGTGAAGGATAAACTTCCAAGCCTCAGGAGCCAAACACAAAAATATGAAGCAGCAGCACACAAACAAAGGAACCCAAACTGTGGTAGTACAAACAAGATGTCCTTTATGTGGAAGGAAATGGAAGGCAGAAAATCAACGTTTCCTCCTCTTTCCAGCCTTCCCTCCAGGCAGCCTTCCAGCGGATCGAACACGGGGTCTTGCAGGTGGGGTTGATGTGGCAGCAGGAGGATGGTGTTCCGCAAGCCGGGCCGGGTCACATAGCCCAGTGTCTGGGGTCAGCAGGCCCCTCTGCATCCACCAAAGGACCTGGTTCATCAGGGCCTTTGCCAGTCTTCTCTGGTCCTCCTCCCCTTCATTTAAATCATGGGCCAATGAGGCACTGAAGGCCTCTGTGGGGTTGAGGGGGGCCCTCATGATGGCGCTTGCCTCCTGGATCATGCGGAGGCTTGCCTCCTCCACAGGCCTCAACTGCCTCCTTCGGCCTGATGGCCTCACCTGGGGGGGAGAAGACTGGCTGGTGGTGGTTCTCCTGGCCGGGTGGACCTGCTGCAGGCCACTGGGCCCAGCCTCCTCCTGGCTGCCACTGACCCCGGCCTCCTCCTGGCTGCCACTGACCCCGGCCTCCTCCTGGCTGACACTGACCCCGGCCTCCTCCTGGCTGCCACTGACCCCGGCCTCCTCCTGGCTGACAGACACCTGAGGATCTGCCACCTCCTGGCTGATCTCTTCTTCCTGTGTGGAAAAAAAAAGAATTTTTTTACAATTTCGCTAAATAAAACCACACTCATTTTCATGTTTTTCGTTCAGTATTTTCTGTTCATTATTACTTGAATACACTCTACTTCTGACCCCTGCAGTTGTCATCCCTGACACCTATTTGTCTGTACACCTTTTTGTTTGCTTTTTTCCAGCTTGGTTTTTTTTTTACAATATCTAATCATTAATCCACCAAGAATTATTTACGCCATAAATATAGAGGAAACTACTATACCTCCTCATCGAAGGGTGGCAGATCTGCATCTCTGTCAGCCAGGCCCTCTTCCTCCGACTCTGCAGGGCTGTGGTCATCTGGGGAAGGTCCGCTGGAAGGTAGCATGGAGGAAAGGTTGGAAGAAAGACTGGACATCGTTTTCCTGCCTTCCATTTCGTCCCGCAAAAAAGCCATCTGTTTATAATACCACAGTTTGGGTTCCTTTGCTTGTCTTGCTGCTGCTCCAGATTTTTTGATTTTATTAGCTTTGTATGCTCTCCTGTATGTGCTTCTGAGGTTGGCAAGTTTATCCTTCACCATGTTGGCAGTGCATCCTGGCACCCAAGTTTGCATATAATTTGCTAGCTCTTCTAGTGCTGCCGCTCGTACCTCTTTATTGCAATATAACGAGTGTTTTGAATTCCACAGGATGGGCGTCTCCTGGTATTTTTGAAGTAAGGCCTCTATAGATTCCTTGCTTTGTAGGAGGTCCATTGCAATTTTAGCAAAATTATATTTCTTTTTGAGTCTAGATTACAAAAACATAAACCACAGAAACATAAATATTCCAAAGGATCAGCGTTGACCTTGATCTAATATGTGTCTTCAAATTTATTACCTATATCTAATTCCAAACACAGTCTCTCTTGTTTAAACAATGATTGGCAGCTCGGCCGCATTGCTTGTACCAAACATTGATTTGCTAGATGCAGAGCCATTGTTCACATTGCAGTAAATATTTTAAATATATTAAATTAAACAATGCTTACAAATGACAGTTTTCATCTAGGCACTCTTTCATGTGTAAATCTCATGCCCCTGACAATGGATGACATAAAAGACACTTCCTAATGACCTCTGTACAACCAACACTTGAACAATACTTTGCCTGATCTGAATACACCATTCAAAAACTTGTCAATGAGGTACAGCATTGTTCACATCTCTATTTTGTGAGGTGTCCAAAAGCATTTGGATACAAAATAACATTGTGGTACCCCATAGACAGAATAGCTTAAAAAGGGTGCAACCAACAGCCCAAACCCCCATCCCATGTGTCTACATTTTCAAGGCCTCTGCTGATCACATTTTTAATTTCCTTACCTTCCTGTCTCTCGCTCCTCGTTTCTCACGCTCGCCTAATTACCGCGTAAGATGCGTAATCACGGCGTAAACCTTTTAAACACTCCGCGTATTTATGAAACCCCGCCCTCGTCACCTTTGCGAGGCCCCTAATCAATGAGTTTAGGAAATATGGCGTTAACTGTGTATGTTCTGGATGCGCTCGAAGATTCTCCGCGTAACGGACGTAAACACGTTGTTTGCATTCTCTACACTCCGCGTATGTATTAAACGCCGCCCTCTTCTCCGCCCATGGCGTAAGAATTCATCTTTTCCACGCCCATAATCTCTGTGGGAAAGGAAAGATGGCGATGTCACACGAGCGGGCACGATGCTCTCATGCCACAAGTGAAGGGACAGAGGCAGGGACGTCCCGATCAAGGAAAAGAAGATATAAAGCCACTAATATGCGGTTCCAGGAAATGGTGGAGTTAGTTTACATCATGCGAAAAAAGGACTATGATGGTGAATTAGGGCCATACAAGACCCCTAACCGCCGAAAGGCACATATTATGGACAAGGTGGCGAGGAGAATGCAGAGGATGTTTGGGATCACCAGGTCCAAGGAACAGCTGAGGAAACGCTGGTCAGACTTAAAATTGAGGGAGCCACATCAGATGAAGAAAATACTTAAAATTCTGCGTAAAAGTAAGTAAATATATATTGGGGTTGGGGGGGGGGGGGTGGTGATTGTCTGCAATAATGTGTTGCCATGTATATTTCACCATCTGCCTCCTTGGCCAGCTTGTAATTTTAAAGACATGTTGTTATTTATTTTTTAGAACATAACTAACTACATATTTACAAACAGTGTTCTTAGTAAACAACGTAACATCACATAGTTTATCAGAAAGGCTCGGTTATTCCAGGAACAACACACCTGGACATGGCTCACTGGCCAAAAACTTTGTTTGTAAACATTGTGTAAAAGCTAGTTCTAGAAAAAAAAAGTATGAGAATGGGAAAGGCAAACAGGATTCATTCTAAAAATAGTGGTAAGAAAGCAGATGTTTTCACATCTGCAATGCAGAGCACCTGTGTCTCCCCAAATCAAAAATGGGTTTTGGTAGGGTCTCCCAGAAATACAGTTTAGGGGGGACATCCATGTGTGTCACTTTGCTAAAAAGGGGCAGGATCAGAGCTTGCCATATAGAAGTAATTGCAAAATGTAGGTTTGGTGAAAGATAAAAGTAACTAAATGAAAGCATCTTCTAAGCAATGTGTGCGATTTATGCTCTCCAATATCTGTGTGCTGATGAGTCTACATTTTTTTGGGTTTATTTCAGGGGAAAGAAGTCGCCAGCATTTGGAGGAGGCAGAGAGGGCCAGACAAAGCCAAAATCTGCCATCTCAACATGTGGAGGAGGAGGAGGATGTGGAAGGAGAAGAGGATGTGGAAGGAGAGGAGAATGTGGAAGGAGAAGAGGATGTGGAAGGAGAGGAGGATGTGGAAGGAGAGGAGGATGTGGAAGGAGAGGAGGATGTGGAAGGAGAGGAGGAAGGAAGAAAGGAGGAAGGAAGAGAGGAGGAAGAAGTAATTTTGGACTTAGAAGTCATAGCAGATGAAGGGCAAGTGGCGGAAGAACAATTTGGCGAATTGAAAGAAGGTGGATTGATGGATGAAGGAGGAGTCCAAGATGATGGGGAAGTGGTGGAAGAAGGAGGAGTGATTGAAGATGATGGGGAGGTGGTGGAAGAAGGAGGAGTGATAGAAGATGTCGAAGAGGTGGAAAGGAGAAGCCCATCAGGTCAGTGTCACCCTAGCTTGATTGAAAAAAACATATGTAGATAGGCCTCATTGAAAAATAATATTGTAAATGCCTTTTTTTTTTTTTTTGTTTTAGGGGAGGAGGATGGTGTGCCAATATTTTCACGTGCAAGTGCTGCTATAATTATTCAGCAGGTAATGGAGTGCAGCACTGAAATGCACAATATGCGTGAAAGGATGTTTCTCATGGAACAGAATGTAACAAATGTCCTTTTGGAATGCAGCACGGAAATGGACAATATGCGGCAAAGAATGATGGTGATCGAATCTAATTTTAAGAACATTATTGACATGATGGGCCGTGTCAAAGACTGAAACACCCCCCGCCCATCCCCCGCCCCCACAAACATTTTTACAGTTTGAATAATGAATACGCCAAAATTTGAAGATACACACACAGTGTGCCAACATGTGCTATCTGCCATCACAGAATATCTAATGTCTGTGCTTTGTGGGTCCAACCCCCTCCTCCATCCTCAAGTAGTTGAGAGGAAGGGTTTGCTCCCACAAAACACAGACATTGATCACCCATGATGTCAGATAGCACATGTGGCCATTTGTCTGTTGAACCAATGACATTTGGCGAGTTTGCACTGAATGTGTGTATCTTCCAATTTTGGCGTGTTCCAGTGTGAAAGCACACCATGACATACTGCTGTTGTGAGTTTTATAATATTGGAATTGATTTGTTACTTTTTGACATTTGATCTTGTTGGATACTATAAAGTTAGACCATAAAGAATAAACAACGCCAAAATTTTTTAAAATATAATATATAAATTATAATCTCTCTAATCACTGAATTTAGTGAAGTAGAGATTTGACTCCAATTCTCACCTAAAAATTTTCTTTAGAAAAAAACACCAAAAAAAAAAAAAAATGGTTAAAAAATTATTGTTTTTTGTGCCTAAAAAATTGGCCCAAAAAAATTAAGGCGGTAAACACCCCACCAAATATAATCTATATATATATATATATGTAAACAATAAATCTAACTATATTTTGAGGAAAAAATAAGTGAACTTGTTATAAATTTATAATCTGCAAAATATTTTTGGTTGAATTACTGAAAAAAAAAAAAAAGTTTTAATAAATTTGACGACTCCCTAAGTACAAAAGCAGGAGTAATTGAAAAAAATATAAAATTATTTTGGGTCATGAACAAGCAAAAATTAAAAAAATTGACCTCAACATTTACAAATGGATTGCTTCTTATTTCTAGACCAATACCCAGTTTGAAGATGAGTGAATACTGTGCAAAATGTGGTTATTACTAAAAGTGGAAAATCAATTATGCATTACAATTGAAGAAGTTAGTTAGAGAACCAGGAAGACAGAAAAAGAGAAAAAGCATTAATGACAAACAACTGTATAAAGTCCAATGGTCTAATTATTTATTATTTTTTAGAATATTCCTTTCTTTTGGGTCCGAATTAGAAAGAAATATGATCTGGCATAGCAATGGCCCCCCGACCCATGAAGTACTCAACTTATTTGTCGCGTACCTCACGAGCTGATTGGGGGTCCAAGCCAGCGCGACCAGTGTCCAGCCCGGGAAGGGGATCTGAGGGTAGTCTTGCCTCAGAACCGATTCGTGTAGGTACGTCTGGGAGTGCTGCGTAAAAAGTTGTGCAAAATGCAGCAGGCAAATACAACGGTGTCCAATTTATATTCCGCCAGATGTATCGATGTCCTGAACAGGCGTAACCGTTGGTGAGTATCCCAAAGGCATTCTCGACTACCCTCCGAGCCCTGGCCAACCGAAAATTAAACACACTCCTCTCTGAGGTGAGGGTCCTCTGGGGAAAAGTCCGCATGAGGTGAGACCAAGCCCGAAAGCCTCGTCCGCTAGGAACACAAACGAAGTCCTTCCACATTATCTTCATCTGTGGCAATGCCAGACCACCAGCTTGGAGACGATCATAGAAATCAGTCCGTGCGAACACTCCCCCATCAGACATCCGGCCGTTCTTCCCCACGTCCACATATAGAAACTCATACTGTGCCGACAACCACCGCCATCAACACAATACTATGATAACCCTTGTAATTATAATATACGACCCCGAGCGGGGTGGGGGGCACAATGCGGACGTGTTTCCCATCTATTGCTCCACCGCAGTTTGGAAAATCACACCGCTGGGCAAATTGGAAGCCACAGACTGCCATTCCTGTGTGTGAGGGGTAGCTGTGGGGACAAACAAAATTAGAGATTTAGTACTTTGTAACAAATACATCCTACAAGCATCCTTGTGACAGTTCACAGTATTAAAATTGCATTAGAAAAATGTGCATGGAGAATTTGGGAAATGAAATATATAGGGCCACTTCATTAAGAGACTCCACAGCCCTCTGATGGGGACAATAAAAGTTTGAAGGGGGGGGGCACAAAAACCAAAAGTCCTGTTAGAAAAAATGGCAAGGTGGTTTGTCCCTAGGATAGCATGCTGGACAGGTTAATATTGGTAATGGACAAATATCAGGTAGGCCAAGAATAAAACATGTAAAGCTGATATCAACATGCATAGGGAGAAAAGGTAACGTTAGTTAAACACACAGCAATATTCTGGGAAATTAAAAATAAAGTTAGTTTGACACATTATTAGAGCCATGAAACTTACCTTAATATACTCCTCATGCATAACTTTGATGATGGCAGCACACGTGTCCGGTATGATGACCCCAAGCGCCTGCGGAAGGATGCCTGTCGAGAACTTGAGGTCCTGCAGGCTCCTCCCAGTCGCCAGGTACCGCAACGTGGCAATAAGCCTCTGCTCGGACCGTGATGGCTTGGGCGCATCACAGTGTCCTGCCTCGTGATATAGGGGGACAGAAGATCCAGCAGACGGTTGAATACGGGGTCCGCATGCGGAGAAAATTCCTAAAGTCATTAGGATTATTCTCCTGGAGTTCCCTAAGCAGAGCATATGTGAGAACTGTCACGCTGGCGCAACCAATTCTTGGTCCAGAAACGCCTCCGCCCTCCTGTTTCTGGCCAAAGTACTGACAAATGAACATATCCAGCAGCCATCCCATAAACAGCACCAACTCGCGAAAATTGACGCTGCTGCTCCATCATGGCTTCAACCGGCCGGCTGTCAGTCAAGACCACACTGAAACAGAAAGCACTCGCAAATCCAGCACTAACCTGCGACAAACGCGTGACAAACAGATACGAGCGCACAGGATGCAACTGCTAAAGCAGAAACAACCTGCTTGCCTATAGCCGAATGACAACTACGTTACCGCAAGCACACGCACTGAACCCGTGAATACACGCTGTCAAAGCCTGGAGACCGAGAAGCGCGAATCAGCTCTAACCAAACCTTCACTAACACGAGCAAACACGTAACTAGCATAAGAGGAACAGAGGGCGGCGCCATTACTTTGGTCTTCCCCTTTATAGTGACGTCGTACGTAGTTTTACGTGCACGCGTTCCGGTACGACGGGAATTTGGTCCCGCTGGTGTGTACACGCCAGCGGAACAAAACAACAAATCAGCCTTGTACGCCGGAAACTGTCGGGGCAGACAGTTCCTGCGCACAGATCCGGTCGTGAGTACAAGGGCCTCAGAATCTTTCCTCAAGGCCTGCATTGGACTGCATTGGACTGCATTATGCGCGGACATTACAATGCAGTCCGCGCCCATAGTTTTGCATAGGGTGATATTATCGGTCCAAAAAACAGACCTGAGAGGGAACTCCAGGTCTGAGTGGGCGTGTACGATCCGCACACATGGCTGTACACCATAGGCTAGAGCGTGGATGGACACTCACTGCTCTTGCCTATTTAAATTCGGAGCCAGCGTTGTGTAGCCACGCCCTCTGAAGACAGGAGCCAATCCAGAAACACGTCAGGGCGTGGCTACACGACGAGTTTACACTCACACAGACAGCAGTTGTATAGAGCGAGCAACTTGTCAGCTGGAGCTGACTGACAAGCAACATAGCTACGTGAGCTAAAAGTCCTTACATCTGATGTGCCCTGTTTTTTATCTATTACATTGTAAGCATTAGTGTTGCTCACGAATTATTCGTATTGCGAATATTCGGCTCGATATAGCATATTCGAGTATTCGCGATATATTTTGAATTTCGCGGTGAATATTCGCTATTCCGAATATTC
Organism: Rana temporaria; assembly: GCF_905171775.1. Lineage (NCBI taxonomy): Eukaryota > Metazoa > Chordata > Amphibia > Anura > Ranidae > Rana > Rana temporaria. The sequence goes on from NC_053498.1 coordinate 87,599,331, forward strand.
AAATTTTTTCAATTTTATTTTAGAACAGATCACATCCTGAGATCTCCATCGACGTCTAAAAGCATTGCTGTATATTAAGACCTGGCCGAGTAGCTGAAGAGATCATTTTATCTTGCCGAAAAATCGCAATGCGATTATTCGGCAATCGAATATCGCTGCGATTATTTTTCTCCGCCCTTCTTTTGCAGTCAGAGCCAATCAGAGTTCTCCTACCGCAGTTGTCGAAATTCGCAATAAATATCGCATTCGCATTTTGCGAAATTTCGATAAAATATCACGAATATTCTGAGCCAATCAGAGGGCTCCTACCGCAGTTGTCGAAATTCCGCAATAAATATCGCATTCCGCATTTTGCGAAATTTCGATAAAATATCACGAATATTCTGAGCCAATCAGAGGGCTCCTACCGCAGTTGTCGAAATTCCGCAATAAATATCGCATTCGCATTTTGCGAAATTTTCGATAAAATATCACGAATATTCTGAGCCAATCAGAGGGCTCCTACCGCAGTTGTCCGAAATTCCGCAATAAATATCGCATTCGCATTTTGCGAAATTTCGATAAAATATCACGAATATTCTGAGCCAATCAGAGTGCTCCTAACGCAGTTGTCGAAATTTCGCATTATGTTCGCATTCGCAATAGCGAAATTTCGCAAATCCATTTCATTTCGATAAAATATCACGAATATTCGAATTTAGCGAATATATCTAGAATATTCGACTATATATTCGAGATATATCGCGAAATCGAATATGGCGTATTCTGCTCAACACTAGTAAGCTTTACATTTTGTGTGGGGGCTTTGTTCAATAAAAAGCAATATCACACTATGTTCCTTTCCTATGCTTATTTTTCCATGATTAAACCCTGCCCATGATCATCCATCCACTCCACTGAGAGACGCTGATAACCTAGGGAGGAAAGATTCTTTAGAGTTATCCAGGATACATCCTAGCATTCCATTTGAAGGATCCCAGCAGGATTACAGGAGTTCTCAAGGCTGATTACACCATAGGCATCTGGTGAGTAGAACTCCTAAGGGAGACCTGTAGGTGAAGATCTTTGTTTGGAACACTTCAGGAATATCTACGCACAGTAATCACAATGATTTTAGAGACTTTTTTTATGCTAATGAGTTTTTTTTGTGAATGGACTTTTGCATCATTGATTCTTTTTTCAATTTAACCATTATCATTGCAGTGAGGTTTTGTTGTTTCCTTCTTTTTCACTCATGGCTTATGATTGATTCAGATTAACACTTGCTCTCACCAAGGGTGATTATTTATCACCATAAGCAGAGGGGTAATTTTAGATTTATTACATTCTTTTACCAGAGCGCTGTTAGTGTTTCCATTTAGAGACACCTTTCTCATTTCTAGTATTACTTTTATAATAGCTGCTATTCTGGCCAAAACCACCATCATACATATTACACTATATCCATAGAGCGCTTGGATCAGTATTATCTTCGATAAATTCTGGTATATTTTTTACAAAGCTTCAACAGAGCATTACGGAAGCATCCCCGATGCTTCACCAATGCATCACCTAATCTTCATCAAAGCACCACCGAAGCTTCATCGAAGCACCACCGAAGCAGAATAACACATCATAAAAGCATGTTGAATCGGTATGCGCTTTAAAGTGTGTTTAAGCCAAAGCAAGTGTGAGGCCTTGTACACACGATCAGTCCAAACTGATGAAAACGGACTGAAGGCTGAAGTCTGATGGGCTGATGGACGATGTGCCTACACACCATCAGTTCAAAATCAAACGAGTCCAACGCGGTGGCGTAAAACACAACGATGTGCTAAAAAAAACGAAGTTCAATGCTTCCAAGCATGCGTCGACTTGATTCTGAGCATGCGCGGGTTTTAAACCGATGCTTTTGCGTACTAACCATTATAACCATATAAAAACTAAATTCACTGCAATACTAAATAGTAGTCTTTTATCTGCCAGGGTGTCTTTGCCTCACAGGGGTAAACTGTGCCCACCTGCCAGTGGCCACATCTCATCTATATTGTGATTGGCACAGTTGATAAGATATAAAAACAAAATCACTGCAATACTAAATAGTAGTCTTTTGTCTGCCAGGGTGTCTTTGCCTCACAGGGTAAACTGTGCCCACCTGCCTGCCAGTGCCACATCTCATCTATATTGTGTTGGCACAGTTTATAGATATAAAAACAAAGTTCACTGCAAATACTAAAATAGTAGTCTTTTGTCTGCCAGGGTGTCTTTGCCTCACAGGGTAAACTGTGCCCACCTGCCAGTGCCACATCTCATCTATATTGTGTGGCACAGTTGATAAGATATAAAAAACAAAATTCACTGCAATACTAAATAGTAGTCTTTTGTCTGCCAGGGTGTCTTTGCCTCACAGGGGTAAACTGTGCCCACCTGCCAGTGCCACATCTCATCTATATTGTGTTGGCACAGTTGATAAGATATAAAAACAAAATTCACTGCAATACTAAATAGTAGTCTTTTGTCTGCCAGGGTGTCTTTGCCTCACAGGGTAAACTGTGCCCACCTGCCAGTGCCACATTCTCATATCTGGTGGCACAGTAGCTTGCACGCATAGTACAACTAAACTAATCTAAAAAAAATGACAGGCAGAGGCAGGCCACCCCGCAGGGGGCCGTCGTGGTCATGGTGCTGTGATCCCTTTGGCCCTAGAATAATGCCCAGTGTTCAGAGGCCACGTACCCTGAACTCGAAAAGTTCTGAGGACATAGTTGACTGGCTAACACAGGACACCCAATCTTCTATAGCTTCCGCTCGGAACCTTGACGCACCATCCTCCTCAAGCTCAGCTTCGGGCACCTCTCTAGTTACCACTCGCCCGCCTGCCGCCACCACCAACACTAGCATCACAGCTGCTTCACTTGATCTGTCAGAGGAGTTATTTACACATCAGTTGGAAGAAATGAGTGATGCACAACCATTATTTAGAAGGGATGTAGATAAAAGGGATATGTCCCAGTCAGGCAGCATTACACACATGGACGTATGGTGTGATGATGATGATGTTGTACGCGCTGCTGCTTCCTTTGCTGAGTTGTCAGATACAAGTGAAGCAGTTGATGATGACAATGTGGTCCGTGGATGTCACGTGGGTGCCCGCTCCAAGGGAAGAAGAAGAGAGGGAAAGTCAGATGGGGAGACAGAGAGGAGGAGGAGACGAGTTGGAAGCAGGGGGAGGTCGTCGCAAGGAGCTAGTGGCACAGTCAGACAGCATGTATCGGCACCCGGGGTCAGCCAGACAGCACGCCAATCAACACATGCTGTTGCCACCACCAGAATGCCGTCATTGCAAAGGTCAGCAGTGTGGCATTTTTTTTGTGTGTCTGCCTCTGATAACAGCGATGCCATTTGCAACCTTGCCACACAAACTGAGTCATGGGAAATCCAACACCCACCTAGGTACAACTGTTTTGCGAAGGCACATGATCTCACAGCACAAATGCCTATGGGATCAACACATGATGACGAGTACAAGCAGCACACAAGCTCAAAGCCACCATCCCCCTCCTGGTCCAGCATCTTCAGCCACGTCAACCACTGCTGTCCTCCTTGCCCCCTCTCAACCATCCGCCACTCCGTCCTCTCACCTTGAGCAGTTCCTGCTCATCTGCCACAGTCAGGTGTCTGTCAAGGACATGTTTGAGCGTAAGAAGCCAATGTCACAGAGTCACAGAGTCACCCCCTTGCCCGGCGTCTGACAGCTGGCTTGTCGGAACTCTTAGCCTGCCAGCTTTTACATACAAGCTGGTGGAGTCTGAGGCCTTCAAAAAATTTGTAGCTATTGGGACACCGCAGTGGAAGGTACCCGGCCGAAATTTCTTTTCATCAAAAGGCAATCCCCAACCTGTACTCTATTGTGCAAAAGGAAGTCATGGCACACAGTGTTGGGGCAAGGGTTCCATCTGACCACTGATACCTGGTCTGCAAAGCACGGTCAGGCAGGAATATCATCTACACTGCGCATTGGGTAAACCTGCTGACTTCTGCCAAGCATGTAATGCGTGGCTCTGACACCGCCACGACTTGCAGGCAGGCCTGCTGCCACCCCTCTACTCCTCCTACTCCATCCTCTGCATAACCTCCTTGGCTGAGTCCTCTTCTGCTGCTGCATCTTGCTCCACATCTCCTGCACCCCCCCAGCTCCCCAGGGGCTATTCCACATCCCGGATATGACAGTGTCACGCCGTCTTGGGTTGACTTGCCTAAAAGCAGGGAGTCACACCGGACCAGCACTCCTGTCTGCCCTGAACGCACAGGTGGATCATGCTGACTCCGCACCAACTGGAGATCGGCAAAGTGGTGTGTGACAACGGAAGCAATTTGTTTGGTGGCACTGAATTTGGGCAAGTTGACACATGTGCCGTGCATGGCACATGTGTTGAATCTGATTGTACAAACGCTTTGTGCATAAGTACCCAAACTTTCAGGACGTCCTCAAGCAGGCCAGGAAGGTGTGTGGCAATTTCAGGCGTTCCTACATGGCCATGGCACACTTTTCAGATATCCAGCGGCAAAACAACATGACAATGAGGCGCTTGATTTGCGACAGCCCGACACATTGGAATTCAACACTCCTGATGTTCGACCGCCTGCTCCAACAAGAAAAGCCGTCAACGAGTATTTGTATGACCGGGGTGCTAGGACAGCCTCTGCGCAGCTGGGACTTTTTTGCCACATTACTGGACGCTCATGCGCAATGCCTGTAGGCTCATGCGTCCTTTTGAGGAGGTGAAAAACCTAGTCAGTAGCACTGAATGCACCATCAGCAACATCATCCCATTTGTTTTCTGCGGAGAGTGCTGGATCAGGCCGTAGATGAGCGTGAAGAGGAAGAGGAAGAGTTGTGGTCACCATCACTACCAGAAACAGCCTTATCAGCATTGCTTGCTGGACCTGCGGCAACGCTGGTAAGAGCAGTATGAGGAAGAGGAGTCAGAGGAGGAATGTGGCTTTGAGGAGGAGGAGGAGAAAGACCAACCACAGCAGGCATCCCAGGGTGCTCGTTGTCGCCTATCTGGTACCCGTGGTGTTGTACGTGGCTGGGGGGAAGAACAGACCTTCGTGAGATCAGTGAGGATGAGGAACAGGACATGAGAAGCTCGGCATCCAACCTTGTGCAAATGGGGGTCTTTCATGCTGTCGTGCCTGTTGAGGGACCCTCGTATAAAAAGGCTGAAGGAGAAGGACCTGTACTGGGTGGCCACGCTAGACCCCCGGTATAAGCAGAAAGTGCCTGAAGATGTAGCGAATTACCGAAGTCGGAAAAGGATGCAGCAGTTCCAAAATAAATTTAAAATATGCTTACACAGCGTATAAGGGTGATGTCCACAGCACAACGGGAATTTAACAGGGGGAAGAGGTGAAAGTATCTTCCTCCTACCATACCACGCCGGCAAGGACAGGACGCTTTACAGACTCGACCGACAGTAGCAGACTACCTCGCCTTAACTGCAGATATTGACACTCTGAGGAGCGATGAACCCCTTGACTACTGGGTGTGCAGGCTTGACCTGTGGCCTGAGCTATCCCAATTTGCGATAGAACTTCTGGCCTGCCCTGCTTCAAGTGTCCTTTCAGAATGGACCTTCAGTGCAGCAGGAGTATTGTCACAGAGAAGAGAAGTCGCCTAGGTCAAAAAAGTCTAGATTACCTCACCTTTATTAAGATGAATGAGGCATGGATCCCGAAGGGACTGGACAGTGGGCGATACATTTGACTAAAAAAAAGCCTGATGACACGAGCTGCCTTGGCTAAAAATGGTCCACACGCTGCTGTATTTTATCTCTGCATGCCGATGACTTGCGTGACTTATCCGCCACCAACTAGGGTTCAAGCCGCAATGTTATAGTGCACTTTCTGCCTTGAAAACATCAATTTTTCTGCCGGCTGCTACAGCAGCGCTGCAACCATACCAATTTTTTTTTTTAAAAGGCACATACGTGTGTCAATTCCCCTTCGTGATCGTTACCTTGTTGTGGTGAACGGGGCTTGGCGTATCACAATGAAGCGACCACCTCTATGAGTGTTGGCAATGGCAATGTTGGCACACCACAGATGATATGGTCGTTGCTTCATTGTGAACAGACCAAAAGCGATCGGCTGGATAATTTTGCATAGAAAAAACATTAATTTTCTTTGTGATCATCTAAGGAGATCATTAAAGCCTACTAGGCCAACAATGGGCCCACACTGCAGAATCATTGTTTTCTGGGTCACTTAAAGTGGTTGTAAACCCACTTTTTTGACTTTTGCCTACAGGTAAGCTATAATAAGGCTTAACCTGTAGGTATAAAGAATATCTCCTAAACCTGTACGTTTAGGAGATATTCCCCTTGCAATGCGCCGCTGATTGCAGCGGCGCATGCGCAGGGGGGATCCTCGGCTGAAGGGCCGGCCTCCGCCGACCCATCCTGGAAAGGAAATCTCCCGCGCGCATGCGTGGAGTGACGTCATCGCCGCTCCAGCCAATCACAGCGCTGGAGCGGCGATACCCAGAAGACACGCTTGGCGTGGACCAGGTAAGTTCCCTACCTCTTTCCGAGGTAAGTATTTCATAATGAGCTAATATGCGGTGCATACTAGCTCATTATGGCTTTGCCTTGCAGGTGTAAAAAAATAAAAACATGTATAGTGGGTTTACAACCGCTTTAACTGTCACTGAACTACCTCAGCATGACCATAGGATATGAAAAACTCCCCATCGCCTGCAATCTTTCAAACGTGCGCACGAGCACAGTCATCACTACACCAAGATTGACGCATAGAGGAATAAAATTTATGTCATGAGTGTGTAAGTTACAGACAGGGTGAGGGGTTACAGATAGGGTTAGGGTTTACAGATAGGGTTAGGGTTACAGACAGGGTTAGGGTTACAGATAGGGTTAGGGTTAGGGGTTTAGTCTATACCCCTAACCCTATCTGTAACCCTAACCTATCTGTAACCCTAACCCTTATACTACCTGATCGATACAACATCATACCTGATGTTTTAAAGCACGTTATTCCAAACAATTTAGGAATGTTAGGTGATTTATGCCCTTTAATATTAAAAAACGGTCTCTGTGACAACTACGTATTTTTCCATGGGAGTTTTGCCATGGATCCCCCTCCGGCATGGCTCAGTCCAGGTGTTATTCCCCTTGAAACAACTTTTCCATCACTATTGTGGCCAGAAAGAGTCCCTGTGGCTTTTAAAATCCGCCTGCCCATTGAAGTCTATGACGGTTCGCCGGGTTAGCCCGTTTGCGAACATTTGCGGAAGTTCGCGTTTGCCATTCGCGAGCGCAAAGTTTTAGGGTTTGCGACATCACTATATGGCACCTCACTACTTTACATTGTAGCAAAGTGTAATTTCTTCCGTGTTGTCCACATAAAAAATATAACAAAATGTTTAGGAAAATGTGAGTGGTGTACTTTTGTGAGATACTGTATTTGCAATGTGTGCAAACGAAACTCCTGTTTTTAACATGAACTATTAGACAGGACAATCGACTCATTGCAGCTGGCTGGTAAGTTGAGCTGGGAATTTTTCTTTGTTGTTGTTTGGCATGCCGTCGCCCTTCCATGTGCTCCTTGTTGTTAAGGCCAGATATAGGTTGGGGCAGCACCACTTGTTGTACTGTTGCTCATCACTAGTTACTACAAATTTTAACAATTTGAGCACAATTACTGCACTGTACACTGCTCTTTTAATTATGCAAAGATTTATTTTTCCAGTGCAAAAAAGAGACTGACTACTAACACCTAGAGCAGTGTTTCTCAACTCCAGTCCTCGGGGCGCACCAACAGGTCATGTTTTCAGGATTTCCCTCAGATCAAACTGCTGTGGTAATTACTAAGGCAGTGAAACTGATAAAATCACCTGTGCACAATAATGGAAAGCCTGAAATCAAACCTGTTGGTGCGCCCCGAGACTGGAGTTGAGAAACACTGACCTAGAGGTTGTCTTGGGGTAATCTCTTTAGTTTTCTTTGTGCATGTTTTTAAATGTGTCATAGAGCCTTTACAGGTGTTTGCAAGATATGAATCAATTTCATATTATGCTATTCATACTAAAAAATAAGTGCTGCCTTGTAAATTAACTCACTATTGTTGCAGCATACGGTAACTGCAACAGATGCATATTTCATATTTTTAAGGGAAAATTATTTCAATTCATGCTTTTAGTGAAAAGCTCCTTTCGACTCCTACTCATCCATCTTTCTATGTATTCTGTTGCCTCGAGTGAAAGTATGTCAAGGAGGAATGTGTAGCATCACTGAACAAGAGCCTCCAATTTCCTCTTTATACATGTATGGTTTGATAGTTTTTCTTCAAAACACATTGCGTAAAATACAAGGCTGGCTAGATCTATCACATATCTTGATTCTATGTAAAAATATGCTGCTCAACATGTTTTAAACAATTACGCTCATTCAAAATAATGTAGCAAATAAGCATAATCAGTAGTGTAATAGATGTTTTTTTTTCCGTATGGGAGTAAAGGTAATCAAACACTTCAAACTTCATTCTGTTAGTATCTGCCTGATTCCTATGAGAAATCATGTGAATCATTCTATATTACTTTGTTTACCATTTTGTGTAAAACAAAATAGTATAAAATGGTGTACATTCGACTTGAAAATATAACTATGCTACAAGTATGCAGGTGGTCTCACTGTGTTAGAGAGTCAGAAAATATGCAACCATCTTCTATGCTGGTGCGTACAGGTATAGGTTTTGTTAGGCCTTTTGACCACGGACATTTTTACAGCTGCTTTTTGGAGCGTTATTCACAGCTTGAAAACACCTCTCCATGTTATGGCCTCATGCCCACCAAGGCGTTTAGGAGCTATAAGTGGCATAGGTGATTTTAAGAAGGACCAGTGCAAAAAAAACAGGACCAGTGCGTTCTGAGGCTCCAGCGCTAGAGCTGTAAAAACATCAGACGCCGGAAAAGGGCGTTAAGTGCAATTTAACAAGGCTTAACGCTGGGTTGAACCTCGTCCGTCACGGCGTTTTATGTCTCTATTCAAAATCAATGGTTCCCTATGGGAGCGCATTGATTTGAATAGAAGTCGCACTAGAAGTGAGATCAAGATGATCTGACTTGCGGTGCGACCTTGTGTGCTGAGAATCTTGAGGGGAGAACCCTTCAAAATGTAAAAAAAAAAGAATTAGCATGAGGTTCCCCCCAAGGCGAAACCAGACCCTTCCGTCTTGTATGGATCTTGGGGAACCCCACAACAACCAAAAATGGTGTGGCCCCCTCAAGATCCATACCAGACCCTTACCTGAGCACACAGTCCAGCAGGTCAGGAAAGAGGGGGGCGAGCGAGCCAGGCCACATGCCCTCAACATGGGGGGGGGGTTGGTCCTTGCAACGTCATTGCCCCATAATGCCTGGGCCATAAAGTCACAATTTGCGTGGTCTCAAAATTACGTCATCGGGCGGCCCCGCCCCATGCTAATATAAGTCATTGCACACGGCGGAAGCCAGCATTACATCGGGAGATGGCTTTGAATCTACATCAGAAGAACAGTGGGAGAAGACCCAGCAAAAGAGCAGAAGACAGTGGAGAGAGGAGGAGAACCAGAGAGGAGAGAATGACGGGCAGAGGGAGAGGACTTTGTCAGAGAAGAGAGAAGAGCCGGAGTTGCCCTAATAAAATATTTAAAAAACATGTGTGGTGTGTTTATTTTTTACTCTTTTTTTAGGTGAATGGGTAGGGGTAAGGGTCTGGTATGGATCTTGGGGGGATCCCCATGCATTTTTTGGTGTCGGGTTCCCCTTAAGATCCATACCAGACTGTAGGGTCTGGGATCGTCTTGGGGGGAACCTCACGCAAATTATTTTACATTTTGCCGGGGTTCCCCTTCAAGATTCTCAGCACGCAAGTCGGATCATCCTGATTCGACTTCTGGTGCGACTTCTTATTCGTAATCAATTATTTCCCATAGGGAACCATTAAATTTTGAATAGAGACAGAGAAACGCGACTGAAAGCCAGCATGGCTAGACGTGCATTGATTCAATGCAAATTGTGTTTTTAACACCGCTTTTTCCTGGCGTCTGTACTACTGTAGCTTTACAGCTCATTTTTTAAAACGTCCGTGGGCATGAGGCCTTATAGTTAGTAAGGGAGTTTACCCAAGCGGGGAAGGTCTCAACCATCTTTAGGCTCCTTTCGTGGCTTTTTTTGGCCCTGCCTGCCCAATAGACATGTGTAGTTTCGTTTCGTTCCGAATTGAAATCCAGACAAATTTTGTTTTTTTAGAGATTCAGATTTATTCAAATTTACGAATTACAATAAAACCGAATTTAAACAAATCCGAAATATTGAAGAAAAATCGTACCGAATTTGAATTTGAATCAATTCAAATAATTTTTCAAATCAATTTTGAATAGTTTTCAAATTCAAATTAGAAAAGTTACTTGTTTGGAGAGTTCCTTGGTCTTCATGGCAGTGTTTGGTTGGTGATACCTCTTGCTTAGGTGTTGTAGCCTCTGGGGAATTTCAAAAAGGTGTGCTTATATGTAATGACAGATCCATGTGACACTTAGATTGCACACAGGTTGACAGCATTTCACAAATTATATGGGACTTCTGAAGGTAATTGGTTGCACCAGAGCTTTTTATGGCTTCATAACAAAGGGGGTGAATACATACGTACATGCCAATTAGTTTTTTATTTCTGAAAAATAGTTTTATGTATATATATTTCTAATTTTACTTCACCACTTAGACTATTGTGTTTTGATCCATCACATATAACTCAGATTTTTTTTTTTTTTACTAAAGGCTGTAATGTAACAAAATAGGTAAAAAGCCAAGGGGGGTGAATACTTTTGCAAGGCATTGTATGCAGTGATTACTATGTAAATGTCACTGGCAGGGAAGGGGTTAACACTAAGGCACTAGGGGGTGATCAAGGCGTTAAAATGTGTACCCTATTGTGTGTTCTAACTGTGGGGGATGGGACTAAGTAGAAGATTTGACAGATCGTGTTTTCTACTTTGTAGAAATGCACGATCTGTCTGGTTTCCGCAGACAGCACAGGGATTTGTGTGTTTACACGTTTGACTGGCAGTGATCGCGCCCGCCGGCCATGCGCATCAGGTTCCCTGCCATGCAGGGGGTGCGCGCCCCTCGGGCTGCGCTTGAGCGCCCTCTGGTGGCTCTCCTGGGCAAAGCTGTATATATACGGGATTTCGCTCAGGAGAGCCATTCTGCCGCAGTATATCTGCGTGAGCCGGTCGGGAACCAGTTAAAAAAAATATTACTAAAGACAATAGCCACAAATATAGTACAGTGGCTAGACTGTATAAAAAGAATCTTGGTTAGGCTGCAATGTAAAGAGGAGAGACGAGTCAAGTCCTATTTTGAAAGAAACAGATTGTGTTTTCTATGAAACAATGGCCACATATATTTCTGAGGGTAGAAATAGGTTGCAAATACTAAGGCACAAAGCGAGATTTACTCTACAGTAAACATTAGAAATTTTGCAACTGCAGTCAAGCTGTGGAAACATTGTGTCAAACCTTTATACTGTTGAAGCACCAGAAAAGAGGCTGCAAACTATGAGATGTAAAGCAGGATTTACCATGCAGTAAACATTAGGAATTTTTAGAACATTAGAAACATGCTGTAACCTCACCATGAGAGGTTTTGTAGACATTCATAATCCAGTACTGGTTAATTTGAATGAAACTGAGCCAATCCACACTATCAGGGCACAGGTCGATTTTCCTCTGCGTATCAAAATTCTCCTGCTGCAATAAAGGCCCTCTCTGACAGCACACTGAGTGCAGGGCAAAACAGAAATTCTAGCTCATACTGTGCAAGCTCTGGCCTGTGTTTTAGCCTGGACACCCAATAGCCCAGGGGATCCTCACTTCAGAGACTGTCCATTTCAGCCCTGGTGAGCATCATGTGGTTCAGGTGCTGCTTTGTAAAGGTGGCCTACAGCTGGGCCTGGCTGCTATTTTTAAGAACACTCTGATCACCACTGATCTTCCTTTGAGAGATCAAAGCATTGAAAACAAATTGGTTATTACATGGGACCCTGCCACTATCAGAAATGCTAAAAATAAGGTCTTCAAAGGCTACATTTTTGTCTCCCCCTGGAATGATGGCAGAGGATCTAAAGGTGTTTGCCGCCAAATTTGGTTCTATTTTCTTTTCTTTAAAGACCCAAATTCTGGGGTCTTTAAGATTGGGGTTATTAGACCTCCAGCGATAGATGCGTTTCCAGTGAGTACGCCAATCAGAATGAGTTTTTTTAAGGGCCTGGTAGCCCAATTTTATTTAAAATTTCACAAATACAAATAGCAGCCCTCGCAGGGGGGTTCCACCATTCCTGTATCTTGAAAAACTTATTCTTGCCATCCGGCTGTTTCAGGCCTTTAGCTTAGGCCTAAGTTCTGCTCCTCAGAACTACCCGTTTCCCAATGGTAAGCACACACCTAGCTTTTTCTGTCAGTGTCTTGCTGCGCAATTTCTGTCCCTCAGAACAGTTTCCTGGAGTCAAGCTCAAACCTCGCTTTCTCCAGTCCTTAATGACATCTGCCTCCTGCAAAGATGCATCCACTCTCTGACTTCTCTCAGAGAGATTTGGGAGTCACCTGACTTCTAGCACAGACCTCCTGTCTGTGGGGTGGGGCCCTGAATGCTGTTCAGGTCAGACTTAAAAAGCCCAAGACACAGCTGTCCAATTAATGTGTCTTTCTCTCCAGAATTTGGCGTAAACCAGCCATTTCTCACACAGCACAGGATCCTACCCTCACAGGTCCTTGTGTAACAATTTCAGCAAAAAGACTCTATTCATTACAAATTGCCTGCAGCAGTGGACTCCCAGTCCTCAGTGTCACTGAGAAAAACACTGTCCTTTAGCTCACCCGATCCACATATAATACTTGGGGTTTTGGAGGAGTGAAACATCCCTATTAAAGGTTGTCTTATTTCCTCCTCACCGCCAGAACTCCAACTATATCCACTATAATCATTGCAGTGGCCCTACAATAATGGGACACTGTGATTGCATTCCTTGTTTGACCAACAAATTTCCATCTAGCTTGTTCTAAAAGTGGATTTAAAAATTGACTCTTGTCTAGTCAGATGGTGCCAACAGGGCACCCACAGCTTGAATTCTGGCCAATTCAGTAGGGATTGTCCGCTTTAGCGGCCTGTATGGCCAACTTAAAGCAGACCTTCACCATAAAGGTCATGCTATGCCCTGCCTCCTGCCCTCCTTTCTTAAAAATGGACATTATTTTCTTATTTATTTCTTTTTCTGTTTCAATCGTTTTTATTGATACATCAAATAAAAAGGACAAATTACAATCATATAAATACAAGATAATCAATAATAAACAGCAATTTGGTCAGATAATCTATAGGAAGAACTATCTAACCATGAATATTTCACATATTGAGCGTATCGAAATGATTGTTGTAAAGAATCGTAATAAATTTAATTATAAGAGATATTTGTAGTATAAATAAAAAAGGAGCTGAGAAAAGAAAGGAAAGAGAAAAAAAAATTAGCCCTACTTTGTAATTCATATGTGTTTGGGTTTAAAGCAGTGGTTCTCAACCTGTCTAGTGCCGTGACCCCTTGATAAAATTTCCCAAGTTGTGGGGACCCCCAATAGTAAAATTATTTTTGTTGCGTGGGTTGTCAGCCCCTAGGCAAGACAAGAAATGTGTGCCCCTAACCCACGGACATTTAGCGCTGACTGAGTCCCTTCCACTTGTACAGTATTAAAACCCCTTATGGTACATTTTAGGATGTATCACTCTTATCTGTGTTCTCCTTTCTTTCCCTTTTATCTTTCTCTATCCTAATTTCTTGTTTTTTCCCCCTATCCCTCTCTCTAGACGTCTTTCTTGTTCTCTTATTCTTTCTCTCCCTTTGTCTCTGTTCCTCCCCCTCTTTTCCTCTCCCTTCCATGTATTCTCTATTGCTATTCCTTCTCTTACTCCTTGGTGGTGAGGGGATAGGATGAGTGGCAGTGCTGGGGGGAGTTCTGATCAGCCAACTTAGGTGCTCTTGATCAAGGTCATCTGCTGATATGAGAATTGTAGCGGGGGCTCTTAATGGCAACTATAATCACAGCTAGTGTTACTCATAGCAGTGGCACCTATGCCGAAATTAACCCCTCCCACTTCACATTCCTCACCAGTCAACTGACCTCTAGTCTCTGCCCCCACCCATTCCGTGAACTGAATGGGCGGCTGCGGGCTCCAGAACAGCCCAGCTAGGTGTTTCCCAAAAAGGCTATGAGGTGGTGCAGACTTCAGAAACAGCCCAGGATTTGTGACCCCTGGCAAATCATCATTCGACCCCCAAGGGTGTCCCGACCCCCAGGTTGAGAACCACTGGTTTAAAGGGATGAGGTGGCAACCCTAAGGCCGCGTACACAAACGGTCCGTCCATCCGATGACAATGACGTGCTGAAAAAAATGAAGTTCAATGCTTCCAAGCATGCGTCGACTCGACTCTGAGCACGCGTGGACCTTAACCGATGCTTTTGCATACTACCATCGGTTTTGACCGATCGTTAGGCGTCCATCGGTCAAAATTAAAAGCAATTCTAAATTTTTGGACCGAAGGATAACTGACCGATGGGGCCCACACACGATCGGTTTTGGACCGATGAAAAGGTCCTTCAGTCCGTTTTCATCGGTTTTTGACCGACTGTGTGTACCGCATAAGTCATCTGTGAATGCGCCATAATGGTGGCACCGGATAGGTAGGGGGGTCAGAGCCTCCTGAGAGGCGACTAAAGTTCCTCTTTAAGATAGCAGTCTGCAACCTTTTATTGTACATTGGAATGTGCCTCCCCTGGCAGCACCATGGCCTGTGTTGGCTTTTCAGAAATATAGACCAGGATTTACTTTGCAGGATTCACAATGCCATTCTTTGTCTCCTTTCTCTGTTTACGGATTTGCATTCTCTAACAAAAAGCAAATACACTGAAAAACAGCCTTTAATCTACTAAATGATTTGTTTTTTTAAGCAAAACAATTAATTGTAAAAAATAAGGCAAACATAAGGTGGAGAGCAAAACAAACATTAGCCTATACTTTCAACTACAAGTTGATTAATGGCTTTACTTGAAGCTGAAGTACCTGGAGGATTCATTTTAACGCGCATATGACCCAGTGGGCCGTTGTTTGCTATTGCAGTGTAAGTGCTATAGATTTATCAGGCCTAGGATGCAGATTGTTCATGTATAAGATACACAAACCGTGTGCTTGCTCCATACGGATGGAAAGCCCAACTTGTCTGAAATAACAACATAATTGCAATGTCATATTTCTTTTGCAAATCATTTCATTGAACATATTCTACAGCACATAAAAAGGGAAGCAACAGAAATGATAGAAAAACTACACATTAGAATAAAAAATACGTACATACATTCAGGTTGTAATGGAACACTTTTTATTTCTATTAAAACAAACAATTTAATTTCACAAACATTATTGAAGTTGGAGTAAAAGGTTTTCTTAAAGCGAAGCTCTGATTGTTTGCATCCCCCCTACTCCACTGCCACATTTGCTACTTTTTTAGGTTGATGGTGGAACGGGTACCTGGTTTTAACAGGTACCTGCTCCCACTTCCGGCTCAGATTGCTGTGGCGATCTACGAGCATGTTTGGCCCCTCCTCCTTCCCCCTGCAGCCTTCTGGAACACACAGGTCCCAGAAGAATGTGGGACCATTCACAAAAAGGGAAGAGCAGTAGGAAACCGGCTGTGAAGCCAGAAGGCTTCACGGACGGTTTTCCTTGCTTACAATGCCAGCGCCTGCACCCGGTTGAAGAATTGGCTTGGGTGCTGACATGGGTTGTCCCTGCCCCTCTGTAAACTGACCACGGTGTATCATGGCTGCTGAGACCAGACCGTGGTCAGTTTATGTGCCTCTGTCATCAGCAGCCTGCTATCTTCTCTCTTCTCTGCCCCTGTGTCCTCTTCCCCCTCCCCCTCTGTCTGTGTGAGAGCCGCCACACCTCTCCTGTTGCTCTCATAACACTAACCTGTATACACCATCAGCACTGCCTCCCATTGCAGTATCCCCCTCTGTGAATGATTTATAAATATAAATCCTGTAAATACCTCATTTAAGACCAGAGATTATGTTCACATGACCAGCCAGCTCTCTCCTCCTCCCCTCCAGACTGACATCAGCAGAGGATGCGCCTGCTGCATCTCTCAGAGGAGAAAAGGGGAAAGTTGGCAGGTCAAGTGATCGCAATCTTGTCAGTGAAATGAGGTATTTGCAGCATTTCTTTTTTATAAATCACACACAGAGGGGGTACTATAATAGGTGTCAGTGCTGATGGTGTATACAGGTTAGAGTGGCTTAACAACCACTCTAAGATTTCACTGGCACCCACTGCAGATCGCAAGGTCAGTGCAATTTGAATGCAGTACAGGAAGCGCACACAGATCATGGGGTTTCCCACACCACATTAGTGTGAACCTAGGCGAAAACACACCTTGCACTATAAGCAAGCTCTGCTTATTTGCTAAGGGTCCTCTGCCGGTGCCAAAATGATGTACTAGGTTAAAGAGAAAGAAAGAATTGAGCTTTGTACTGCAGGAATGACGTCACCTTACTTCAGACGAAAACCCAGTAGTCCAAATCTGGCATTCTGTCATTATCACCTAGGCACCCTGAGTGCTGGGGTAAGGTAAGCATGTTAACCACTTTTTTTCATCCACAGGTAATTATTTTTTTATTGCAATGCAGCTTTTTGGCACAAGGTTGGGACCCCTGGTAAATACGCAGAAAATACATTTTTGCACAAAGTACACTTTAAAATGGAACTTAAAGTGTTACAAAACCCAGTAATAGAAATAGTTAATCCGCCCCCCCATTCTCCCCCCCCAAACAGTGCCCACAGCTTATAAATCTTATTTTTATATAAAATACTGACACTGTATAACTTTTTGAATGATCTGTATACCACTGTTACATGATAAACTGCACAGTTTTCCAGTGCTGAGGGTTCAGGAAGGAGGAGATTTTCACTACAGTCTGTATACACGCCCACATGTGTGATGTCCAGGGCCGGCCCTACCATGGGACCCGATGGTACCAATGTACCAGGTGGCACTTTCGGGGGGCGGCAAATTTCCGCAGGCCCGCTATCCTGTTCCGCCTGCTCCACTGAGCTGGCAAATTGCCGCCAGTGCTGCCAACCATCCGTGAAAGTCCGTAAAAAAAGATGGCTGCGAGCCGACCATGCAACTGTGCATGCGCCATTCCGAAGCCGGCCTCAAGAAAGCTTGGATGCGCTCGGCTGGGCGGCGCATGTGCAGTAACATAATGCCCCCCCCCCCCCCAGCGATCGTGGGTGGCCGGCTGACATTGCGGCTGCCGGCCACACACAGGTCCTTTTAAACTCCTATATACATGTATAGAGCCATGACAGGTCCAATGTATACTTCTATATACATGTATAGGGCCATGACAGTTCCTCTTTATACTTCTATATACACATATAGAGCCATGACAGGTCCTCTTTATACTCCTAAACATGAATACAGCCATAACAGGTCCTTTTTATAGAGCCATGACAGGTCCTCTTTATACTCCTATACATAAATAGAGCCATAACAGGTCCTTTTTATAGAGCCATGACAGGTCCTCTTTATACTCCTATACATGAATAGAGCCATAACAGGTCCTTTTTATAGAGCCATGACAGGTCCTCTTTATACTTCTATACATGAATAGAGCTAAAACAGGTCATCTTTATACTCCTTTACATGAATAGAGCCAAAACAGGTCCTTTTTATACTCCTATACATGTAAACAACCATAACAGGTCCTCTTTATACTCCTTTATACATGCATGGAGCCATGACAGGTCCTCTTTATACTCCTACATACATGTATAGAGCCATGACAGGTCCTATTTATACTCCTTTATACATGCATGGAGCCATGACAGGTCCTCTTTATACTCCTACATACACATATAGAGCCATGAAATGTCCTCTTTATACTCCTACATACATGATTAGAGCCATAACAGGTCTTTTTTATACTCCTATACATGTAAACAACCATAATAGGTCCTCTTTATATTCCTACATACATGTATAGAGCCATGACAGGTCCACTTTGGTTATCATGATATAAAATAATGGATGTGGGGGCATTTTGGTGGGCGTGATTGTTTTTTTTTTCTGGGGGGGGGGGGGGGGCAGCATTTAATTCTTGGTACCAGGAAGCACAATGTCTTGGTCCGGCACTGGTGATGTCAATATCATGTGACCTAGCTATCTCTGAGAACAAGAAAGAGTTCTCTCTAGCATAAAAGACACAACTGAGCATGTGCAGGTTGGCTACTCTGCCTGTGTCAACTGGCCTTCCCCAGATAGACAGTGTAGGAGGGGAGGATCTGTGTATACAGGATAAAACAGCTTTTTTACACAATGCAGAGGATTAACACCTTATGTTCCACAGTAAGTATAAGAAGCATGCTTTGCTTCATATACAGACTGATTTTACTGTTGTGGGTTTAGTAACACTTTAATTGTATCTGGTCACCACAAATTGAAAACACTATTTAATATATATTTAATTTTCAAAGTAAAATGTCTTTATGTCTTCATGCTGTATCTTGTTGAGAAATCACTTTGAAAAACACCTCTCTAGCACTTCTAGCTGTAGCATCCTGAGTAAGGACAAATGATTAATGTAGCATTTACTTCCTGAAATCCATATGACCTTAGCTCAGGCATGCAGCCCCTCCTCCCCTTCTCTAACAAAAAAAAAAAAATGCCATAAAGACTCCTGGGATGTATGGTATAATTTTGCCATAAAGCAGGAAGTAACTGTAGAGATGTAAGGAAAAAAGTTGAAAACAATTAAATTATACCTTCCCATCTATTTACTAATGCAGCAAAAGGATTCAAAATAGTTAATGTAAGTATAGTATAGTATATATATGGAGTAAGTATAGTTCTGCTTTAATAATGCAACCAAACTCTCACTATACCCTCTTTCCTCCACACCTGCTAATATCCACCATCATACCTCCCAACTTTTGAACTTCAGAATGAAGGACACATACGGAAGGAAGCATCTGGCAGTGCACTACGTGCATTAGGGCAAACGTTAGTGTGACCAAACTCTTTACAGTGGGAGGGGCTTAATGGGTACAGAGTTTATGAGAGTTCTAGATACAGAGTGTGGGGCTCTGGAGTGCGTTATGTACAGGAAGTTGGGTTCTGGAGTGTGCAATGTACAGAGTGCAGGACTCTGGAGTATGTTATGCACAGGGTGCAGGGTTTTATAGTGTAATAGACTTTCCCTGGCTCAAATCCAGGATACATGTTCTATTCTGCCGCTGAGTCAAATTCATGATGATGTGAGCATGCAGGCAGGAGGAAATAATTCACGCTTCAGTCTCCATCATCGTCTCCAACAGAAAAGAGAAATAACTTTATTAAGGTTACAGCTTTTATAGCCAAAATGACATAAGCAAACATCATCACATGGTGCATCTGATTGGCTCATCCACATATGGTGGTTCTCTTGTTACATCTGTTTCTTCACCACGAGGCAAGCATTCCAGGACATGGGGGCCATTTTCTCTTTGGTCGATGGGAGGGACAGAAAGGAGGGGGTTGAAAGACATCTGTTCCTCCTCTTCACCCCAGGAGGATTAACTCTATCTTGACTTTCATTCAAGGAAAATAATACTAATGTAATACTGAAATACACACATATATATACACATATACACACATACATGTGTATATATTGTGAGGGATTAGCTCGTGGGGATCACCTTTTCTGAAATCATAGTCTGTAAGCAGGCACTTTCTGGCGGATGCCAGATTTTATTTATAAACGGTTTGCAGATTAAAATAAACAAAACAATAAATTAAATCCTTGCCGTCCGGCGCTAAACTAAACAAACAGGATCTCCTCTCTATACAGTGTGGGGCTAGTCCCTGACACCCACAAAACATGTAGTAAAGCAAACCTTTTCAGTCCAGCACTCAGCCCTCCCCTCACTCAGGTCCCTTCCTGAGTTTCAAGCCAGAGCCCTGTTGTGCTCTCTTCCTGGACATTTAAAGTCCAGCTGATTGTGGACTCCAGTGGACCCAAACATCCGGACCGGAACCCTAGCCAGGCCCAGAGGCTGTAAAACCCGGAATGGATTCCGGTTCAGTCTCTCATGATAGAACGTATGCGAGGTGAAATGTACCTATGATCATGTATCGCACCTCGCATAGCGTCACATATCCTCCCCCTCTGCTCAAGCCCCTGCGGCTGAGCACTTGACCCAACCATACAGTGCACACGGGAGAGGGCATCTGCATTATTTTGGAGCTTCCCTGGCCTGTGCTCCACCGTAAATTTAAAAGGCTGTAGAGCCAGGAACCACCTTGTCACACGAGCATTTTTCTCCCTGTTATCACACATCCACTTCAGGGGAGCATGGTCTGTGACCAGCTTAAATGACCTCCCCAGTAGGTAATACCTCAGGGAGTCTAAGGCCCACTTAATGGCGAGACACTCCTTTTCTACGATGGCATAATTTTTCTCGTGCTTGTTCAGCTTCCTGCTCAGGTATACCACTGGGTGCTCCTCACCATCCCTGATCTGTGACAGTACGGCCCCTAGTCCCACCTCAGAGGCGTCCGTCTATATAACAAACTCCTGGCTAAAATCCGGGGTTACTAGTACGGGTACCATACAAAGAGCCTGTTTTAACTTCTGAAATGCCCCCTCGGCTTCGGGGTTCCATTTGACCATGACCGACCCCTTACCCTTCCACAGATCGGTCAAGGGGGCGGCAATGGTGGCAAAATTGGGTATGAAACGCCTGTAATACCCCGTAATGCCCAGGAAGGCCCTCACTTGTTTTTTATTGACTGGTTGGGGCCATTTTTGAATTGCCTCAATCTTATTGGTCTGCGGCTTGACCATCCCCCGGCCAATAACGTACCCAAGGTATTTGGCCTCCTCCAGGCCTATGGCACATTTCTTTGGATTGGCCGTGAGACGTGCTTCCCTAAGGGAATCTACGACCGCTTGTACACGGAGCAGGTGCGATTCCCAATCTGGGCTGTGGATGACCACATCGTCCAAGTACGCCGCTGCATACGAGCGATGTGGTCTCAAAATTTTGTCCATCATTCGCTGGAATGATGCAGGGGCTCCGTGCAGACCAAACGACATCCGCTTATACTGAAACGAGCCCTCAGGCGTGGAAAAGGCAGTCTTCTCCTTGGCCGATTCAGTAAGCGGTATCTGCCAATAACCTTTCGTTAGGTCTAGGGTCGTTATGTAGCAAGCCTGTCCCAACCTGTCCACAAGTTCGTCGACCCGGGGCATCGGGTAGGCGTCAAATTTGGACACACTGTTAAGTTTTCTAAAATCATTACAAAACCTAATACTGCCATCAGGTTTTGGGACCAGCACTATGGGACTTGACCACTCACTGTGAGACTCCTCGATCACATCCAACTCTAACATATTTTTTAGAAGGAAAAAGTATTTTATGATGGAGGACCCTTTTACGTTACCAACACCCCTGGTTAGGCTAGGAAAGAGGAGAGGTTCCCCCAAGGGTGGGGCTTTAACGGTAACAATGATACAAAATATAAGGTATAGTAAAATTTATTATGAGAGAATACAAAACAAAAATTATGATAAGCAACACATTATTATAAAAACAAGGTACGTCACTAAGTGGTGCGTATGTCCGCAGGGATAAGTTCAGGCCCTACGCGTTTCAGGATTTCAGTCCCTTCTTCATGGGCCGGTGTCCATGCGACAGTTATACTGTATGCAGTAAAAGAATATGGTAAAGCAAATTAACAATTGTATCGTAAAGCAGATTAACATGTATTCATATATCAGAAGGGAGGGCAAAAATTAAAAATCTACACGTTACATTAAACACGTACCCATCACCACTTGTGTAGACCAAAAAGGACCGAAGAGCACCGAGGCACCAAATCCCTAAGGTGGATAGGGAGCCAACCAAGGGGACACAGGATCGTGTCCCAGAACTCCTGAAGTCTTCAGGAGTTCTGGGACACGAATCTTTGGGTGATTCTCTCCCTGTTTTTTTTCGACCTCGAGATGTCCCCCCATAACATGACCATGAGCCAGGTCTAGCACCACCCTGCGAAAGGGTTTGGGAACCAGTAGCTGTTCTACCTCTTCCTCTCCATGTTTTATCACTCGATATAACAAATTGTTTTTAATTGCCATGTAGGGAAAGGACACCACCCAATTAGGATCCACCGGTTCCCCATCCAAAACCTTAACATTTTCCCTGGCATTCGTGAGGGTGGGCTCTCGCAGCTGCTCGGTACAGAAATCCTCCCTCCTGACCTCCAAGTCGGGTACCACATTTTGGCTACTCTCCATGTCAGGGTCAGGCGAGGTTTCCTGTTCGTTACCCTCAGGCTGGGTGCTAGCTTCTAAGTCATCCGGTTCCCCAGCCATGGCAGGGAATGGTGGAGGATCTCTGGCCTCCTCGATCCCACCAACAGCATGCCCTTCCCTTTGGCAAAACAGGTCTGGTGAGAGTTCTCGAGTTTCGCCAGTAGGGGGAGCGCTATCTACGGGCCTCCCTTCACTCTCCCATAACTTCCAAAAATGAGGAAAGTCTCTCCCCACTAAGGCTTCATGGAGCAGTGAAGGTACCACCCCCACTGAATGTGTTACACAGCCCCAGGGGGTATCAACCTCAACCACCGCTGTCTGGTAGTCCCGAGTGTCCCCATGGATGCATATTACCCCAATACTACTGGGGTGTAGTTTTGCGGGGTCTACACACGCACTCCTGACTAAGGTCACCACACTACCAGAGTCTAGCAGAGCTGTAAGAGGCTTTCCATCTATTGAAATAACGCACATTTGTTTTTCAAGGCGACTCTGACCTGTCGCAACACATGCGACCTGTGCAAACAGAGAAATGCGTCTTACCCTATCAACATAATCACATTGCATAGGTTCATCATTTAGAGGGCAATCTGCAGCAATATGGCCTAATGCATGGCAACGAAAACACCGTATGCGCTGGGATCGGACTGCCATGGTGACACCCAAGCGTGCGAGTATTTCTGTCTTTAGAGTCTCATAGTCCTGGGCCTTATCTGCTTCTAGGTCAAAATAGGCCTTTTGGGGTTCTCCTGTTAGGAATGGGGCCAATAGTCCCGCCCACTGCTCTTTTGGCCATCCTTCGTGGTCAGCGACTCTCTCGAAAGTCGCCATGTACGCCTCAACATCATCCGCCAGTGTCATCTTTTGCAGGTGGTAGGAGGCACATACAATCTTTGGTTCCGCTAACACCGGAGGTGCGGACCCCTTTTTCAGTTCCACGAGAGCTTCGGCGAACTGTCGGTTCATCTCCTGCTGGGCAGCGTGTTGTGCTGCAACGGCCTCTGCGACTTGGCGGTGTTGTGCTGCAGCGGCCTCTGCGACTTGGCGGTTTATCTCCTGCTGGGCAGCCTGTTGTGCTGTAGCAGCCTCTGCGACTTGGCGGTTGGTTTCCCGCTGGGCTGCATTGGCCTGTAGCAGGGCCTTTAACATTTCTTCCATTTTCAGAAAAGTGCCCGCTGAATCCACCACGTGTGAGGGATTAGCTCGTGGGAATCACCTTTTCTGAAATCATAGTCTGTAAGCAGGCACTTTCTTTTAAGTCTGGCGGATGCCAGATTTTATTTATAAACGGTTTGCAGATTAAAATAAACAAAACAATAAATTAAATCCTTGCCGTCCGGCGCTAAACTAAACAAACAGGATCTCCTCTCTATACAGTGTGGGGCTAGTCCCTGACACCCACAAAACATGTAGTAAAGCAAACCTTTTCAGTCCAGCACTCAGCCCTCCCCTCACTCAGGTCCCTTCCTGAGTTTCAAGCCAGAGCCCTGTTGTGCTCTCTTCCTGGACATTTAAAGTCCAGCTGATTGTGGACTCCAGTGGACCCAAACATCCGGACCGGAACCCTAGCCAGGCCCAGAGGCTGTAAAACCCGGAATGGATTCCGGTTCAGTCTCTCATGATAGAACGTATGCGAGGTGAAATGTACCTATGATCATGTATCGCACCTCGCATAGCGTCACAATATATATATATATATATATATATATATATATATATATATATATATATATATATATATATACATACACATCGCAACAAGAAAGAAATTATTAATAAAAAATAATAAAGAAGAACAATATTTGAGTGGTTAGAAGAGAGAGAACATAAACACAAAATAATAATTTTATCAACTCCATCACAGTAGTGCATTATGTACAGCGTGCAGGAGAGTGCTAGGCACATAATGTAGGGTTCTGGAGTGAGTTACATACAGTGTGCAGGGTTCTGGAGTGCTTTACATACAGAAAGGTGGGTTCTGGAGTAAGTTATGCACAGGGAGCAGGGTTAAACAGCGCATTAGGTACAGAGTCCATTCATCTGTTCACATCTCACTATTGCACCTCTCCTCAGCTATAATCTACACACACACACACACACATACACACACACACACAATATAAGCACACACACATAAAAAACACACGCATATGCACACATACAAACCGCACACATACAAATCGCATACATACAAATCAGACACATACGAACCACATGCATACAAACCACACACATATAAACACCTCTCCTCTGCCCTCCCCTTCCCCAAAGCTCTACCATCTTCCACATGGTTACCTATGTAAAAGTACCTTTCTATAGCTGTCTTTGTCACAGTTTGATTTTCTTTTTTAGGGCACACTCTTCTCATTTTCTTGCTCCCAAACTCCCCTCACCCAGCAGAATTACGGTGCAGCTCACCTCCTCCCCTTCTCCCCTTGGTCAGAGCTCACGCACCGCCACTGTATACAATACATAGATTCATGCATTGCATGAATCTATGTATTGCCGCTGCCGCCGACTCTTCAGATGGCCGCCCCCCTAGCGAGCGCCGGCCATCTGAATAACGGCAGCTGGTTGGCTCTGGAAGCCCATCGGCTTCCAGATGCTTATCCAAGGGATGCACGGGGGGTGTGTTCCTTGGATAAGACTGACAGGCACCTCAGCCAATATGGTTCACCGGTTCTGGTTACCGGTAACCTGATTGGCTGAAGCATCATCAAGGGCGGGAGAAGACATTGAGGGACGGTAGAAGCAGGATGGCTGACCCCAGAAAGGTAGGTGTCAGGCGGGGGGGGGGGGGGGGGCATTTTGCAGGGCACAGTGGCAGCATTTTACAGGGAACAGTGGCGATAATTGATGGGCACAGTGGCTACAATTGCTGGGCACAGTGGCTACAATTTCTGGGCACAGTGGTGACAATTGATGGGCGCTGTGGTGACAATTGATGGGCACAGTGGCGACAATTGCTGGGCACACTGGCGACAATTGATGGCACAGTGGTGACAATTGCTGGGGACAGTGGCTAAAATTGCTGGGCACAGTGGCGAAAATTGATGGGCACAGTGGCTACAATTGCTGGGCACAGTGGCGACAATTGCTGGCACAGTGGTGACAATTGATGGGCGCTGTAGTGACAATTGATGGGCACAGTGGCGACAATTGCTGGGCACGCTGGCGACAATTGATGGCACAGTGGTGACAATTGCTGGGGACAGTGGCTAAAATTGCTGGGCACAGTGGCGAAAATTGATGGGCACAGTGGCTACAATTGCTGGGCACAGTGACGAGTCTGACGACAATTGCTGGGCACGTGGCGACAATTGATGGCACAGTGGTGACAATTGATGGCACAGTGGCGACAATTGCTGGGCACAGTGACGACAATTGATGGCACAGTGGCGACAATTGCTTGGCACAGTGGCTACAATTGCTGGGCACAGTGGCGAAAATTGATGGGCACAGTGGCTACAATTGCTGGGCACAGTGACGAGTCTGACGACAATTGCTGGGCACAGTAGCGACAATTGATGGCACAGTGGTGACAATTAATGGCACAGTGGTGACAATTGCTGGGCACAGTGGCGACAATTGATGGGCACAGTGGCGACAATTGCTGGGCACAGTGGTGACAATTGATGGCACAGTGGTGACAATTGATGGCACAGTGGCTGCGTTTGATAGCATGGCATAGTGGTGACAATTGCTGGGCACCTTGGTGACAATTGATGGCACAGTGGTAACAATTGATGGCACAGTGGCTGCGTTTGATAGCATGGCACAGTGGCTGCGTTTGATGACACAGTGGCTGCGTTCGGCATGGCACAGTGGTGACAACTGATGGCACAGTGGCTGCATTTGATGGGCACAATGGCTTCATTTGATGGGCACAGTGGCTGCCTTTGATGGGCACAGTGGTTGCAATTGATGGGCACAATAGCTGCGTTTGATGGGCACAGTGAGGCTGCAATTGTTTTTTTTTTGTTTGTTTACCGGTAACCTGATTGGCTGAAGCATCATCAAGGGCGGGAGAAGACATTGAGGGACGGTAGAAGCAGGATGGCTGACCCCAGAAAGGTAGGTGTCAGGCGGGGGGGGGGGGGGGCTTTTTGCAGGGCACAGTGGCAGCATTTTACAGGGAACAGTGGCGATAATTGATGGGCACAGTGGCTACAATTGCTGGGCACAGTGGCTACAATTTCTGGGCACAGTGGTGACAATTGATGGGCGCTGTGGTGACAATTGATGGGCACAGTGGCGACAATTGCTGGGCACACTGGCGACAATTGATGGCACAGTGGTGACAATTGCTGGGGACAGTGGCTAAAATTGCTGGGCACAGTGGCGAAAATTGATGGGCACAGTGGCTACAATTGCTGGGCACAGTGGCGACAATTGCTGGCACAGTGGTGACAATTGATGGGCGCTGTAGTGACAATTGATGGGCACAGTGGCGACAATTGCTGGGCACGCTGGCGACAATTGATGGCACAGTGGTGACAATTGCTGGGGACAGTGGCTAAAATTGCTGGGCACAGTGGCGAAAATTGATGGGCACAGTGGCTACAATTGCTGGGCACAGTGACGAGTCTGACGACAATTGCTGGGCACGTGGCGACAATTGATGGCACAGTGGTGACAATTGATGGCACAGTGGCGACAATTGCTGGGCACAGTGACGACAATTGATGGCACAGTGGCGACAATTGCTTGGCACAGTGGCTACAATTGCTGGGCACAGTGGCGAAAATTGATGGGCACAGTGGCTACAATTGCTGGGCACAGTGACGAGTCTGACGACAATTGCTGGGCACAGTAGCGACAATTGATGGCACAGTGGTGACAATTAATGGCACAGTGGTGACAATTGCTGGGCACAGTGGCGACAATTGATGGGCACAGTGGCGACAATTGCTGGGCACAGTGGTGACAATTGATGGCACAGTGGTGACAATTGATGGCACAGTGGCTGCGTTTGATAGCATGGCATAGTGGTGACAATTGCTGGGCACCTTGGTGACAATTGATGGCACAGTGGTAACAATTGATGGCACAGTGGCTGCGTTTGATAGCATGGCACAGTGGCTGCGTTTGATGACACAGTGGCTGCGTTCGGCATGGCACAGTGGTGACAACTGATGGCACAGTGGCTGCATTTGATGGGCACAATGGCTTCATTTGATGGGCACAGTGGCTGCCTTTGATGGGCACAGTGGTTGCAATTGATGGGCACAATAGCTGCGTTTGATGGGCACAGTGAGGCTGCAATTGTTTTTTTTTTGTTTGTTTGCGCCCCCCCAAATATTTTGAGCACCAGCCACCACTGTTCTGGGGAGTCTTTTTTCAGAAAGAAAGCAACATTGCAACAGGCACATCTCCACTGTGGTGCTTATAATAGCACAGAGAATGATGCAACTGGCTTCTCCCCTTACAGACTCATGTTCAGTAGGGTAGTTTGAGTTTATCATTTTCAGCTGAATGACAAAATGCTGCTGAAAAACCTGTGATCCTCTGGGAAGCATAAAACAGCTGGGTGACTGAGTTCCAAGCTATATCTGGTCTGTAAATATTTGCCTGGCCAAACTGTGTAAAAAAACATGTCCTGAACAGGGCATTTGAAGACTTGGCATCAAAATAATTTACTGCCTGTGAGTGAAGCTGTCTGGATGCCTGCAAACACAGAGACACCATTGCCCAGCCCATCTTGTTTCAGACAAGCTCCAGCCATAAGGTCGCAACCTACCCCACCAGACACAGTAGAGGAAGAAGATAATAAGGAGGAATGTAGCGCCTGTGTACTTTCAAGTACCGGTGCTATTCTAAATTTAAGGGGGATGAGAGAGCTAGTTAGCTCTCATCCAGTTGATTTGTTCAAATTGGGTCTCTGCTTTAGCTGGGCTGTGCTGTGGGCTCATTCTGTTGTTGCTGGGGTATTGTACCACCCCGGAGCGACAGGTGGCACCAGTGGAGTTCAGGCTGGGGTGCCTCTTGCCAGCAGCCAACCAGGAGGGGTTTTCCCTCGCGGGGCATGCTGGGGAGGGTACTTCTGGAGCAGACGCCATTAGGTGGGGTTCTTGTTCCTGGTGTGGCACCCACCTTCAGGGTGACCACACATCACGGCTCCCCGGCAAGATGGCCTACCAGGCCGGGGTGCGCGTGCCGCGTGATGTTCCTGGTTCCGGGACCATGTCGGCCCGGAACATTTAAAGCTGTGGCAGGGCCCCAGTGATGACTAAGTCCCCAGTTCTGAGGAGATCCCAAGCGAGATAGCTGTTCGGTGGGGAGTCAGCCTGAGGAGAGCCAAGAGAGGCAGGCAATCCAATAGGGCCTAGACAATCCATCTGGGATCAAGGTAACCGGACACTGAGGCCTTGTACCACGAGCAGACATGTCCGCTGAAAACGGTCCGTGGACCGTTTTCAGCGGACATGTCTGCTGGGAGCTTTTGGTCTGATGTGTGTACACACCATCAGACCAAAATCTCCACGGACAGAGAACGCGGTGACGTAGAAGACACCGACGTTCTCTAACACGGAAGTTCAATGCTTCCACGCATGCGTCGAATCAATTCGACGCATGCGCTGGATTTCGGGCCAGCATGCTAAGAAACTTGTCCGCTGGAAACATGTCCGTCGGACATGTCCGATGGTTAGTACGACTCATCGGACATGTCCGCTGGTTATGACGTATAACCAGCGGACATGTCCGATGAGTCGTACTAACCATCGGACATGTCCGACGGACATGTTTCCAGCGGACAAGTTTCTTAGCATGCTAAGAAACTTTTGTCCGCTGGAAACCTGTCCGCTAGGCCGGAAAACTGTCCGCTAGGCCCTACACACGACCGAACATGTCCGATGAAACTGGTCCGCGGACCAGTTTCAGCGGACATGTTCAGTCGTGTGTACGGGGCCTGAAGGGTTGGATGTCAGCAACCTGTCAGTCGGTATCCTAACTGAAGACTACAGTAGGTGCACGCGATATTGTGTCAATCTCGCTCCCTTTCTCGGCGAGATTGAGCACCTACGAGCCCCATCGCGGGAGCCAGCGCCGAGCTGGCTTGCCGCGATAGAGACAAAGCCGTCATAGAAGCGACGGGAGATCCGACTTGGATTCCCGCCAATTCTACACGTGTGCGGCGTTTGTTATGAATCCTGAGGGGGAGGTCCCCGCCGGATTTTAAATAAAAATCCGGCATGGGTTCCCCCTCAGGAGCATACCGGGCCCTTAGGTCTGTTATGGGTTGTAAATAGAGCCCCCCTACGCCGAAAAAACGGCGTAGGGGGTCCCCCTACAATCCATACCAGACCCGTATCCAAAGCACGCTACCCGGCCGGCCAGGAAAGGAGTGGGGACGAGCGAGCGCCCCCCCCCCTCCTGAGCCGTACCAGGCTGCATGCCCTCAACATGGGGGGGTTGGGTGCTCTGGGGCAGGGGGGCGCACTGCGGCCCCCCCACCTCAGAGCACCCTGTCCCCATGTTGATGAAGACAGGGCCCCTTCCAGACAACCCTGGCCGTTGGTTGTCGGGGTATGCGGGCGGGAGGCTTATCGGAATCTGGGAGCCCCCTTTAATAAGGGGGCCCCCAGATACCGGCCCCCCACCCCGGAGAGTTGAGAAGACCCCCCCGCATAGCGGAGAAGACCCATCGGGATAGCGGAAGAAGAAGCCCCCCCGCCGAAGACGCCGGAGGAAACCCGCCGGGGGGTGGGGGCTTTTTTAAAAGCGACCCCCCCGGCGGTGGAAGAGAACCAGACGGCGGCCCCCACCCACCCGAAGACGTCAAAGAAGAAGCTCCCCCTGGTAGAAGAGCTAATAAAGAAGACATGGGGAGCCTCCGGAGCAGAAAAATAAATTATTTTAAAAACCCTTGTGTGGTGTGTTTATTAACTTTGACATTTTTCCTACAGGTGAATGGTTAGGGGTACGATGTACCCCATATCCATTCACTTAGGGTGGGGGGCCGGTATCTGGGGGCCCCCTTATTAAAGGGGGCTCCCAGATTCCGATAAGCCTCCCGCCCGCATACCCCGACAACCAACGGCCAGGGTTGTCGGGAAGGGGCCCTGTCCTCATCAACATGGGGACAGGGTGCTCTGAGGTGGGGGGGCCGCAGTGCGCCCCCCTGCCCCAGAGCACCCAACCCCCCCATGTTGAGGGCATGCAGCCTGGTACGGCTCAGGAGGGGGGGGGGGACGCTCGCTCGTCCCCACTCCCTTCCTGGTCGGCCGGGTAGCGTGCTTTGGATACGGGTCTGGTATGGATTGTAGGGGGACCTCCTACGCCGTTTTTTTCGGCGTAGGGGGGCTCTCCTTACAACCCATAACAGACCTAAGGGCCCGGTATGCTCCTGAGGGGGAACCCATGCCGGATTTTTATTTAAAATCCGGCGGGGACTTCCCCCTCAGGATTCATAACAAACGCCGCACACGTGTAGAATTGGCGGGAATCCAAGTCGGATCTCCCGTCGCTTCTATGACGCGCTTGCTGGGATGTGCTGTCACTATTCCAGTGAGTGCGAGATGTCGGCGAGATCTCGGCACCATGTCGCCGAGAACCAGCGCGATGCTGTCGTGCTAAAAACACAATATCACAAACACCTACTGTACCTGAGAAAGATTCGGGCGCAAATTCTACCAAGGAGGATCGTCTCCATGATCTAAGTTCTAGGGAGGATCTGTGGCAGAGATCTTTTCCCTCAAAGTTCCGAGTGATACTCTAGCTGTCAGATCGGTGTGAGAGGCCTGTCCAGGTACACTATACCCACTCCGGCGGGAGTGGCGACGAAGGTGAAGTGTTGGTGGAAGCAGGAATGTTTCCGCACTATTAGGCCTGAATCTGCTATTTCTCTTCCTCATACATCTCTACTATCTACCTCCAGTTTACTGTTTACTGTGTTGGGTAAAATATAAGCACAAGAAAAGACACCTGCTGTTTGGACATTCCATCATTGAGGCTCTCATCATCTACCCTAGACAATCACAGAGGTAACACGCCAACCCAATCTATAACCAGTGGCTCCGGGGGTGAGCGCTACAGGAAGATGCTTGAAGAGACTGACTGTGGCCATCTACACACACAGACACCACTCCATCCTCTCTAATTGCAGTGACTCACACTAGTATTCTCAGGCCTGAGAGATTGCCAAATCACTCCTAGAATTGGGTGAAGAATCTGCTGGAGAGGGGCCACCCAAGCCAAAGGAACAGAGACAAAAGAGGCCATCTGCCCACCTAAGAGACTGACCTATGATATTTTGAGTGAAATTTCAGAAGAAGCCATCTATACCACCCAAAAAGCTCTAGAAACGCCAACCTTCCTGACTCTAGCTCATCCCCTGACACATCTGGGTGGACCCTACCAATATTAGTGGTCTTTGGTCAAGGCACCATCTTCAGAGTCAAGGTTCCATGGATTTTGTGTGCATTTATTTCTTGAGCCTGAATCCCAACATGCATGTCCAAGGGAACATAGTGGTAGTGACCAATCACTTCACTCGTTTTTCCCAAGCCCACTGAAAAAATCTCCAGAAATGCCAACCCTCCCCATTCTATGCAGGAAGGTAAAAATCCCGCCCTGTGCAGCAGCCCTTCAGCCCCCCCAATACTTACCCGAGCCCCATTGCGATCCAGCGACATGCATGAGAGTTTTGGCTCTCTGTGGACTCTCCCCCTTCAGGGGGATCAGGGCTGCTTTGTGCAAAACCACTGCACAAAGCAGGAAAGTATATTATTATTTATTATTTAAAAAAAAATCCTTTTATGTAACTTTAAAGCTTATACCTTTAACGCTGCTTGCATCAGTTAAATTTAGTTTAGCTTCACTACAGTTCTGTTTATTACCAACTTATAGGTCAGCATTCACATCCTCTAGTACAGAATCTTTAAACCTGTTCAGTTGCCCGTTTGTTGATTCATACATTTATTAACTGCATTTCCATAATACAGTGTACATCTTTTCATGGTACAGTGGCGGCTGGTGCTCAACATTTTTGGGGGGGCGCAAACAAAAAAAAATTGCAGCCTCACTGTGCCCATCAAATGCAGCCACTGTGGCATCAATTGTCACCACTGTGCAATGCCATCAAACGCAGCCACTGTGCCATCAATTGTCACCACTGTGCCATGCCATCAAACGCAGCCACTGTGCCATGCAATCAAACGCAGCCACTGTGCCATCAATTGTCACCACTGTGCCATGCCATCAAACGCAGTCACTGTGCCATGCCATCAAACGCAGCCACTGTGCCATGCCATCAAACACAGCCACTGCACTACACTGCAAGCTGTGCTGTGAAATTACATAGTCCTGACCCCTGTAGTCTTTATGATGTACTACATGTTACATAGTCCTGATTTCTGAAATCTTCATGCTATATAGTTGTGACTCCTGTACTCTATACGCTATGTTACATAGTTCTAATATTTTCATTTTATCCACTTAAGGACCTCCCATCCATAATGTACTGCAGTCAGACAGCCCAAGTAGGCAAAGCAACGTACCTTTACCTTGCTTCCTGTTTCCAGGTTTAGAGCGCACCCCGCCAACACCCACTGTGATTGTACACAGCGGGAGTCTGTCATCAAGTCACAGTCGATGATTCATGCCTGGGACCTGCTGATGGGCTGTGTCCAATCACAGCACAGAGCCTTGTGTTAACAATCAACACAGGGCTCTGTACATGAGGAACAATCTCTGTTTCTTATCCCTGCAAAGCAGGGATAAGAAACAAAGACACATTACACACAATACACGTGGTTAGGCATACATTTAACCCTTCGATCACCCAAGGTGTTAACCCCTTCCCAGCCAGTCATTAGTACAGTGACAGGGGTTTATTTACTAAAACTGAAGAGTGCAAAATCTGGTGCAGCTCTGCATAGAAACCAATCAGCTTCCAGGTTTTATTGCCAAAGTTTAACAAAAACAAGCTGAAGTTAGAAGCTGATTGGCTTCCATGCACAGCTGTCCTGAGTCCTAAGTACAAGAACATGCTGATTTGTTAGCAGGATATCCATCTACATGGAATTCAAGACCATAGAGCGAGTCAAATTTGATTCTCTGGAGAATTATGACATGCTTTTTTGACTTACCTTTAACCCTCCTCTTATGTTAGCTTTCTGTTACTATCCATGATGTTAACGGGTCGGTTTTGACCCGTGTCTTAAATCAGCCATAAAATACCCTCTGAACAATTATTTATCATCCAATTTGTTTCTTACCTCTTGGTTACCTTGTTAGGCTTATTTATCCTTGAAAAGATTGGTTTTAATATTTTTGGTGTGACCCCTTAGACCTTTCTTTTGATAGCATACCTCTCATTTTCAAATTTAAAAAATGGTAAAATAAACCTCAATAGAATAGAAATGTATTGGTCCTATGTTTCTTTACTTTATTTAGAGAAGCAGACAAGCAGGCAAAGAGATAAGCCCCTCCCTAACTACAGCTCACGGGGGTTGAGAGGTGATTGGCTGTCAGTGTTACTAAGCAGAGAGAGTGTTTATGATTTCAGTTTTGGCACTTATTAGTGTCCTATAATCCTATATTATAGGTATAAGGAAGGGAAATGGGATAGGGGAATCTGCGCTAGGTGAAAGCAATAATAAAGCAATTAAGGGTGGGTCCCGGGAGGGACGTCCTGCAGCTGAA
Source organism: Rana temporaria (assembly GCF_905171775.1). NCBI lineage: Eukaryota > Metazoa > Chordata > Amphibia > Anura > Ranidae > Rana > Rana temporaria. Next base: position 87,633,420 of record NC_053498.1, read on the forward strand.
CACAAATGTTTAGATACAAAAAAAAAAAAGACAGTGCAGCGCTAGACAAAATATAACATCAAGAGTAAAAAGTGTGTCAATAGAATATTTAAATAAATGAATAAACCATGAATGAAAAATTATATAAGTGAAATATAAAGATAACACAATCTAATATGGCAATTATCCTCTGAAGTAAACAGGACTGTTGCAAAAAATAAACATGATAACTAAACCTGTGAAGGTAAGTGATGCCTAAAACAAATGTATTTCTGCAGTGAAGCCAGAGAACCTGTCTCAGTGTTCCAACAAATCAGTGTAAATTATGCCACAAAAATAATCACAGTGATAATAATACACAGTGTTTCAGTATAAGTCCATGTTTCATGGAAAGTATAAATAAAGTTGATTAAAAGGTGAGTAAAATTAAATAGAGTCCACAAAGGAAAAAAAGCGAGGGAGGGGTTTTGTAGTCCCCTCAGGTGAAGATGAGTAAAATTAAATAGAGTCCACAAAGGAAAAAAAGCGGGGGAGGGGTTTTGTAGTCCCCTCAGGTGAAGATGGTAAAAGAGCAGAAGATCCACCAAAAGACCGCAGATGGAAATAGGAGGAAGCAATCCACAGACAATCAAATGTAAGGAGAAATGGAGGCTTACCGGAAAGCCTGTGACCCGACCTTCTCAGGAAGGGTCTAAACAGGCGTGTTGAGATACAAACGTCCCTCAGGCAGTGGAGATGGATCGATATCCTTCGCGAAT